>NW_026126470.1:18150000-18821666 GCF_943737965.1 Phodopus roborovskii | reverse complement strand
CATTTAAATTTTCTTTTTTCTAATGTATGTGTACAAAATTTGACTTCCATAGGCTAACCTGAGAAGCAGTCATTAGAGCTATTAATAAATCTGCTTACACACATTTAGAGTGTGTTAATTCTTGTGCCTTTCTAGAGTATACTGGGTGATCATAAATACTGATGAGGCTGACGTTTTAGAGTGAGCAGTTCACCATGTATCTTAGAATAATTTTAATATCAAGACCATCTTGCCTCAGCCTCCATACTGCTCACATTATAAACTTGCAAAAGTTTCAAAATTTCTCAGGGATTTGCACTTTGTCTCTTGAGAATTCTGTTTAGTTCTATCTTCAATTGGTAATTCAGTGTTTTTTTAATTGTTATGGTGTTTATTTCTTTTTGTTGCCTTTGTGCACTATACCCTAACAATGTGTCACATGTGTAGCTGGTAATGATTTTTTCCATTGAGTCTGCTGTCTCTTTTTCTAATGATGTCATTTTTCTTTCTATAAAGTATTTTGCTTCTATTAAATGGCATTAATATTGGCCTTATAGACTGGGCTACCAGGGTCCTGTTCATAAAGTCTATCTTTTTACCTATAGATTAAAGGTGAGATGCCTCTCTTCAAAAGAATAGATCAAGAACATTTATATGAATCCACAGTGTAGTATGTGACTATCTTAATTCACAACTAGATTGAATTAACAAACACCTACAGTTTAATAGAGCACATTTATGGTTGTGTCAGCGGGCATTTCTAAAGTTGACTAGATCATCAGAACTCTGACTTTATTGATTAATTAGAAATTATATAACAATCATAGGATGTTGTTGTAAATCCTGCCTTGTTGAAGTGCCAGAACTTTTCTTTGTACCTTTTTCTTACCTCCTTCTCTCTCCTTCCTATCTGTCTCAAACTTAACTAACTCAGCTCCATGTACTCACATGGCAAAGATCCTCTGTCCATACCATAACCCATAATCAGCAATGACAAGAACTACTGGCAGAAATTCTAAAATTGAGTTGAAATAAAGAGTCTCTCCATTTAAGTTGTTTCTGTCTGGTAGCTGGCTACAGCTAAAAATAACTAACTGACCCAGTTTGATCTTCATCCATAAAGTGGAATGATATTGTGTCATATGTGGAAAAATAGAGGAGAGTGGAAATCATCTCATTAAATGAAATAAATTAGACTAAAGGGCAAAAACCATGTTTTCTCATACATGCAATATAAATTTAACTTGGTAATAAACGTAGAAGAGATTGACTAGAAAGCATAAAATAATTATATAGTGAGGAGGTAGGGATCATTGAGCATAATTCAGGATAAACAGAAGATTTTACATGCATGTATGAAAATTTTGTACTTAGCTTCATTATTCGATATACTTAATATGTACTAATAAACGGAATAGCCTTGAATGTAAATGCATAGTTTTATACCTGTTTCTTTGGCTTTACTATAAAAACTGGAGAAGTGAAACATAATAAGAAAAACAACACATGGTGAAATCATTCTGTAAAACATTATCCAAAGGAGGGTGCACATAAATGAATTCAGATATTACTGCCACAGTGTGCTGAATCTAAACAGAAAATGAAATATACTATGGGATTAATGTACATAAAATAGAGAGGTATATTAATTTCAGGACAGAAGCTAACCCTCACAGATTTTGCTAATATGTTTCCTATATACTTAAAAGATATTTGAGTATTTTCACTCTTTAATATTTTGGTGAGTATAGATTTTTTTAATGTTCTGAGTCCATGTTCTATTTTTTAGTGTTCTTATAATTATACAACATCTGGTTATGATAAAGGCACTTAATTTTTTATGAATACAATGAGTTATAATAAAATGTGAAATTTGAGAGAAATAAAATTAATTGGAAATGAAAAAGAAATGTATTAATGATAAGAATAAGTACTTTTGAAACAAAATATTCCAGAAAAACATTAAAATTAGTGGCTATCTGAAAACGGATTATTTAGTAAAGATCTAATTTTATAGTGCAAATATCAGCAAAATATAATGCATGCTGTATCTAAATTTGCTGAGCCATCATTTAGTATAATATGAAGCCTACAGTGTCCACCACAATCTGTTCATCATTCACAGTATAGAAAAGGAAACTGAAATCAAAGTTTATACCATTTTTATTGTCTAGTGTTGAATTCTTCAATTGTTCTCACTAGAGTGAGTCTATAGTTGCAGTTGAAATTAGATTTGATTGTTAGAATTTAAATGGACCTAATATCAGTTTTCATCAAGTCCTTAATAAATATTTGATAATAAAACCCAGGAATGCTGACTCATGGTGTTTTACAATATAAAATATATCATTGTAAAGTTTTTAAATTATTGATAAAACATTCTAATATACTTTACAAAGCATATGCTTGCATTATGTAATATGTGCTGTAGGGAATATGGTAGATATGTCTATCATTTCTTGTAACAATATCAATACCTAATTAAACTTCATGTTTCGCAGGTATGAGCAAATTAATTCAAGTTCTGATACCTTTGAAGAACCAGTGTGTTAATGGAATAATTACTCTGATATAGAAATCTTGCAATTAAATATCCTCTGACAAACATGCAGTAATTTACAGAAAAGAAAAGCAAATATAAATACCTTAATAACAAAGAACATTCATGCATTGTAATTTACTCTGTATTGAAAAATCAAAGGTATTAAATTATATGAAATCCCTACAATGTGTTAAGTTTTACATTTAGTAACAATATACACACACATACATAATATGAATATATGGCATGATTTAATTTTTAAAGAAATAGCTCTTAGATATTACAGTACTTTCAAAAGAGCACCATGATATTTTCCAACCAGTGAGCTGACTTAAAATATTAATGCAGTCTAGAGAAAGGTCTAGAGACCTACAGGACTGCTGCCAACTGACAATTTGAGTAAACGTGGAAAGGCTACCATGGATGCCCATCCGGATAGTGAGATCAACGACTAGCTTGCCCTCATTTAGTACCTGTCGGAGGCAGAGGCAGACACCCAAAACTAAACACTGAGTTGAACTGGAATCCAGATGCAGAGGGAGAGGACAGGACCAAGTTGCAGGGCACATGGAGACAGCTGATCTGAACAAGGAGGAGCTGATGGTCCCCCAGACTGATGGCTGGGAATCCAGCATGGGATTGACTCAGACCCTCTGAATATGGGTCTCAGCCAGAAGGACCTCTAAGGGACCTCAGATAGTGGAACCAGGATGTATTCCTGGTGCACAAAAGGACCTTGTGGACACATCCCCCATGGAGGGATACTGCCTTAACCTAGAGACAGGAGAGAAGCGCTAGTCCCTACTTCAAATGACTTGACAGATTTATATGACCCCCACCTAGACGGCATTGCCCTACATGTGGAATTGGGTTTGGGGGATGGGAGGGGAGGGTGGTCTGGGTGCATGTGAGGGGGCAGAGAGGGTAAGAAGGATGGAGAGAGAGAGGGAGGGAGAAGGAACTGGGATCAACATGTAAAATAAAAACTAAATAATTAAAATAAAAAATATTAACATAGTCTTCTGAGTATTTAAAATTGCTTTTATCACTCTTAAGTTGCATATATGAGGTACAGAAATGGAACACAGTGGCTGGATAATAAAGATAATGAATATTACAACACATTCAGCACAATACCTGATATGGAGCCCTGCACTGTCACATAGAACCCAGTTTTCCTCTATGTCTTGTCATGAGAAGAAGCCAAACAACACACAGAGCTCACATGTAGGTCTTCCCATTTTCAATCCAACTGAGACCTACACTAATACAAGCAATAAGCTTGCTATATAAATAAATATTCCTTCAGATAATTCAGGCTCTAAGATGCACGAACTTTTCTTTATTCTTTTCCAAGGCTTCAGATGTTTGTCTGTTTTCTCTCCACACTGGCAATTACAAGTGTGCTTTTATTAGAAATCATTGGCTCTAGGTAATGTTGGATAAAATAGGAAGTCTTTCACAATTTCTTGCCATACCAATACCGATTAATCTCCTTTTATGGTTTTAATAACTTGTTGGCACTGGGCTAGAGTTTAAACAGCTGCTACTCTTTTGCTTTGCTGTGTTAGGGTAATAAATGCATGAATATCCTGTGAGAATATCCAATGAACAGAAGGACAGCTCCCCAGTGATTTGTGAAATCATGCACATATCATTTAAAATTTGTCCTAACTCAACTCAGTCCTGAAATAGTCACACAACTGTACAAGCTCGAATGGCTTTGTACTAGCCAATGAAATATGGGACATCTTTATATCCCCCAGTAATACAAAGGGAAATTCTGTCAGACTTCTGTGAAAGATAATTTCTAATTTTCCTCATTAGTAAATCTCTTATAAAATATATAATCAAGAGAAGTGAACTTAATATCTAAGTGTTCAGTATCATGGTATAGAGTGTTATATATTAATGTTATTTATAGATAAAGTTAGCCTATATTTTTGTAAAAGAAAAAGCAGAAAATTAATATATTAGGACAATTATTAATAACAGTGCATAGGTTACCATTTACCTAAAGAATTCTTAAAAGAAAAATCACATATGTGAAATAGAAAAGAGGAGAAATTTTTCATATTCTGACATGTTAGAATAATTTTACATAAATTTAATTCTAAGAGTAAAGTATAATAGAAGAGAGTAATAGACAATATTAAAGGTATGAGGGACTTGCATATTTGAATAAACAAAATAAAGAAACACTTGGGAAAAATAAACATATTTGGTTTCTTCTATTGTTTCTATGACAAAATACCATGTTCAAAAGTGACTTAAAGAGGGAAGTTTTTGGATTGGAGTGCCATATTGTTGGGGGAAACCTGATAGCAGAATGCTAGTACAAGAAGCTGAGAGATCACAACTTTACCCAAAAAAATGAAGCAGAAGAGCAAACTGGAAACAAGGTGTTGCTATAAGTTATTATAAAAGGTTAAAAATCGTCTTTCTGTAGCAGCTTCGGGGGGTCTCGTGGATCTGTGTCTTGCTTCAACTGTGTTTGTATGGAACAGACCTGGGGCTCCCTCTCTGTTAGCTTCCAGCCGCTTTTCAGTCTCTCTATTCACAGCCTTTGGGAACATCTCCTGGCCACCCTGGGCTCCTAGGACCAGGCAGCACCTTCTCTTTGTGGTTAGCTCTATACAGATGATCAGCCATGACCTCTCAGATTCGTCAGAATTATTCCACCGAAGTGGAAGCTACTTTGAACCGCCTGGTCAACCTGCACCTGCAGGCCTCCTATACCTACCACTCTCTGGGCTACTATTTTGATTGGGATGTTGTGGCTCTGGAGGGTATAGGCCACTTCTGCTGCGAATTGGCCTAGGAGAAGCATGAGGGTACCGAGTGTCTCCTTAAGTATCAGAAAGACCACTGGGGCCAAGCACTCACCCAGGATGTGCAGAAGCCATCCCAAGATGAGTGATGTAAAACCCAGGAGGTCAAGGAACCTGCCTTGGCCCTGGAGAAGAACCTGAAACAGACTCTCTTGGATCTTCATTCCCTGGATTCTAGCTGCACGGACACTCATCTCTGTGACTTCCTAGAAAGCCATGTCTTGGATAAGGAGGTGGAGCTCATAAAGAAGATGGGCAACCACCTGACCAACATCCGTGGGCTGGCTAGGTCCCAGCTATCTCTGTGCAAGAATCTCTATGAGCGCCTAACTCTCAAGCATGATTAGGAGTCTTGCCTTCCAAGGGGCTCCCTCCTCTACTCTGTACCAGCCAGCCTCAGGACCTTCACCAGAACCTCTCAATTGGCTAGGCAACTTATTAACTACCCTGGAGCCCCTCCCAGGTCTTGGACCAAGTACAAATGAAGCTTTTTGAAATAGCAAAAAGGAATATATATATATATATATATATATATATATATATATATATATATATATAGGCTTTCTTATTGGTTATCCATTGCAGAGAGGTCGGCTTTGACACCATGCATTCACAAAGAACAAAAGCAGTTTGTATTCATTATATATATTTATATATTTGGGAGAAGGGGAGATTCTGAGGAGGATATGGGGTAGTGGTAAAGGAGGAAATATTAAAGGTCTAGTTCAGATCAAGACATTTACAAACAAACAAAAAAAAAATCCACCTGGTTTTGGGTAATTTGTATTAACAATCACATAAATGAAATTCTTTACCAACAAAACTAGTGTGAAGGACGAGACATTCTGGAAGAATTCTGATTATTTCCTGGTGTTTGCTGTCAAAATCTGAACCTCAAATCCTGATTAAATAAATTTAAAAGGCAATACAAACAAACAAACAAAATAAACCCTTCAGTATTTATGAATGTGTTTAAATAAATGCTATATAAATATGAGTAGTTACATTATATAATGTTACATAAGACAAAGAGGTGATACTCCATATGCTAAAAATAGTTCAAGTACAAGCATCAATGATTTAAACAAAATGCCAAACAGTGAAATAAAACTGATCCTATTGTCAGGGATGCAAGTGAGTCAGCTTGAGGGTGTGAGAACAGGAGAGCTGGTCCATTCTTCCTTCTCATCTGCTGAGTAATAGCATGCCCTCCCCACGACTTCACACCTTGCCCACCACCTGTGGAAGACCAGAGAACTGGCAGCAGGGAAGGGGGCCATAAGAGCAGAGGAAATGGCTTTGTGTCTTGCTTCCTGTGGCATTGAGTGAGCTAGAAGGGGCAGTGCTGAAGAGTCCTCTCTCTGGTGGTGAGGACGAAGGAGAGCTGGTAGGGTGACCAACTCAGCTCTTACGTGGAATATTCCTTTACACTGTGTGAATATATGTTGCTGTGATTGGTTTAATAAAGAAGCTGACTGGCTAAAAGCTGAACGGGATAAAGATAATGGGAGAATCAAACAGAATAATTGGAAGAGAAAGGGCGGGGTCTAAGGAGTTTCTAGCAGATGCAGAGAGAAATAAGATGGGCACTGAAGAAAAAGCTACCAAGTCACTTGGCAAAACACAGCTAAGAAATGTGGGTTAATTTAAATATGAGTGAGTCAGTAACAAGCCTGAGATACTGGCTAAGAATTATAACTAATATTAAGCATCTGTATGTTTTAGCTGCTGGTGGGATAGAAACTTCTGCCTCCAAACACCCTGGACCAGATATAGGGCTATGAGTTAGCCCACCCCAACATTCACAATGTCTATGATATGCTGGAGCATGTGAAAGGGGCTGGTCCTGTTCATCCAAAGCTGCAGAGTCTCCAAGATACAGACCAGCAACAGGATCTCCAAGAGGAGTCCCAGTAAGAATCTAGTATTGACATTATGGCAGAAACCAGCATCCTCCAACCAGACCAATGACTCAGTGCAATGAACATTTACAAGTAAAGATGTCTGGGCTAAAGGGTACAATGTGTGACTCACCCTAACACACTACAGCTTCCAGGAAGAGATTTTTGGGTGTGTGTATCTGTTTTTTGTTGTTGTTGTTGTTTTTGTTGTTGTTTTGTTTTTTGGTGGGGTGGAGGTTGCAAGGGCAGAGGGCAGTAACAAAGGGACTAGGAAAAGAATGGGTTTGGAGGCACATGATGTTAAATCCTCAAAGAATCAATGAAAAGTTTAAAAACTAAAGAAAATTCCAGAGACTAACACACCTACAGAAGAAAAGCAGAGGCATTTCTAAAATAATATATTTTCTTTACATAATTCTAATTTCTCTAATAATGAATGCAAAAAGAAATATATCCATAGTATAAATTGAGAAGAAATGTGCATGACATCAGGAATTAAATAATCATACAACTTTTTAAATATAGAATGATGAACGATGAAATATTCAATAATATAAAATGGAGGAGCAAGGGATCTGGAGGAGAGGGAAGAGGGAGTTGCTGTTGTCAGGATGTATTGTATGAGAAAATTTAAAAATGTATATAAAGAAGGGACTGAAAAGATGGTTGAGTAGTTAAGAACATTTATTTTTCTTGCAAGGGGCCCAGGTTTTGTTTCTAGCATACACTGGCCGTCTTACAAACTGCTTATAACTTTAGCTCCTAGGGGTATGATTCTGTACTGGTCTCAAGCAGTGTATCACGAAACTATCAGTTTCTATGTTAAGTTGTCAATAATTGTAAAAGCTCTCTGCTTTCTAACATGGTGCCTAATGCATAGTTAAAAGTTAAGTTAACTATGAAATAAAAAGTGTATTTGCTAAAAATGCACCCTGTGAAATGGAGTTATAACATGTATGTTTGGAGATGATATGGCATTTAACTATATTTCAAGTTTTTCAAAAATGACAGTGATAAATTATATGGTTCTTGGGGGAGAAAGGACAGACTTAAGTATTTAGTGTTATGAACCCTTTCTAATAACCTGATGTTGCATATATCATTTAAATTATGCAATTTATCAATTATAGCTACGAAGGAGGAAAGACGATACAATATTTGTCTTCATTTCTGAGGCCAGCAATGACATGAAAGGGAATATTAATGAACTTTTTAGGGTAACTCAAAGGAGGAGGAAGGCAACTCACATTGAAATGCCCCCAAATTGCACTGTAGGTTGTATTTTGCATGGCTTTCATCATTTAAGCATGATAATTGATCCTCAATGAACATTTCAGGATTTGTGTATTAATGAATAACAAGTTGCTACAGTTTAAAGAGAAGACATTGATAAGGACTTTAAAATGATTGCCCTTGAAACTTAACATTGATGCCTTCTTGAATTTTGTAAAAGTGATTAATCATGAAATTATGTCAGTAATTATGAAACTTATTGGGAAAGGCATACTAAATGTTAGTGGCATGCTGAATATAAAACTACATGTTTGAATGTCCACACAATTCCTAACACATTTGATAATGGTATTATAAGAATTATGGTCCTATGAATTTGTCAACAAAAATTTTAAACTCTTTGTTACTTTTGCTCATTTTTAATTAGTATTTATTTATAAAGTTAGCATATATGTTTTATTATGTTGATAAGAAATAACACGCCATAAAATTTTAGAAACCTAGAAATAAAGAAAAAAATCAGTAGAAATGGTTTTATTTTCTTATTGAATTATTTTTAATTTTGTGATTTTAATATAATTCCATTACTTTCCTTTCCCCTTCCCAAACCATCCATGTTCTACTTAAAGTTCATGCACTCCTTTTCGTGATCTGTGCATTTCATTTCATGCATGTATATGTAATATATATATATATATATGTATGTATGTATAGTGTGTGTGTGTGTGTGTGTGTGTGTGTGTGTGTGTGTATCTATGGAATACATAAATACAAACTTCTCAGTCTGTATGTTACTTGTATGTACATTTCGAAGACTGGGGTCTGGTTTTAGATAACCACCTGGGGTAAACTCCCCTAGGGAAGCATGCTTTTCCTTCTCTGATCAATTTTATATTCTTATGTTGTAGTTTTGAAGTGAATACAAATATCTGTAAACCTAATGCTAATTTGAAAAAAAAAACAGCATTGATTCCAATTTTCTGAAAAACTGCCATACTAATTTCCAAAGTGACTATACACATTTACACTCCCACCAGCAATGGAAGAGTGTTCCCCTTGCTCCACATACTCTCCAGCATGAATTGACACGTGTGTGTGTGTGTGTGTGTGTGTGTGTGTGTGTGTGTGTGTTTATCTCAGTCATTCTGACAGCTGTAAGATAGAATCTCAAAGTTGTTTTGATTTGCATTTCCCTAACAGGTAAGAGTGTAGAACATTTCTTTAAATGTTTGTTGGCCATTTGAGATGCCTCTGTTGAGAATTCTAGGTAGACTGGGTGGGTGAGGAGGGTGGAGAAGGCAGTTATGAGAGACCTGATCAAAATACATTATAGGAAATTTTCAAGGAATTAAAAAAAATATTATTTTTTAAAAAAGAAAAAAGACTTCAAATAATCTATGGAAAAGAAATGGTTACCTTAAGTGGGCTTAAATGATAGCATGTGGAGAAATTGATGTCAATCAATAATGATATAAACAAATAAGCATAGTAACATAGGAACAAAATGCAATAAATCATGATTATAATATAATTATATTTATAAACATTATATATGTATAAATGTAACATAATATATATGACTATAAAATAAATATAATTACAGAGGTATAAAATTGTGCTCAACATCTTTAATAATTAGAAAAATTATTAATTAAATCCAGTTTCCTAGGTGGCTGTGGCACACAAATTTACTCCCAGCAACTAGGAGGGAAAGTCAGGTGAATCTCTGATGTTGAAGTCAGCCTGGTGAACAGAGTGAGTTCCTGCATAGCCAGGGCCACACAGAGAAACCCTATATCAAAAACAAAAAACAAAAATCTAAAACAAACAAACAAAAAGATGCTACAGCTTATGTACAGAACACAAAAATCCTAAGACTTAAAATAGTGCACATTAGTGAAGGGAAGTCCCAGAAATTTGTGTAGATCTTGAATTCACAGGCGGAAAGTATTTGAGTATTAAACTGCTGAAGATGAAACTACGCTGTTTACATAAATGTTTACACTGGATAAATCCATTCTTGGCCAAAAAACAGCTTAATATTGTGTTTGAGAATTAGATTTATTACAAACATAGCAGTTCTGCTTGGTTAGAGCCACTGATGAGGTTTTCTCAAAAGATGAGAAAGCTTCAGGAAATTAGAAGTAGAATTATGTAAAACAGCCTGATGTAATTCTGTGAAATATAAAGAAGTGTATGGGAATTTCTTTCAGTGAATCAAGTTGGTCATTTCCTGATCTCTTTCGTGTACAAAATGTTTTCTGTTTACACTAAGGGTGAAGCATTGTGGGTTCTAGTTTTTACTTCATTTTAAAAGCCATTCTGGTGTTCTGTTCTGGTTTGATTTAATGGAAGCAAACACACACACATCATAAATCCAACATAATAACTCTCAAAGTGGATTAACACTAGTGTGAAGGACGCTATTGTGATTACTCATTTCCCAGTACTTACTCCTTCAGCACATCCCCATCATACTTTAATGTTTCATTTGAGATTATCTCCTAGCAATTGGGCTTCCCCAGACTGTGAAACCCAGAGCAATTAAAGCACCATGTAGACTCTCAAGAACAACCATGTCTGGTTAGGTAATAAGTATTGAATCAATTGTTCATATATCCTTATATCAGAAACCTCTTCTTCATTCAATATACACCTTCAAGATTTCCTTAGTATGACTGTCCTTCTTCCTGTTAACTGAAGTGTGGAACCTGGATTTGACCATGTTTTGTAGTTCTTTTGATGCTTTCCCCAAGTGGTCCTAGGTTTTCAGTTCTAAATAGATTTTTCCCAAATAAATAAATTCTACATTGATCTTTATTGTCTCCACTGATAATCACTGGCTTCCTCATGCTAGAAATGACAAGTTAAATTCTAAAAAGATCTTTGTGGTTGAACAGGTATTCTTAAAGATGCTGATGTAAAGGTAAGGTACTCTGGTATATTTTTTTTCTTAGAGAGACATTCAATTAGATTGTAGTTCCAGATAATGAATAAAAGCAGAAATCCCAATGTCTCATGAAGATGTCTATTTGTTACATATTCAAAAAATATGTAACAGGATCCCAGCATGTGTCCCAATGTAAGAGGACTGAATCATATTAAAATATTCATATTCTTACATGTTTGATGAATTGTATATCTAAGTCTATTTTCTAGGGAAAATGCGGATAAAATTGATGGAGAGAATACTATTTTAAGATAACTTCAAAGAAAATTTATGTCAAGAAATTACATGAAAAATTCTAAAGATAAACACATCCAAGAAAAATATTGGAGGGGAGAAATCCAGTTGGCTTCAAAACTGAGTCAATGGAGAGGAATTCAAAGATTCAAAGATATTAAGAAACAGGAAATAGAGGGACAACTGAAGGGTATTTTTAATGTCGTCACTTATAAAAAGAAATTAACAAGGAAGTAAAATGATCAAAGACATAATTGTTGGAATGCTGTTCTAGCACTTCGCAAAAGACTTGAACAAAATAAAAAAAGTGGGCTATTAAATTGGAATGATACAGGTGAAAAAGTAAATCCGGCAATAATGGAATATATACAATGTGTCTGTATATACATAAACGTGTCTTTACATATGTATGTAAAATATGTGTGCCTAGCTATATATAGCTAATACAAGCATTACATATAGCAGATGATCAATATATATACTGTATATATTATTGCATTAAATACATGAAGTGGGATAACAATGCAGAAAAGTTTTCTTTAGTTCACCATATGGAAACTGAAAGTCCAAACAGCAAAAGATAGGTGTGACTGAGACTCCTTTGTTGGACAGCATAAGTAAAGGAGGAAGGGAGAAATGCTATACTAAAGCAAGGAGACAGAAGGGTGCCCAGTACTCTGACACAGGCTTCTCCAACATCTTCCCCTCTGAGAACACAGCCCTGGTGACTTTGTTACCCTTCCAAGGGCAGATCCACATGATCTAATGGCCATCACTGGGTTCCATTGCTCATTACAATCCTCCACTCTCCACATAGTCACCCTGGGAATCAAGGTCTCAACCCATGGACCTTGGGACTGACAAAACCTTGTCTAACCGAAATAATTTTATAATAAGAACACACAGGAGTCCATCATTTTGCAAACACACCTGTCAGGAGTTCCAAAGATGCCCACCAAGTTCCTTTCCAAAAGGAATTGTAGGAAATACAGCCTGTTTGTAGCAAAGCAGAAAACACTGACACTAGGCTGCAAAATGGTTTGAATGCAAAAAGGGGCAGGGTGGCATCAAAGGCATCTATGAGAAAAAATAAAGTACGCTCACGTGTGTATGTATGTGCATTTTTTTTGTATGCGCATATCATGATTTATTTATCTACTTCTGATTCCCACATTTTTAACAGTGAATTTTTAGTAGGCAGAATTATGAACAAAGAAAGATGGGAACAAGGAGAAAAGGAGAGACAGACAGGCAGAGAGACAGAGTCAAAGACAAAGGGAGAGAGAGAAAGACAGAGGAGGTGGGCACGGTTTCCTCTGGACCTTAGTGAAAGGCGGTGCAGTGTTTTCTTGACCTTGTTGAGAGAGTGGTGCAATGGTCTCTGAGCCTTAGTGGGAGGCAGGTGTTAATATAAGCATGCCTCTAACCCAGAACTAAGGGTATGTGGGGGAACTTATTTCTAAATATAACTTTAAAAATGAGAAAGAGACATCAGACAGAATTATACTGCAAGAATTGACAATGTCACTCTTAGAAGGTACAAAATGGAATAAGATGGGAGTGAGGGCCGGGTGCCATGAGAGGGAGGGAGGGAGGGAGGGAGGGAGGGAGGGAGGGAGGGAGGAAGAGGGAACTGGGACTGCTATGTAAAATAAGAAAAATAAATAAATTTTAAAAAGAAGGCATAAATTGTTAAATAAAATCAAGACCCGGGACACCTCCTTTTGTGTTCATGATCAGTGTGGAACTAGAAGGTTCTAGAACAACACAGGTCAAAGCTATTGCCTTTGGTTACCACCATAACTGTATAATATGGCCAGATTAGTAAAGACACCGCACACTTTTGTTGCAATATACAGAAATTTCAAATTTAAACTAACCAGGAAACATCCTCCCTGCTGCCTATCCCCCATAGTACTATAAGGTCCTGGGCCGGCTGCTGAGAAAGAAAAGTCACGAGAGTCTTGCCCAGCACTGGCTCCTGCAGTTGCAAAAATAAAAGACTTGGCAGACACGACATTTCACCCAGTCCAAAAGTAGTATGGCTGTTATGGGGTAAATAACAATCTGAACATGTCTGAGGCCTGCTTCATAGAGAGGAATTTCATTGCCGGTATTATAATTCCAATCAGTAGCCCATGGCGAGCAAGGTCCTAGCCCCTAAGGTAGAGTGTGCTATTGGTAATTCTGTCTGGGCTGATCTCAACCTTGGTCAGAGAAGTGTCTTTTTGCAATGGGCAGCAATTATTGCAGACATACATAATAGATCAAAGGGCTAAGAGTGAGAAAGATTTTAAGCCAAAGCACCAGCTTATGTCATTTCCTTTAAGTGCCCCTAGATCATTCAAACATGACAATATTTTCATTTAACCAGAAGTCCGAAATGAACAAGAAGCTCTGTTTGACTCACAGAAACGTATTTCCCTGGATTCTGCTGTTTACTTGCAGGAAGGGATACAGATCATGTGACTCTCTTATCTGGTACTTACAAGGGTCCATTCTCCGCTAAAGGTCAAGGTGATGTGTTGCTTTCTGGTCAATATGTTTCTCTGCAGAAAGCAGAAAGGTCAAACAGACTGCCTGAAAGGAGCAGATCACTATAATTCCCATCTGTGACATCCATGTGTGCACTTGAAACACAAACGCTGTAGCAGCCGAGTTCATGTTTCTTATTCAAAACCTGATATTGAGATGATATCAGCCTTTATCATTTCAATATGTATATACATAATCTAGATATTTCTCTCATAGGCTAGTCAGTTGCTTTAATGAATCAGAAATTAATAAGCTTAATATCTAACATCTAGGGCTTGATAATGGAACAGTATTTAAGTGTCTCTATTTAGCTTTAAACACAATTTAAAAAATATTCACTATTTTAACCAATTCTGAATATGCTCTACTAATATTAATGAGAATTATTTTCTACTTAAAAAAAAAACTACAAACATAGTACATTACATTCTGAACTCCAATAGTTAGGACAAAACTTGGAGTAATTAAAAATATATAAAATCATTTTAGTTACAGATAATCTTAAGCACTGAGTAGCTAGCTATAGATAAAAATAACGGTCAGAATCATAATCTCCAAGAATTGTAGAGCGTCCTTTGGGTACTTGTGCTCTTAGTACTATCTTCTTTATTAAATACATAAAGTTTAAAATCTTCACCATGGAAAAATTTAAAAGTTCTCTCTCTCTCTCTCTCTCTCTCTCTCTCTCTCTCTCTCTCTCTCTCTCTCTCTCTCTCTCTCCCTGTGTGTGTATGTGCATGTGTGTGTGTTTGTGTCTGTCTGTCTGTTTTTCTGTCTGTCTGTCTGTGTGTCTCTGTTTCTGTCTGTAGTTTGAATGTGAATGTGACTTTGAGATTTTCCAGACCTGCCTAATCATTTCAAGGAAGAATTACATATATAATCCCTATGAGTGTTCAGTAATACCCTAACCGAAAAGAACAACGTATGTATGTATGTATGTATGTATGTATGTGTATATATATATATATATATATATATATATATATATATATATATATAGTGTGTGTGGGGGGTTGTGTGTATGCCAAATGCTGTTTTCTTTTAGTCAGTGTTTATCTGTTTAGTTTTGTAGATCAGGCTTGCCTCCATTGGTAGTATAGTGGTGATGATATCAGTCTTCCAAGTACTTTTAAAGTGAGTTTTTTTTTGCAAGATTTTATCTAAGTTGGTACTTTATGATTAATATTAAAGTAGTAATTTCATTATTACTTATGCGGGATGAGCATGTAAAGATGGTGGTGATGATGTGTGATTTCTTACTGTGGCTTTTTAATGTCTTCTCCCTATTCAGAAATGATATTTTCACTGCACTCACCTTTCGTGAGATTTCACTTCCATAGGAGAAACTTAAAAGGCCTGCACGTATTCCTCACAGGGTGGCAATTTGGTACGACTGTGGAGCTTCAAAAGCAGAGTGTTTATTGGGGATGGAAACAGGGAGGTGCCTGTGTGGCAAAGATGGATAATCTGAATCATCACAAAGCCGACTCACTGTGCCGAAAGGACAAGGACCCAAGAAAATCCTTCCTAGCGTGTGGTGACATGATGACATGCCTTATTTCATGCTCCATTGAGAGAAAATGCAGGAGCTTGGCACTAACGGTCATTGTCACTTTCCTCTCCCCTGCTGATATTAAAGCCTTCATTACTGTGGGTAAACTCAGTGTAGCATGCAAAGCAATATGCTGTGGGTCATATTCTCTCCTGTCATTGGTTGGCCTCTGAAATGGGTGCAAAGTTTGCTATGCTAGTCCACAATTTAAAAAAAATAGTTATAAATTTTCAGGAGAAAAAGTACAAAAGTATGTTTCCAGCAGGAATTGATGCAAATCAGTCAATTTGCAACAATTGAATACATTTTAATAAGCAGTCTGGCATAATTGTGGTGCAACCCTGGGTTCAGACACAAGCAGAGTAGTTCAAAATCTTCCCAATGTGTGACAGTGTTTCTTCTAGGTTCAGGTTTATAATACCTAATGTAAAACTACAAGACACAAGACATTTTTCTTGAGCCATTTGAGCCAATCACAAACAGTGTCTATAAATCTTTTCACAAATGCCATAAGTAAATTAATACTAGAGAGGATTCTAACACATAGATCAGCCATGCCTCAACCAGATAAAAGAAGGGAAGATATATAAATCACATATATTCGTACATATATAAGGTACACATGGCAATAATGGTGTATTTTATGATATATACATATATGTACACACACACACACAGATATATATATATACATATATATATATATGTAATGGGGTTAGACTTTAACCATTATGGGAATTTGTGAAATTTGGAATTTTAGTGATGAACCTGGAATTAGAAACACTAAGCTTATATAAGAGAGAGAAAGAAGGTTCTATAGTCAATAACCCAAACCAGAGCTCACAAGATTTAGAGTTTTGACCCATCCATCTATCATTGCCTTGAAGCACTTGAATATAGATAACCTGAAAAAGAGATGGAACATTTGTCATGAACATGTACGGCTTTGCCTAATATTTTGAAAGAGTTAAATAAATAGCAGGTGTTGGAGGAACTCTGAGCCCAGGAGCTACCATACTCTAAAATAAATAAATAAATAAATAAATAAATAAATAAATAAATAAAAGAGCAAGTTGGCACCTATGGACAAAAACTGCCATGGTTCTTGCTACCTCATTTTGTCCTCAGCAACTTGCAGGTGATTACTCGCTTTGGTCTTCCTGGCTTGCAATTCCTTGTCAGTTCCATCCCAGAGTCACGCATGGAAAAATGCACCAAATGCATCTGCTCAGCATAGCTATGTTGACCTGGTACAAAGCTGCTCTAATAGCACAGGCATCACTATTCTTCCATAATATTTGTCAAATACCAGAAGCTGACATCAATAAGACTTTGCTATGTGAGATATCTATTAATTTTGTGACATGGAAGTAGCTCTGGGAAATATACTACTTAGTCTAGATTCAGTGCATTGGAGATATCTTCCACTGTAACAAGCCGCTCTTCATTGTTAGAGAGAAGAAAAATGTCAGGAGATGCCCTGAATAATAAGTCTTATATGAAGAGGTGGAGGATTTACCCCTATGCTACATCCATTTGCCAAAACAAGTTATAGACAAAAACTCGCCAATGGGATAGAAAGTAAAACCAACTCCATAAAAGGGAAACAATTTCAAATCATTATGCCAACTTCTGTAGGTTCAATTTCTGGAAGCTTGGGTCAAAAAGAGCAGCTATGTGAGAGAAACTGTATAATATTTAAAGGGTGGAGCTAAAGCAAAATGAAATTAAATAATTAGAGGTTCTGTTATTAGATAGAATTAACGTTCTCTCGGGATATATTTAGGTAGCAAAAGAATAAGTTATAAAAGAGACACAGCTTGGCCCATTATTTCTTCCCTGACTTCTTTTCACAGCCTGCAATTGTGTCTCTGTGCCCAATGGCACCTGTGGTTTAACTCACCTCAAATTACTTGCCAGAGCTTAGCAGAGTCAGAGTAGTGATCCTATACTTCCCAAACTGTGGGTTTAATTGATTTCTTTGCCTTGCAAGCTGCATAGCCTCGGGTGTTTTGCTGCAGCAACACAAAATAAAGTAATACATATACTCTCTAGAGAATACAACTAAAATATAACTCAGCTATGATATTAAACTCAAGATAGCATCTCTGTTGGCAGTTTTCTTGATCCAAGGAGTAAGAAAGAACAACAAATACAAAATTTGTTGGCTTCCACTGAACCCTATATGTAACAATTTAATAGAGAAAGGCAAAACACAATGAGATAAAGTAATAAAAGTAAAGCAGTGTAGAAAGAAAATGAAACTCCTTATACCTTTGTTGTCCTGAACTCATGAGAGAAATATGGTTATTTTTATTATTAGGACACACAGATTACTCTGTGTGGGGGGGGATTAGTGTGGGTGTGGCTTCACATTCTGACAAAACTTCTCCATCACTATGAAAAACATTGGCAATTATGGCCTTCATGAGAGTCAAACACTTTTTAAAATCTTCCTCTTGCCTGGAACCAGGTAGAAGTCCAGAGAATTATATCAAGGGATGGATACTCACAGAACAGACCTCCAGTCTCTGTAGTGGATTCTGAAAAAATTCTTGTTTCTTAATATTTGATCTTAGTCAGGTCTATGCAGGAAAAAAAAAAACCCACAAGATTTGTGATATCATTGAGGGCTTTTGTGATACCGTGAATGAAATGCCCCCTATAGTTCCAGTCATTTAAATATTTGGTGATACTATTTGAGTATGTTTAGGATCTGAGACCTTTCTGGAGGAAATGCATCACTTAAGAAAGGTTTTGGGGTTTTAAAAGCCATAGGCCATCCCCAGTTTGCTCTCTCTTCCAATTAAAAACATAATTTTATAACTTATTACTCCAGCTGCCACCACAGCTGTCAAGCTTGCTACTTCCCTGTGATGGCTACTCAGCTCTCTGGGACCATAATACCAAAATAAACCATTGCTTCTATAAGTTCTTTAGCCATGGTGTTTTAGGACAACAATAGAAAAATAATAAATAAAGGATGTTTTGTAGTAATTCAATTCTGCTTATGCTGTACAGGAACCACACCTCTAATCTCTTTTGCATGGAGATATCTTTCAACTGATCAGAATTGTCAGCTATCACCTTCAGACTATTTTATCATATATCATAGTTGGTGTTTCTCAGTCAGGTAATTTCATAATTATACATTCTGTTATGTAAAACAGATAAATTTTCCATATCCAACCCTGTGCCTCTACTTTTGGGGGTTCCTATTTTTAAGGAATTATTATTCCAGAAATCTTCCTCTTCTTGCTCTCCTTGCAAGGTAGATCTTGGCTGCCTTTATTTTCCTTTACTGTTCCAGAAAGTTCCTATAGGTACCACTATTGGAGGAAATTATATTCTCTCCAGAACAAACCACAGCCCTGCTTGATGCCCATGACAATGAAAATAAAAATCTCTATAGAGTAAAGGGCTGGTATTTTATCTTCACATCACAAAATATTTGTGGTCCCTGAGTATAGGATTATTGTCCTGTCATGTGACCCATACACTGTGAACAAATCAGGTGATGCTTTTCTCACTGCTCAATAAATTGGTTTGAAACACTGATTACATGATTCCTATTGTTTTTGTCATTATGTGTCTGACCCATGTCTTTTGACAGCCACCACACATTAAATTGGTTCAAGCTACTTACCATTCAAGTAAAATCTATTCTTCATAGTCCTCAGGATTTTCCTATGATTTCTGCTTGTAAAGCAGCTGGGTGTGAGTGCATTTTATGTAAGCATTCTTGCAACACATAGATTAGGAGACCCTAAGATTGACTAATACTCTGTTTCAAGTAGCTTGCCTAAACATCACCCAGTACATTATTGACATTCTGATATGTTATTCATCCTCAACATGCCAAGACAAATAATTCAGCCTGGACTATCCACTTTTTCCAATCGTAAATTCACCTTCATGTTTCTCAACTTCCAATCTGTATCAAACTTAGTTTTTGTTGTTGTATCAGAAGGCTTCTAACATATCCCTAATCTACTAAGATAATACCTACTCTTAAGTCATTCACTTTAAGACTGCTGTCGAAATTTGTAAATTATAAATTATAATTGTGATCTCTTTATTACTGGTTCTGTTCCCTATCTTAAAGTGTAATTTTCCTGGCTTTTAATGAAAAGTCCAGGTGGGGGGGGGAACACTTATTATTTTAACTTGAGGATGTGTTCTTTTGTTTTCCTATAACAAAAAGTAAATAAATAAAATGTAAATGATTGGCTCGGGTGCACACGACTAAATAGGAAGTCATATGAAATGTACACAAATATTATACATTTGACAAAATCTTTCAGTGGACATTGTAGGTTTTCATCTGGTTATAGATACCATGAGTTATGTATGGTCTGATCCTAAGGATTCAGTAATAAAATTGAACTTAACAGATTCTATGACACAATACTAACTTCTCTGGCTTACATATAATTTTAAAATTACCTATTATCTAGTAAAGCCACACATTTACTTTTTGTTTTCCACTTAACTTTGTGCATTTCAGTCATTAATAGATTATTAGTACATAACTTAATTACAAATTCAAATCTGAAGGGGACAATTAAACCAATGAGTTCTAATAATCTGACTCCTGCCAAGAATGAGTGAAATTATGAAACAGAAAGAAGCAAACAGTCTCAACAGTGTTTTGAAAAGGAGGAGTCTTGAACTCCTATCACTGTAATTCAGGACAAGCAACTTCTAAACCCCTCCCAGTGCCATGCAGAAGACGCCTTACTCCTACTCTGTGGTTCACATTAAACCTTCCTCCAATGCTGCCTCTCTTTTATTTTCTGCTTAAAGAGAAGAGGGATACATGCCAAATACAAGCAATAAGATAATAATTCACAAAGCACCAGGAAACGGTTACTGGTTCTCTAATACCCCTTATGTTCTTACTTTGTGAATAATCAGTAGAATAACAGCATTAATTCTTCCATAAGTCTGGTTAAAATTTATGATAAAGCAATCTGGCACTCCAAGGTTTTGGGGAGACTTTCAATTTCTGCTTCAACAACATTAAAGATTATAGATCTGTTTAAATTCCTTACCCAATCTTTTTATAGCTTTGGTAGAACTGTATAAATAAAAATAAGTATCCATTTTTTTAATTTTCCAATTTTGTAGAATACTGATTTTGAGAGTATGTCCTTAGATTCTCTCGATTTCCCAAGAGTCTGTCATTATGTTCCCTGTTAAATCTCAGATCTGGTTAGATATTATCTTCTCTCACTGCATTTCCAATAGTTTTCCTAGGAGTTAGTCAATTTTACTGATTTTTCTCATTGTTTCATTGATTATTTGGATTTTGTTGTTGTTGTTAATTTGTTGAGTTTGGTACTGAGTTTTATTTATTATTATTATTATTATTATTATTATTATTATGCAATATACTCCTTTGGCTGTAACTTTTTTCTTTATCTTCTAGAGCTTTCAAGTTTACAGTTAAATTACTAGTATGAGAGCTATCCAATTAAAAAAAAATAACAGACTTATAACCTTGCCTCTTAGAACCACTTCCATTGTGTCGCATAATTTTGGTATATTGTGTTCTTTTTACTTAAATTACAAACAATATTATTTTATATATCAATCCCAGTTCCCACTCCACCCCATTCTCCCATATCCCCACTGATCCCCATCCCATCCCTCTTCTGCTCTATAGAAAGTGTGAGACCTTCCATGGGGCAATTAAATCATCAAATTCTATCACATCACTTGGGGCAGGTCCTAGGCCCTCAGCCATGTGTCTAGGCAGACAAAGTATCTCTCTGAGGAATGGGTTCCCAATGTCCATTTGTACACTAGGGATAAATACTGTTCCACTACCAGAAGCCCCATAGACTGCCCTGGTGTCCTAACTGACACCCACGTTCAGGGGGCCTGGTTCTGTCCTATGATGGTGCCTGAGCTGTTAAGTCGAGGTTCATGAGCTCCTCCTTAATCAGGTCAGTTGTTTCTGTGGGTTTCCCCAGCATGGTCTTGACCCCTTTGCTCATCACTCCTTCCTCTCTACAACTGGACTCCAGGAATCTGGCTCAGTGTTTAGCTGTGGGTGTCTGCTTCTGCTTCCATCGGCTACTGGTTGAAGGCTCTAGGATGGCATATAAAGTAACCTTCAATCTCATTATAGGGGAAGGGCATTTAAGGTAGATTCTCCCCTATTGTGTAGTTTCTTAGTTGGGGTCATCCTAGTGTATCTCTGGACATTTCCCTAGTGCCATATTTCTCTTTAAACCTGTAATGGCTCCCTCTATTAAAGTTTCTCTTTTCTTGATCTCCTCTATTCTTCCCCTGACTCAATCTTCCTGGTCCCCCATTTCTTCCTCCCCCCTCCTCTTCTCTCATATTGTGTTTTAATTTTCATTTGTTTAGAGAAATCCTTTTTTCTTGTCCCATTTTTTTATTCAGTAGTGACTTTTTCAGTTTCCATGAGTTTCTAAGCTTTCTGTTATTTCTGTGTTTGATACCCCGCTTTAATCTGTCATGGTCAGATAGATCAAGGGTGTTATTTTAGTTTTGCTAACATTTTCTGTTTCTTCGTATATGACCAATTTTGGAGAAAGTTCCATAAGGTGCTAAGAAGACGGATATTCTTCTTTTGTGAAATGTTCTATAAATATCAGTTAGGTCCATTTTGTTTATGATGTATGTTACTCCAGCATTTCTCTGCTTAGTTTTTGTCTGGATGATCTGTACATTAGCAAGAATGAGATATTGAGTCTTAGTTGACCTTGTGTTTGGTTCAGATTCCATCTTGCAGGATATTTATTTTGATCCATACTTAGTGTTCTTTTGTATGCCTTCTGATTAGTTTAAATATTAAAATATCTACACTGGCTTGCTTCTTAGGTCCATATGATTGGAATATCTTTTCCATGCTTTATCCTGTGGTGAGATCTATTCTTGATGTTAAGGTATGTTTCTTAGATGCAACAGAAGGATGGATCCTATTTCCCTGTCCGTTCTGTTTAGTTTATGTCTTTTTTACCATAGAACTGATAGCACAGATGTTGAACTATAATAATAGGTGTGCCTTTATATGTTATTTGTTCTTTTTCCATGCAGCTTTTAATATTTATTTTCTGTTCTGTACCATTAGTAGATTATTATATACTGAGAGGAATTCCTTTTATATTACACTCTATTTAGTGTTCTGTAGACTTCTTGTACCGTGATAGATAGTCATCTCATTCTTTAGGGTAGGTAACTTTTCTTGTATAATTCTGTTGAAAATATTTTCTATGGCTTTGACCTTTTATCTTCCCTGATTATTTGGAGAGATGATCCTTTCAGAGTGTTCCAGAATTCTAGATATTTTGTACCTAGAGTTTTTTAGAATTTGTATTATCTTTGACCAAGTTATCTATTTCTTCTATCTTGTCTTCAATGCCTGTTATTTGCTATTTCTTTTATCTCTTGTATTCTATTCATGAGGTTCCTGCTCAAGTTCCTACTTTGTTTTTCATTTTCAGATTTCATTCATTCTTGGTCTTATTTATTGTATTTTCAAGTTCAATTCCAGAACTGTTTTATTCATTTCCTTCCTCTGTTTGTATTTTCATAGATTTTTTTTGAGGGATTCATTTATTTTCTCTTTAAGTACCTCTATCACACTCATAAAGCCTATATTATGGCTTTTGTCTTTTACTTCAGCTATATTAGGTTTCTGGACTTTAGTAGGAACATATTATCCTGGCTGTTATTGGTTGTTTTTTTATGCTGGTTTCTAAGAATCTGGTTTGGATTTAATCATAAGATGCTGATATTGGTATTCCCTTTGATGAGTGTTTCTTTTACTCCTTGGTTTCTGTTGCCATTTCTTATTTCAAGAGATTGTGGTAACTGTGTGTTGCCTGTGAGGGAGTTCTTCTGGGATCCTGGTATGTGGCCCCAGAGGGTTCTTGGTACAATGTTACTAGGTATTGGGGGAGGGTAATACTTAGGGATAGTGATGGGCTTGAAAGGAGGGGACATTGATTGTTGAAGAAGTACATAGGAGGGAGAAAACTATGATCTGTTTCCATCACTAGAAATGGGATAGAGTTAGAGGATGTCACAATAGGTAGTCTGTTACAGAGTTGGGGATAAGATGCATAGCTGTGTTGGAGGAGAGTGGGGAGGGGTGAACTTCTGCAGTTAGTCTACCTGCCTGCATAAAGGTACCTTCTTGAGGAATAAGTAATATCTGCTTGAGGTTGCAGGCTGCAGTAATGGGATTAGTCAAGGGAAGGGACGTTGAAGGAGAAGACGTGGGGATGAGTCAGAGAAGGGAAAGAAGTCATACCAAATGGTCTATTGCAGAGCTGTGAGTGGGAGTTGGGGGTTGGAATTGGAGGACATATCCTTTACATTTTAAATGTTTAAATATATATAACATGTATTTAAATGATTAAGTAATACATGGCTTGTTAAAATATGAAGTATCGCTACTCTAATCTTTTATTTAAAAGCTTGATATTTATAATCTGAACATCTCACTTATTTAATACATATATGATTTCATTAATTGTTATACTTTGTATTTCCATGAATGCTTCAAATGCTTCTTTCTTTTTTATTGGTTTTTGATAATTATGTGGGCACTTTATTGCAACAAATATATGTACACGATGAGGAAAATATTATTTAAGGTTTTAGGACTTAGGTTTTTTTCCACCTCTTCCTCCTTTTTATCCTCCTATTATTCTTTTTAACTTTTTTCCACCTCTTGCTCCTTTTTATCCTCCTATTATTCTTTTTAACTTTTTTAGACTGGCTGTCTTTGTGTACAACTGATGGTCCTGGAACTCAGTAGGTAGACCAGGTCCATTTTGAACTCACAGAGATCCTCCTGCCTCTGCCTCCTAAGTTCTGGCTAAAGGTGTGGCCACCTCTTGTGGCTATGTCATAGTTTAAAAAAAAAAAACTTTTGGGGACTACTAGTCAAAAGACTTAGCTATGCTTCATAACCCATCATATAAACAAGTACTCAGACACATTGTTGCAGAACCCAGTATCTCATTGTAGTAGAACCCAGTATATCAACAAATACTGAGACACATTGTTGCAGAACACAGTAACCAACAAGGACCCAGATACATTGTTGCAGAACTCAGTATATAAACAAGTACCCAGATACATTGTTGCAGAACCCAGTATATAAACAAGTACCCAGATACATTGTTGCAGAACCCAGTATAAAAGCAAGTGTCCAGACACATTGCTCAGATAGCAGTTTTACCTTTACTGGGACACATCTGCCATTTTTTTAAAATCTCATTTTCTCTCTATTCTTTGCTGAGGTTGATTCATTATGGGAATTTCATGATCCACCATGAGATCCTAGTGTGAACAGCAAGTCTGTGTAGAACAAACACCTCAGATGCTAGGGTCTTACAAAGCAGGTATGAGTTCTGTGAGCACCCCCATATGACCAATGGGCTTAACTAAGGTGATGAACTGTGCCCCAGAGCTGGGTCATTGTCCTTGTGGAATTTATAACTTGCTCCCCTGTTGAATGTCGGCCATGTTTGTCCATGGAGCTCAGGCTCCTGGGGCATTCGCCACTGCCCAGTGGCTGACCCTTTCATCTCTTAATGTGTCCCCACTGCACCAAAAGAGAACTAGTGGGACTCAAGGCAGGAAAGGCAAGTTTCTAAATATCCTTGAATAGGTGACATGCATAACACTGAGTAAACACAAAACATTTGCCAACTCCAGTCAGCTTAGATTTTTCAAAGACAAGTGTGAAATGCCTGAATCATTTTCTAGTTTTATACACTTTCATAATGGCAAAAGTAAGAAAATGGCTTCCAGTTAGAGTGGAAGACTTGTTCTGTCTTGTTCTGATTCCAATGGGGTGAAAAACCCCCTCCAGGAGTGAAAAAGAAGAATGGCTCATAAAAGCCAAGAAATTGACCAATCTCACAAAAAAAAAGTTACAAGAAAAATATGACACACTATGGGTGTGGAACTAGTAAGACATTGCTTAGGGAAAGGAATATTTGGTTTTGAGCTTCCTGGAAACTGCCAAGACCTCCTGCTGTACATACTTGGGTAGGATTTGGTGACACAAGTCTCTATGAGTCACCAGTGTTCCTATATCAAAGCCATGCTTACAAATCAATTGGTTCATCAATATGAAATTAGACATATGTTTTGTCAGCAATGTCAGATCCTAGGGAACAAAAAGTGTCTCCTTGAAAAGACACCAAATTCATGTAGCCTTTATTTTCTCATTAAAAGATAGCTTTGGGGGATTTGGATTTTATTGCTCATTATTATAGAGGAAGGAAGGGCAGAACCTTATAAAGTTACAGTGACCTTTGTGCACTTCATTTCTAGAAACTACTTAAATAAATAAAGCTATTGATTTTCACCAACTTTATTCTGAACATCTTCCTCTCCAGTCTCTAGGACCTGCCTCCAGATTAAGGAGCAAGAGATGAGAAAGGGGGGCGATTTCCTCATGCTTAGTCTGTTCTATTTGTTTTCACCTTCAAAGATGGGAAGGTGAAACCACAGTCCTTCTTACAAGTCCACTCTGAGACTTGCCTCTCTCATCATACCTGAGACCCTTGACCAGAGCCATGGTTCAGAATCTGCTCTCTTCTTTGCTCCATACAAGATCTGACAAAAGTCTACATTCCCTTCTGGCTGTCACAGCCTCTTCCATTTTTATAAGGTAAATATTTTGCCTCTTTCATTTCAATTAATGGTATAGTAAAAATGTTTTAAAGAGAGCTTTTGGACTGAGAGCAATACTTCCTTGCTAAAATGTTTGTGAGCATTGGCCAGTACCCCAGGTTTAAATCTTAGGAATAAAAAAGGGGGGGTGTATACAGTGGATGAAGAATTCTCTAGTTAAGTTAATTTTTAAGCAATGTAATACTTGCATCTTAGTATTCTACTCAAGCAACTGTTCTTTATTTCCCACACACCTCTATCCAAACTGCTCCTCTCTAGTTTCATGACTTCATCTTTACTCTTCACTGAAATTTTCTATGCATGGTGCTTACCAATTTCTGTGGCACACGTTTGAAATACACAGAAAAATGGAATATGTCCTGTTTGCAGACAGTGCCTGACCTAATATGCAATGACACTAGGAAAGAGATGAAGAATGAAAGCAGACCAGGGACCAATATAGTTAATGTTAGCAATAGTTTTGTACAAGTGCATGGAAGGGACTATAGAAGAAGCTCACATTCAAAGAACTGGATTTGTGAAAATTGTCACTTTGCAATCTTTCATTAATACATACATACATACATATATATAATGTGATTTTAAAATATAAGTATCTCTTTTGATGATCATCATATTCATCATGTATTTGAAGAGGCTGCTGAAAATAATCAATGTTCTAGCATAGATGGCTTCTAATGAAAACACCAGCACTCTGGTTTCTCTCCATCTTAATCTCTCTAAGAAGCCAAACACATGACTATCTAAAAACTATTTCTTTCTGTCTCAAGAGATACTTTTAAAATTACATTATATTTCCTAAGATTTTCAAGCCTATAGTTCTGAACTGCTTTTGATATTTTTTATTTATTCTCCTACCCGTTTCACAGTGTGAAAGAAATCTCAAGATCACCTCCCCCTTATGGTTAGACCTTATGTGTATACCTCCATACATAAGGTGCTAATAAATGTTCATTTTTTAGTTTATTATTTTACAAGTATAATGGCTTTGAGCAAAGTCCTCCCAACTACCCTTTCTTTTTTCCAGCCTTTCCCAGCAACTCTCTTTCTCTCTTGTCTTTAAGCCTTATCTTCAGCCACCAAAATCAAGTTGTTTTTCAGACTGAGAATATTGGATCATATTCCATCCAAATGCACACTTGTACTGTGCATGAGGATGCTTTAAATGTCTGTTTAATGTGTCTCTGCTTTGCTTATTATCTTTTAAAAGTCTCAGTATCAGATTCATATCATCTCTATGTACAAGCATAATGGCAACTGTATGTTGGACAAGGTGCAGTTTAATTCAGATCCTTTCAATTGTGCTGGCAAATATAAATATTCTAAAGACATAATATGCATATGTGTATTTATACATGCATACACACATATGTATATACTATATATGCATGATGCTTAGATATACATTTATTATATATAATTTGTGAATTTGTGAATACATTGTTTCCCAGATAATTTGTACTTGCCAATACTTCTGTCTTTTTCTGCTTACTGAAGTGAATTTTCTTTTTTTAATATTATTATTTTTTCTTATTTTACATATCAATTATTTTCAAGTCTAAAGTGATCCCACCCATGTCCTAGTGATGAAAAAAGGAAATCTCAAATTAACTAGTCCATAATTATCACGTGACTAATATAATAGAAGAAAACTTTGAAAAATGTTTGCTGCACCCAGCTTTTGTTGACTTCTATTATGTTTTATGTTTTGGAAAAATATTCTATGAGCTACACCTTTGTTTCTAAAAAGCAATATGAAATGAGAAAGCAATATAATTATTACGAAAATCAAACTTTAAAAGGCACAAAAGTCTAAACTCGGTATTTTATATACTGGCCTGGGTTCTACAAAGCAACAAAAGTCCCAACATAATGTTTTTTAATTGTAATATAATTATTTCTTGTAAAATTTCACTTTTATCTCTATAAGGCACATAAGCTGGTTAGAAGATTATGCTCCTGTCATGCTGTACAAATTATGTATGCAAGGATTGATGCTGGTCTGGCAACATTCTGAAAACACATATATAATGCTAAACCACTAAACAGCATTATTCATGTTAAAAAAATAACTTTCTAGGTGCCATAATTTAACACCAATTCCACAGTTCTTAGGGAAGACAAGAAATGAGATGATGACCTCATGGCTGATGTATAAATAAGCCTTGTATTTGCTGACACCCATATCAGAAATAGAGTTTCTAAGCAATTGACGATGCTGCCTCTCATTTTATAATACCATAAAACACAAATAGAATTTAATTTTTCATGTTGTTCATATATGTTTATATCATTGAACAGACAGAGTCTGGGTACACTTTAGGGACAATGTTCTGCAACAGAGTACATAGTGAGACTGAAAAACTTGCTGCTGCTTGCCTAAGTGGGAGAAGACACAAGTATCTTCAATTTTACCCATGTACACTTCTAATTTTAAATTCTACTCCAAACATCTTCTACCATGATACTTCACAATGTATTCAGATGATCATTTTATGATTCAAATTGCTTATAAAATATACTTCAAGCGAAATTGATTTTCCTCTGTGTTTTATATAACTGCGTTTCTTCTGAGCACTTTAAATTAATAACCACTTCCCCTGATGATACATAGACCGATTCACTCAGAATTTATTATCAATGGTCATGAAATCTGGCTATTTCCCCAAGGTTTACCCATCTACACTAATTGGTGCTCATTCCATCAGCCTATTGTCAGCATCAGCTATCTTTGTTTCTTTGTTCATCATGTGTCTATTCTCCTGCTGCTCTGAATTCTTCACTATTTCTCAGACATATAACTCTACTGTGCTGTTAGCACCATCAACAGCAACAACAAATCTGAAGCAACAGTATTCTCTTAGGTTTTTGAACATGTTACTACGGCCTAATGCTGGTGGTATTGATGGTTAATTTGGTACTCTTGCTATGTTCATTTTACTAAATCAACAACAAGTAAGTTCTTTTAGTTTTACTATGCATTTTCATAAAAATGAAGACTACATCATGATTTTATAGCTGGGGTGATTCACTGCATTTAGGAAGGTTTGAATAGTTATATAATGCTAGTTTTATGCATAGAGTTCATAGTGTTGGTGTAGACTTCCTATTAAGCATTATACATATAAATCAAATGCTAAATGATAAACAAACACTAATGAGTAAAACTTACTCATTCTAACACCATTTTTACATTTCTATAAACTTAATTTCCAGCATAACTAAAGTATATTTTAATTACATAAGTCTTTGTATCATATAAGAATAAAAAAATGTGGTTCTCATATTCAGAAATTCCAAAAACATTGAACATTGAAAGCTATTCACTCAAACTTAAAAAGCATATGGTTGGCTCATTTTTGCTTGAATGACAAATTAGCAAGGTGTTGAGTGTAGTTCTATTGACGGTCTCTATAACTTTCCCTTGCAGGAATTCATCACTCATTGGCTTTCACAAGCATTTGCAAAATGTAAAATGATTATAACCTAGCTGAAACTGATAACCTATAGTTATTTTTTTCATTTCAAAAGTTCTATAACATGATAATAATTGCACAGGAATTTCATATGGGTACCACTTCTGAGCAAAAGAATATGCATATATTTTTCATGAATATTAATAAGTAATGCTATCTCTAAAATACATGAGCTAAGATAGAAATGAGGTTTTTGTTGAGATTTCTTTAATGATACTAAGATAAATTAGGCATTTATTTTGTTATTCTCAGCATATAATATTTCACATTTCTAGATGATTGGCATTCACAGCTCACTCTAGCTCCATTTAGATATATAGATGGTAAAACAATCTTTAATTTCTAATTAGACCACAATAGTTTATCCACCACTAAATTAGAGCAAAAACATAGTCACTGTATCTTCCCTGTTGAAATGCTGTTTTCTGAAAGAAAGAAGCTGGATCAACCCACAGTACATTGTGTCAGAAACATCTCTCTCTCTCTCCTGCAGCTCCATTTTTCTTAGAGTACTTACATTGTTATGAATTACTGGGCTTTCAATATGCTAGCCTTATTTTCAAAACACAGATAAGGCTTATCTTCCAATCAAAATAAATAAATTTACCTGGGGCAGGTAAATTTGATAGGTTAAAGTGCTGCCCACCAGTTCCTACAACCTAAGTTTGTTGCCAAGGGCCCACATGGTGGAAGGAGATAATCAACTTCCAATTATCCTCTGTAATCAATGTGCACTCCACTGAAGTTATTCACAGAGTAGGGGAGGGAAGGACGGAGGGAGGGAGAGAGAGAGAGAAAAAGACACCACAAACACACAAAAATTGCTAACATAATCAGAATTTCACAGTATATAATCTCAACTTTCCGTAATTCTATTTATACTTTACCTCATGGCTCATGACTTGCTAGCTCTTCTCTCTCTCTCTCTCTCTCTCTCTCTCTCTCTCTCTCTCTCTCTCTCTCACTCTCTCGCTCTCTCCGAAATCTGCTTGTTCGGCATCTACCTGGTCTATATCCTCTTGAATCTGGATTCTGCCCTTCCTCTTCCCATCATTCTCACTCTGTCAGGCTGTCTCTCCCAATCTCTTCTTGCCTTGCTATTGGCCAATCCAGTTTTTATTAACAATGAGAGTAGTAATGCATATTTTCAGTTTACAGGATTATTCCACAGCAAACAATTGCCTTACAAATATTACATCATCCTAAATGTAAGGCATCTATCAGAAGCCTATTTCAAAAAAAAAAAAGCACATTTGTTTTTTTTTTTTTTTGTGTTTGTTTGTTTTGTTTTGTTTTGTTGCTATTGTTTTGTTTTCTTTTCCCTATTAGAACTAAGCTGACAATATCAGTTAAGCACCCTTAAGCAAGGCATGTATATGCATATGGTTCTCATCAATATAAAGTTGCTATATGGAATCATTCTCAAGTGCTTGCTATGCTTAATGGAATTGCCTTCTACTGTTATGTTACTCATTAATAATTTTTAGACACACTCATGCTATTTTCTGGAAACTAGCAATTTCTTAGATCAGTTTTAAGCTCTGTCTGCTCTTAGGGTGTATATCTCACCTTGTATGAGAAGTACAGCATTTGGTTGCTCAAACGCTCTATTCTTTCCACTATTGCATTTCAGCATCAATGCCCAGACTATTCTAGGCTGGTGAGGTTTGTCCCTCTTCTCTTTCATTCATAGTCTAGCTATCAAATAATCTTGGACTGAGAACTATCAAAAAGGCAACTTTTCCCATAAGGAGTCTAGGGCATTTTATTTAAAGTGAAGAGTTGCATTTCTCTCTATTTCAGAAAGGAAATAGCAGACTGCTAAAGCTACTCAATCATAATACTTGTTTATGGACAACTTCAGCACATACATAGGTTTCTCTGAGCTCTGGACTGCTTGAATGCTGAGATCAGGAAGCCATTAAATGGGTACTGTTATGACGACTTGTCTCCTAGACTCCTCCTTGCATGGTGTACAGAGAGCCAAGGGGTCCCTTCTTGTTTGGGTAGAAGCACTGCTCCTTAACAATGCATGAATCTCTTGAGGACCCCAGGGGCAAGACTTCATCTAAATCTAATATCCCCCAAAGCCTTCTCTCCAAAGACCCTTATATTGGAGGTTCAAGTTTCAACCAAGGAATCTATGAATATGTGAATTCAGATTATATTTTGGTTGAATAATTGAAACTTTGAGAAGCAGTCCATAATACATCACAGTTAATCTATTGTTTTCTTCAGTAATTTGGTGATTATGCAAACATGTCAAATAACTCTGGAATGACTTATTATTTAATTTTCATGTAAGTAGTTGCTCCCTGGATGTTAATATTCACAGTTTATTTGAGTAACTAGAGGATAGATAGATGATTGATATAGATAGGTCTATCTAGCCATCTATAAATATATAGATTACTGATGATAGGAAAATTAGCAAAACTGTATTTTGTCACAGTTTGTTTATATTCCTTTTGTTATATCATTTGTTATTTCCTAGGAAGAAATTCAGAGGACTCCTCTATTTTAGTTATTTAGAAACCAGAAGTCATGCATCCATTGACTTAAGATTCACTATATTTGGTGTTTTTAATTGGCTTGAAATTGAATTTAAGATGCTGGTAAATGACCCAATGGTTAAGAACACTGTGTCCACTAAAGAACTGGTTTTGCTTACCAACACTCACCATTTTTGCAAATCCCATTCTAGGGAATTCTATTCCCTATTTTGGCCTCTGCAGGTATTGCACAATATGGTACACAGACACGCACACAGAGAAAATACCCATATTCTTAAAATAAAACTAAATAAATATTTTTTAAAAATTAGAGCTAAATGTCTATAGCTTCGGTACTTGAGAGGCATAGGCATCAGATGTTTAATGTCAATTTTAGCACAATATAAGGGCATTCTGGGCTATATGAGGTCCTGTCTGAAAAAGAAAATAAATGCATAATAATCTTCATGTATAATAATCAATCTGAGTGACAATTTATTTTTTTGAATAATTTCACTCGGATGTTGTTTTATTTCTTTATTCACCTGAAAGTTTGACTAGTTCCTGGAATGATTAACAAAAGCTAAACAAAATAGAAACAGAAAAGACATGGATGTAATCAAGACAGGGAACCAATGATATTATTTTGATGCCTTACCTTTGTTTGGGGGCCTCACAGGGTTGGGGCTACTCTTGCCTACTCCAACTCTCATTACATTCCAGCTCTACTCTAAGTGATTATCAATGGCAATTTCCTCTTTTCAACTAAAGTAGGACTTAGGGTGTCAGCAATTTGGCAAAGAACATAGCATTTATTTAGAAGAATACAATGGGGGCAATCAGACCACTATACTCCAATTCTATCCCAAACTTCCATTACCACCATGCTCTGGGCAGATTACTATGATGTCAAATTTCACTTTTTCACCTGAATGATGAATCTGCTATATGAATTGTTTGAAGGATAAAATAACATAACATATTTAAAGTATGTTAAGTTGATAGTATACACTTGAATTCATCAAAGCTTTTATCTCGATAAGATATCTATGGTTAATATTTTAGAAATTATTACAATAATAATATAACTATAACAGTTACAGTAATTCTTATCAAGTAACAGCTATTACTTTTATCAAATTATATTTTTCTTTTATCCTTGATCATAAAATCCTGCTTACTTTTTCTATAACAGTCTTAATTATGTGTGGATTTACCTAGAATTTTTGGAGTATATAGTGACTAAATCCTGAGTTCTGGTGAATGAGATGGCATCTGTTTGCATCATAATATTTAATTTACAACTAATCTGACTAAAATAATATAAAACTATTTGTTGTTGTTGCTTTCAAAGACAGTGTTACTCTGTGTAACAGCTCCGGCTGCCCTAGTCTAGACCAGGCTGTCCTGGAACTCAGATCCACCTGCCTCCACTTCCCAAATGCTAGGATTAAAGGCGTGCCCCACCACCACCCACCTGGGTAACTAGTTTTTTTTTTTAATTAATGTATCCTCAAGGTAGAGCTTAATTTCCTAAAATAACTGAACAGGACAAGTTGGTACAACTCACACCCTCAAAGTAATTCTTTTAGTATTAGATGGTGATTAGTACAGAAAAGTATACAAAGTATTCAGCCTTAAATGGAACAATTATATCCTAGTCTGTTCCCATGAGGTTCAAGGATCCCTATGGAAAAAGGAATGAAAAAAAATTTGAGAGCCAGGATTATAATGAAACATCTGTAGTTGCTGGTACAAGACTCACATAAGACCTAGATACTTAATATTCCATCATGAAACCTTAACCTCTATCAGAGGGACCCAGTGGCTGTCAGTTGATGTCTGCTGAAGGAGGAGTCCAACTTCTTTGGAGTAGTGGCCGCTGGTAAGGTCCTCACATCCCAGTAGAATCTACTAACTAGAATCTACCGAGCAGATTGCCCTATACCCATGCACATGCTGGCAATGCTAAATGGGAACATTGGGTTGAAAACAGTATGAAAGTTGAGAGGGATAGAAGGGATATTGTTTGGGTGGCTTAGAGGGAGCCATGGGATGTATATTAACAAAATGCATTGTATATCTGTGAGCAATTTTCACAAATCAACTGTAAAATATTTTAAAGGAGAATGGAAATACCCCCTTTGAACAGGGTTTATGAAACTAAGAGACATGACTATAGAAGATAGTGTCTACCTGTATTTGAGTTTTCAGATATCACATTCACAAACAAGCAAATTTCTGGTGTTATCCCAACCAGAACTCTGTTGAGTGAGCACACCTGGTATAGGAAACACTTGTTTATAAGCAAGAAAACTCAAATCAACATGTGAAAAGGATATCTACTAATATTTATGGTAGATATACCATCTTTTGAACTGTTTGTTGCTGGGAAATTTATAACACACAAAAGAGAATGAGGTATATGGAAACAAGGAGGAATTAATACACCACGTGGGAATTTTATCATAAAAAAAATGAAATAAAATCCGTAGTCTAAAACACACTGCAAAAATAGCAGGCACAATATAGAACAGTACAATGGATATAGAATTATTTTCTAAATAGAAATTGAAAGAATACCATTAATTTTCATACATCCTCAGTGAGTAATACTTGGGGAAAATGATTTACAAAATAAGATGCTCTAGACACTGTAAAAAGCAAACGAGGCAAACTTTTTTTTCTCTGAAATAAGTGGTTAGATTTCATGTGCGTTTTGCATGATGATTTCACTGTGCTTCTTGTTGTCTTTGATTTCCCCATTTCACTTAAATCATTGTTGCAATTTCGCTTTGCTTTGCCTCCACTGCCAAACAGCTGATGTTATCTGAATTAAAAATGCAGCTGTCTTGATCAATCTTTCAAGTTATATATGGAGTTAAAAAAGTAAATTTTTGAGTACAAAAACTCAAGAAATTATTCATCGCAGGAGCTAATTTGAGATCTGCTTGTCATGATGTTGCTGTTTCTATTCCGATGCAAATGATACTTTGTTCTTAGTTTTGACTGTCCCCTCCATTTTGCAGTAGGCAGAATTAAAGTCAGACAGAAACATTACAGTCAAGCTTGTGCTATATTAATGCAAAGTTCTCATTATTCTGTTGGTGATCATTAATATCATTAATATCATTAACCCACAAACACATTCTAAAGCACTTGCAAAATTAGGTAACAGGTTCTCATTTTCAGTTTATGTATCATTCTTGGTTTCTTTTATCTTCCATGTTTCCAAGATGAAATTGGTTATAAAGAACTACCTCAAAGTTTCTAGAATTAAGCCATTGTGCCAAAAAAGTAAAAATAAAAAAAAAAACAAATAAATAAATAAGCTAAACTTCCAAATTAATTTGTCTCATGGGAGTGGAGTCATTGGAAAAATAGTATACCTACTGTGTGGTTTGACTAAAATATTTTTTATATATTGTAGCCACATACATAGTTAGGGGGGAATTAAAGTCATTTTCTCTAGTTAACTAATTATATTAATTTTGACTGAGAAGTTCCTTTCAAAGTAACACATATCTGGTGGGGAAAATTGCATGTCTTACTAGAAATTAATTAATTCATTACCCATTTTTCAACTTGCCAACTCTACCAGCTCTTTCAAGAAAATATGCTTCAGGAATTCTCATATGGAAACAGGGAGGAGCTGGCATACCAGGTGGAGATTAGTGCTCAGTTAGACCATTAATGCGTAATAAATTAGTACTAACCTTGTCCCTGTCACATATGAGCTTATGAAGAATGATATTCCTAGTGTGGACTAATTACACCAATGGTTACACTGAAATGACATCATTAATCGACAATCATATTTATGAAGGTGACATGTCTCACTTGTTTTGATCTCTTGACTTAGAATCTGAAAAGGAGAATAAATTAATGTACAGCAGGATTTTAATCTAGAGAACTATTTGGCAGTTAGCTGAAATAGCTTCATTTCCCTTGACAGCAGTAGAAAAGAAAGAACTAATTGCCCCTTTTTATAGGTGCAGTTGAAACTTAAAACTCCAGAGACAGTGTGAGCACTGAACCACTGTTAGAGTCCATTACACCATCTGCACCTTTAAATTAGAGCCACCGAATTAACAAACAAACAGCACTCTCCTCATGCCAAATATCTTATTCCAGGTTTTCAAACTGTTTATTAACATTCTTTAGGGATTCTCAAAGGTTAAAACAAATTCCTTCTGAAAAATAAAGCAGGCCTTCAAGTCATATGTTTTCTGGTAGACACTTCAGCAAAATGCAAAGTAAATTATTACAGTATTAAATGTGTTTTTGGAGGTTTAAAGAACAACTTTTAAATATTTTTGTCTTTCTAGAAGCCCCAATCTGTCATTTTTAAAAAATAAGAATTGCTTTAGAAATCATTTTTGGCCAGAGGATGATCCCAAACAATGAATCTTGAGACATTCTTGATGTTTTAAATGTGTTCATCAGGCCAAGACTACATCTCAAAGACACTTTAAATGGTATAGTCTCTGTAGAAATAATTAATGAAAAACCACTAATAGAAGGGCCTGAATATCTTTATATCTCTTATTTGGAATAAAAGTAAATATATGCAGGAATGTTTTAGTAGTCTTTAGAATGATAAATTCTAAAATGCAATATACTATTTAAGGATTGTAAATATTAACATAAAACTACTTTCAACAAAGTGGTCTTTGGGTTTTCAAAACATAACCTTTGAAAAAATGAAGTTAAGTTACCATATAATTTTTTATGTTTAATTCTTCCAAGGAGAATATAAAATTAGCATAATCATATAGACTCTATGTGATTGCATAGATACCTTAAGTAAGACATGCCAAAAGAAATGATTCATGATTATGACATTAATTTTCATTCATATTCTGAAGCTAAAGTTTCCCAACAATATTCTTCTATTCATTAATTACTGTTATTTTCCCATTGGTTGCACATTTTTTAGAAAATATTTCTCCACACTGTTAAATATAAAAACGAATTCATTTACACTCAAAAAACATAGCTTAACAAGTATTTCAAACACACATACATGCAGAGATGATACTAAATCTATATAATTAAAATATAAAGATTCTATTTTTTTCAATTCCGTCTGAAGATTGAAGTAAAAAGATAACATGCAAAGCTCAAAGAATCAAATTCTATTTTTAACTAGCATTGTACTTGCATCAAAATAGTTTACATAGAAAACTGTCTATAAATCCTGAGCAATGTCATCCTCCATTTTATCACAGTACCCATTTAAAGGGATAGCTATTCCAGTACACCGTGGTTCTGTCTTATGATGGTAGAGTGGACAAGGAGTCGCAGTCATTGAAAGCAACTCCAGCCAGTAGTAGAAGTGAAGATAGACTGGTCATTGTTGGAAGAGGCAGTCAACATACCAAAAGACCAGCAGGTTTTAGGTTCATTGATAATGACAATAGTTCTGACAGTATAACCACGATAGTACTGAGGGAAACATGACTGCCAAAGGAAGATGATTGGCTGAGTGTAATGGATGACCTTATTCAGAGAACAGACAGAGGGAGGGAGAGAAAGAGAGAGGAGGATGGGAGGTGGCCAGGGCCCTTTTAAAAGGAAACACAGTGACTAGGCACAGGTGGTGCTCTTAGTGGCTGCAGATGAGGGTGTATCCTGAAGGGCCATTACAGATGCCTAGCTACTAACAAATAGGACAAAGCTCATAATAAATACTGGGAAGAAAAGTTTCTTTCTCTGTATGACCCATAATATTAAGAGTGTGGAAGACTGGAAGGAATATTCATTTCATAGGGCTCAAAAATCAAGTACTGTTCTCAGTTCACAGAAAATAAAACATAGCCATGTAACGGTGATTGCTATTTTCACTTTGGAACAGTGGGTTCTTTTCCATTTTTTAATATTAGAGTAATTTTATTAATTCCTGGAGACTTCCATGCAATGAATTTTTATCATATTCACCCCAACTCCTCCCAGATCCTCCTCCTCCCTCCCACTGATTATTTGCAATATTTCTTTTTTTTTTTTTTTAAGAACTTTCTCATAGCTGATGTTGAGGCTCTCTGGCTCTTACGAGTTTCTGTTTCCTTCTCTGAGATATTCTCTGACCTTAACAAAAGGATTGTGTGTAAATGTAGTTTGGAGGAACCAGCATCCAACAATCAGCAGGTCTACGTTTGGATCAGTTGTGGCTTTCTGTAGTGATCTCTACTACAAAAAAGAAGCTTTTTGATGAGGTGTGAGAGCTACACTGATAGGTAGATATCAGGATAAGTAATTAGAATGTGGTTACAAATTATATTGATTTAGGAAAGTGGCCATAGTCAGTTTACCTCTAGGCTCCATGTTCTCACCAGCTTTGGAGATAGATGGCTAATTTTACAGTGCTAAGTATTGATCCTATTGAGAGGGCTATGCCTCCAGTTAGGTGAGTGTTGTTTTCCCTCAGGAAATAGGGGCTACTATTTCACTTTTCAGAATACTGTTCATTGTTGTGGTTCGAAGTGCTGATTATTGTTGTGTTATGCTGGCATTACAGCTGGATGCTATTGATACTATTGATGGTGATGACTGGCTCCCTTGCAGCTTTCATGGCTCCTTCTGATACTATGATAATTCCTTCAATTGAGATCATTCTGTAGCATTTCATAAAGAAAGACACATCATTTTAATAGTGTAGATGCAAAGTGAATTAGGTTGCTATTCATTGCTATGATTAATATCATGAGTCAATCTTCTTGGAGAAGAAATCATTTGTTTCATCTTACAATCTATCAAGAAGAGCAGGGATGCAAAGCAAGAACCTGGATGCAGGACTGAAGCCAGACCACAGAGAGTGTTATTTCTGGCTTATTGGGCTTGTATTATTATTTCACTCAGGGGTATCTGCCCAAATGTTGCACTACCCACAGTAGGCTGATCATTAGTCAAACAAAGGTCACCACGGGAACATCTACAGGTCAGTCTGATGGAGACAATTCTTCAATTGCAGAATCTCTTGCCAAATATGCGTGTCTATTCGATTTAATAATAATAATTTAAAAAACTACAGAACACCAAGTCTATTAGCACTAAGGAAATCTAGAAATGCCCAAATCTTTTTAAAAATATCTTGGTTATAATGTTTTGGGGTTTTAATATTTTTTATTGTTTTTACTTATGTATTTATGTGTATGAGTGTGAGTTTATGTAAACGAAAGAACCCAAGTCAGCCAGAAGAAAGTGTCTATTCACCTAGAACTGAGGGGAGAGCAGGCTGTGAGCCATTACGTGAGTTTTGGGAAGTAAATTCTGATCCTCTGGAAAAGCCACAAGTGCTCTTAATTTCTAAGATACTTTTCCTGACTTTGCTTTGACATATTTGAAATTCAAATTGATTATGAATCATGAATCATCTCTTGGTAAAACAACAAATTCAAGTTGTTGTTGAACAATAAGAGGGCATAAATATGAAAGGCTACCCATAACTTGGTCATGTTCTGTGGTAAATGTGAGAATTAAATTCAAATGTTTATAAAATGTTAGCTATGAATGTGAACCTATTACTATTAGCCTTTTATATTGGTATATTAAAAACTACATCAATATTCTAAATGCAAACCTTGGATTCACCATTAAATATGGCTCCTAAAAGAAAATCTCAAAAATCCTTAGTAATCATTATAAATTTTAGCTGATTTTAAATCTCTGCATGTCTTCCTCAAAATAAAAAATCTCTGTATCCCCATATACTATGTCAAATACATTTTGAATACAAATGAAACAATTTTATACTTTTCAAATGTCAATATTTATAGAAATATAGTTTGTAATTAGTGTGGCTATTATATTAATAGAAATGCAGTTCTTAATTAGTGTGGCTAGAATTATTTTGACTATCTTAAACTTTCTTTAACTATTTAAAACAAATTATTAGTAATACAGAAAACAGTTAACTCTATTTTTCCTGTAATGATTACTGGATGCCAATTCTATTATTCTGAAATTGTTTTAGGATAACGAAGGTAATGCTGCAGAACATGGCATAAAACTCTTTCCGAATAAGCATTCAGTGACCCATGTTACCATCTCAAAATGTCTTAAACAATTTTCTGTAAAAAAAAAAAAAAGAGAGAGAGAGATAAATAATACTTTATGAGTTAGCCTTACAAAGGGGTTATGTGAGAGGTAAAGCAAATTGTAAAAATACACACTATAACAGCTTCTGTGTGATTGTCAATGAAGGGCAGTCCTTGCCTGTACAGCAAGCTGGCTCTGTCAGTCAGAATTGTTGAAATTATGAGAACTGCTCATTTCAGCCTGCACCTCAGCACTCTTTCACATTTTAGCACTGACATTCCTGGCTCATGGTTAGTTAGCTATAATTCTTATTTTCAGTAATGAATAGACCCCTGGGACAAAAGGACTTCTTGGGCATTCAAACTGATTTGTAGCTATCCTAAGTCATTCTGTGAGGGAGCCACTGCTGAAAGGTTTTTGTTAATTTACTTTTCCAGAGTAATCCAACATGGGATCAATTCAGCAACTGCTTCCTAAGTGAATTCTGTTCAAAGCACTGGAAATAAGAGCGTAGCAATTAAAACAAAGGAATAGTAAACCCACTTGTGTATTCAAAACCCCTTTAGAGCTGTTGGTCAGGGACGTTCAAGAGACTATTGCTATTGCCCTTGGTTGTCTCCTAGAGGTTGAAGGTAAGTCCCTATTGATAAAGATTCCATGTGCTTAGGATATGAGGCCCTGAGGATCTGAGCTGATCTGAACTGAGAGCCTCCTCCCTGGAAACTAGCTTTGAAAGTACCAAACGCTCTTGAAGAACAATACTGACAAGCATGCCATGTTAACCATAAAGGTACAATAAGGTACTCATACGTTACGTGATAATGAACAACTCTCTAATTGGACTTAAGGCTAAGTCATCAAGAGACATGCCATGCCAAATACTGGAAACCTGTTTAATCATCTGAGTCCAGTGAGGTAATGGACTCAAGAAGGAGTCACAATACTAAAACAGAGTAACTACATTTACCCAGAGACAAGATTAGATTTCAGTGTTCATCAAAGACAGTTGACATTGCACCAAAGGAAGACCATTTTGCAGACAGCCACTGCTGGTGAAAATATAGAAAACAAGTCTTTGTGGGATGCCAATCTACAACACAACTCTTCAAGTTAAAGCTCAGTGAAAATTGCAGAAGAAGGGAACATAAAGATTTTAATAGCCAAGGGGCCATAAAAGCTGCTGTGAGATTATGTGTCCTAGAAAAAATAGAGAATCTTCACCCACGATATCTTAACACTATCAGTTCCTGAATGAGAAGTGAGCAAGTACAATGCCAACAACATATAAAGGGGGCGTATTATGGGATTCTACCCATAGGCAAAAACAGGCAACTAAAGAGCTCTGAGAAGTAGAGAAATAGCCATCTCCACGTGTAGTGAGATAGTCCTTCTGTAGCACTGACCACGCCCATTGGAGCCATGGGCAGAAGTGACCTGTGGAACGAGGTTGGAGAGAGAGCGGGAAAAGCTCTCTTGCTGGCGTGACTCGGACAGAAGAGCATTGGGTTGAATTTCCTGGTGTTCATCTGTCTAGGTTATAAGTTATTTCTCCCTGAATAAACATCTATTCGGCCTATTTGTTTATCCTGATCCTTATTTAACCGCGATATCCATGGACAAGCCCCTAATTGGCTATCATCTAATACCTAGTGGTCAGTTTGAGATCATATACCTACAAGTAACACTAGACAGGCTTAGCAGGTTCTACTTATGTATTTAGGCATTACATTTTTATATATTTAGACATATATGTGCATGGTGTGTGTGTGTGTGTGTGTGTTGTATACTAAAGAAAAAGAGGAGATGAGGGGTTAAATGACTGTATACAGAAGGTGTTGAAGAGAGGAAAGGGAAGGGGGGAAATAATGCAACTATATTTACTGAAAAATAAATAATATATTCATGTTATACAGGAGTGCTTTAAGATAGGAAATCCCATGTGAAATAAAAAAACACTTTCTCTGTTAGAATATCCACTTAGATGTCTATGTCTGAATCACATATTTAGGCTCTGGTTTTAGATTCTCAGTCAAGAAAGTGATTTCCTATCTGTTTCTTCAACCATACCAGATAAGTCCTTTTGCTTGGCAATAAATTTATCATAGTGAAGTTTTCACTTAGTAAGAAGTATAACACAAGATAAAGATGACATGTACAAGTTTCTTAGGGGTAAATTTTAGAAATAGACACAACAAAAGGAAAAGGGACCAAAACTTGGCAGAGTACAGGTCTGCACACTCAAGTTTCAATGATGAAAAGAAGCTTGCCTACAAGGAACTCCTGAGCTTAGACGTCACTTTTAATTTGCCTACTGTTGAAGCAGGCTGTGATCGTTAGGCTCGTGTGTACCAGGCGTGGGAGCAAGCAGTAGAGAATAGTTTGTGCCTTTGGGGAAAGTTTCACATTCAGATGAAGACATCCTCAAATGTGACTGACATCTGAGAGCTCACTGCAGTTCACTTCACATCACTCACAAAGTTAAAAGGAGTGAATGTTACTGATTTCTCACTGTAACTCTGCATGATGCATCGCAGCATCTACCACTTGAAAGCCTGAGAGAGTGGTGTCATCCACAATAGCCAAGTCATCCAGACTCAAATAATGCAATTAAAATAATCTCCCACAGGCATGATTAGAGGCCCATTGCCCAGATGGATCTAGCTTCTGCAGCATTGATACCATTTACTAGTATAAATTCTTAGAGTAACCAAATAACCACCTTGGCTTCTTGTTGCCTTTCTCGTGCTGGCGTGAAACATATCTGGTCCATGTGTATGAAAACTTGCTGACAAGAGGATAAAACGCTGTGAGAAGAGAGGTAAATCGATCCAGGTTTCCACAAACTACAACATATTGGCAATTTCCAAACAGAAGTATTTGTTTAGAAGGGAAAAAGATGAGTATGTTAAACTTAAAGCACATGGAGTGGATATGAACCTCAGATAACTTTCTGTTGCTGGGATAAAAGTATGGGGACAAAGGCAATTCAAGGGAGAATTATTTCTGTCCACAATTCAAGGGTATTCTCTGTCCTGATGGAAACATGAAGGCTAGTAATATTGCATCCACCAACAGTCACAAGCATGAATTCATAGTACAGAATCATTACATTTTATCCATTTATACAGAAGAGAAGCCAAGCCAGAGAATGGTGCTATCTACAGTTGCTAAGTCATCCTACCTTACAATAATGCAATTGAAATAATCTCTCATGGCTATGACTACTCTCAAATGGTTCTGGAACCTAAAGCATTGATAACACATATCATTACCAACTGTAAACCAGATAAAGCTAGACTGTAGTACTGTGAATAAACCTGCTTCTCTGAAGAATGGTGCACATTCAGCAATGACCTCAGGAACAGCATGAGAGTCTCCAGGAAAAAGGCAGAATGCCTTTTACTTGATTGTTCTTGGAAATGATATCAAGCCTCCTGTGTTAAACATTTGCATTTAATTTATAAGATATGTTTTTTTTGGGGGGGGGAGTCAGAACATGGCTCTGTTGATATTAAGTAGGTGCTTACTGATGTTTATTTACATGTTTTTCTGGTCATGTTTCTCTGACCTTAAACGATCTTCCTTGGATCATCGTTTTCTTTGTTACATTCATGTATAGAAGTACACTAAAAATAAACTAAGTTTTTCTACAGCATTAGACTGTAATCTGTCCCATTCTTTAAGGTCCTCAGATTCCAGGTCCAGGAGACAACAAGATCTGCACAGGTTGGCTGTAAAGTTGACAAAGTAGAGTACCTGAACTTGGTTAGGAAACACTATGGTACACAGGCATAGTCCTGAGTGCTTTAATCTCAGCACTTAGGAGACCCAAGTAGGTGTATCTCTGTGAGTTCAAGACAAGACTGCCCTACATAAAGAATATCAGGACAAGTAGGGGTACACAGAGAAACCCCATCTCAAAAGAAAGAAACAAGCATTGTGGGCATTAGGGACCAATTGATTATACTATGAATATTGTAATATGGAGTTTGGAGTATAAGTCTGTATCTCAAACAAAACAGAAGAAGAAATTGGTAAGTAGGAGTGTTGTGTACAGCCCAAAACAGAAATATGTGAATGAGAAATATTAAAGATCTTTATTGAGTCTTTAATACTTGAGCCATATTATGACATGCATATTGAAGGATCTGCATAAGGACAATGGGTGCATATCACAGAAATTACTGAATAACTAAATAGCCTCGACAAAACTCTAAATGTGGAAATACTCCTGAACACTCAGAAGACAAAGGGTACTGTGCATTAGTCAATGAGTACATAAACTTTTATGGGAGATAAGTCAGTAATTACAAGCATAATTCACATCATGGTGTTGATTATGAAGGGCAGATTCATTCATTTCATACGTTGTTTCATTTTAATGGGGGATCCATTGTGTTATGGTTGCACCTTCGAATCTATTGAAGTCATTTGACTTTGATATGTAAGTCAGTAGCTTGCCTTTAGTAAGAATGATGGTCGTGGAAACAAAAAGCAATAAAAAAGGGAGGGAAGCACACTCCAGAAACAAACACAGTACTGTTTTAATTTTATATACATATGGAAAATAAGTGTGTGTTCAAGCAGAATGTCTAGTTTGGGAATTAGAGAACAGTGGTGCCGTTACTAGGATACTAATAACAGAACTAAGTCCCAGGTCTAATTTCCAGAGGTCACACTCTTACCCGAGGCTGTAACTGCTTCTGCCTTGAATGTTACTCCAAGGATTTCACAGGTGTGTTGTTACAAGGCCCAGGTCAACTGTACTCAGAGTTTGAATTCCAGCGCAAATTGCTCAAAACCTTGCCATTTCAACGTATCTCTCTTACACATTAAGATGTGTTCCTGTCCATGTCTATCATTCTATGATTTTTAAAATAATTTTCATTCTACCTTCCAGGATTTCCATTGTTTGTTAATAATTTGAATCATCCCTGTCTTAGAAGATAAGTATTATTTGAAAATAGATGATAAGAACCTATTTTTTTCAATTTGTTTGATTTAGAAACAATCTTATTGTACATATCAATCCCAGTTCCCTCTCTCTCCCATCCTCCCATTCTCCCCACCCCCACTGACCCTCCCATCCCAGCCCCATCAACTCCCCAGGGAGGGTGAGGCCTTCCATGGGGGATCATCAGAGGCAAATGGATGGAAGTGGTAGAAACCATCCTCAGTGAGGTAACCCAGTCACAAAAAGACAAACATGGTATGTACTCACTCGTATGTGGATTTTAGACATAGGGAAAAGGATCACCAGCCTACAATCCACACTGTCAGAAAAGCTTGGAAGCAAGGAGGACCCTAAGAGGGACATACATGGTCCCCTTGAGAAGAGGAAAGAGACAAGAGCTCCTAAGCAAATTGGGAGCATTGGGAGAGAGGGATGGAGGTAGGAAAAAAATGTGATAGAATGTAAATGTAACATCAAAAATTACCTTTGGCATTACCGAGGAAGAAAGAGAAGTTTAAAAGACTCAGCTGTATCTCAACCATATTCCTGATGAGGCAGCCTTATTTTAGGAGATTCCCCTGATGAGTCCTTCCCTATGACTTTCTAGTACAGTGTGGTTTCCTTTTCCTGTTGGACCTTCTCATGTTCTCTTTCTAAGTTCTCTTTGGCATCTTCTGGTCCTTTACTCACTGAAATGTTTTATTCTATTCAAACTTCATACTTTACAGATTTTTGAAACTTCAATTATATGGAAATTATATATGCATGTAAAGTTTTATTTTTGCATATTTTTAAAATAAAAAAAGTTCAGTGTTCCTCCTTTGGCTAATGCATTCTTTTCAATTCCTATTTCACAGCATTCCTCAACCTTATAGATGTTCTTATAAATGTCCCATGTAGAATAAACAAAAATTGATTAATTCTAAATGGGTCATATCAGTTAACATATATACATACACACACACACACACACACACACACACACACACATATATATATATATATATATTATTCTACTATATAAAGCTTTTGTATATATGGTAAAGTTGTATTCATATATAATAAAGTTATATATATATATATATGTATATATATATAGTAAAGTTTTTAAAAACTCCTAAAAGTAAACATCTTATAAGCATATTTTAAAAGACATGTCAAAAATATTGTTTTGCTGAATATAGCATACAATTTTCTTAACTGCAATGTTGTTATGAAGTAAATCAAAGTTTAATAGTTTCAGCCAAAGAATCTGAGCCACCTTGGTACATGGCTCTAAGTTCAAACATCTAGTATAACTTATAGTTTTCAAGAGGCTGGATCCATGACAGAAACACAGTAGGGAATTTTGCTGAATCATTGGTAAGCCTGACACTTGAATGGAATTTATGTATGCATATTTGGAGCTAGAATCACCCTCCCTGTGGAGTGGGGGTGGGGATGGGATGGGAGGGTGGTCAGGGGCATGGGAGGGAGGAAGGGAGGGAGGGAGGGAGAGGGAACTGGGATCAATATGTAAAGTAAGAAAAATAAAGAAAAAATATTATATGTGCTTGTAATTTCCCAGCACACGTTACCAATGGATTTGAATGTGATGGGAAGGTTCACTATGAAGATCTAGAGAATTTTAAGTAATTGGTGAATATCGCAGCACCACTGATGTCATGAACAGTGGCAAAGGAGAGAAAAGAATGCAAGGCAGCTACTGAGTCCTGCCTGAGATGTCAGCAAGATGAAAGAGTTCTAGTTATTATGACAAATTTGTAATGTATCTACTCATCAGATGGACCCTCCTAACATGACTGTCCTTGTTGAGCTACTTTGCTTAAATAGCAAGTCTCCAGCTTACTCTTTACAATTGAAGCCTCAAAATATAGAGTTTGTATCCTGTGCAGCTGGAAGACTGTACTGGCCAAGACACATTTACGATGAGGGTCCACAGAGATTGTGTCTGTGTGTCAGGGTTTATATAAAACAAGTTTATTAGATGGCTTTACATAGCATAGCTGAAGCAGTTCAACATCGACTATCTAGGATGAAATGATGACGATTCTGTCGTTGTCCCAGCCAGGCTCTGTGTCCCTGCGATGTCCCAACCTGCCACTAAATGTCTAGGGGATTCTTGGAACACTAACTGCCTTCAGTCCACTATGGAAGACTGAAATCAGGTTCTCATACAAATAAAAGTTCTAATATAGGCAGCTGTAGCAAACAAGAGTTGAATTGACCAGTTCAAGTGAAAACAAGCAGGAAAAAGCAAAGTCTTCCATCTGTCCATGTCCTTTAACCTGAGCTGTCACTGGATGGCATGGCCCATGCTTCAGGTCAGTCTTACCATTTCAAATAATTTCCTCAAGAAAATTCCCCCCAGGAGCTCCATTTCAGTGATCCCAGATCCCAACAACAACCAGAAGTAGCAATCAAAGCAAAGGGAGTAGGGAGAAGGATAATGTCAACAAAGGCTGACATTTCAGAAGAGTTGAATTTCTAAGACCCTGATGAATCTATGGATGTCTTAAATCTAGTGAGTACTGTCCCTATTGGGTCAGCATCTCAGCCATCATATGCATCTTAAAGAATTGACTTGTTCAATGGGATTATGACAGTTGGGCCTCAGAGAAATTCTTTTGAAAGTCCCACTCATTGCTCCAGAATAAGGACTAATAAGTAGTTAGTATAAAGCACAGAGTGTAAAAATATCAGTTCCAAAGTCCAATTTAATGAATAACCACTTCTACCTGTATTGGAACCAGCTGGATTGCTGTTCCAGACAGCACAGCACAGGTTGAATCAGAGCCAAGAAATGATACAAAGATTAACACTAAACATGGACCCAAATGTCCACTCCACTAACAATACTATAACCTCATAGAAAAACCCACAGATTGATGTCAAAGTAATACTTAAGATTTTTATTCTGAGTTAATATTGGTCTCAGTACACCTCTGACATGAGGGAAAATTTAATGGTTCTAAAATAAAATCAAGCAATCTATATGTTTGAGTATTATACAAGAAGTTACTTGATTATGAAAACAACAACAGCAAAAAAGAAAAACAGAAACATTATTCTTTACTGTGTTTAATTTTAAGTGTGTCTGTATATGAGAGAGAGAGAGAGAAAGAGAGAGAGAGAGAGAGGGAGAGAGAGAGAGTAATAAGAATATTTCCATGATAAGGTAGGTAGGAGCACAACTAAGATTGCTTATAACAAGTCTTAGGAACAGAAATTCTCATGCTGTAAGTGTTCAAAATATTTCAGCAAATATTCTACATTCTGTCAAAATAGAGAGAAAGCTTACACAAACACAAGTAAGAGAAACTGGCATTAACATGCTAGACAATAGCAGTAACATAAGTTTAGTTTAAAATAAAACAAATTAGAAGGCAGAGCAATGACCAGGAATAAGGAATCTATATCTCTTGTTCTCACTACATCACTCCTCCACCTAAAACCTAGGGATAAATAACTTATTGACTTATAATGATGGCTGAGAATACAATGAGAAAATACTAGGAGGAGCTTCATGATCGGGACGATATCATGGGTCCCACTTGTCATCCATCTTCTTGTAATTTTTATTGAATTTTAATACAATATTTTTTTCTCTCCTATACATTTTTAATGGTCATTATGATATCATTTGTATGCTTTATTCTCCACCATATCCTGTCAACTTCTGGATAAATCAGGGTATGGACAAGAATGCTAACAGGAAGGTTTTTTTTTTTTTTTTTTTTTTAAATTCTGGTAGGATTTGGAGTAGATAAAGACAGAAAGAGGCCAGTTTTATAAACTAGAACAGGCATATACTATGGGCACTTCTGTGAATGAGAAAATGAAGAGCATAGGACTTTAAGTAGCAGTCATTAGTGAGTAGGAGAGTGGCCTCAGTGAACCAGCTGGGATGGGTCACAGAATTGAAACAGAATCAAGTTATTCTTTGACAGAAGAATCACACCACGTCTGCTTTTAAACTGACCACCCTGTGCAGCGGAAACAAAGTTTTCTAAATTTGTCCAGACTAGAAGTATCTTTGATCCTGAACTGTGGGCAGAATTGAGCCTGTGGACAAGGGTCAAATAACAAAAGCAGATTTACTAGGAGCTAAACCCAGATAATTCAAAGTATGTTCCTGATCTCTCTGGGAACCAATTTTCCATTCTATTCATAGCAAACTCACCTTTGCCTTCAATGTAGAGAACTATCTTCATACACAATGTAAATGTAGCATACCCATTGAAAATACACCTCAAAGTACATGTTCTATAGATGTAGAGATGACTGTGTGATCTCAAAATCTCTTCTTTGCCCTTAATAGAAAGAATCTTGTGAAAGGAAGTCATTTCTGGATCATTCAAAATGCTCATTTTCAAGGTTCTAATTTCTATCAGTTCAAAATTTTGTTATTTGACATCATGTGTGTATGTGCATGAAGGCACACATGCCTGTTAATCATTTACTAGATAATTACATATATCTTAGATTGTATTTATATTATTTTTGCTTTAGAGATTATGATTTACTTAACTGATGGCTAGGCATTTAGAAGACAAACACTTTTGCCATGAATTATTTGACAATGTTGTCTTCACATTTGTGCTGAGAAAAGTGGTCTCTAAAATAAATCATCACTCTGCCAAGAATTTATTTAGATAACAATCTAGAAATGGGAAAGGAACGTAGTAGTATGGTAAGCAAAACATTATTAATGAAATACCCTACCAAGAATTGGAAAACTCAACAAATTGCTAAGGTTCAATTCTTGGCACTAATAATATCTCAACACTGGGTGCCTGATAAATAATTACATGAGTTGAATATTGACCAGTGTTCAGCTCACTGGTTCTTAGTCTCTACTGTGATCACTAACACAGGTACTTCTTAACTCTTAACTTCTTAACAGTTTGATATTTCTCATGCACCCAGAGATATCCATTAATCAAAGAGATACAAGTGGATAGTGTAGAAATTTAGTGGCACAAAAGAATACAGTTTTATTGCTGGGTGTTGGTAGGACACACCTTTAATTCCAGCACTCGGTGGGGGGGGGGCAGAGGCAGGCAGATCTCTGTGAGTCTGAGGCCAGCCTGGTCTACACAGTTATTTCCAGGAGAGACTCCAAAGCAATACATAGAAACCCTGTCTTGAAAAATCAAAAAAGAAAAAGAAAACAGTTTTCCTGCAAAATGGGCTGAGGAGATTGAGTAAACAACAAAGTACACAACCTAACATATGTATATTATACCATTTAGGTATTGTGACAGAAGTTTAACGTATTATAAACTCCAAATAAGGACTAAAACACACAACTGGGGTTCAAGTCAATGAAATTCCAATCAGTTGGCATAGTTCTTCAATTTAGGATACATTAGCAATATCTAAGTCTCTTGTGGTTGCTCCCTTCCCAGGACCTGCTTGCAATGATTTCCTGCCTATTGTTAGCTCTGATCATGAAAGCATATAACAAGCTGCCTATGGAAATACCATGAGTTTATGAAACATTCTTGCACTTTCATTACATCTTAATTTCCCCCATAACATTTCATATCAATATTCCAAGTATGTAAAAATAATTCTTGTTCAAATGTCATATATAAACCTAGTTAATAAGCATGGACAATAATAAAATGACTAGAGGTTGGTTAACGATTGATAGCACATAAAATGAAAGAATTACTCTGTTTCTATAGAAACATCCCTTTTCTTTCAAAAAGAATGGACCCAAATCCCAAAGTACCTCCAATTGCATATTAGAACACAAAAACACCCAAGCGGTAATTTGAAAACAATGGAAAGATGAACTGTTCCTCTTTCACTTTAATTCTGTGAGACTTCAAGTACAGACATGAGAGGGAGATATATAAGTCATATAATCACCGGTGACTTTACGTGTACACAGTATCGTGAGAGTTAACACAAATCCTACACAGTGTCTCCTCGAATCTCTTTGTTTGTCAAGGCAACCATTGAACAGTTCCAATGTAGCAATCAATTGTTATGTCTGAAGTATTTGTCATATGCCCATTGTTGGATATTTTGTCCTCAAATGCATGCACATATTTAATCTGTTTAGTAGAGGACTTTTAATGGAAACGTGAGACCCTCTTCACTTCTTCAACACAAAAGCTGAGGCACTAGATTTAGGAAAAGAATTGCATGCTACCTTTCATTTCTAGTGAGATTAACTTATTCTTCAAATTTTACAGAAGCAGCTATAAGGTAAAGAGCTATTAATGACTTAACTGATTTTTACCTTTAAAACATGATTCACATGTTGTGACCAAAGTCATTACTAACTCAGAGGACAATTTCACCACGTTATCAATTTTCTTCTTTCCAGGTTCCTGAAACCCACCCTGGAATAAGATTTGTGGTTCCCAACATGTCAAACATGTTTCATAAATTATATTATACCAATCACTAATTATTTGGAGGATTTGTTCTCTTTTTTGTTTCAACCTAAGCATAACAGTAAACAAGTTTATACCGTCTAATTTTCAGTATGGACTAAAAATAATTAAGACTTGACATGCCTGACCATAAAGAGTATAAGATGACCACTGGTATAAACACCATGTGTAGTGTGGGGACTGGGGTTGATCAACTTGGGTTGATTGGGCTTTCTCAGCCTCCTCAGTTCTAATTCCAAACATTCTGTTTCTATAATGTGTGAGTTTCCACTTTAAGACAAGGGATGTGGTAACCCCTGACAAGTCAGTGCTCATTATTTGAAACTCAGTCTAGACAAGATGAGAGAACAATGAATATTCTCTGATGCTCATGGCCTGCCATTACTTAATGCATTCTAAGGATACTTTCTTATTTTTCTATGTTGCAAATACTACATTGCAATTAGATCTCTGGGAAACATAATGCTTGTGCTTAAAGGAAGGCAAGGTAGTTTTCTGGCTCCTCTACAGTAGCCTCTCTGGCTCCTATTCCCAAATGTATATAAAAGAATAAATGAAATACTAGATAATCCCCAACCATTATGCCTCAATAATAGGACAAGGACAATGGCAATAGCCAGTATGGAAATGAGGAATCGAATTGTATCCCACCCCTACACAAAGAGCTAGACACAACTAAGGAATACTGAGAACAGAATAATTAGTCTTCCCAAGGGGTGGGCCTCTTAATTGGTTATACAATATCAAGTAGACATATCTAAAATCATTTGCATGAAACAACACTAAACAGACTCAGCAGGCTATATATAGATATATTCATGTATATGTGTTAAAATGTGATAATATTTTAATTAAATAAAAATGAATTGAGGACACAATTACACTATGGACAGTAAGTCTAGTAAACAGGGTTTTGATACTAGGGATAAATTAATGTAGACTCTACCAGAGATCCTCAAAACTGCAGCCTAGAACACAGAACTGTCATTTTGGAGTTCAGGAACCTACAGTATATAGCACACTAAATCTTAGCAGTAGGAACATTAGCTTCTAAACATTTCTGTTCAGTACTAGACATAATTGACCACACTCTTGCAGCAACCAAAATCTTTGGGTAGAATCACTTATATGAAGTAGGAAGTCATTGGCATGTGTGGTAAACATCCCCAAATGTTTCAGCCACTGGGACCAGGGAACACAAATTATCACCATGTACTAGACTGGAAAGTAAATACAAAGACTTTGCTTAAGAAAATGTACCCAGTTTTTGTTTGTTTGTTCTTTCTGAGAGTTAAGTGTTCTGTTGTAAGTGTAATGATGAATACAGGCATATTGAGGAGAATAGTCAACTTTTGGGGCACCTAAAGATCTGAATCTATGGATCCACAAATGGAGAGCAAGACCACCAGGGAGGGAATGTAGCACTTTGAGTGCGTTGAGAACATCAGTTCAGCCACTCAGCACTGGTCTTGGTCATTGGTCATACACGCCTCTCAGCCACTTGAGTCCACTCACCACTGGTCTTGGAAACACTTTCCTCTCAACCACTGAGTCCAAGCACTGTACAACTGGCCATGGGTTCCCTTATGATGCAAGAAATCTCATGTTGAGAGTTTAGTTGTTCTATAACAATGCAAAAAAGGTTGCTATGCATGAGAATTTGATATGAACCAGTGCTATGACACAGAGAAGTTTTGTAGATCGCAGGGAATTCTGCTTGACTCTTCACTTCTCCTTTTCCAATTTCAAAAGTCTGGTGCACTGTTTTATAAGCATTGGTAAGCAATACGATATTCATAAAATTTGAAATACTTGAAGGTCTTCAGTTAGACATTCAGGAAAAAAAAAAAAAAAAAAAAAAAAAAAGGAATACCGGAATTGTATTGCCTACCAAAGCCTTTTTTGTCAATGATAACTAACCACAGTTTCTAATACAGTTGGGGCTATGAAAGGTCAATTTTCTCTGTTTGCAAACTGAATATTCTCTCTATTAAATATTAAGATGTATAAAGAAAACTAAAATTTTAACTACTCAAATCCATTATTCATATCAAAAAATTTAATAAGAAATAGAATGAGAAGCATGTTTGATATGAAAAATAAAACTGATGGATTAGATTTTTATTATTTTTATGCCCTTTCTTGGCGCACTGCATCCATAGTGAAGGTCATTTTCCACTTTTCCCTTTCCCTAATCTTCCCACTTCTCGTCCTCTGTTTGCCTTTCTCCTCTCTCTCTTTCTCTCTCTCTCTCTCTCTCTCTCTCTCTCTCTCTCACACACACACACACACACACACACACTTCTTTCATTCTCAGCCTCCTTGACTCTCCTTGACTCCAACTATGATCTTACGAGGGACAATTACATTCAAACTAACACAGCTACTGTGTTCATTTATTAGTTCTAATAGTACTTTGTATAGTTTTGTCAAGATAGCCTATAAGTTTGGAGTTAGGCCCTTCTATTCTTGGTTTGCTTAAAGTTATTAGAAAATACTGACAGATAGTAGACTTTTTAAATGAAAAGTTATGTACATATTTGAAGAGAAATTTCTGTAGAAAATACATAGAGTTAGTAAATAAGGAAATGAAAAACTGTGCAACACAATTGGCAGGTAAGAGAATGCATTTACAACTTCTGCAAAATTCTGTTGCATGTCTATGAAAATGGCTCAAAACAGAAAAACCAGTCATAGCAAGTATTTCACAGAACCATAGGGACTTCTTCACTGCTGAGAGAAAATAATAGCTTAGAGATTTTCCAAGTAATCATCCAAACACACCTGGGACTCGCTCCTTGTTATTCAACATCAGGAGAAATAAAAGCTCATAAATGACAACTTATAAACACATGCTGTTAGCAGCTTTATTTGTAATACTCAAAAAGTATAACAAGTCTAATATTTGTTAGTCAATCAATGAATATTTTCTGGTACAAGCAAACAACGTAATTCAGCACTTGTACGAAGTACATTATTGTTATGAACAATATACAAGATCTCAGAATACTTATTCTGAATGAAATAAGCCAAAGAACTACATACCATAAGTGAACCAACTGTTCACAGATGTGTATAGAATGCTAATGAGAAATTTTTATGAAGAGCTTGGAGGAAAGTAGATGGGTAACAGTTCTGTGTGTTACCTATACAATGATAATGTTTTCAATGATGTATACAAGGGTCAAAACCTATGTAGCATTTTCTTGATTGATGTATGATGTAGGATGTCCAAGCACACTATGTGGGATCTCACCCCTATCAGATGGTCCTAAGTGAATATAAGAAAACAGGCTGAGCAAACCATTGGGAGCAACCCAGTAAGTATATTTTCCCCATTGCTTCTTCCTGTATTCTTCCTTGAGTTCCTGTACTGACTTTTATATGATTTATACAGTTGTACATGTAAAACAAAGCCTTTCCCATACACTTTTATTTTGGTCAGTGATTTATCATAACAGTGAAACCAAGCTAGGATATTTGCAAATAAAGGAAGTATCATTATTCAACTGATTATTTTTATTAGTAGAATACAAGAATACAATGGACAAAATACTTATACTTCCAGCACATGTGTGTACTAAAGCCCTAAACTCAATCTGATAGCATTTGATGGTGCCATTAGTGAGGAAAAAAAATGTGTAAGAATGCAACCTGAATGAAGAAATTAGACACTGAATGAGAATGAAACTTGGTTGTAAACATTTCAGCTGCATTTTTTCAGTGAGAATGGTATCCATAGGCTTATAAATTTGCATTCTAAGTACTTTTAGTATGCCCCTAGTTAATTTTTTTTAATAAGGGTTGTCTTGGTCATGGTATTTCTTCATAGCAATATAATGGTAACTAAACAGGGGCTCCTGCCAGATATTTAATATAGAAACATTTGTCTAAATATATTTCCTATCATGTTCTTCATTAACTCTTATCACCAATCACCCAGAAATTAAAGACCCACATATTTAAATAATAGACAAATAATTTGGATCATCGAATAGTTTCATGAAGTGTCAGCTTGACTAAGACATAGGAGGATGTCTGTGCATTTACAGAATACTATTCTAGGCTGACTATAAGGACATACCTATGAGAAACTTAAAATTTAATGGATCAACGGAATAAAACAATTTTCCACCCTGATATGGCTAGCCAACTTCCTATAATCAGCTGAATAGTAGAATTCTGCAAATATGCTGACATTCCTGTGGGGACAGGAACTGCCTCTACTTGAAGTTAATTGTTTAATATTTCCGAATGTAGATTGCAAGTGGAACTTCAGTGTGTATATGATTCAGTCTACCAGACTTTTTACTGAGCCTACTTCTGTTGTTTTGAGGTCCTAATACACTGGATTCTATCATCAGCTTCCTGAAGTTTATAACTAACTATAAAGATCATGGACTTAGATGATTTCCTGTGGCTTCATGAGCCAATATTACAACAAATCATATTAAGTCTATATGATGGGCTATTGGAACTGATTCTTTGGAGTCTGACCCTTGTCTAATTCATTATATAATAATTAATGTTTTTAAATATGTGTTTTGGAATCATTCTAATTTGTTTTCTGATGTTTATAAATATCAGGCAAAAACTATTGTGTCAGATATTAATATAATTGCGCAATATGGACCCAGTTTTTAATCCCCTGAACTTAATCATATCATACATATTAGTTATATATTATACAATAAGATATTATACTAACATAATATATTTTATATACATATTTCTATTTAATTCTACAAAGCCAAATAATTGATCTCTGTAGCCTCTACATGAATTATGGCAAGTGGCTTCTGAAATAAATCATTCAATTTTTTTTCTCAGAAATTCTGAAATTTTATAAGGCATTCTTGAGCAGAAAGTGAAGTCATGGGAAAAGGTTTGGGTGGAAATTAAGTAGGAGCAACGTTGTCTCACATACACCTGTTCGCCTTGTCCAGTCTCCATGGTGTTATCATTCTTTTTTCTGAATAATGCACAGTAAAGTTGCCTCTCTTTATTGTTCTGTTCCTTGAGTTAAATAACTCCTAGAAAGTCGTCATTTGATCTCTTTTTAAAGAGTAAGTAAGTGGTCCTGTGATTGGTGCTATCTATGTAGCTACTAACAGGAATGGTGCATTCTCTCTGATTGTGATGCTATTCTGTCTTTCTATGAAATGTTGTAAAAAAGTGATGTAATCCTGAGTTTATTATTGTTAAGAAAGGTGTCATCACAGCATTCAGCCTGTTCTATGCTTTTTCTAAGGTTCTATATGCGTGTAGATGAATCCCTTTTCTATTCATCACACACTTTTAATGAATGAAATATAACCCACTTTACTGGGGGTGGGAACAAATGAGTCATTTAACAAGACACTTTTCCACGTCTATCTCAAACTGTATGAATGCCACAGCGATGTAAAAATAGAGACCTGGAAGTATAAATTTGGTTTAAAAAAAAAAGTTTTGGTAGAAAATACACAGTTTACAAAGTATCTCTAAGAAGATTAGAAAACCAATTGCTTTCCCTCCTATATCCAATCATAGAAGTTCCATTCAAAATTTTAAATTGATGACGGTAATGTTGTTCAGAATTTTTAAGAACTAAACGTGTTGTCTTAGTTTACTTCAATGGCTGTGATAAAACAGAAGGGTTTAGTAGCTCACAGTTCAAGGTACCAGCCCTCATGATGGAGAAGATGCCAAAGCAACAAGAGCTTAAATCATCTTGTCATATTGTGCCCACAATGAGAAGAGAACAATGAACTCACACAGCTGTTCAGTTCACTTGCTAGGTTTGTATAGTCCAGGATCCCAGGCTTAGAGTGGATAACCAAGTGTGTAAGACTTCCCATCTCCACAGAAGTAATCAAGATCATTGCCCACAGGCATGTCAAGGGTTCCCAGGTGATGTGACACCTCATTAAATTGATAATAAAATTAGTTACCCCAAGTACTAATAAAGATGCCCATTTTTCTTGAAGTCTTACAAACTCACCTGCATTTAGGGAGCTGCAGTATATCGGCTTATCTTAAAATGAACTTTATAATAGAGAGACTTGTCATCTGTAGTTACTTATGCAATGCATTACAATTGACTTAATATTTTCAACTCACATATAAGTTGTATCAGTGACCTTGTAGTTATGGCAGAATATTGCTGTGTATAGCCCCAGGGGAGACTCCCATATATTCCCAATGTATTTGGAAGGCTGAGATTGCGTAACCTTCTTTGAAATATAGCATTCAGTGTGACAATCTGTAGACTTGCACTCTCAGAAATGTTAGTTGCTGGAAGAAATTCAAATACAACAACAATAAAAATCGCCTTGCAAAAGTAGCATATGTCCTAAGAGTAAAAGATAAAGTACTACCTGTCAAGTTTTACTAAATTGTATATGGCTAACCATATCAACCAAACTTTAAAAGAAGAAAATTTCTTTAATATTGACCTCTGGTAGTGACTATTGGCCTTCTGTTTTCTCTCTCTTCAATAGAGAAATTACTCTGCGCTAGGACAAAAAAACCAGTACAAGGAGTTTAAGATCAAAGTAGCCAAAGAGGAATAAAATTAGTTCAGCCTTTCAAAAATATTTTAAATGGCCAGCTCACTGAGGAATTGACCTTTGTCATTATCCAAGGTCTTTGTGTTATTTGAAGATTGAGCTCATTAATAAAATTAATGGTAGGTATGTGGTGAAGAAAAACAATTATTTTGTGTGAGGTTTGCACTGGGTGGATTAGGGCTAACTGTAAATTCTTTGCATATCACACAGACACAGATGTTTTACAAAATGAATTGAAAATGCATACATAATTTCTAGACAATAAACCTGTACATCTCTATATTAAAGCAATAATAATGTGCCAGCTTGTTCTGCCAAATATAAGGAGAGGTAAATATAAAAAGAAAGAAAGCAGTCATTTCTATAAAATAATTACTGTCTACTTATGCATAGTGTTATCTAAAACATACTGAGACCATCTCATCATGTGCCTTCTCATGTCTGAAAACATCCACAGATTATCCATCTGCCTTTCATCACAGTTCCATACATACTATTCGAGCTGGCTCAGGCAAAGACTCTCATCACTGTCTAAAAGAGCACAGAGGAGATGGCAAAGCTCTAGTTTCCATTTGTCTGAGAATCCAATTCTCCCTATAAAGAAACACATAAACATGTTTAGCACTGTATGAAGACCCTTCAAGCAAGTATTTTGGTTTTGATTCATAGAGTAAAGCTGTGCTACTAATTAGAATTATAGAGGTGTCTGCACATTTACTTCCATTTCAGATTGGTTGAGGCATTGCAGAAGGATAATATGACAGATTTGAGATGGAGCTGTTTCTATCATTTCATCCACAGGATCACTGATGATGGATTTTAAAAGCAGACAGCAGTGAGTAGCAAAATGTGAAACTGTTATGAAGGTTTTTCCAACTTAATTTGAGTTTAAAATCAAAGAAAATGAAAAGGTTCCCTAGAAAGGACAAGCTCTACCAAAGTGGAGTTTACAAAATGGAAAATAGAAGGAAATAGGTGAATTTTTCTCCTTGAGGACATTACTAAAAATTAAAGCTTTATAAGTTATCAAAATACTTCATAAAAATATTTATGTTTCCTATTTCTAAAAAAATTTGTGCCCCATACATGTTTCAGTGTCTTATAAATACATCTGTTTTCACACACTGTTATATTTATACAACCACTCAATACATACCTAGTTCCGTGAAATCTTAGAATCTATATTATATAATATATAATAATATAAATGACATAAAATCTAATGAATAATATTACATTTATAGAATGTAATTTGTCCTAAAACTCCAGATACTGAGACACTGTGTATTGAATTGCATTGCATTTACGTGGGTGAAACTTACAAATGAACATTTTTAATCTTAATTGTTTCCAATGAGAGCTGTACCAGCTCATACTGAGAGAGGTAATTAGCCTACTACTGAGAACTTTCTGTATCTTTTATTATGATCTTGATAGAGGTAATTTGGCACTGACAGCTGTAAAAGAGTCCTATTTTAGCTGGTTGCAATCTACTGATTAGTGAGCTTCCTTGATTATCAAGACCTGAAATTCCATAAAGTACTAATTTCCTTCAAGGGAAATTAGTCTTCTGTTTGTTTTTGTTTTCTATTTGAGCATACCAATGTTTCATATTCCCATGATATTCTAGTGAGAGCATTTAATAGTTTTTAAATAAATTAGATTTAAATAGTTTTAGTTTAAATTTAATTGAATAGACTTCATATTTATCTAATAGATTTAAAAACAAAACATGCTAAATGCACAGGTATTCACATGAAATTATTCAGAAAGTTGAATGCTGAAAAAAATAAACAGAAATTTAAAAAAAAAAAAAAATATATATATATATATATATATATATATATATTGGTATATGAAACAAAAATAAATACTTGGTATAGAGACTGCTGCAATCTTTTCCCAATAATTTAAAATTAAAATTTCACTATTAGAAAATATTGAGATATATGATGAAAAAGAATAATTTTTGAAGTTTTGAAGTTGGAGTCTGCAATGTGCCACAGAGTGAGTGGGAAGAATATAATTTTGGTAGACATTGAACAAATTTTGATAATATAATTTAATAAAATTTAATAAGTTGAATTTTTGACAGAGTTTTAATATTTATCAGAATTATTTCAAAAATTTCTCAGTATAATTTTAGATAGAAACAAAAATAATATACAGAAAGTTCATGTTTCATAGGAAAGATGGAAGCCAGCCATGTAGTGTTTGCCAGAATCCACAGGTCATGTACCAGGACTAATGAGAGAACAATTCTTCATACAAGGGAGGCCATTAGTAAAATGAATGTCATAGTAGCGAAAGACTGTGTGTTCACGTGTTTCTAGCAGAGCCCATTTCCAATTACAGAATGTTGATCTGAGTGGGGAGGGAATAAATCTGCAGAGAGTGGGAATCAAGGCTTAAGGCAATGAGAGAATCTTGTAGATGCTACTTTCAGTGGAAAATGAGTACCAGATTACTAACAGAGGGCAGGTAAAGAATAAGAAAGAACTGGGAGAAGCCCTATGATGGCAAACAACACCCACATCTCCTATTCCATCTAACCCTGCTTCTTCCATTCCTCTTCTGTCCACCTTTATATCACTGCATGTTATCTTCCCTCCCTTAAAAACCCACCTTCCCCTTGGTCCCTTACTAACTTCCTGACCACGGTGGGCATTCCAAATGAGATATACCTATCTGAAGACTCAAAACTAGCATTCAATAATGAGAGAAAACATGGAATGTTTGTCTTTCCGAGTCTGGGTTACAATGATAACTTCCAGTTCCAACCATATATAGGAAAATTGCAAAATGTCACTTTTTACAAAATCTGAATAACATTTCACCATATAAATGTAACAAATTTGTATTATCTATCCATTAACTGATGAGTACATAAGCATATTTTTGCAAATATGGTGAGATCAAACATTGAAGCTAAAGCAGACCCTTCTTCCAATGGGGCAAGTACCTTGGTTATCCTTCTACAAAAGAATAAAACTAGATCCATATATCTCATGTTCTATAAAAATCGATTCAGATGGATTAAAGGGTTAATGCAACCTACAAATCTGAAAATGTTAGAGGGAAAAGGAGAAAATATTTTAAGACAAGACAGGAGTGAATATTTTCTGTAAAAGATTACAATATCCTGGAAAATAAACCCACCCCCCAAAAAAAATTAAATGAAATTGCATGAAATTTAAAAGCTGCTTGTGTCCAGTCGTATCTTGTTATGCTATATTTGGCTATTATCTCTGAGAAACTTGCTGTTTCCTGAAAGGAAAATGAAGAAGCCATGCATTGGGAAAGTGGGTAGTTGAGGAAGAGTAGAGGGAGGGGGAAATGAAGTCTGGGTGTAGTGTATGAGAAAAAAAAAAAAAAAGAAAAAACTGGAAAACAAAGGAAGCTGTTAACCCAGTGATAAGACTATCCACAGATTGGAAGAGAAATATGCTAGCCATATACTTGACAGAAGATTAATCTCTAGAATATATAAAGAACTCAAAAATTAAATACAAAGAAACCCAGACCAATCAAGAAATGAACCAATCATAGCTATAAAATATGTATGAAAACTGGGATAGTTAGAATGAGAATGTCCCCCATAGGCTCAGCAATTTGAATGCTTAACTCACCATAGAATGTAAATATTTGAAATAATTAGGCTGGTGGCTTAGTTGGAAGAAATATATCACAGGAGGTGGGGTTTGAGTTTTCAAAAAGTCCATCCTAAGCCTAGAATCTCTCCCTGTTGCCTGAATATTCAGATGTAGAGTTCTTCGGCTATTCTCTCTCTATGTGTCTCTCTCTGTCTGTCTGTCTGTCTGCCCCCCCTCTCTCTCTGCTTGCCACCTGCAGATCAGGATGTAGCTCTGAGCTATTTCTCTAATATCATGTCAGCTTGCATGCTGCCTTGCTTCCCATCTTGGCGATAATGTACTAAACCTCTGGAACTGTAATCCAGTGCCAATTAAATGCTTTGTTTTACAAGAGTGTTCATGTTATGGTGTCTCTTCATATTACTAGAACACTGATAAAGACTAACAGTGTGTTTACACTCTCAGTATTCAGATAAATACAATTTCCAGCCGTTGTGATCCTCAGTTAGAATTACTGTCAGTGACAACGAAATACAGTAAATGTTGGTGAAGATGCAGGGGAAAGGAAGCCATTACATTCTAGCCATCACAGAAGTAAAACTGAACATTACTTTTAAAATCCTAAAAATGAAGTTAATACTGCCCAGTTATACCACTCTCGAATATAATCTTGAAGATCTCAAGCCAACATAGTAGAGATAACATTTGCACATCCATGTTTACTGCTCCAGCGATTGCATTAGCCAAGCAATGGAATCAAATGAAAAAAATCATTCATATCAAATCAGAATCAAGACTGTTGGTGAGAGAAGGGGATCGTTTGGAAGGAGAAACACAGGGAAGCTTACGGGAGATAAATGTGATTAAACAACATGACATGCTTGAAGGAATGCCTTTAAAAAAACCTATAACTATGTGAAATTACCACCACTGATTTTTTCTAAGTATTTGCATCTTGCTTTAATTTTTAAAGCTATGTAAAAATAACAGACTTTTACACATTTATTATTCATAAAAATCCTTTCATTACATTTAAACTGCAGAGGTCGTTGACTTGAGTGTTGTTGAGTATATTGTTTCAGGGCAAGCTCAACACTGTACATTGAACAAGTTCGTCTGCATTGCTGTTACTGTAACAAATGAATTTGGTGACTAGTAACTGAAGGTAATAAATAATAAAGTTTTATTAAAGCTATTGCAATGCACCATTATTGATTTCCACAACTGATTTATAAGAGGATATTTTATACAATAATATAATTTGACTGGTCAACCATAAGTCTAACAGTAAGGGTAAAAATATTTTAGTGGAATCATATCCCTTTTGTTTGGTTTCTCCTCCCTCCTCTCCTTCCATAACCTCCCCTACCTCCCCACCTCCCTTAAACCACCCCCCAATTAACTTCTCCTGTTTCTGTTTAGAATCATGTAAGAATCTTGATAGCCACAGCTGTGAAAATTACTAAAGAAAATGTAATCTTCTTGCTGTTTTCATTGGAATAATGTTCCTATCATAATATCCATAACAACAATAGAAATATTGTCCTTGCATGTATCAGAGACTGTAGAGGGACACTATTGTTGGGATAATGTGATTCTGTATTAATAACTACTGTGTCATAATGTACCTATATTCTCCTGTCTCCAGGAACAATGTCACACAGTGGAAATTAGAGCTCCTGGGAGTTTACAGATTTTGTCTACTTAACACTCTGAAGAATGAATAAAAATGGTTTAGAGGAAAACCCATTGCTCAATAGAGAGATCCTTTCCTATACTTCACTTTAGAAACATCTTGAAACAATTACAATAGCACCCATTAGTCTAACAAAGCTCTAGTGCAAGATCATAACAGACATAGTATGTCACATATGTAAATCAGTGTAGCTGGTTTTAGTCCTGTAACATTTTTTTTCTTTAAAAACAAAAATAAACTCTATCTAAACTAGAACATCTACTGGTAATCAATGAGGCATAGCTAATTTTCTGGATTTCTCAGGGAGAGAGAAGGTATGGGTAATAAACTATAAAAGTATATATAATTGTGCTATTGGCAGTATGTAATGTCTCAGCACAGGAAAGAAATATTTCTTATGTTACAGGAAAGAGATAAAATTCTTTGTAGTGTGCAGGCAGTAAAATTTCGCTATATAAATTTGTATACAATATATAGGAGTATTTTTATTTCTTTTTAAAATCTTTTTTTTCATTCCAAAATTCAAGGAAACAAAAATACTTTAAAAAGAAGTATACCAAAGACAAACATAACTAGAAATTTAAAAGGTACAAATGACCACATAATAATATAAGGGAAATTAATAGCAAACAAATTCAAACAGAAGGAAAAGCAAAAGAATGGTGTCCATTTTAATTCAGGAACATTCTGATATCCTGTAATTTATGTGTCATGTTTGAGGAAAAAGTGACTTAATCAATTGTGTTATGATTTAGAAACACCTTATACACTTCAAAACAAAATGTCAAGCAGCCAGTCAAGGGTCAGATTAAATACTAACATGTGATTCAGCTATCTTATTTATTTATTGGATTTGCAATGTATAAATTTACATTGACTTCTACATGTGAATCAGCTTATTCTTTATTCCAGAGAACATAGTGATTAGTTAAATCACACCTTCTAATGTGTTATTGTACCTCTAGAAATAGTAAGATGTGTGTGTTCATTATTCATGAAGTTAGAAGAAAGGAAGAAACTACCTCATTTCTAGGGGAAGATAACACAGATAGCACTTGAAATAATTAGAAAACAAATGGAGGGTAATTCGTTTGCCATTATATGAGAGTTCATGTTCTCTTAGAACTTACGGGTGAGCTTTGAAAACACTGCTGCATGGTCAAAACAGTTTTCACAGGGACTCCACTCCTGCAGCTACTGTTTAGCACTTCTTTAAGCGTATTCCCACCTTCAGAAAGGCTTGAGTGAGAACGGTAACGTTAATCAGTCACAAAACACTTCTTGAAATGTTCAGCAATAAAGTTTTAATGTGGACATTTGGCCCCTTATCTCTTTTTCATGCAACTCTATCTTTCAGTTCTGGATGGAAATATTCAGACAAAATATCACTAACAATGCATGCTGACTTTATAAGTCACAGTTGTTTAAATCCTAGAGATGACAACAGTTAAGAGTTCTGAAGGTTCCTAAGCTGAAGAGAAGAGTTCCTGGCTGAGTGGAAGAGGTTAGTACAGAGCTTCGTTGTCTTCCTTCCAGCTTTCATGGTCTGTGCTCCAATTTTCAGTAAGAGACATACACTGAATTCTGGTCCTATATTTAAATTTCTTTGATTATGGCACTTTCTATGTTTCAGGATTTTATCTAATACTGGAAAATGAATGCTCATATTAGAGTATTCATGGAATAGACTACATTTTGAAAATCAAAATAAATATTCAACAATGGTAGTATTACTATTATCCCTATCATCCATAATCTTAATGTTGTTAAACAGGATTTCAAATTTCTCCAGATACCTTAACAGAAATAGCACATTTTTAAAGAGTCTTTCCTCTGCAGTCTCACAACCTACCTTTCTTAATACAGAGTTGTCACTATAATTTGAGCATAGACTTTACACATCAACAAAAACACTTGGGAACATATTTAGTGACTATGGGCTATATTTGTAAATTTTATTAGGGTAATTTTTTACATATGGCTATATAACCCATCATGTTATAGAAAGTTCTTCGATGTCTGATCTCAACAAACTGAACTTTTTGCCTCATTGCATTGATTTCTAGAAGAATTTCTCTCATTTTAGTTACAAAATACCTAAAATTCATTATTGCATGGAAGACAGTAAGTATCATGTTGGCAATAAACACTTATTTTTTCACAGAAGTGTGATTTCAAAATCTTAGTGTAAATCCTGTCAAAAACATTCCAAATTAAAACTTTTTGAACTTTGGATATGCCTTTCTTTCCCTCTCTCTCTCTCTCTTCATGCAGTATGTGCAAGTATGTGCATATGAGACTTCTTATGTTTGTGTAGTATATGATATATGCCTGCACACCTGTGTACAGGACTACCAGACCATGAATACACATCTGGAATACATAAATCTGCTTCAGGCATCTTTCTCTATTGCTTCCCAATTATTTCTGAAATGAGTATATGACCTTTCAAATTTGGCTAGACCTGTGGCCAGAAACATCCTGAGGTTCGATATAACTCTGCCTGCAACTTCTAGTAATGCGGTCACAGATGCCATGTCATTCACCACAAACTCTTGCTATCCAAACTCAGGTCTTCATGCTGACATGGCAAGCAGTTTGATGTATCTCCAAAGTCTTTTATTTATTTATACAGAAAAGTACCTTTAAGAATTTGTTTTACAAGTGTCAAAACACAGAGATGAAAAGATGGCGAGCAACTGAGGAAAAACTTGTTTAATGATTTGAAATATATACAGTTAAAGCTAAAATACTACATAACATTACATACTAAAAACATTTAACAAAATGTTGTCTCAGATTGCTTACTGCATGATCTACCTTGAAAACTATTTATACAAAATCAATACTTAGCACATTTATGAAATAAAATTTATGTGCGTTGAAAGAAAAATCAATAGTAAGTTATTATGCCAAGATCATTGACCAAGAAGTAGATAGATATATTAGATAGTCTTCCCTACTGTTCTACATAATTTCAGTAATTGTTTTGAGTGTCTAATTTAAAGTTGTTAATGGATAGTATAAATAAAACACATTCTAATAAAAATCTGTCTCCTGTAATATATAACTGCTGTTTCTACTTGCTATCTTGATCTGTAAGGAATATAACACCATTATCATTTATCTAAACATGTTTTTCACAAAGAGATTTCTAAAGTGATTTGAAGACCCACCTGGCTTGTATAGGACCAACTAAAGGCAAATGAGAAAAAAAAAGAACTATATATGTCAAGCCATTCTAAGCATTTCACTTGATGTCAGTGAAATCACAGGTTTATAAATTTGGCCAAGAAGGAAATGGACAACTTCACCATGTAAAAAATAAATAAGAACGCTGAGCAAAGAAGAAAAGATGTCAAATAATAAAACAAACAATAAGGAAAAGTTGAAAGGGTTAAATAAAATTATCAATTCTTTTTTCCAACACACTATTTTTATTAATTATTTGGGAATTTCACATCATGCAATCCAATCACATTTGTTAGTCCTCCCATGTCCATCCCTACCCTTGCAACCCTCCCCCCACAAAAAAAAAGAAAGAAAAAAGAGGGAGGAGTCCAATTTGTGTTGTCCATATATTCACTGAAGCATGGTCAAACTCCCAGTGACCAGGCCCTTAATGATAGGAAACCAAGAGCAGGAGAAATAGTTTTTTCCCAGGGAATAACACACCCATTTGGTTATCTAATATCAAATGATCAGCCTGTAAATATCTGCATTCAAGTACACAGGTTAAGCAAGTTGTATTTATGTATTTCAAAATGTGTGTGTGTGTATGATGGATAGACAGATAATAAAGAGATGGTGGATAGATAGTATGTACATTATATATTGTGGTTTATGTATATTACTATATAACATATATCGTGTTTAGTAAGTTATAAGTACAATATATTGACAAAGATGAATAACTGGATACCTTCCATGATTTTGAAAGAGGGGAAGTTTTCTGATACACAGAGAGTTTATGAAGGAAAAAGAAGGAAAAGCGTTGTAATTTTAAAACAATCATTTTGAAGAAAAAGAAAGGAATTGGAGAGCACATTTAAACTTCTTACTGCACTACAATAATCAGTGTTTCTCAAACAGACAAACAAAAACAGATGAGAATCATGAGTTAAAGTTACATAAATCAGAATTTTATAGCCCAACCAGTAATGACTGACTGAATCATTTCACATGTATGCCAATCTTTCCAGATCTTTATTTTTATTACGACTAGTCCCATTTTAAGTGTCATAATTGTCACAAATAATTACACACTTATTTTACATGGATTTATCAAATGCTTTCCTAGTTTTGTAAAGTAACAAGGAAATTCTATTCCTGGCTATGAACGAACTGAACACTTTAAAATGGCCTATGAAAATGAATGGTGTGGTGATACTTTGCTTGTGATCTAACAAATAAAGCTTGCCTAAAGATCAGAGTGCAGAGCCAGCCCCCCTATTTAGCCATAGAGACCAGGCAGTGATAGCACACCCCTTTAACCCCAGCACTCAGGAGGCAAAGTCAGACAGATGTCTGTGAGTTCAAGACCACCCTTGGCTACACTAGATTGATGCAGTCTAAAAGAGAAACAGAGCCAGGTGTTGGTGGCTCACACCTTTAATCCCAGTACATGAGAGTCACACGCGTTTAATCACAGCACTAAGGAGGTGGAGACAGGAAGGGATATGGCTGGGCAGAGAGAGGAGTATAAAGCAGGAGGAGACAGGAGCTCAGAACATTCAACCTGAGGGGTCATGGAGACAGGAGCTTACCTATTTGGTCTGAGGATTCAAAGAGGTAGGAGGTCTAGTGACTAGATATTCTGCTTCTCTGATCTTTCAGCTTTCACCCCCTATTATCTGACTCCTGGTTTTTATTTAATAAGACTAATTGGGATCGAGTTACAGAATTGATAAAAATTCCATCCATCTCTCATTTGGCTTTTGTGGAGGAGAGAAACATGATCTTCCCTATTCTGTTTGTTTTAATGCCTCTTGGGATCTAATATCCAAACATCATCTGTGACTGTCTAGAAAAATAAGATTTAGCACCCAAATTCTTTTTTTTTTTTTTTAGTCTCCTGCCAAGTGTTTCATGAACCCTAACAACTCACACATTTGTTCTATTTATGTTGCTCCTGAAGTTCCTATAAGTCTTCATTTTCTTTTTTCCTTCTACAATGTATTCTGACAAAGCTGCCTGTAACCCTGTAAACTCAGATTCCTTTTATTTCTCTTTAATTTACTGTGATATTGTGATTTATTGTGATCACTCTATTTTAGAGTCTGTTTTTGTATGTCTTTTAGATAAAGACTGTTTTTTGCATTGTTTAAGTACTGGAATCTTTTGTTAGGCTTTTCTTATTAAAGTATTGACTCATTTCCTTGTGTTTCATTGAAGCTGTTTGGATTTCTTTGAAATGAATTCCATTTTCTGAAATGTAAAATGTACTGGTTGCTATATTGTTACTCTCTGAAGTACTATTTTATGTCTTGGCAGAGAGTATGAGTATCTGGAAGTTCTTGATACCCTGTCAGTATATATTATTGTTCTTAAACTAAAAGTTTAGGTGTTTGCTTCATTCTGTGCAATCTGTCTTTGACAGTACCAATCTGCCTTGCTAAAGAAAATCCAAGCAGATGGCTGGTCTTCTTTAATTTCAGTTTACTACGGAAAATCCAGGATTATAATTCATGGTCAAATCAGGTTTCTTTCAAATTCAATATTCTATCCTGGCACTATTGGTACTGAAGGCACGCAAAGGCAGGTGGATCTCTGTGAGTTAGAGGCCAGCCTGGTCTACAAACCTACACAGAGAATCCCTGTCTCAAAAAATAAACAAACCAAAAAAGTGGCCTTAATTTTTGTTAGAGCTTGTACACTTCAATTATCAATACTTTCACATTATATACTTAGCATATTTTCTTAATGTGCTACTTACTGTACTTTTTATGATAGTTTATATCTATTGTATGATTTTGTTAGTCAACCTTATTCAGCTAGAATTATATTGTATTATGTGTCTCCAACAATATTAAAATATTCAGAAAACATTAATAACACACAAAAGACAAGCTTTTATTTTCCTAGCAGATTTAAACTGTGTTTGAATGTTATGTATGTGTGGCATACACAATTATATTAGGGAACATAGCTCACCTCTTTAAATGTTATTCAGTGGATTAAATAGCAAGTCCTAAGAAAGAAGAGCCAATTTTTATTCTAGGCATTAACATATGCTTAATAATTTGAAGCCATTATTGATTACTGTGTCAGTTTTGTACCAAATGAACTAAACCATTAAATTCCTTTGATTGAATAATTGGTATTCTAAACTCATATATTCTCATTTTCCCATGAAATATTATTTCACACTTCTGCAGAAGTAATTTAAATGTTATATACTTTTTAAATTACACTACATTTGAAACATAATGTATAATGATCTGTTATATTCAGTATCAGGTTATATGCATTAATGATTTTTCAAATCATTAATTTTTAAGCAACCCTGTTCATCTAAAAATGAGACACATACACACACATATAAACATATACAAGTATTATTGCTATTATACAGACTCAGATTGTAATAATATACTTAGAAATATATGTATATATAGAGATAGATAGATAGATGTGTATATATATATATATATATATATATATATATCATAACAATTTTTATAAAGAAACCAGAAATCATTCATTTAAGAGAACAGGGTGTGTCAGGGTTCCTCGAATCTATCAGAAAGAGGATAGGGAAAGGGAAAAATGTGTAATTTACTAATAACTTGAAGTTTTTTATTATTATTATTACTTCTTATTTCACATATTCGTCCCAGTTTCCTCTCCCTCCCTCCCATGCCCCCTAAACCCCTACCCTCCCATTACCCCCACACACACACTGCACAGGGAGGGTGAAGCCTTCCAGGAGGGATCGTCAAAATCTGTCTAGTCAATTGGAGTAGGGTCTAGGCCCTTCCTCTTGCCTCTAGGCTAAGGGAGTGTCCCTCCATGGGGAATGTTCTCCCAAAGTCCTTTCATCCACCAGGGATACACCCTGGTCCCACTGCCAGAGGTCCCTTAGGCTGCCCAGGCCTTCTAACTGAGACGTTCAGGGGTTCTGGGTCAGTCCTATGCTGGTTTCCCAGATGTCAGTCTTGGGATCCATGAGCTCCGCCTTGTTCAGGCCAGCTGTCTCAGTGGGTTTCTGTATTTCACTTTCCTATTTTTACTCTAAATTTTGCTTACTTTGACTTTATCCCCACAAATGTAAATATACTGCAGCCTTGGCCCTCAGCATGTCTGCGTTAAGGAGTGCTGGATATCAGTAAGAAGTAGAACTGGGATCGATATGTAAAATAAGAAAAAAACATTTTACAAAAAGGAGTAGAGCATGATGAGGTTTATGACTCTGTGGCCTTGGCTTTTGATGGGGCTTCCGCAATTGATGATTCGACATTGTTTAGAAGTGCATTATTGGCTCAACCCCAGTCTCTGTTGGTCTCCTCTCTTCCTTATGACTTCTCCCTTTCATATGAATTCCTGCTCTGAAGTCATTTCTCCAGAGATACCCCCATCAAAGGCTGAACATATAAACCAAGCCAACATGGGTCTCTCAGTTTTCAAAACTGAGGTAAATAATCAACATTTACACAGTCTCAGAAAGTTTTATGATGACAATGAAAATTAATGTTATAAAACTGGGATGAGGAATGGGGTCATCCTTCTGTGTTAGAAAATGCACAGATGTTCTGGGTAATCTTGGTGTCAGTGATGGGATAGAGGGAACCAGATGGAAGAATGTCGGACCATAAGGAATCAGGATGGTTGAGTTGGAGGTGAATCAGAGGGGGGAGAGTAATGAAAGAGATATCTTGATAAAAGGGGACATTATGGGGTTAGGGAGAAACCTGGTGTTGTAATTTTTAAAAATAGTGCACAGGAAAAAGACACCAGCAGAGAAGATGTTTATTAGGGAAAGGGATCATAAAAAGGGTAAGGTGGAGGCTGGCCTCCAGGACAGGAGCAGTAAGAGAGAGGAAAAGGGGGCAGAGAGAGTGGGGGGGGAGCGGAGAGAGAAAGAAAGGAAGGAAGGAAGAAAGGAAGGAAAGAAAAAGCAAAGAAACAAAGAGAGAATGGGAACAGACAGAGAGAGGGGGTACAGACAGAGAGGGAGAGATAGAAAAAGAGAGGATTGGAGGTGGGCAGGGCCCTTTCGAAAGAAAACATAGTGAATAGGCACAGGGGCTACTCTTAGTGGCTGCAGCTGAGATGGATCCTGTGCCACGAGGGCAGGCCAGTACAAATCCCTAAATACTAACACCTGGTGCCAGGGAACCTCCCAGAAACCTACAAGAATGAACACAGCTAGGACTCCTAGCAAGAGTGGAGAGGGTACCTGAACTGGTACCCTTTTGTAATCAGATTAGTGACTACCCTAATTGTAATCATAGAGCCTTCATCCACTAACTGTTGGAAGCAGATGCATAGATTCACAGCCAAGCACTCAGCTGAACTCTGGGAGTCCAGTTGAAGAGAGGGACGAGGGATTATATGAACAAAGGATGGGGGAATCAAGATCATGATGGGGAAACCCACAAAGACAGCTGACCTGAGTTTGTGGGAGCTCATGGACACTCACAGACAGCTAGGGCACCAGCATGGGACCAACCTAGACCCTCTTCATCTGGGTGACAATTGCGTACCTTGGCCTTTTGTGGGGCCCCTAGCAGTGAGCCCAAGGCCTGTCCCTGATGCATGAACTGGCCTTTGGAAACTATTTCCTATGGTGGGATGTCTTGTCCAGCCTTGATGCAAGGGGAGGAGTTTGGCCCTGCCTCAACTTGATATGCCATCCTTTATTGATTCCATGTGAGGCCTGCCCCTTCTGAATGGTGATGGAGGAGGAGGAGTGGATGGTGGAGGAGGAAGGGGGTAGGGGGAGGGGAACTGGAGGAGAGGAGGGAGGAGAAAATGTGTTGGTCTATAAAAGAAAGGAAAGTGGAAGGAAGGAAGGCAAAAGGAAAGAAAAGAAAATGCACAAAAATGTTTGTAACTGTAACAGGCACAGATGAGTGTATGTTTGTGCCTGTGTGTGTCGTCCTATTTGGATTGCAGTGTATGTTACTATATCTGACTCCTATAGAGCTTTAAAATTTAAGGCATTGTATGCTTAGTTACCTTTCTTTGAGTCATTTAAACATTTCTACTTCTCCATTTCTGTTTTAAAACAGGAGAGTTTACTTTCTTCATAATCTATTGTTCTTTTTGTCATTGTTATAGTCCAGGACTGAAATGATGTTGCCTTGAATCACAGATGAGCTAATAATTTTAGGCGTTTTACTGATGCAGGAAGAAGACTTTGGGACTATTGGGATGGAATGAATATATTTTGTATTTTTAATTTAAAACGAACCTTGGTAGCCCGGGACTAAATATTGCAGTTACTACATTATTTGGGTGCATTCCCTTGATGTTTCAGTGTTGGAAGTTAGTCCCTAATGAACGAAACTCACAAATGGTGAGATATTTAGGAAGTGAAGCACAGAGCAAGGTGGTTATGCTATGGAGGGCATTGGTTTAATAATCCTTAATGTGTGTGCATGCGAGTACAGCATGCATACACATGCACAGAGAGAGAGAGAGAGAGAAAATGTTCATGTGAGACGGTGGGTACTTATGCAGAACTGGGCAGCTGTAAACAGGATCTCTTCTACACCCTGACCTACTGTCCCTCTACATGGTGTCTCTATTATACACATGGTAGCATAGATAACATAAGTCTCAAAGTAACATACTCAGGAGGCCCTTGCTGCAGTGGGAACTCGGAAGATTATGCTCCAGTCTCCAAAACTGTGCTGTAAGCAAGCACTCTTGTCTTTTGCTGTAGCAAAAGAAAGCTAATGCAAATTCTTAATATCATAGAAGAAATAGCATGGTTTGACTCACAACTTGGCACTAAAGGAAAATCCCTCCAATCAGAATAGAATAGGATAATTAGGAACATAAATTAACAAGGAATAAAATATTACCCTCAAGTATATTTTGTTTTAAATTTTTTATTTAAAATAAAAATGGGAATATATTAATGCTGAAATTCTTCTTAAGAAATGCTGGTAGTATGCCCTTGGATTGAATGAGTCATCATGGGTAGTGACTAATCTATCACTTTGGTAGTCAGATCACCCAACTAAAAGTAGAAGCGAAGTCCTTGTCAGTGACTAGTGTAGCTCTGTGTAAAATATTTGGTAGATGGCAGCATGAATTGTATAGTCAGAATCAGGTATCCTCAGGGTTAGGATCCACTATTGACATAATAATCTTAAAACCCTGGATATATGTATTACAATTTCACTTCATTACATATGCCCATATAAAAAAATCAACCACAGAACATATTCAAGACATAAAGATGTTTATCTGCTATCACCACTGCTTGATTTCTCGAAATGCATACAGATATTTTTTTTAAGTCATTGTGCCTTATGTCAAACGTAAAGGAAAAGACAAGAACTACTTATAACAGGATAACTTCAATGTTTTAAAAATATCACACACACACGTCACACACACACTCATATGTATTTTTTTTACTTTGGACTTTATGATCTTTGTAGATGGAGCAAGTAGTAGCACACACCATTTCTGTTCATATTGTAAAATCAGAATTGAGAATATAGAGATTCTAGTAAATTTAATTATATACAACCATTCATTAATTCAGAATATAATATATATCATAAAACTATTTAAACACAAGTTAAGACCCTGAGTCATATGGAATTTTTACTTAAACTTGGTTATCTACTTCAATAATTATTATGAAAGTAAACATACAGATTTGCAAAGTCAGTAAGAAGTTAGAAAGTTAGAAAGGATAATGACAACAAGCTTCTGATAATCTGTCTGGAATGTAACTTATTCCACAGATTTTAAAGTTCATTTCCTGATTTGTTCTCATAAGTACTTATATAGAAGAACTATAAACCCCTAAAATAAAAGATATATGAATGATATTCAAGAGTCACAGAATTCAGAAAGTTTACAAAATTATCCATACCTGAGAGACAATCACAATGAAAGTGCCTCCTCTAAGGATGAAATTGCAATTAAGTGGTTGGTTGGCCATTTATCTAAAATGCTTAGTACTGGATGGGATCTCTAGCTCAGTATGCAACAGTTACCAGATACTTAATCAAAAACTGACTGTTCAAAGAGAGAACCCCAGATAACTGAGCATGTCAGAGTCTTTAGACTAGAACCAGTCTATTTTATCCAGAATATGAAATGAATGCCCAGAGTCTATGAGTATATCACTTATTTTATCCTCCTGTTACCTGGTATATAATAGAGTAAATACATTTGTCTTTTATCTTTATAATGATTTCGATGCTTTAGAACACTGCTAGTTTTTTTTTTCTTTTTTTCATATTTACTAGAAGACAAGTCACTGCTTAAAGTCGATGGTCAACATTCTAGGTAACTCTAGATTATAAAATTTCAAATTTTAAAAGAAAAGTGAGGCAGGATAGTTTGAAACAGAATAAAGCTAAATGAATCATCACCAAATGTAGAGTAAATTTAATAAGAACATAAACACATTACTATTTTTGGTCTTATGAACATGCATTATCTACATCCTGCAGTCTTGATAGTTTTGAGCACAATGTTTCAAACTCTTTCATTGACTTTTTAATCCTTTCAATGCTGTTTTGTACTTTAACCAAAGTAGAATTTAATGAAAAAAAAATGTAACAGTTAACAGGCTGTTGACAAAATTTTTTCTAAATGTAACCAAACTATATTTTAAAATGGAAGATTTTCCATCACCTTGAGAATAAATAAACTATGGAGGAGCACTTTGCTCCAAAGCAGCATGATCAACATGATAATAGGCCATTTGCTTACCAGTTATTTGTACTGTGAGAAAATATTCACTGGACAACTATCATTAACTGGGGATGCTTCATGGTGTTCTAATACCACTTGGGGACCTTGGGGAAAGAGGAGTACTGATGCAAATGTCCCCTGGTGACAGTGAATTTAATTAAGCTTCCCTCAGAAATGTCCTTCATCTAATGCATAAGTAGCGAAGTGAAATCTAACTTAAAAGTTCCTGAGCTAAATACTCAACAATCTGGAAGAAACTTCTAAGTCAAAATGAGGAGTTCCTAGGGTCCTTTGAAATCCTGCTCAAGCACCTTCAACCGGAGAAAAGTGGGGGAAAGCAACAAAATGGGAAACCCTGCTCTTCAGGGCTCCATCCAGCACGGTAAGTAGCTTTCCTCACATCTCCCTATCAAGAGCGGTTCTTCCAAATGGCCTGGGCCCACCACTGCGCCCCAAATAACACACAGAATGCTGTAATTGATATATAAAGCTGTTGGCCTGCCATTATCATTGCTTATTGGCTAGCTCTGTCTTAATATTAACCCATTTCTATTAATCTAAGTATTTCCATGTGGTAATATCTTATTGGAGAGAGGAGCTGGTGTTCTGCCCTCTCTGTCCTCCATCTTCAATCTCCTCCCTACTCCTTCCTCTCCTAGTCCTGCCTATCTTGCTTTCCTATTGGCCAACAGTGCTTTATTCATTAACCAATAAGAGAAACATATTGACAGAATGACATCTCTCATCATCTCCCTATCCCAGTTCTGGGGAAGTTACCTGTAACTCTCATCCTGAGCAGCTGACAGGGAGATTCGTTTCCGGGTTTACAAGGTTCTCACGCTCTAAGGATTCCTTGTGTCTCCAGATTGAGCTCCTGTTTGGAACAGTAAAGAAACAAAGTTTTTCATTGCATTTCTCTGCTTCCTTTCAGATTTCCACACCTCGGCAAGTAGAGTCTTGACAGCCGTGACAAGCAGTTCAGGCTTCTTGTAGTAGAGACAAGCGAACCTGTGTTCATGACAACACTGGCTTCTGAAAACACCTTCACCTCCCTCGACTCAGGCACTAATGACAGAAGATAAAATCTTTACCCAGTCTCTCACCCTTCAGTCACACTGTTTAAAACAATAATAACAGCAAAACCCTATTTGCTCATTTCTGTATAAGTTTAACCTGAGAAAATTAGTGTGTATCACATAATTTCACCCCCAAAATAGACCGAGTATAAGTATTTGATCATTTAGGGTGCTGCTTTACCTGTGGGTGTTATTATCAAATGATTTAGAATCACTTCTTCATAGTATGAGGCTTCCCCATACATCCCCCAACAATTCCCATTTCTATAATACTTTGATGAAACATAACTGGCAGTTTAGGCTCCCATTTTATTGATTCAGAAATCTTATTTTATATATGTAGATAATATGTTCTCTAAGCTGTGTATTAAAATGTATCATTCAAATAGAAGGAGCTACAAGGGTCCAAAACAATTCCTTTAGTCAAAGCAGCTGATTAACTTAATAAAGTATCTACTGTACTTTTCTTTTACATTTTTGTAAAATGTTAAATTGTTCATTAATTTTACTATAGAAGAATGTGAAAAATAAAAATACAAAACTTACATTTAATAGGTCATAAAATATGACACCAGTAAACTACTGGCATTTATGTAGTTATTTTTTAATTAATTTATATTTAAATTAAAAACAATCTTATTTTACATACCAATTCCAATTTCCTCTTCCTCTTAGCCTTCCATGGCCCCCACCAATCCCCATCCCAGATCCCTCATCAACTCCTCAGGGAGGGCGAGGCCTCCCATGAGGAATCATCAAAGTCTGTCACATCATTTGTGGCAGGACCTAGGCCTTTCCCTGAGTATCCAGGCTGCCATGGGGAAATGGGTTCCCAAAGCCCATTGGTGCACTAGGAATAAATACTGGCTCACAGTCAGTGACCCCACAACTGCCCAAGTCCTCCAAATGACATCCACATTCAGGGGGCCTGGCTCAGTCTTATGCTAGTTCCAGAGCTGTCAGTTCCCACTTGCTCCGGTCAACTGTTTCTTTGGATTTCCCCAGCATGGTCTTGACCCCTTTGCTCATCACTCTTCCCTCTCTATAACTGCTCAGTGCTTAGCTGTGAATCTCTGCTTCTGCTTCCATCAGCTCCTGGGTAAAGGGTCTATGATGGGATTTAAAGTAGTCATCAACCTCATTATAGTTATTTGAATGGAACAGCATGTACATGAAATTTTCAAGCTTTTGTAGAACGAATCCAAGCATTGCATGCTCTCAATCCTCTCTTCCATGATTTTACCAGTTTCTCAGCAATTCAGTGAGTGACTGGTATTTTCATAATTGTTCCATTCGATGCTAAACATCTTTATAACTGCTACTTTCCTTCTTCTATAATGTCTTCTTTACCTAGATAATACCTCATTTTCCCAGATGAAATCCTCCCTAAATTGGAAAAAGTTTGTCCTTACAAGAATGTGCAAGGTCAGATTTCTGGGTCACTATAGTCATGGTCTAAATGGCCTGGCTCCCTGTTCTTTCTAATGCTGATTTTACTTTTTTAATTTGACTGTGTGTATGAATATTCACATAGCAAAATCAGTATTTTATTTCAGTGGTAGTGATATTTGTTTTGGAGGCAAGATCTTAGGTCTCAGGCTGTTTCACAAGATGACCTTACATAGATTATAAATGGTTCAGACTGTGTCTGGTTATGATCATGTTGACTTGCGAGTCACATTCATTCCCTTCCATAAAGAGATGATGCTTCTGCCTACCTCGCCAAGGGAATAAGGGGCGTTCTAACCCACTCTAGAGTGGTGTTGTCACCAGAAGACCTCCCAGTCTCTGTCACATTAAATATGACCCCTGTAAAAATGTAGACATTCCACTAATGATTTTTCTTATAGTATCTTTAATTCTGTTCATGTTAGAATAAAATTAGAAAATAGCTTTACTGAATTTGCCTAGCAAGTAAAAGTGTGACTCAATCCCTAGTGGTTACAAAGACCTTAAAAAGGAATGGTTGCCTCCGTTTCAGTAACCAGCTCCTTCATGGGAGTCTTGCTTCTGGAATACTTTGTGAATATAGAGCAAACAAGTAAGAATTTGCCTTGAAAATGATAACCAGGGAACTGTCTGAGGAACTCTAGGCTATGTTTGATGGTCTGTGAGTGCCCTCCACAGGGTGCAATGCACACTGTTTGAAAATATTGTGTCTGCTTAATTTTCTTGAGTGTTCAGCCTGGGATCATTTCTGTATCAGAAACTCATAAGGGCTGGAAAAGAAATTAAATCCTTTGATTGAACTGAGCAAAGGTTTGTTTGTTTAAGAGAGGGAAGAAAGTGTCAATTCCAGTGTAGACCTCACCCTCTCTGAGCACCAAACTATTAGAGTCAATTGCCTGTTAGAAGCTTCTGGAAAATGCTATTTTGGTACCTACACAACAGGTTATATTTTTAACATTTTTTTTCAGTAGTTCTTTCTGGTAGAAATTGACTTAAGAGCGTGACTGTTGGGTATTGTTCCCGTACTCCACAGCATTTGTTTGGAACTGGTACTTAATCGGCAGCAACAGTTTTACTTTCTACCCCATTAATTCTGATCCTTGCTTAAATTTCCTCTGAAGCAGCACTATCTTCTCCTGACTCTTTCAAAAAATAAGGCAAGTTTTTGTCATGTGATAGTGAGGACCCCCATACAGTCATACAGATTCACTTTGAAAACTAATTATTTTAGGTGGACAAAAGGGAATCATGGAAAGAAAGAAAAAATCAAAGGGATAAACAACTCTCGTGGGAGATAAGAATTCTTTCTTTCAGAGCAAGTACTTAGCACTCTCTCATTTCTCTAGACTCAGTTTTCAGCTACAAAGTGGAGAGCATCAGGGAACCAAAGCAAAGAAAATACAATGTGCAGAGCAGAGAGATCATGGAGAGCACTTTGTTTCATGAAGACACAGATGCTACACAGAAGCCACCGTACCGTTCCATATAAGGGAATAAAAGGATGCATGCTAGCAACACTTGAAATGGTAAGATGTTAAACACACCCCCCACCTGGAGCCCCCAAATAGCAGCAGGCTCCTTAATTAAGCCTGATCCATCCTGGAAGCCAAGAAATGCAGAAAGTCTTGAGACACAGAGCTTAAAAAGTGTCACTCCTGTTTGTTCACACATCCCGCTTATGAAAACCACATGCACCACAGAGAGGCCTTGAGGGAGAGGAGCACAGGCCTTGCTCCACTCCCAACTAGTAACCTGCTAGGGTGCCTGTCCCCCCACTGCACTGCATGAACACACGCATGTGCAAGCATGCACACGTGCACACACACACACACACACACACACACACACACACACTCACACCTGCCTTTTCTGGAAGCATGCTTAACTAGCTTTTCAGATTTTGACTCATGAAAAAGACAAATACAAACACACAAAAAAAAATAAGCTTGCTGATTACTGAAAGAAAATTCTGCCAGGGTTACAACATCCTTTATCTCTTTTTCCAAAGGAAAAACAAGATCATGGCTTAGATGACTTCATGTGACTACTGGAACCAGCCAGGGTTACAACATCCTTTATCTCTTTTTCCAAAGGAAAAACAAGATCATGACTTCATGTGACTACTGGAACCAATTGATGTCATGTATTTTTATGAAGCTGGAATGGTGACTGTGCTCTGTACAAGTTCACAGAAGGCCTGACTGCCTTGGTTAAAGTGGTCCCCTCTGGTTGGAACTCCACACTGGGGAACGGGCGAGCATCCAAGGTCAGTTCAGATAAGGAAGGGAAACAGCGGGGAAGTACAGACGACTTTTAAGAGGGCGGCGAAAAGGTATAACGGACTCATAGTTACTCTGCACACATTCAAAAAATTTGTTTTCAGAGTCACAATATGATGTCAGTGTTTGGAAAACGATCCAGAATGTTGTGGGCGTGTTCTCCAGAAGGAGATTCTAATGTAGCTGCTCAATGTTTTCCTTGCCCCACATTTTCAGGACAGACGCCAAAATAATGTAAATACGGCTACATTTCTTCTATTACATAAAAACCAGTATTGCCCTGTCACACTTTAAATGAATGCATTTTATAGAGCTAGTACTTATAAGTAATTACTGGGTATCTCTCCTCACTTTTGTTCAAAACCCTTATGCAATAAGTCTGCAATTTTTTTTGTAGGTTTTTTTTTTAAGTCATGTCTGAAGAAAGCTTTGCAGAGTATGTTAAATTTCACTTTTGTATACTTCATTCATTTAGGTAGGAGAGGTAAGAAGAGGCCCTTAAGGCACTTACAGGGAATTGAACACTGAGACATTTACCCCAATTTTACAATAATGAGATAAAGCAAAAGGAATCCTTGTCAGTTTAATAGGGGAAAAAATCATCTCTATAGAGAACGTGGTTGCCTTTGAGCTTCACAGCAAGGCATGTTTATTGCTTGATTAAATATTAATATGATTAGAGGTCATGCTCCTTGATAAAATCCCATTAGTAACACCGAGTGGAACAGAAACATTCAGCTTCAGCATTTTTTGTAATGCTCTTAGAACTGTGTGAGTAACAGTTAAAAAGTGAAGGCTTCATCCTGTGTCAAGAATCCACAGAGCAAACTCTGCTGTGGTCCAGTAAAGCTCAAGTCAAGGAGACATTAACCATGTAAGAAATTAAGAAGGGAAGAGCTTCATTCTCTGACAGTCAAGACTGTGAAAAACCCATATTTCAAACTTAAGGAGATCAAATTGCAGTTAAGTAAGTACATGTGTCTCGATTAACTAATCAACCATTATGCTTGTAAAGACTAATTAGGTAGAGTTGAATTGTAGCCTATCATAAACTGTCGATTAAATAAGGAGAAGGACTATTCAAAGAGCTGGCATGATGTGAAACCAGGAGAGTGGCCTGGGTCCTTTTTGTGTCCATTTCGTTTTATGTAATTTCAAGATAATATATCTCATGGGCCTGATAGTTTTAGGACATTTTTTAATAAAGACTGTGTCACTCAAATGTAGTGAAGCTTCCAGTAAGAAGTGAGTGGAAAAGCTTGATAATAAGTACAGAAATAATAAAGAGACTGATGGCTTATGGTGTCATGGATGTTTTTTCATAGGCACTAGAATTTTCACTTAAAAATATTGAGTTATTTGTTTAAGATGTGTGAAACAGGAATGGAATTTTTATGATAAGCCATATCCGAGCTTGGTGTTGGGAATGTTAGAAATTAACAAACACATTTAAATTGCTACTGTTAAGTAAACCCTACATCCCACATTCTATGGAGATGAGGACAGCTTTTTTATGAGTTCAAAACTCATCTTTAGGACTTTTTTAATGAAGAATGTTAAACACATTCATACAACAATGACATCTATTCAATGATGTCCATAACAGAATTATTTGTAATGGCCAGAACCTGGAAGCAACCAAATGCCCCTTACCTGAAGAATGGATGGAGAAAATGTGGTACATTTACACAACAGAGTACTACTTAGCAGATAAAAAAGCAATGGAATCTTGAAATTTGCAGGCAAATAGATGGAACTAGAAGAAACCATCCTGAGTGAGGTAACCCAGTCACAAAAAGACAAATATGGTATGTACTCACACATGTATTAATATTACACATAGAGCAAAGGATCACCAGCCTACAGCCCACACCTCCAGAAAAGCTAGAAAAAACATGAGGACCCTAAGAGAGACATACATGGCCCTGGAGAAGGAGAAAGGCACAAGATGCCCTGAGCAAATTTGGAGCATGGGGATAGGGAAGAGGGAGTTAGGAGAAAGAGAAAGGGAGAGGGTGGGGGAAGACATGAGGAACCAGGAAAACTGGGTCTGGGAAAGAATAGAGGACAGAAAGAAAAGAGATCTAAAGAGAAATTTGGCACCTAATATGTCCAGAGATATATTAGGATGACCCTAACTAAGAATCTGAGCAATAGGGGAGAGGCTATCTTAAATGCCAAACCCTTATAATGAGATTGATGGCTACCTTATATGTTATCATAGAGCCTTCATCCAGTAGCTGATGGAAACAGAATCAGAGACACACAGCTAAGCATTGAGCTGAACTCCTGGAATCCAGTTTTAGAGAGGGAGGAGTGATGAACTAAAAGGTTAAGATCATGCTGGGGAAACCCATAGAAACAGCTGACCTGAACAAGGGGGAAGCTCATGGACCCCAGACTGGAAACCAGCATAGAACAGAACCAGGCCCCTTGCATGTGGCCTGGACAGTCTATGGCACCCTTGGTAATGAAACAGCATTTATACCTAGTGTATGAATAGACTCTGGGAGCCCACATAGAGGGATACTCTCAGCATACAGGGGAGGGCCTAGGCCCTGCTCCAAATGATGTGATAGACTTTGATGATCTCCCATAGAAGGTCTCACCCTTTCTATGGAGCAGAAGAGGGAAAGGATGGGGATCGGTGTGGGGCATGGGAGAATGGGAGGGAACTAGGACTGATATATAAAATAAGATTGTTTCTAATTTAAATTAAAAAATTTTTAAATATAAAGAACGTTAATTTCTGAAAGCTACATTTTTACTCCTCATTCAAGTCCAGAGTATTGAATCACATACAGACTCACCTTAAACTCTAATATGTCTTCCCTTTTCATTTTGCACAGTTTCTCCTGTGGATGCCAAAGTCAATAAAAGCTTAACTCTGTCACTTAAACTATTCTACACCAGAGCATGGCCATTCTCTATCCATTTCTTGCCATTACTATAAATCATCTCTGGGTTATTTGTTATGATGAACTCAACATCTAAATGATTCTTATATATTTTTAAGTGATGCATGAGGAGGAAAGAAGCCTGTTCATATTCACTGCAGAATTTGTCAAGTTCTTTTATACATATTTTGCTAAACGTGCAGATATAGAGCCTATAGAAGCAGAGGATCAACTGTACTTAGATAAAAGTTACTACAGAAAAGAACATGCTTATCACTAGTTTTTGAATCTAATGAATGTGGATAGAGTTAAACTACTAATAAAATAAAATTCCACTGCAATTGTTCCCACAAGTGAGAACCTTGGGACTTAAATTAACAAGATAGGCCTCCATAGTGAAAAACTATCTAATTCAATTAAAATTGAATTCTTTCTAAATTGCATGGATGAATGCTGGATTTCACACAGAAATTCCGTGCCACACTTATATAGGATTAATTATATCAGGCATTTTAACGAGTTCAAGATGCCCTAAAGGATCCCATTTCTCCATCCTTAAAACCCCTTGCTTTAACATAGGTATCACTGTGCAAATTTCTGCACAAGCCCTGTCTTTATGTGTGAACTATAGGCATCCTGAGCTTATGACAACAGGGTATTTGTTACACTTGGTTTCCAGGGGAACGATACTTTACAAAAACCGCACTTACACTGCTCCATGCGAAGCTGCCTCAAAATCGCCTTCAAAGAGCCCTTGTCTCCATCTGTGAGCTGAAGGTAAAGTGCTGTGAAGGCAGCCGCTAATGAGCTGACTCGCCTCCATCAGGGCAGGTCTAAATTTACTTCTGCTGTCCCCCTAGGGAACTGTCAATCTGGAATATGAGTGAGAGGGGAAGAAATCATTGCCCCTTCCCAGGAGTATGGCGCTCACGCTAACACACTTGCTAATTTGCTAGATACAATAAAGAATGGATAGTCAGAGGAAAATCCATGTTAGCTAAGTGCTGGCTTCTCAGCTTCACAGTAGCAGTTTCTCCCAGACATGCCTGCTACATGTGCTGGTGTCTACAACTTGTCACTGTGCTCGCTCCTAATTACATATTTCACATAGTGTTCCCTTTCCTGGGGCTGATGTTGCCTTGCCCCCACGTTTCATTTGACAGTGAATTATTTTAAGACAGGCTAAGAGAACCATAGAAGCATGTGCTTGAGGTCAATTCTTTAAGACCACTTTTGTCCTGGCAGTTCTCATTAGTCAGCCACACAAATCATGTGAGTATTAATCGCAGGCAGTCTTCGTTCTAGTTACAGTGACCTGGAGCTATCTGGAAGACATGTTAGGAAGGTCTGATGGTGGCTGACCATTATAGACATTCTTCTGAGACTGATGTAAATTCTTGAAAATGTTGTTGGGCTTTGGTTTTATTTGAAGGGCTTGTTATACTTCATGGAGCTATGATTTTCCAAACAGTGCCAAGAGATCATTCTGTCCCTGGGACTAAACCTAAAGAAAAGGGAATATTTTACATCATTTGGATTTTACTCTACTTTAAACATTTGCTATGGCTCATCTAACTAACCTTACTATCTATCCCCAAAACAAGAAATAATTGGCTATATTTCATAGTACTCAATTAAGAAAAAAAAAATGATAATGAGGTGTATAGATCACTTAGGCTTCCAAAATTATTTCAGTCTTTAAGGGTCCCATGGAAAACATGTCAGAGGATGTTACATATTATAAAATCATGAGCAATGCCTAGAGATGATAGTGTGCATCTGCGTCTGCACAAATCCATATCTACATGCAAAGGATTTAGAAAGAGAGAGATGAGTTCTAGGTACACTGTGTTGCTGTGATAAAACACTCTGACTAAACAAAACTTGGGGATGAAATGTTTATTTTGCCTACATTCCCAGGTCCCAATCTATTATTGAGGGGCGTGAGCAGAACTCCAATAGCAAGTTTGCTGGCGCTCTCACAGGCTCAGGCTTTGTCATCATTATTTTATTCTCCAGGAACACCTTCCCAGGAAATGGTGTTGCCCCAAGTGGGTTGCAACTCTCCACTTCAATCATCCTTCAAGATAATCTCTCATAGACACAGGTCAATCCAATCTGTGCAATGTTTCTCTTATGAGGTGACACCAGTTTGGGTCAGATTAACAGTAAAATCTAACCAGAATAAAGGTTTATTTCTTTCCAAAGCAGTTTATGGGAATCTGGATGATAACAGCTGAAAATATAATTAGTAGGAAAGAACAGAGATGAGAAACATATTCAATAGGCAAGTTGAAAGAGGAAGAAACTGACGTTTCTCAAAGACCACATAAGTGGTGCCATGAGTAGCCATTTATGAAACACAGAGAAAAAATATCTCCCAAATGGTTTCCTTACTGTTTCCCTTTCAAATTTTATGTTTTATTCCAACTGACAGTACTATATATTGAGAAAGGAAATTGTAGGTAACCCTTAAAGGAAAATATGTAAACTCTCAGTGAAGCATACGCATGAGGACCTTCCAAAGATCCCAGCTACCAGCATCTTCTGATGGAAGTGCTCTCCCATGAGGTTCCTTCAAAGGTGAACACTAGGAATTCTCTATTCTTTCTCCCATATGAATCAGATAAAGAATGAATATCAATAAAATTATGAAGACGCAGAGAACTCAGAACTCACACAAACTGTTAAAAGGACACTCATAGGGTTATTAAATGACAGTTTCATTTTCATTTTTCTGCATAGAACTCTATCCTCCCTTTTCTTATTAAAAGTGGCTACTTTTTCTAGCACAGTCTTATTCCTGTCCCTTAGAGGTATTTTTCCAATGGAACCATTTCCTCCTTTTCATTTAAATCCGTACATCTAGGGTATGATCTTGGAATAAAGTGGCATGTGTCTGGTGACCCAAATGTCCAAATAGAAAGCAGCAGCAATTTCTTTCAACTACTTACTGAAAACTGATTCAAAACACTGTGCCTGTCCAGTCCCCTAAGGAGAAAATTGCTAAATGTCCTCATTGCTCCTGCAAGAAAAAGGTGAGTATGGCCAAACACATACAAAGTTGTGTGTCTAATGATTTCAATTGCCATGTTAATTATTGATTAAATCTTTACCATTGAGTCCATTTCTATCATAAGAACAATTCTATCATAAGAATACTTTTACCCATGTATCATTTTCTCTATGAAATGCTAAGTGATTTGACTTGGCCAATTATATAGCTGCACCAAGGGAGAAATGCCCAAGGAACTGTGTAAGAACAAACTATTTTTAAAATCATTATTTTATTTTCATGCACCTTATTATTTCAGTATTTCAAACACAAGACAAAAATTGCATCTATTAATCAAAATATGGTTTACCAAGACACTTTCTTCCCTGTGCCTTTTTACTAAGACTCTTTAAAGGGGGAAGACACAGCTGCAAGGGATATTAAAAATGAATGAAATATCAGCGTTGCAATAAAAACTCTGGAGATCCGTAAAGTCAGCACCAGAGTGTGCAATCATTTGATGTCAGACATAGGCCTGAGACCCAGATTTTCCCGTACCATTTCAACAGTGTGTTGACCAAAATATTACACAGCATGTGAAATATATCACTCCAGAATAAAAATTCTCTAATGCCAGATAATTGATACAGTTCACACCAAGAGTGTCATGAAACATAACTACAAATTTCTCTGATTTTACCTGATGATAGATATACATGTAAATGATGGATTAATCTATATTTCACATATGTATATATTTCATAGATCTGTTCAAATATGTCTTTCAGATACATATATGTCCTCTTATGTAATAACAATTCATTAAAATTCAGTTAAATATGTAAAATTCATGAATTAATACAACATTACAAATGCATTCAATCCTAAATGACACAAAGCAAATTTTATTTAAGGCATGGTTACTAGATGTTTTGAGTATTAAGGAAGTCATTTCATCTGTTTGTTCTTGGTATCATAGTAAGGGAGTCTTTTGCCCTCCCCTTTTGATTGGGATATATAAGGGTGATAAGTAATAAACTTGGAGCATTTGCAGTATTCACTGAGAGCCCTCCCAACTCTATTTTCTGTTTGGGGGCTCTTTTCTTTTCTCAATCCTCACTCCCCCTTTCAGGCACCTTTTCTACAGGTCAACTGGTCTCAATACAACTGAAAAGCTTCCTTCTGTAATCTCCCGAGATGGGGTGTGTGGTGTGTTTAGAATAATTTGATGAAAAGAAAGCAGGTCAGGTTGCCATGCCCCGAGATCAGGATCATCCCTCCTTGAGCTGTCATTTCAACTCTGCAGTGCCTTGTTCATGGACTGAGCTTTCTCTCTCTGCTCTAGAGAGACCATGGAGAAACAAGACAAAGACTTTTCATGAGCAATTTAGGTTCAACATGGGAAGCATGCAGAAAACACATGCACACTGAATGCATCTGAAATCAGAAATGGACATTCAAAACAGTGTTTCAAGGAAAAAATCATTTGGGAAATACAAACCTTTAAAAGAAAAAGAAGGAATCATTTTTTTTTTTGTACAATCATAGATGCTGAGGTAACTCTTGAGAACAGTTCCCTGATTGAAAAATCTTAACCCCTTCTTAGTCTACACAGAAGGTGCAATGATATTAACATGAAAACTGGGGGAAATAGTTTAGAATCAAGATGAACAGTTCAGAAGATATTTCAAGATCTCCAATAGCAGTTCAGAAGATATTTCAAGATCTCCAATAACAGTTCAGAAGATATTTCAAGATCTCAGTACAAAGGAAGGAAAATCAGAGAGTCAAAGTAGTTGTAGATTTTTAAGGAGAAAATTAAGTATAGATTTGGAGGTTTGTGAAGGATAATCTTCATTGCAGATATTGATTGAAAGGACAAGTACTGATTCCTAAGCTGAACATACAGATTCCTGGAGCCTAGCTACCTTAGGAACTCCAGGTTCGGTTAGAGACCCTGTCTCAAAGACATAAGGTAAAGGGTGAGCAACATACCCAATGTCCCGATGTCCAACTCTGTCCTCCACAGGCACACTAACACACACACACACACACACACACACACACACACAAACACACACACACGGACATGTATACCCACACAAAAAGAATTAGCTAGCACTGTACCTCCATAAAATATTGTGATTATAAATAAGACTTGCAATAAATAAAGTCTCCAGAAACTCACTACTAGTGTGGAGGAGCTGGATTCATTTTTTCTGATGGCCCTAAACTTACATTTCCTGTGAATGGTGTGGCATGGAACAAATAAGAACAATTACTACTGTCCCAAATCTCATGCCATAATAAAATTTGAGGAAAGAAATGTCTATGATGCTTTGTCAAAGAAACCATACTAGTAAAATATACAAAGCTGTAGAGAGTCAAAATTTAAGTATCTCTTTTCCTTTCCTTTCTTTTTTTTTCAATTCATACTTATTTGTTGTGTGTATTAAATATTTCCTTGCAGAGGGAAATGGGAGATTTATGATGATTTTGGAAGCAAATAAACCTCATAAGATGCCCACGGCCATTCTCCCTAGTTATAAACACAGTGAACAGGCTAGGGAGGAAGAGTCAGAGAAGGGCAATCTCAATCCCCTACTTTTCAAATGCCTGAACACTGTGAGCAAATATCCAGGAATGATGCTTTCTTGAATAGTTGCCCATGCTAGAATGGGCTCTTCAGTGATACAGCTGACTGAGCCATCTATGCTTTGTAAGGAACCACTCACCTACACATCTATATCTCTAATAAATTCATTGGTTGTTTGCCAAGGAGGACATGGCAGAATCACTTATTTGGTTCATTCTTGGTGTCCTGCCTAGGATAATTACACCCTGTCACCCTCTTCACATCCCCCCAAAAAGTCACACAACATTGCGTCTAAACTAACTTTGTCTTAAAGAAGTTTTACTGCCGTTCTATAGAAGATGTCCTTGCTTGTAGCACTCTATAAGTGGGACTTACAAAAAATAAAACAGAGTTCCGATGTATCTAAACCTGTGCAATAGTTAATGGTATACCAAGATTAGGTGGTGTTGTATATCCATGAATGGTAAAATGTTAGCAAGTCTGTCTCAAATCGCATAAATATTAAAATTAATAAAGTACATATGTATAAGCTGTATAATATTTAGGTCAGCAGGGAACCATATATAGCAAGGTATATGTTCTATAAAATCATTCTGCCTAATGCCCTTTTAGCTATCTATCATTGTGTGTGTGTGTGTGTGTGTGTGTGTGTGTGTGTGTGAACATAACATGTAATATACTTAATTCACTTCCTGTTACATATCTTTGATCATAGTTCTGCCATCGAGCGATAAGGCTGTATATCAACAAAAAAGACTCAGCCAAGTTTGTTTCTGCTTCATTGTACACTTTATTATTTGTTATTTGTTCAGAGTTTTGTTTGTCACTTCTGCTTTCTTTTGATTTTGTTGTTTTGACTGCTCCCATGTGTAAGCTGGCTTGGAATAGTGATCCTCCTGCCTCTGTCCCTCAAATGAGGTCTTACTGGTGAAGATTACCACCCTTTAAACTCTCAGTTCCTACTTTTAATGACAACTCTGAAAACTGTGGATCAGAAACGTCGGTACCAGCCAGGCAGTGGTGGTGCACACATTTAATCACAGCACTCAGAAAACAGAGGCAGATGGATCTCTGAGTTCAAGATCAGCTGGTCTACAAAGCGAGTTTCAGGACAGCCAGGATTGTTGCACAAAGAAAGCCTGTCTGGAAAAACCATAAAAACAAAACAACAACGAAAACCTGGTACCATCATTAATGCTGCTGTTCTCATAGGACTCTGAAAAGGATTTTTTTTCTGGGGGTGGGGGGAGTTCAGGGAACAAGTTGGTACGGCTTGGTAAGGAAGCTTGCTTCTAGGATTCTTCCTGTCCGTGTAATTTGTATGAAGTTGGAGAACGCAATTTATCACTGAAGTGATCAATATTAGAAACCAAGAGTATGATACAGGAAATTAGAGCGTGGCCATCATTGAGCTGGGCAGACAGTGGGATCAAAAGCATGCGGATAAGCCATTCGTAGAACAGATGCTAGATGAGTGAAAGGCCTGGCAGAGGGCCGGCAATCAAAACAGTCAAAGAAAGGGAGAACAGACCCAAGTCATGGCCAGGTTTCACCCAGGTCTGCACAGGAGATGTGAACCAGAGTCAATTGCCCTGCTGTCCTGTTGTATGGTTTACAGAATATTTCAGAAGGATTGTGTGTGTTTCACTAATGGGAAATGCCTATAAATGCAGAAACACTACATACTACAGCAAAGGAGGCTAAGATAGCATGCTTTGACATTGCTGCTCTTTTTAAATTACAGAGTTCAGGTTAATGTCTGTTAGGCTTATACATAAGCATCAATAAGAGTCTATGGTAAACTAAGAGTGGAATTACTGGATCTTGAGGTAGACTGATTCCCATTTTTCTGAGGAATCGCCATACTGATTTCCAAAGTGGCTGTTCGAGTTTGCACTCCCACTAGCAGGGGAGGAGTGTGCCCCTTTCTCCACATCCTCTCCGGCATAAACTGTCTTTGGTGTTTTTAATTTTAGCCATTCTGACAAGAATAAGATGGTATCTCAAAGTTGTTTTGATTTGCATTTCCCTGATGGCTAAGGATGTTGAGCACTTTCTTAACTGAGTACCCTATTATAGAAGAGAGTCATCTTTTTTTAGCACTGAATATCAGAAAAAAAATATATGACATTTTCTGAGTTACTGAATATACTGTACATATATTATCTGAGCAGGAGGAGGAGTCAGGGTGAGTATATATTTAAGCTCTGGCTAGGACACAATCTCAATACAAAGATTAAAAAAAAAAGCTATCATGGTTTTTACTGATTAATTTATCCTGTATGCAATTTCAAAATAGATTGGACATTGTTGGAGAATATCCCAGACAAATCTATAGGCTATTATATCTCTTTAGAGTATGTGAAGTTATAGTGTCACAGCTTCCTAAAGAGGTTGGTTCCAGCCATCTCAGCAGCCCCCTCTCTGTCTGACACTTGGTCCTTTAATGTGTTTCTCCTTAATTTAGGTCTTTTATTACCGCCATCTTTCCTTCCCCTTTTATCCAGGTGCATATACAATGTTTACTCCTCATATTTAAACCTTTGATCCCAGCTTTCTATTTAAATTCACTCTGTTGCACATGTATCCTCTTCCTTCTGTTCAAAACAGGCCAATCTTCTATCCCCAAATTCTTGATGAAATAAAGCTTTCCTAGATAGATCCGGTCTTTTGTGAATTTGTTAATTCTGTGGCATGTTAACTTTCAAATCTTGACATGTTTAGAATTTCACTTCAGGGAATTCCTATTCTTTGATGCTGTTGAATTTTTTTATACCCTTCCTCCAACACGCATCTAAGACAATTATTTTTAATATCTCATTGGTAACAGCCCTTTCTCTAAACATAAAACTACAGATTGACCCACATTTTAGACATAATCCTTTGTTCTCTTTTTTTCCACTGCACTCAGAATTGTAACCCCTCCTCCTGGTTCAATTAGCATTTCTAAATATAACTCTTTAAATTTATGACATTCTAACTCCTCTCTACAGCATGCCCTGCATTGCTAGGGAGAATGAGTGTATTTAATCAAATGAAAGACATCTCAACATCCAAAGCACAAATGATTTGCTTGCCTTCTCTCTAATATAAACTCACTTCTTTCTTGTTGGTATGTCCTATGGGCTTAATTCTCTTGATAAGATAAGCCCATTTTTTATTTTCTCTCTGTCCTGGGATCCCTACCATTAATTAGTAAAAATCACTGTTGCTCACTTTTTCCAAATGGCGCATTTAGTCTTTCACTTTCCATGTTTGTGACCCTGCCTTAATTAATATTTTTATCGTCACATGGTTGTGTGATTGCGTTTTGAAAGAGGAACTTCCCTAAGGAAGTCCCCAACGGGTTTCTTTTCCTGGTTGCTGGTTTCACCACATCACACAGCCAATTGTTCAAAGGCACATACAAAGCTTGGGTCTTCATTTGTCTTTTTTCATGATGTATTCATTTTTACTTAACGTAAACAGATTTTTTTGCACACTCATTAAGTGTAGTAGATATGTATCTGGTAAGGGGAGAAGAGTGGATTGGCTCCCCTAGAGCTGGAACTATACATCATTTTGTGCCACCATATGGCTTCTGGGAACTGAACTTCGGTACTCTGCAAGAGCATCAATTGTTTTTAACTTCTGATTACCTCTCCAGCCCCCATTTTTCTTCTGAAATTGTGTCAACTGTCTCCCCCCACTCCCACCCCCACCCCCGCACCCCTTCGTTAATATTCAAGCAACTGTGCTGGCCTGATTTTGGAGTTCTGACAGGATACGACCTCAGCTGTAGCCACTAAGAGCACCACCTGTGCACATTCACTGTGTTTCCTTTGAAAAGGGCCCCACCCACCTCCCATCCTCTGGTCTCTCTCTTATTTTCTCTCCCTCTCTCTGTTCTTATCTCTCTCTCTCTCTGCCCCTCTTTCCTCTCCCCTGCTGTTCCTGTCCTCAGAGGCCACTCTTCCCCCTTTTCCCCCCTTTATGATCTCTTGAGCTCTGCTTCTCTTAAGTTGCAACACCCCCACATCCCCAGCCCAGCTCTACTCACCAAAGCCTCCAGATATACATACTTGGGTCTACCTGAGCTATCCAGGGTTTCCTGAGTCTTGCTCTGTGTAATGCTTTAGAAAGGAATTTGAACTAAACTCATATTTCATGATCAGCACAAAATCTCTTTCCTCCACAGAGAACTGTTCTTCACTGTAACTCACACAGAACTCCTAATTCTACCTCCAAACAAGTATGTTTTTCAAACATGGATCATGGTGCAAGCTACTTGAGCACATATATCATATGTCCTTTGCTTCCATGTTTTGTATCATAAAATATATGTTACATTTCTATATTAGTAATAATGTCTTTATTATATATGTATATATACATTTATATAATAAATACTGCATTCTTAAGTTGATTTTTAACCAAAGGTTGCAGTAGTTAGTAGTAATGAAATAAAACTTTTATATGCCAACTCCAAAACTTGAACTTTACATGCCTATATAATGTAGCACTATTTTATCTATTCAGTAGAAAAAAATTATTCTTCATTTTTATTCTCGTGTGCATGCATGTATATCCCCACCTTCATGCCTATGTACTTACACAGTCATTGCATTCCGCTCCTCAATCTCTTTCCTTATGAATGAGTCATGAGAGTTCCTGTCTTCTCATTTGCACTTTAGATGTGTAAATATAAATGTATAATATAGAATGAATATAAACAATGTCGTCGCACCACAAAGGGAACCCTATCTATGAGCTATGATTATTATTATTATTTCACACTATGAGAACCAGAAAATATTAGAATGAATAAACAGTATTCTCTTTTAAATTTTTCCGCAGACTATCAAATCATTTATTTTCTTTTTTCAAATGCATATCACAGATAAGTAAAATGAGTTTGATGAAAATTGTAAGTATTCCGCCTTTTTAAAGCTCTGATAAATTATATAAACTTTCATAAGTTTATTTTCCTCTTTCTGAGAATTTCATAGCACAATCCAAATTCCCAGTCAGCCCGTTTTAAATCCTGTCTATTGGGCGCACACGTGTTGTGCTAAAGAACAGCAGTGCCCTCTAGTGGCGAATTTCTCTGCAAGCCTTGAAAACCATTTTTACATCCCTCCAATATTTCTATTACTCATTTGACTTTTCTGGTGGCAATTATTTTCCAGCAGAAACTGCAACAAATATGCAATTTTCTTCACTGTCTATTCATTATAAACTTTATTAAAATGTATGAAACCATTAATTATTTTCAGAAATTTAATCTCAAGCTTTCGAATGTAGAAACCCAGTTCAGAGAAACTTCTATCAGCTTTCTAGCAAAACTGGCCTTATGTATTTGCCTATAACAGTATTTGTATTTGTCTATAAGAGAAGACAGTCAGTAGACATATAAACATAGGAGGCGATTTATAAACTGTCATTTTCAATTAATTTACCTGTGAATCACTATAACTCAAGAATAGTAAAGAACCCATGAGGAAAAGAAACAGCCTGATAATAAATCCAAATATTTAGCCCTACTACTTAGTTGACTAGAATACACAAAAATATTCAAATAATAACTACTTTATAGTGGTTTATTTACATACCAAGGAAAAGAGGCCTATGTCTATTTGTAGTTTAATTCATTTAAATAAATATATTTACCAAATATCAATTAGCTTCCTGGATGATGAAGGTGCTTTAGTATGCTATCCTCAAGAAACATGTTCCTCTAGACTTATTTAGGTTAAATATATCCTATTATTTATTGTGTCCTTGGGTCTTGATCGTATAGGGACTTAACAAGTAAGATCCAGAAAAAGAATTTGAGCCACGTTTCAGAACAATTTGTGCATCAAGAGCACAATCTTGCCAAATACACAAGAGCTTAGTCTTAGAGTATTTACCCACTTCTGTGATACTCTGAAATACTTTGTGCTAGTCGCAGTATGTGTATATCGAACTATAATATATTTAAATATTTAATATATATGACTGAAAGATTAAAACTAGTCCACACAAGATGAGGTTGTAATTTGAATTTCCAAGACATGCCTTCAGACTACAAAACTGGACACAGGTTGTCTCTGCGAAGTGACTGTAGTGTCCCATCATTCTGCCATCTCCTTCAGGACCTGTCTCTAACCTTCCCACCTATGCTCTGACTCTGAGATGCAGATGCATGTATGCAAAGCACCACTGCTTTCAGTCGAGGAGCAGGGGGAAAGGACAGCTTGTTTCTCAGCCTCCCTTCTTTCCATGTCTCCTTCAATGCTGTAGCAAGGTCATCTGTTCCTAATACACACCTCTGCCCAGATCTCTTCTTCTCTGGGTCGCTCGGAGCATATCATTGCCAAAGCAATGGTATAGATTCACTTGAGTACTAAAACTCATCTGGTGAAACACTAGCTGCCAGGAACTTAAGAGTTGTGTCCATATTTAGAGAGCTTTTAAATGGACAATTAAATTGAAATGAAGCTGTTTGCATGAACCTTTATCTTATCTGATTGATGTCTTAATAAAATGAAAATACTGGGAGATCATGAGAACAATTATATCAACACACACACACTTCACACACACACACACACACACACACATACAGACACACACATGCAAACACACATACACACACAGAGCTGTCAGAAGACATGAAGAAACAACTGCAAGCCACCGAGAGCAGCAGCCTGAGAAAGAAACCTTGCACAAACCTCCACAACCATGAGGAAAGGATGTCTGAAGTCCCCGCTTCAAGGTGGGAGCTATTTCACTATTGCAGACTCAGAAAATCAGTCAGTTGTCCTCACCAGATGACTTTCCTTAACCCCAACCTCTCCTTTGTAAACACACAATCTACTACAGCTTCCTGAATGACCCAATTTGAGGGTGCTGCATATTTCCCTGTTTGTATTTGTCCTTGCTGTTAGAGTTTGTGGGAATGAGGCTGCATTGGCTTCCCACTGCACTGAAATGCTATAAACCTGAAGAATTAAAAGAGCATACCGTCATCATGCCATATTCTTAGTGGCTAATATGACTCACAGATAGCAGTAGACCGCAATCCCTGAGATGTCTTGGGGAAAGCACTATGCTGCATCTCCGGCTTCTTCTGATACCTGCAGACATGCTGGCAAGCCATTTTCTCCATCCAGGCTTCGCCATGTCAGCGCCTTCTCTTCATCGCTGAAGACTCCCGTCATTAGATGGAGAATTCAAGTGAATTCAGGATATTCTCGTTTAAAGATGCTTATTTTATTAAAGTGCATGTGCAAGTCCCACACAGAAATATCTTTTGAAGGACCATCAACCACTGACAGGTAAAAATAAAAACTAAAATAAAAATAAATTTAAAAAATACCTAGTAGCCAAGCACACACCTTAAATCCCTGTACTCTTTGTGAGTTCCAGGCCAGCCCGGTCTATGAAGTAGATACCAAGACAGAAGACAGTCTGTTACACAGAGAAACCCTGTCTTGAAAAATCACCAAACGAGACAAAACAAACACAAACAGAAACCACCAAAATATTCTTTGCTAATATCTTCAGATAAGTGGGAACCTAACAGTAATTATCATTATTAGCAAAGAGAAAAGACCACAGAATGACTATAGACATGGAGAGATGAACTAAGCCTGCTGTGATTTATTTCTTTACATAGCACTAAACAAATGGGGTGCTTTGGCCCTATATAACTACTAATTTAACTGATTCAAATGCATACCAATACAAATGCATATTTAGCACACTTTAAGTATCTAGCAAACCATGAAAAGAAGGACATTACCTGAATTGTTCACCTAGTATTGTTAAGTAGGATTAGCATTGTTTCTTCAGAAAGGAACCAAAAAAAATAATTTAAATTGCTTAAGAATCAACATAATAAGCCATAAAGCAATTCAAATTTTCAAATTAAATGCAGGATTTTGTTTATACAACCCTTTATTTAACACACAATGAAACCAAACCTTTTTCTCCAAGCCTTCCAATCCAGTAAGGACTTCCCATTCAAATTCTCTACCAACTCCAGTTGTCCTGAGACTACTCTACTTGAGGTATGCTCTGTCAGTAACATTGGACAAAATGTCCAAATAGACAAATATAAACACACAAGAACTTGGTCTCTTAATTATTGTATTTCTTTTTTTTTTTTTTTTTTTTTTTTGGAAAAACAGTAAAAAGAACATTTTTTAGCATTCTCCTTCTGTAACACTGGACAATTTATAAATGGACAGATAGAAAGTCACAAGAAATCAGTCTCTTACAATTAATTGTCCCTGGTAACCTAAAGCCAAAGAAATACATCTTTGAGTATTTTTCACTTGGTATTGTATTGAAAAGAAAAGTCATTCTTCATTAGGAATGCAGAGTCCAAAAAAAAAAAAAAAAAAGAGTTCTATAAAATTTTCAATCTGAATCCAGCACCTAAAAGCTCAGAAAGATCAAAGTAGCAAAGCAGCCAGACACCAGCTATTACCTCTGCTTCAAACCAAAAGAGCCATCCTGTACTCAGACTGCCTTCTCAGACAGTCTCCTCAGACCACATCCTCAGACTGCAGCTTCAGACTATATCCTCAGACTGCATCCTCAGACTATATCCTCAGACTGCATTCTCAGACTGCATCCTCAGACTGCATCCTCAGAATACATCCTCAGAATGCATCCTAAGACTGCTTCAGACTGACTGCTGCTCAGACAGCTCTCTGAAACTCTCTGAAACTGATTGCCTAAACTTCCTAGACTGCCATGACCTCCTGTCTCCTCCAGCCTTATATTCCTCTCTCCACCCAGCCAAATGCCTGTCTCCACTTCCTTGATGCTGGGTTTAAAGGCATGTCACTCCAAGTTCTGGGATTTTGTGTGGCCCAGGGCAGCTTTGAACTAACAGAGTTCCATCTGCCAGTTTCTCCTGAGTACTGGGATTTAAGATGTGCATGACTACTGCCTGACCTGTATGGCTGACTAGTGTGGCTAGCTTTCCACTCTGATCTTCAAGCATACTTTATTTGTTAGATCATAAATAAAATATCACCACAGACCACCAAGTAATAAAGATGGATATCAAGAACAGAAACAACAGAAATCTTACGAACTCATGGAAACTGATAAATGGGTAAGATGTAAATTAAGAAAGAAATTAATGACTTTCACTGATTGAATAAAGATGAAAACACAACATAATCAAACTATGGAGCAAATTGGCAACTGTAAAAGACTAGTTCACGTAAAAAAAAAACAAAAAACAAAATTGACAAGATCTCCTGCTAGGCCCTTGACAGCATACCTGAAAGCTCTAGAACAAAGAGAAGAAATCAGAGCCAAAAAGAGTAGAGTAATCAAACTTGGGACTGAAATCAATGAAATAGAAATTAACAAATAACAAACTCAAGAACCAACAAAGCAAAGAGCTTGTTCTTAGAGAAAACCAATGGTATTGACAACTCTTACCCAAATTATCTAAAAGGCAGAGAGCGAAAACTCCAAGTTAACAAAATTAGACATGAAAGAATGAACGTAACACTGGACACTGGAGAAATCCAGGGAGAGACAAGGATATACTTCCAAAACTCAAAGACAGTTCTACTATTTAGGTTTCCACGTGACCTGTCCTCCTTCATTGCTTTCTTCTTTCCTCTTTCTGTTTGATCCTCCTGTTCCAGCCCCATGCCCCATCAACCCATAGTTATCTACACTATTGTCCCATGCTAGGGAGACCTGTCCCTTCTCCCCAGTTCCCTGCATTCCTGGTTCTAGAGATTATAGAGATTATAGCTTGCCTAGCTTTGTCTTAATAATCAAAGAGAGGAAAACAAGGACTTTAGCGTTATGGATTGGCAAGTTAATACTTGGAGGTTTGGGGCTATGATGTCCTAATGCGTTCTTGAAAGCCAATGCCCTGTGACTCTCTGTGGCCTCTTCCTAATTATCTCATCTCTGTTGGTATTCCAAATGAAAACACTTATGTAAGGATTCAGAGGTAGCACCATATCTTTTCTCCCAGTTCAGGGTCATCATCAAAGAGTGAGTGGAAGTACTGTGAGAGTCAAGGATAATAGGTGACTATAACAAAACAATGGTTGTCAGTCACTGTTACACAGTGATTGTGACAGCGTGACCAGGACCTATTCAGGGTCAAGTCCAACAAAACCCAGTTGATAGCTGTTGAAGAGGGAGAAATGATTTTTTAAGGGAGAGGCTTTTTTAAGGGAGTGAACACACTCCACAGGAAGACCACACCCAAGAGTATATGGGTAACACACATTAGACTAGATAGGTTGGTTTTTTTTGTTGTTGTTGTTTTGTTTTAATGAGACTACGGGTTTGGTGGAGCAGGTAAGGGGGCATGGATCTGGTAAACATTGGATAAACTGAGGGGTAACTATGATCAAAACGAAGTATCTGAAATTCTCATTGACATAACACAGCATACTATGTTTAGGTTTTATATGTTTGCAGCCTTTAAATAGTCCTTCCTCCTAGGAGGATTTTACTGTAGCACTAAACTCAGCCTGATATCTGGTTCCTCCAGAAATGACAACACACAAGAAATAAAACACTTGAAGAACTCACAGCATACCATCTTAGGAGTCAGCTAATATTTGGTTTATAGTTTTGCTCCATACATATTGAATACACAGATTCAGACAATTCTGTTGCATTCATATTTATCAAGATGTTGGCTGAAAACTGACAAAATATTGAGTACTCTTAAAGTATTTCGGCAGGAGGATGCACTCTGCTGTTTTGCAGAGAGTTTTTCCCTCATATTTAGTGAGACTTGCTAACTAGGAAGATGCCATATGGTGCACAAGTCATTAAATTCTTCCCAACTGGACATGAGAGTTAACTTCATGCTGGATTCCTTATTTGCAAAGAAATATGTCTGTTTAAGGAATTATTCACAGAGATGTTTAAACACAAGGATTTTTATATACAATCAACTGGGTGATTGATGCCATCTTTAGTGTCAAGTCTATGTGTAGATAACCATGGGATAGGGATTTCCTGACAGGCTCAGTGAAAATCATGAATCACATAGTATTCCTGGATTTTTATTTTTTAGCATGTGAATTTGGCCATGGCAAGAGCAAAGAATATATTGTTTTCTAGGGAAATGAACACCAGACATGTTTCATGATATAAAGATTCCTATATTTTAATAAGAGCCCACCTATATATTACTTTCTCCTCACTGTGGCAGGGAACAAATACAAACCCCAGCTTAAAAATTTGTATCTTCTGATATTATTAAAACTTACAGGTTTACCCACCATATCTGATGGATGCAGACTTCCACAAAAGTCATTTTCTTCTCCAGTTAGTAAGCCTAGTAGGATGCTTGCTTTCTCCTCATTGACTCCCACCATTAATTAAAATTAATAATTTCTCTTTTTCTTTTCATGTACATACATTAGAATAATCCTTGTTCATTTATTTCCAAATGCTAATTAAATATATTCTCTTATTCCTACCTCAAGCTCTATGCAAAATACAACATAGGTATTCATAATATTTTACTGAATTTTATTCAAATTGTTCTTTAACCAAACTAGGATGAGCTTTGTTATTTGTTTCTATTTTAGCAATGCCCCCATGTGATTTTAGACCTTGAGCAAATAGCTCATTTTCTGTGACCAAGTTCCTAATCAACACAATTATATTTTTAATAAGAAATTAACTTCATACCACTCAATTAAAAATGTAAAGGTATAGTTTTATGAATTCACACCAAGTCACCTAATAGGAATTTGGTCTCTGAGCAAAGCATTCAAGATTAAAAGACAAATAATATCTCTTCTTCAAAAGTATGGTGGGAATCTGCTTCACTATCACAGGCACATAAAATCAAAGGTCCAGTAATCATCCTAACTAGGAGCCACATTTGTACTAGTTAGCACCATGCTGAAGGTTAATTGGTTTGGGAAAGCAATGGTTGAGCATAGCCACAAAGTGCAAATGATACATAATGACCAATGAGATGAGCCTCATGTACAATCGTTCCCACTGTTTAACTGTAGTTATTAGAGGATGCCTACCTCCCTGCCTCCAGCACCATGGATGTTTCCAGAGCTACTGAACCCACTTACGTTCCATTCACTGCTTGCCTCATTGCCTGCAGCATCATTAATACATCCCAGAAGAGTTTGTACCCATCAATTACCGTAGAAGTTGTAGTCACAATTCTGTGACACATCAGCAAGAGAGAGGGATAGAAAACACAAACTCAGCTACTGAGTTTTGCAATTAAGGCACAGCACAGCAAGAAGAAAACAGCAAAAGGGGAGTTCTACTCTGTAAGACAGATCATTTGCCACCTAAGACATTATTAGATATACAGTTCGGCAATGATTTTAAGATGTTTCTGGAGACTATGTGCAATCATAATGATTTTTGGAATGACGAATGTTTGTTGTGTTCAACTTCCAGAGTGAAATGACAGCAGCAGTGAACATCTAGATTAATTATTTCACCTCTGTAATTGTGATCCCATTGAGACTTACATGGTTACTTCTCTTCTCAGAATCAGCTTGCTAAGTATTTATTCTAGTACTAGAAATTATTTTTAAAATAAGAAATGTTAGAAGTGATAGTGCAGCTAAGGCTTGCAAAGACATAAAATAATACACAAAAATAATATTATGATCATTACTTTTGACTGATACAGACCCCTAGAATTTGAAGACCAATAAAAATACATATATTGCACAGCCATATCATTCTACTAATGGAGTAATTGAAATTCCCCTTACCTGGAGACTTAGACAAGATCCTTGTCATCTGGGGATTTATATTCCACTAGGTTCATACACAATTGTGGCACAATCACAAAACTGTTTGTTCTCAATATCCATATTATTAAATGTTTCTTGCTTCATATCTTGCATTCTCAATGAAAGAAGTAAGCATATTTTACTTAATATTTTCATATGCTTATTCTTCAACAAAGAACTTTTGGTTACTTTATCTCATTATACTTTGATTTTACCTTGCTAGCTTCTGATTTTTTTTAAAGATGGGAATTTAGTTTATGCTCACCTCCTATTAATGTAATAACTTATATCTTATAGTAAATTTCACAATTATAATTTTTATTCATTGGTACTTACATGTGATTTATCGTTCAGATTTTGTCACCCCATCCCAATGTGATATATCTACTAAGATAGCAGGTTTTTTCACACACTTACTTTAAATATTACATCAGCAAATAAACTACTAATCCAGAGTAAAGCACAAAGAAATACATTCTGAATAAATAGTAACAAGAGAGTAACGATATTAAATGTACCCTAAAGAAAAAGGGGTGGGACTTAATTTTAAGCAAATAAGTGGAAAGATGTTTTTAAATCAATAAACTAATAATATACACAGGAAAATAAGTGTTATTGTAGATAAAGAAAGGATTCTTTATGTTTTAATGGAAAATGATAAGTTATTTTTCAATCAAATATTTTTTTACTTTAAGTAAAATACGTGGGTGAGAACATCAGCTAAACATGGGAGTTCACAGATGTCATGGGTCACATCCCTTGAAGAAAATGGAGTATTAAAATTGCCACAGATGGATCAAGAAATAAAGTTCATTATGTATCAGTTCTCTCCCAAGAATCACCGAGTACATTGCAGATGATGAATATAACATGGTGGTAGCTCAAATATTTCTTCTGTATTTTCCTCTGAGTGCAAACTTCCCCAGTGTTAGTAACAAGAGGACACCCTGACTTCAGGGAGCCCAGATTAGGTTTTCTCAGTTAGTAGAAATCAAAGAATGCAGAAGACTAATGAAAATGGAGGATTTAGCCTTGACACTGAAAGCCACCCTGCTGAGTGGGGAAATCTACACCTGGCTTTAAGAATGGAGGGACAGGGCTCTGTAATGAAAGAGCTACACCTCAAATTTGAGATGAGAAAGGAAACAACCCTAGGTAGAAAAAGAGAGAGAAAGAAAAGGCCACACTGTGACCATTTTAGAAAGCAAGTAGAACTGAACTGAATGCTGACAATTATGAGGGATTGTAATAACAGAATATTCAATAAGTGCTGCTTAAGTGCATTGAAGTAATCCAACATATGTTTAAGGCGCAGGAATGGAAGGAGATGGTTGTTATGCCCATTAGAAAGAGAAAGACCTCACTGCTTTTGGAGAAATGGTTAAGTTATCATGGACAGAAATGTCAGGAGGTGTGGGCCTCAAAGAGAAAACTCTCTATGGCATTGTATGGAAATCACTTAAAGTGTAAATGAAGACCAGGACAGAGCTCTGAGAGAGAGAGAGAGAGAGAGAGAGAGAGAGAGAGAGAGAGAGAGAGAGAGAGAGAGCATACCTGGCATGTGAGGCCCAGGGAATCTGGAGAAACACACCAGGACAACATAAAAACAAACACATGGGAAAGCAGGGGCCAGCAAGAATGCTGGAAATAGAAAACCACTAGTCAGAAAATGCAAAGGAAATGTTCTTATCAGAATTCTCCTCTTACCAGAAGACTAGAGTTCAGTTAAGAGAGTTTTATTAGTTCTACTTAAGAATGTGCAAAACACTGTAGTGTTGTGTTGAATTTTGTTTGCTTTTGTATTTAAAATAAAATCTGTTGCCAGTAATTGGAAAAGCATATTATCAGAGAGTAAGAAAAATAAAACAGGGATGTATTATGCTTGACACCTAGACTGACCTGGGATATCAGGTCACATGCAGCAGTGTATATATAACCCACAAAAACGATGTGACTTAGTGAAGGATAGTGGGGAATTCCTTCATTATGGGGAATTCAGTACAAATAGGACAGATTTTTGTCTGGTAACATCAAGACAAAAATAAAAGAGCACTCACTGCCACCTTCCACACAGTCTGTTATGTTCTAGACACCGTAATGAGATCAAAGAAAGAAAGAGGAAGTAAAAATAATTAATGACTTGTGTGACTAGAACAGCTATTTAACAAATCGCTGAAAACAAGATATATCAGGATCAAATATGCTGACATCATTTATGAGTACGTGAGAAGGAAGGTTTAATAAATACTATTTTTACTAGGAATGAAATCCCAAGGTTACAAAGTTAGCAATACTTATATAAGGACTCTATACTAAATCCCAAGTAACTCAATAAATTGTATCATTCAGTTTAAAAACATCTATTCTTGTATCACATTTATGAGTAAAATAATAACTTAATTCTAAAGCTATGAATTAATGTACAAACTAAACATAGTTTTTAAACACTAAAGAAAACAACACAGAAAAATGTATACTGTCGTGTCTAATAGTAAACAAAGATGTAAGATTATGTTGATTGACTTAGATAATCATCATCAAAAATTATGATGGACATAACAGAGAAACACATCCATCCATCCATCCACAATAAATGTATTTATACCAAAATCAAAATGGTGTTGATGAATTGGAAATGCAGCTAGAAAATGCTATGAATTAGTCTTTATTTCATATGATAACACATATATGCATGTGTGTGTGTGTGTATATACTATATAAGCACATAGATTTGAAGAAGTGAGGATATGAATTAATATATTAGTAAGAAATTAAATACACCTTACTAAATGAGAAGCCCATGATTTGGGACAGAATTTGGCTTATAGCCTATATCCTCCTTTTAATGGGGACACGTGAGAAAAATAATCTAATCAAATCCCACTGAAAATATGATTCTTAATGAGTTCTTGACAAAGACTCTGATTAAGCTTCTCATGTTGAATATATAGGAGGGAGATTCCTAATGTAAGAGGTAAATAGCATTTATGAAGTAGTATTTCAAATTATAGACATTGCTTTTGTTAAATTTGGTACTAAGATTATCTTTTTGTTTTGGTTTGGTTTTTACTATATTGATTTTATTTTTAAAACAATCTTATTTTACATACCAATCCCAGTTCCCTCTTCCTACCATCCTCCTTCTCCCCCCACCTCCTCCCCACCCTATAACTAACTACCTTAATTGTCATCCTGGAACCTTCATCCAGTAACTGATGGTAGCAGACGCAAAGATCCACAGCTAAGCAATGGGCAGAACTCATAGAGAGGGAAGATCAATAATATGAGCAAAGGGGTTAAGATTTCTTTTCTTCTTTCTCTCTCTCTCTCTTTTTTTTTTCTTAATGTGCCACAGCTTCGTTTATACCTCCTGCATGACAAGAACTCTGAGTTGACATCAAGATCCTTCTCAGATTAGACACATATACTGTGGTAAAGTACACAGTAGGACAATGTACAGAAGGAGAATGAATTCATTAAAAAGGTAGGCAGCCAAGTGGAAAAATTGCTAAGAAATTACTGAGAATGGAATGGCCAAAGAATAATAACATATGAGCTACATAACATTTAAAACTAAGGGTTACTTAACTAAGTTAGTGATTAAACCATCTGAATATCAGTACTGTGATTCTCCTTAAGCCTTGATTATCTGAAGAGATATCCAGTAATGAGGTTCAAAGCACAGCTCCAAGGATGCTGGACATATTCACTCCTTTGAAATAATTTCATTAGGGAACACAGAAATTGACTTTGTTTAAATAAATTCAAGTACTTAACTTGAAAAACAAAAATAAAATTAAACATTTTCTAAACAAGCAAGATGGTTATCAATGAACATACAATTATTTCAAGAAAAAAATTAAAATGAGATACTGGATTTTTTTCCTACTATTGATTTTCTGTGAGCATTGCGAATAATGTATGTACAAATAAAAGCACAAATAATAAATTACATTTGTGTTTTCTATTTTCTAAGAAGTTTTATGTGATTACTCACAAAATACTGTATTTTATAAACAAGTCTAGAAAGTAAATTTCATCATAGACTTTAAAAGACATACTCTATTTTGCAAAAATATGTCAGAATTTTTAAAATAAAACTTGGTGTTGGGGGAAAAAAAGATGCTATTCACAAGCATTTGCTAAAGCATGAGAATAAAATGATTTTATTTGAGAAATAGCCTGAGATTTAGGGTCCCTATCTGCTATTTTGGAAAGGTAACATATTTCCTATAATCTGGTTCTGTCTATGAAAATCACATGTGACCTTCCTTACCTTTTGCATGTTTTGAAAAAATGTATGAAAATTTGTTTGAAAGACTTCCAAAGGAAATTAAAATTGTATGTTTTAGCATATTTAATAGGAAATGCAAAATTCTCAGTGACATTAGTAGGATGGAATTGTGATGTCTATGAAAGCGTAGTAGAGAAATATACACAATAATAGTTCTAACCACGGCTATTTGAAAAGAACTTTGCCTGCTTGGACCTGAGACTTTAGCTACAGTTTGTGAATATGAAGAAAAAGAGGCAAAGGAGACACTCTCTGCATATCCTGTTTATCAGATTCCTAGTAAACAAATGGATACATGTTAATATTCACAGACACATTAGAACAACATTAATTGGGCGTCAGAGAAAGGGTATTTGAGCTGCATTTAGAAGAGTAGAGCTTGTGGGCCATGGGACATCAGGTAGGAACGAAGGATTACCTGTTCATACTTGAAAGTAAAGCATTGTGATACAAAATACTCTTGGGCAGAATTCAAACATCTTGGTAAGATAGCAGATTCAGAAATACAAACTTCTTTGTGTGGAAAATTAGCTTTGGGGCTTCATGGAAATGATGGGAATATGAAACAGAAACACTTTGAAAAACATATAAGATTAGCATAGCCTTCATTCTTGCATTAGAAAAAGACCACGGGAATATTGTATTTAAAGCTAAAAGAAGCTCCTGTTTCTCCTACATAGTCTATAGCTACACTGTTAATTAAAAACATAACTGAAAGAATATAAAATGTTAATAAATACTTAGGAAAATAATGACTCTAATATGATTATTTAAAATGTTTGAAATATAGTGTTCACAGAAGTATAATTTATAGTGGCTTAAATCTGTACTTCCTCAAATTTTTTATTCCATGGAGAGGCAAAAATTGGTGTTTAAATTGGAAAGCTGGTTTTGATTCAGTTCAAAGACATAAATTTATTAAATGTATATGAAAATAAATGAGCTCATACAGTGAGGTGATACCACATCAGACTAAATGTATTGAGAAAAATTATAAATGTAGAGATACTTTAAAGGATTGATATAATAACTCAATATAATTTTATCAATGCCAGTATAATTGGTTAGTAAAAGGAAACTGATAAAGTTTTTAACTGTACACAACAAAAATGTTATTATTCAATTATATCTAAAGAAAATGTGTTATTCTTATTTTATGAAGTTAATTATGTGAGACTGATTTTCTACTGCCTTTGTTTCTATCGCTTTGTTTGAGATCATATCCAATAAAAAAACAAAGCTGTCTTATGGTAGTAGCTTTGAAATAGACATTAATTAAATAGTCTCTACTGTTTTCCCTTCCTGCTATGTTTATTCAAAATTTAGAAAAGGTTGTTGCAGACTACAACAGGAGAAAATAATAAAAAATAATTGAGTCAACTGAGATATAACAACACTTACAAAACAGTACATGGGACTGAAAAAATATGATTAGAACTTGTATATTTTTATCTCTGGATCAAAAATTTTTATTTCCTAATCTATCTTTTATGTTTTCCTTTCTTTGACACGCTAATTTGCAAGTAGGATTTATTAGGCAATGACCTCTCCCCATGACATCAAGCAAGCATCAACAAAGATGTATCATAAAATAACACAGATTGCTTTACCAATGAATATTAACTTTATGTAATAAATAAACGACATCTTTGTTTCACTTATTAGGAATAAGATAGTTGCTTTTGTGGCACAGGCTAGCTTTGAAAACACTATGTAGCTAAGGATAACCTCAAATTCTGAATCCTCCTGCCTCCATCTCTATAGAGTTCTTGGATTATGAAATGCACTGTTGTATTCAGTCTTATATAGTACTTCAAATCCAACCCCAGGCTTCATACACAATAGGTATTTACCCAAGATGAGTCACATCTCTAACCTAGATGGCCTGAAATTAATTCACTATTTTATTTTTTGTTCATAAAAAAATACTTGAGACAATCAAGTCTGTATTTTTTTTTCAAATAAGAGTATTAGAACAGTTAACACAAGCACAAATACACGTAGTGTGTATACATTTTTGTATATACAGTTTATATATTCATCCCCAGGTAACCATTTTCATTTTCTAATCCATCTTCTATATGCTTTTCCTTCTTTGATGCACTAATATTTTGCAACTGGTAAATTGCAGTAATTGCGATGTATAATACAGTATGTTGTATGTGTACTTCCTTCATAAAAAAAAGAAGAATGGAGTAGACACAGTTACTGTAGAGTTGAGCTGAGCTTTGAATCTTTTTTCCCTTTTTTATAAAATTTAAATTTGAAATAAGAGTGTTTTACATGTCAACCCAGTTCCCTCACCCTCCCCTCCTCCCCTGTTCCCTCCACCTACCCCATCCCATCCCCATTCTGCTCCACAGGGAGGTGAAGCCTTCCACAGGGGATCTTCAAAATCTGTCATATCATTTGGAGCATGGCCTAGGCCCTCCCCCATGTGTCTAGGCAGAGGGACTATCCCTCTATGGGGGATGGGCTCCCAAAGTCCATTAGTATACTAGGGAAATACTGATCCACTACCAGAGGCCCCATAGACTGCCCAGTCCTAATTAACACTCAAGATCAGGGGGTCTGGGTCAGTCTTATGCTGTTTCCCAGCTATCAGACTGGAGTCCATAAGCTTCCTATTGTTCAGGTCAGCATTTTCTGTAGGTTTCTCCAGCCTGGTCTTGACCCCATTGCTCATCACTCCTCCCTCTCTACAACTGGATTCCAGGAGTTTAGTTCAGTGTTTAGCTGTGGGTGTCTGCTTCTGCTTCCATCAGCTACTGGATGAAGGCTCTAGAATGGCAAATACGGTATTTACTAATCTCATTATCAGGGAAGGGCATTCAAGGTAGCCTTTCCACTATTGCTTAGATTGTTAGTTGGGGTCATCATTGTAGATCTCTGGACATATCCCTAGTATCAGATTTCTCTTAATACCTATAATGGCTTCCTCTATTATGGTATCTCTTTTCTTGCTCTCCTCAATTCATTCCCTGACTCAATTTTCCTGTTCCCTCATGCCCATTTCTCCCCTCCTCTTCTTCTTTTCTCTTTCTCCTAACTCCCTCTTCCCTCCCCCCATGCTCCCAATTTGCTCAGCAGATCTTGTCACTTTCCCCTTCTCCAGGGTACCATGTTTCCTAGGCTACTCCTTGTTTTCTAGTTTCTCTGGTGGTGTGGATTGTAGGCTGGGAACCCTTTACATCTAAAATCCATGTTTGTCTTTTTGTGACTGGGTTACCATACTAAGGATGGTTTCTTCTAGTTCCATCTATTTGCCTGTGAATTTCAGGATTTCATTGTTCTTTCCACTGAGAAATATTCCATTGTGTAAATGTACCACACTGTCTCCATCTACTCTTCAATTGAGGGTCATCTAGGTTGCTTCCAGGTTCTGGCTACTACAAATAATTCTGCTATGAACATAGTTGAACAGATGTCCTTGTTGTATGAATGTGCAATTTGTGCATATATATATATATATATATATATATATATATATATATATATATATATATATATGCCTAAGAGTGGAATTACTGGATCGTGTGGTAAACTGATTCCCATTTTCCTGAGGAACTTCCATACTGATTTCCAAAGTGGCTATAGGAGATTTCACTCCCACCAGCAGTGGTGGAGTGTTCCCCTTTCTCCACACCCTCTCCAGCATGAACTGTCCTTGGTATTTTTGAATTTAGCCATTCTGACAGGGATAAGATGGAACCTGTGCTTCGAAACTTGATCCAAACTGTTTCATTATGTTAGTCATTTCTTGGTGCTTTGATTCATGATAGGTTTGCAGTACTCTAGAGTTTCAGACAGGGTTAGATACATTTAGCAAAGAGCACGTATGACTCATCCACCATATCTCGAGCTTCCCCCCAAGCCATTTCCTCAAACTTCTCAGCAATGGTTTACAGGGAAAAGCTTCCATTGTCAGCAGGACACAGACAATACTATAAAAGAGTTTGTCCAATCTCAAAGCATCGAGTTTTACAAGATAGGAATGAAGCAACTCATTTTTGTTGGCAAAATGTTTTGACTGTGATAGTTCCTATTTTGTATGATAAACATGTTTGATGGCAGTATAATGGTTAAAATTTGTCTGAAATCACAATTCCTTTTGCAACAAACTAATAGTTATAAATCATGTACTATAGCTAATACACAAACCGGTCTTCAAGTCATAAGTTATTAATGCAACAAGATTTTATTTATACTCTTCAACTTTATAACAATAATTTGTGATTATATATATATGCACACACATATATATGTATGTGTGTGCATATATATATATATATATATTCCTTATGCCCTGTAGATATATACATATGATCTATATCCATGTAGTAATGTGGTGTTTCTTAAGCATGATAGTTAGTTAAAATCAATGAGTTGTTTATAACTGTGAATGGGAATTTTACTTCATCAAAAAAGTTTATCTATTTCACAAAGAAAAAAATTGTGGGTCATTTTCTTTCTTCTCCACTAATGAATAAGATTACACAATGATAGAAAAAATATATTTTATAATTTGTTTTTCAGAAATAGCTGTGTTTCAGAAAGATTTGATACACACTTTCTGCCAAAAATCTGAAAATAATTTATTGAATGGAATACTCATGTTTGCTGTTTGACATCATAAACTGATGTTAAAACACAGAACAAACTGCATCTTAGCAATGAAAATTTATAATTCCAACCAAGAAGAACATTATTTTTAACAGCGTTCTAAAGGCCTGAGTCAGGAATTTTGTAGAGATCAATGCTGAGAAATATGATTCAGATTTTATAGTTTTATGGCTACAGTTTCTTTCTCCATATATAATTTCCTAATACTATTGAATATTCCTATAACTCAGATATACATATATGACATCAATCACTTCTTGGGCACACAGGAAAATATAATTCTCATTAATAATTAACTTACTCTAAGTTCTTCAGTACCAATCACTTGAGAACTAATGTAGTATGTCTCTATTTCTGTCAATAAAATTAAATGATATTTAATAGATATCGATCATAGTTTCATGTGAGCAAATAAATATCTGTACAAAGTCCACAGTTAATCTCAGAGGGGGGAAAGCAAGGAAATTAAACTCTTTGCACTCTACTCAACAGTAGTCATTCTATTGCTTGCAGGAATAGGGCATTGTCTCTGAATCTAGACCAGCCAGCAGTCCTCATGTCTACTGGTAAGGAAAAGAGATGTGTTCTGCCAAACAACCTATAATCATATATTCAGAAGTAATCAGACATAAGCCAGCATGCACTGAACTATAATTTCCTTGTATCTCTCTCACTCTGAAACAACTGTAAAGAATCTGTTAAGTTGAAAATACCAACACATTCCTGTTCCAGCTTTTTAAAGAATCAGATATATCCAAACTTTCCATGACTTTGGGAGGTTTGTTTAGCATTTACCTGAAAGTAAGACTGATCTAGAATTGGCAATTACAATATGTGGCTTAAATGAAACAAAATTTAAATCTTGTTCAATTGTTATACAAATTCTTATTATTTGGTAGACTGTATAGAAAACACAGAAAAAAAATACATGTTTGCGTCTTAGATTTCTTGGAAATAACACTACAAACATAAAGGTCAGTATGAAATGGGATACTGGCTTGGAAGCATTCTGTGTTCTTTTCACAACTTCCTGATGTCACATAAACTACACCTAAAGGGAGTTCTGAAGTCCACTTCTCTGGGAGTGAGTTATTTTATGTCTCACCCTTCTCCATTTCCATCTACTATAAAAATAAAAATGTGTTGTATAGAATGAGGAAGAACAGGCCAACACAACCTTCCTCTGTGGATCTGGACACTAGAATGGAGAAATGCCAGAGCTGAGTGCTAACCCTGTGATGCCTCTCATTCATGGTGGAAAGAGTATTCTGTGGACACTCCTTGATGCCTCTAATATCCCTGATTCCTAGAATTTGAGTATTTGGCATTTTAACAGCTCATATACCATGTTATAAGTCTATGTAAAGATAACAAAATTAAATGTTCTATCTCTACATGTTATCTATGCATCTTCCTCTCTGCATTTTGGATATATAAAGTCATATAGCATTACATATTTTATAATGAAAATTTATTTTTATATATAAAAGTTTCACATATATAAAAAGATATATTGACATATGTATGTTAAGGTATACATAAAATCTTATATTTATGAATTTTGTTATACACAGATTAAAGATTACTGAAGAACTGAACCATTAGAAATAGAAAGCCTGACTAATTTAATGATAATTTTATCTTCAACAATAGTTTAATCCTATGTTTTATTATAAACAATAGCTTAATAATATGTATGCATTCAATACAAAAAATAGTCAGTCATAAAACTAGTGATAATTTGACTAAAAAAACACAAATCAGTAGTTAGAGTAACTGAGAGAAAAGTACAGAGTATCTCATGTCAATAAAATCAATTGTCCTTCATTAACATCAATAAGAAAACTGCATTAATGATGTTTTCACAATGTATAAAAATTTATATATCCAATATTTAATTATAATTTTCAGGCACTAAAATGGAAAATGAAAACTAGGAATGGATATTATCACAGTGGGAATGGGTGGTATGAAAAACAGTACAAACAACTATATTTTGCTTCTTAGAATGAGCTTTCATGAAGTCTACTTTTCTATAGCTGCTATAAAAATATGTCCTTGAAGATTAAATTAAATTATAGTTTCCATACTAATAATCCCTACACTTGAGAGAAAGAGACAAGAAAGTCAGAGGTTCAAAGTCATGATTGGATTGAAAAGACATGACTTATATGAGACCTTCTCACAATTTTTAAAATAAAATTATTGATTTTATGAAATATTGCCACAAAAAAAGATAACATAGAGAACAATTAAAACACACATGTACTTTTGACAGAGCAATTTAAAGGGATGGTAATAGCCATATTTCAGGATGGTGAAAAGAAAGTGCTAATTGGACCAGCCATTCATTCATGCAAACATGAGGTCTTCTCATCTAGCTAGCATTTTTATGCTACTATTAACAAACTGACTCTCCTTGGTGATGATTATGGATACATCCTGCAGGGTTATCAGTAACTGTAAGGGAAGTGTCAGAGCCATAATAACAAATGAGCACATTTCATTAACTAGTGTATGTTATATCTTAAAACAAACCATTTACATTACCCTATGATCAGTGACCTCCACTATATTTAATATGATTGATATTCTTAAGCAAAGAGAAATTTGCACACTGATAAATTCAACCCAGAATGAAACCTTGTAAATTTTAGTTAAAATATATTTTTTATACAATGTATAACTCCTCCCAGATGCTTCCCACCTCCACACACACACACACACAACTCCATGTACTTTCTTTCTCCCATGTTCAAAAAACAAGCAAGCCAGAAAAAGTAACAATCAATTCTACAAAATTATAAAAGAAACTCCTCAAATCTAGGGAAAATGTGTTATGATTAAGAAGTAGACAAAAAGTTTCTAAACAGGACTATAATAGCCTAGGTTAAAAAAAAATCAGTAAAATTGTTAAAGCTTCTATTGAGAAAAAAAGAAACAATTAAAATTCAAATGGCAGCTTTCAAAACAAGAGAAAATATTTACTGATAAGCATCAGATGAGATTAATATCAACTATATATAGAATTCAAAACCAAATTACCCCATCAATAAATGACATATTGAAATTGGCACACAATTTTTCAAAGGAATTTTGCAATTGACCAGTAAACATAAAGAAATAACATTCTTATCCATTGACAAAACATAGCTTAAGACAATATTGAAATCCTATCACACCTTGGTCAAAACAGCTATCCTGAAGAAAATAAGTAGAAACAAATATTGGTGAAGTTGTGGAGAGGAGAAAATCTTCATATATTGTTGGGGGAATATAAATCAAGCTAATGTTATGAAAATCAATATTTTAGTCTGATGGGAGATGTCATTCTGTATGTTTCTCATACTGGTTAATAATAAAGCACTGTTGGCCTATAGGAAAGGAAGATAGGAGGGACTAGGAGACAAGGAGGAAAGAGGAAGTAGTAAGGAGGAGTCAAGATGGAGAGTCTGGAGAGAGCTGGACGCCAGCTGCCTCCCCGGTAAGAGAAGGCCATGTGAAGATACATAGATCAGCAGAAATGGGTTAATAATTAAGGCAGAGCTAGCCGATAAGAAACTAGTAACTGGCCAACAGGATAATATCAAATACAGAGTCTCTGTGTATTATTTGGGGCTGGCTTGGTGGCGGGACAAGGCCAGGCAGCAGACAGAAAAACCGTACTTGTTACATTAGTCCCTCAATAGGCCTGCTATCCAAAAATAGTTCTCCTATGTGGACCCCTTTCTATCACTCCTGGCAGACACCAAAAGTACTTTACCACAGAGATGTGTGTACGTTACTGAATCCACCCATCAGCCAATGGAGCTCAAAAGAAAATATCATCCATTATATCTCTCTTGGAGTTGCATTCAGCCATAAAGAATATAACTTTTGTGATCATCAGGAAAATGAATATGGCTAGAGATTAGAATTAAGCAAAATAAGTCACACTTAAACAAGAACTGTATATTTATTTCAGTAATGAATACTATTTCCTTTAAACACGAAGTCATTTAGACATATTCACCCCTGCTTACAAGAATGTAGGGGTATAGTGTCTAATGAGAAGAAAATAATGGAATGCATTACCTACGTGTATGAAAATATGCTTATGAAACCCAGTACTATATGCAATGAATATATAATAATAATAATATACTTACATATGCAATTTTAACATTTTTAAATTTCAATTAATTAAATTGTAAAATTTAAATATAAGAATCTGAAGCCCGTATTGAGTCTTTCAAATATTTGAAAAGGAAGTGACTTTTCTCTTGAATGCAAACATCCATTTACAACCAAAAGAAGTCTATAATCATGTGTGCCCTCCTCGTGCCTTCAAAAAGTAGTTGAAAAAGAAAAGGAAACTGTTGGAAGTAGAACTGCCTTTAGGGTTTTTTTTTTTTCCATTAGCTAGGTGAACACAAGAGCCAAATATTTCAACAGCCAACTGCAATTGCTTTTTCTTCTGGCATTTATGTTAAGGCATGTCATTTTCTACTTTATGTACATGCAAATTTCATTAGCAACCAGAATGATTTCTTTTTCATTTAAAGGATGTCATAATGTAGGACTAGGACTGAATATACCACAGTTTATCCTGCTTTTCAGAACTAAAAGTTATTACCAGAACACATTTATTGAAACCTAGCAGTTGCAGCTTCCCCTATGAAAGGTGGAATTACATATGGTACCACCTGGAGGTCTTATAGAAAGTAAATTAGAAGGCAAAGGGCAAAACACACAGACAAAGTACAGTTATTTACTTTTAAATGGAATAAAGCGAAATGCAAGGGGTGGGTAAAGGAAACAATTATTCTCTTTTGAAGATTTGTATTATATGTTTTCTGACTGTGTCTCATTTCTCAATTTGGAAATGAATTGCATAAATGTAGTTAATGGAAACATTGTAAGAAATAATCAAAAAGAGATTTAAAAGTAGACAAAACACTTACAATTACTTTTTGTGCTTCAAATACAGGAGATTTTCTAGGTCTGTACTGCCTTCTAAATGTACCTGCAATTAGTCCTAGAGAGACTTAGCAAGTGTGCCATGAACAGTAAACAAGAGAAATATCTCTTCATAATCAGCTACTATGTATCAAGTACAAATGAAGCTAAGCTTTTGGACATGTGTTCATAATGGATTTGTGGTGATGGCTTGTTTTTTCAGTGTGTCAGACTGATGGGCACCTAAGAACAGGAGGAAATCCTACAGATGGTACCTCTTTTGTCCCTTGTGCTAAAATAAAGTAGGGCAGATCCGTTGTCTAAACAAGCTTTGAAAATAATCAAGGACCTAAGACTGGACTCAAGAAAACACAAGCTCAGTGTTGCAAGTATTCCAAAAATTAAATATGCAGATGCTTAAAATAAGCAAGTATATTAATAATTTTATATAAATTATGGTATGGCCAACTTTTTGTGGAATTCATTTTAAAATCCCATCTCCTCTCTCCTGTTTTATTTTTTTTCTTAACTCACTCTTCTATTGCTTTTCTTATATTTAAAAAGAAATTAAACTTCAGAAATTCTTACAAAATATGACTTTTCAATAATCATCTAACACCAAGCTTCCTTTTGCTTTTACTTCATTATCTTCTGTGTTCTTATACTGGAAACATTCACATCACTATTGTGGAATAGCAACTTCATCAAAGTAAGACTTAGAATTTTCGTGCCACGTTTCATGTCCCGGCCCCTGATAGAACCCCTACTTTGTTTCTGACAGGGTTACCAACAAATCTGTCACCGTGTGAACCAATCCTTTTGATACTGTCTTTGACTTCTATTTCAACTTCTCTAAAATATTGTTTTCAGTTAAAATATTTAACAAGTATATTATTTTCACTACTTTGTGTTATGATTATAAAAGGCAAACGTCTCATAAATGCAAATATACTTTAGATTCATGAAGACTTATTCCTCAATAAAATGTATTTGTCTCTGCACATTTTAGTATTATGATGAGCAAATGGTACCTTGCTGTTAGAAAAAGTTTCAGTGTCACACAAAGTCACTAATGTAAAGTATTTCCTGTTATGTTAACCAAAAGCAACTTTTATATGCCAGCTGTTTTTCCCTTGTTCTAAGTTTCATGTTTTCTTTCCCATCTTCCAAATTCAAATCCTCAGTAAATTGGGGACCAGAGGTGTAAAACAATCACTAGAGCAATTGTTTGATGTAGTGGGATGTTCACTTTGTCTCCTTCTGTGGCCTGACCACGCCCATTGGGGTGGAGCCAAGGGCAGAAATGACCTGTGGAACTAGGACTGCTCTCTTGCAAGCCACACAGGGACAGGAGGACTTCTGGAGACATCCTCAGGACCAGTAACCTGCTGGTGTTCACCTATCTATGTTGTGAGTTATTTCTCCCTGAATAAACTTCTGTTCGGCCTAATTGTTTATCCTGATCCTTATTAAACTCCAAAAGTTTGACATCCAAAAGTCCCTGTCTTACACCTCAGACACTAAAAAGCAAAATAAAGCGAAAGAAATAATTCTGTGTCATAGGCTTGAGGAGCGGTTCAAAAGTTAAGAGCATTTTCGAGTATTTTAAAGGACACACGCTTGATTCCCAGCATCTATGTGGATGGCTCACAACCACCATTATCCCCACACATTGCATGCATACATATACATAAATTATAAATATTAGAATTTAATGTTATGAAATGCTTAATATGCTCCAACTAAATATTTCAGATGTCATTTGTGCATTTAAAGCATTAGATAACTTTCTCTACATGTGCTTATTTACAAACAATAGTTGCTTAATCATGTTTAATTGTGATTAAGCTCACTAAACAGCTTATCTTCTAGATTTAATATACTCTCCCTTGGTAAGAAACCCATGTTAGAGATGTGTTGGAAATTAGAATGCTGCATTGTGATTTTTTTCAACAAGGCAAAGTTTTAAATAAACAAATTCATAATTTAATGTAATATATTCTATTGTGATTTTATTGTTATTGCATAAAATCACAGATAATATTTTAATAAAGTTACAGTTTTCTGTCAGAATTTTATTACTCAGAACCACAATTAGCTACTGGTACTCCATGACCTTGTCTAGGGGAAATATGTCCCTTTTAGAGTTAAGTGTTTTTTTCTATGCTATCAATGTTTTCGGTGATCTTTATTTTGAGTCATTCTCTCTCACTTGAGCACTTATAAGTAAAATCTTGAAGGATAAAAGTAATTCCTATTTACCAATAACAAAATAATAAGATAAAATTGCTGTCATGTGAGTTCAAAATAACATTAAAAATTTTTAATTTATGCTTGTTAATTGATTTACAATCTTTATTAGTAATTAAAATAACCATAAATACAGACACAACACAATACTGTTTGTAAAGAAAACTATGCTAATTTAAAAATGTCAGTTTGATTGAGGACAGTAATAGTATGCAAGGGTATTAGTTACTTTTTCCCTCTCCATAATCTACTAAGTGACAAGAAGCAATTCAAATAGGTTTACTTTCACTGATGATTTGAGTTGTATCTGATGATGTGTGTTTTATCTGAAGACTGTAATCTGCATTACAGCAAAATTCTATGCTGAACAGTTGAAACAATGGGCTGGTAAATATTTGAATGAAATGTTTTCGTTGAGGGGAAAAAATCTGTGAGACTAATTTTATTTTATACCTATTTCACAGAACTTTTTCAAAAAATGCAATTATTTTAGAATGGAAACCATAGTGACAAGTCAATCCTACAAAATCAGTTCATTCTCATTCACAGACATTATCTATTTCTATCGGGAATCCTGGCCACTGCAATTATAGGTGAAAAATTATAACTGATGAATATGTATGTAAGAAAATTACCAAGAAACTACAAGAAAGTGACTTTTAGGTCAAAGAATAACATGTCAAGTACATAAAAGCATTATAAGATTATAGTATCATAGAACTTTCTGCCACAGAGTTGGTGCACTGGGTAATAATATTTGTCACCCAAGCCAGATGACCTGAACTCCATTCCAGAACCCAAAAAAGGAGAGAAAAATTTAGAAAGTGTTATCCTGTGACCTCCACACCTGCCCTGGACACACATACACTAAAATCACAAACACACACACACACACACACACACAAACACAGACACAAATATATAAAATAATAAATAAAAGGAGGGATAGTTTGTTTAGCAAAAGTCTTAAAATTAGTTTATAGAATTACTTTTAAAATATCTACAATGAAATTTTTACATATTTCTGAGCTAATTTATAATCTCAATCAATATGTGTGCCATAATAAATATTATTATGTTTACTGTTAATGGAGATTTACAAGATAATCATGAAGGCTTCAAGAAGTTTAGGATTTAGAATGGAAAAAAAATGATTTTTAAAACAAAAACCCACTCCTGAGTGCACACAGGGGAGCCTGTCCCTGCAGACTGGCCCATCCAGAATCTGACAGCTTCCTGGTCCCACCTCCAAACATGGCAGGAAGTAGACTTGGGCCTATTTCCAGCATGCCTTCCAGGCCCTGCTTGGATCCACTAAAGATATGGGAGTATATGGAAGGGAACCCGCCTTGGCAGACTTGCCCATCCAGAGTCTGCAGGCATCCTGGTCCAACTTCCACCCATGGAAGTATTTTCACCACCTCCCACTGGAAGAGTAAAGCCATTGGAATATTGGACCTGCCTGTACCCACCAGGAGAGGGAGAGACCCCACCAATATTCATCGGAAGAAGAGATGAGTAGATGACAGTATAAGAACACAGACAACAATAGAAAGATCAATATGATGCCACCAGAGTCTAAGGAATCCACACCAGCAAGACCTGACTATCCCAACACAGATGAAGCAGGAGAGAACAACCCTAAAAACAACTTTATGACAATGATAGAGACCCTCAAGAGATAATGAGAAAATTTCTTAAGGAAATGGAAGAAAAAACAAACAAAAAAATTCAAAAAAAAATTGCAAGAAACAATTCAAGCAGTGCAAGGCTTGAAAGCTGAAATAGAGACAATTAAAAGTCGAACTAGAATACAGATGCAGAGGGAGAGGACAAGACCAGGTTGCAGAAACACATAGAGACAGCTGAGCTGAACAAGGAGGAGCTAACGGGCTCCCAGACTGACTCAGGCCCCCCTGAATATGGGTCTCAGCCAGAAGGACTGAGCAGTCTAAGGGACCTCAGACAGTGGAACCAGGATATATTCTTGGTGCACAAAAGGTCCTTGTGGACCCATCCCCCACAGATTTACATGTGGAATTGGGGTGGGGGGATGGGAGGGGAGGGTGATCAGGGTGTATGTGAGGGGGCAGAGAGAATAAGGAGAGAGGGAGAAGAGGAGGGAGGAAGGGAGAGGGAACTAGGATCAACATGTAAAATAAAAAAATAAATAATTAAAAAAAGAAAGAAATATTTGATACAGGACAGCAGAGTAAAATGATTAGAAGTTTTACTCTAAACAATAAATAAAACATGCTTGTAAAGGCCAAAGGGGGAAAAAAGAAATATTTGATACAGGACAGTAGAGTGAAATGATTGGAAGTTTTACTCTAAACAATAAAGAAAAAAGAAAAAAAACAGTCTGAAGGAATGCTGGAAATAGAAAAGATGGGCAAACAATCAGGAATGACATGCAAGCATAACCAATAGATACAAGAGACAGAAGACAGATTATCAGGCATTGAAGATACACTAGGAGAAATAGATTCATCAACCAAAAAAAAAATCTTAAGTTCAACAAATCCCTGACATAAAAGACCCAGGAAATATGGGACACCGTGAAAAGGCCAAACCTAAGAATAATAGGTATAGAAGAAAGTGAAGAAACCCAACTCAAAAGTGCAGAAAATATATTCAACAAAATTAAAGAAGAAAACATTCCCAACCTAAAGAAGACATACCATTGAAAGTAAAAAAGAAAAAAAAACTTACAGAAAACCAAATAGAGTGGACCACATAAGAAAGTCCCCTCACCACATAATACCCAAAACACCAAACATAAAGAATAAAAAAGAATATTAAAAGCAACAAAGAAAAAAAAAGCCAAGTAATATATAAAGGCAAACCTATCAGAATTATACCTCACTTTACTCCATGGAAACTCTGAAGGCCAGAAGGACCTGGATGGATATTCTACCAACACTAAGAAACCACAAATGCCAGCCCAGACTACTATGTGCAGAAAAGCTTTCAATCACTATAGACAGAGAAAATGAGATATTTCATGACAAAACACGATGTAAACAATACATACCAACTAATCCAGATCTACAGAAAGTTCTGGAAGGAAAACTCCAACCCAAGGAAGTCAACTACACTCAAAAAACCTAGGCAATAGGTTATCCCACTTTATCAAAAGAAAAATAGGGGGAATTCACACACAATACCACCAACAACAACAAATCCAAAACAAACAAGAATTAACAATCAATGGTCACTAATTTCCCTCACTATTAATGTTCTTAACTCATCTATTGAAAGACACATGATAACAGAATGGATAAGAAGACAGACTCCATCCTTTTGCTACATACAAGAAGCATACATCAACTTCAAAGGCAGATGCCACCTCAAAGTTAAGGGTTGGTAAACCATCTTCTAAACAAATGAACCCAAGAAGCAAGCAGGTGTGGCCATCCTAATATCTAACAAATTAGACTTTAAACTAAAATCAATTAAAAGAAATGAAGAAGGTCACTTCTTATTCATCACAGGAGAAATCAATGAAAATGAAGTCTCAATTCTGAACATCTATGCCCACATACAAAGGCACAAACACTGGTAAAAGAAACATTACTAAAATTCAAATCATATATTAAACCTCACACACTTATATTGGGAGATTTCAACATCTCACTCTCAACTGTAAGCAGGTCTACCAGACAGAAACTTACCAAAGGAACTAACTGAAGTTATAACCCAATTGGGTTTAATAGGCATAAATAGGAGACTACTTTCAAACACAAAAGAATATGCCTTCTCGGCACCACAAGGAACCTTCTCTAAAACTGAACACATCCTTGTCAATATAGCAGACCTCAATAGGTACAAAAAAAAAAAAATCAGAAGAACTCCCTGTATCTTATCAGACCACCATGCTTTAAAGTTAGAATTCAACAACAACACAAATTTCAGAAGACCTACAAACTCATGGAAATTCAACAATCCACAATAAAAAAAAGAAAATTAAAAAAAAAGAAATTAAAGACTTCCTAGAATTCGGTGAGAATAAACTTATAGGACACTTTGAAAGCAGTGCTAAGAGGAAAGTTTATAGCACTAAGTGCCCACATGAAGAAATTGGAGAATAGTCATTCTAGAAAATTAACAGCACAACTGAAAGCTCTAGAACAAAAAGAATCAAACTCGCCCTCAGAGGAGTAGATGCCAGGAAATAATCAATTTGATGTTTGAAATCAATAAGGTAAAAACTGGGAAAACAATAGAAAGAATCAATGTAACAAAGAGTTCTTTGAGAAAATCAACAAGACAGACAAACCTTTATCTAAACTAACTAAAAGACAGAGAGAGAACAAGCAAATTAACAAAATCAGAAATGAAAAGGGGGGACATAACAATGGACACTGAGGAAATCCAGAGACTCTTCAGGTCAAACTTTGAAAACCTGTACTGCACAAAATTAGAAAATGTAACAAAAATTTACAATTTTCTGGATAAATATCACTTAGCAAAATGAAATCAAGAACAGATAAGATTTTAAACAAACCTATAAATCCTAATAAAAATAGCAGTCATCAACAGTCTCCAAACCAAAGAAAGCCCAGGGACAGATCGTTTCAGTGCAGAATTCTACCAGAAATTCAAAGAACAGCTAAATCTAATACTCCTCAAAGTGTTCCACACAATAGAAGCAGAAAGGTCATTGCCAAACTGATTTTATGAGGCTACAATTACCTTGGTATCCAAGCCACACAAAGATACAACTAAGAAAGAGAACTACAAACCAAAATCCCCCATGAACAGTGATGCAAAAATACTCAGTAAAATACTGGCAAATCGAGTCCAAGAACACATCAGAGAAAGCATTCACAAATATCAAGTAGGCTTCATCCCAGGGATGTTCAACATTGGAAAATCCATCAATGTAATCCACCTTAAAATCAAACTGAAATACCACATGATCATCTCACTAGATGCTGAAAAAGCCTTTGACAAAATTCAACACCCAATCACATTACAGATCAAGGAGAGATCGGGGATAACAGGACCACACCTAAACATAATAAATAAAGCAATATACAGCAAGCCAACAGCCAACATCAGTCTAAATGGAGAGAAACTTAGGGTGATTCCTCTAAAATCAGGAACAAGAAAAGGCTGACCACTCTCTCATATCTCTTCAATATTGTACTTGAAGTCCTAGCTAGAGTAATAAGAAAACAGAAGGAAATCTAGCAGATACAAATTAGAAAGGAAAAAAATCAAACTTTCACTATTTGTAGATGATATGATAGTTTATATAAGTGACCTTAAAAAACTCTACCAAGGAACCCCTACAGCTGATAAACACCTTCAGCAAATTAGCAGAATACACCATTAACTAAAAAAAAAAAAAAAAAAAAAAAAAAAAAAAATCAGTAGTAGACCTACTATATACAGCTGATAAAACGGTTGATAAAGAAATCAGAACATTACCTTTTACAGTAGCCACAACAACATTAAATATCTTGAGGTAATGCTAACCAAACAAAGACATATAAAATGAGAAATTTTGAGTCTCTGAAGAAAGAAATTAAAGAAGATACCAGAAAATGGAAAGATTTCCCATGCTCTTGGATAGGTAGGCTCAACATAGTAAAAATGGCAATCTTGCCAAAAGCAATCTACAGATTCAATGCAATCCCCATAAAAATACCAGCACAATTCTTCACAGACCTAGAAAGAAAAATACTCAACTTTATATGGAAAAACAAAAGTCCCAGATTAGCCAAAGCAAACCTGTACAATAAAGGAACTTACAGGGACATCACCATCCCTGACTTCAAGCTCTATTATAGAGTTATAGTCCTGAAAATAGCTTGGTATTGGAGCAAAAATAGACAGGTAGACCAAGGGAATCAAATTAAAAAAGCCTGATATTAACTCACAAGCCTAGGAACACCTGATTTTTGACAAAACGGCTAAAAGTATACAATGTAAAAAAGAAAGCATCTTCAACATATGGCGCTGGTATAACTGGATGCTGACTTGTAGAAGACTGCAGATAGATCCATTATCTATCACCAGGCACAAAACTTAAGTCCAAATGGATCAAAGACCTCATCATAATCCAAGCCACACTGAACCTCTTAGAAGAGAAAGTAGGAGGTGCCCTTGAACAAATCGGTACAGGAGACCACTTCCTGAAGATAACTCCAGGAGCACAGACACTGAGATCAACAATTAATAAATGGGACTTCCTGTAGATGAAAACCACAGGCAAAGGACACAGTCAACAAGACAAAACAGCAGCCCATAGAATGGGAAAAGATATTCACCAACCCCACATTTGACAGAGGGATGATTATCAAAATATACAAAGAACTCAAGAAGCTAGTTATCAAATAATCCAATTAAAATGTGGGGTACAGAACTATATAAAGAATTCTCAATATATTAATCTAAAATGGCTGAAAGTTACTTGAGAAAGTTCTCAACATCCTTAGCCATCAGGGAAATGCAAAAAAAAAAAAAAAACACCTTTGAGATACAAGATACAATCATACACCCTTCAAAATGGCTAAAATCAAAAACATCAAAGACAGTTTATGATGGAGAGGATGTGGAGAAAGGGGTACATTCCTCCATTGCTGGTGGGAGTGCCAACTCAGTACAGCCACTTTGGAAATCAGTATGGCAGTTCCTCAGGAAAATGGGAATCAATCTACCTCAAGATCGAATAATTCCACTCTTAGGCATATACCCAAAAAGATGCACATTTATACAACAAGGGCATGTGTTAAGCTACGTTCATACCAGCATTATTCATAACAGCCAGAACCTGGAAGCAAGCAAAATGCCCCTCAACTGAAGAATGGATGGAAAAAATGTGGTGCATTTACACAATGAAGTACTACTCAGCAGAAAAAAACAAACAAACAAACAAAAACTTTGATTCTTGAAATTCAGAGGCAAATGGATGGAATTAGAAGAAATCATCCTGAGTGAGATAACCCCATCATAAAAAGACAAACACAGTATGTACTCACTCATATATGGATTTTAGACATGGAGCAAAGGATTACCAGCCTATAATCCACACCTCCAGAAAAGCTAAGAAACAAAGAAGACTCTAAGGGAGATATACATGGTCCCCTAGGAAAGGAACAAGATCTCTGGAGCAAATTGAGAGCATGGTGGGAAGGAAGAGAAAGTTAGGAGAAAAAATAGGGGAGGAGAGGAGGGGAGAGGTGGGCATGAGAGAGCAGGAAGATTGAGTCAGGGAAAGAATTGAGGAGAGCAAGAAAACAGATACTATAATGGAGGGAGCTATTATAGATTTAAAGAGAAATCTGGCACTAGGGATATATTCAGAGATCTACAAGTATGACCCCAACTAACAACCTAAGCAATACTGGAGAGGCTACCTTAAATGCTCTTCCTCAATGAGATTGATGACTACCTTTTATGCCAGCATAGAGCCTTCATCCAGTAGTTGATGGAGGCAGAATCAGACACCCATTGAGCCAAACCCCTGCAATCCATTTGCAGAGATGGAAGAGTGATGAGCAAAGGGGTCAAGACCAGCCTGGAGAAACTCACAGAATTAGCTTACCTGAACAAGGGGGATCTCATGGACTCCAGTCTGAATGCTAGGAAACCAGTATAGGACCAACCCAGATTCTGTGAATGTGGGTGTCAGTTAGGAGAACTGGGCAGTCTATGGGGCCTCTGGTAGTGGATCAGTATTTATCCTTAGTATACAAATGGACTTTCCACATAGAGGGATACTTTCTCAGACTACACCTAGGCTCTGCTCCAAATGATATGACAGACTTTGAAGATTCCCCCATGGAAGGCTTCACCCTCCCTGGGGAGCAGAAAGGGGATGGGATGGGAGGTTGGTGGGGAGAATAGGGGAGGAAGGGAAGGTGCGGGGAATTGGGATTGACATGTAAAACACTCTTGTTTCAAATTTAAATAAAAAATTATTAAAAGAGAAAGTAGAACCCATTAACATGATTTATACTATCAGATATACACATTTATTTTGAAGTTATATTAAGTAAGACAGACATTAATTTATGTATAGGAATATAGACTAGTGGAACACAATGCAGAAATAAATTCAAGCTTATGTGATAGACAGATATTTGAAATGTAGATTATTTGGAGAAAGTTTGCTTCAACACATCATGCTAGAACAAATGGGCACTTATATAAAATAAAAATAAGAGGATTCTCCACACACTTAATGTCCCATACTGATGGGAGATGTCATTCTGTAAATATGTTTCTCAGACTTGTTAATGAATAAAGCACTGTTGGCCAATAGGAAGGCAAGATAGGCAGGACTAGGAGACAAGGAGGATTCAAGGAAGTAGTAAGGAGGAGTCAACATGGAGAGACTGGAGAGAGCAGAACACCAGCCTGCTCTCCAGTAAGATGAGACCACGTGGAAATACTTAAATTAATAGAAATGGGTTAATACTTAAGACAGAGCTAGCCGATAAGAAACTGGCCAACAGAATTATATCAAATATAGAGTCTCTCTGTGTTAATTGGGGCTGGTGCCACAGTGGGTCCAGGCCAGCAGGGAAAACCTACTCACAACAATATGGTGAGAACACCATACTTTATACATACTAGAAGTCACATGCATCATTGATCTAAACATAATTGGTACTAAATAATATCATTACTCTTTGAGGAAGAAAACAAAATTAGAAGAGTAAAGAGCCAGAGAAAATCGTGCACAGAATTGACTGACTGGGACTCAGGCAGACTAGCCAAGATCAGGGAGCATGCATGGGCCTGACCTAGGTCCTCTGAATACATGTTATAACTGAGTAGCTTGGTGCTCTGGTGCAATTCCTAACAGTGGGACAAGGGACAGTTTCTGAGACTTTTCCTCCTACTGTGTTGTATCTGGTGATTGTATGTGCCTGCTCTTGTTGTAGTGTGCTATGCTGAGTTTTGTTGATGTCCCTAAGAGTCTTGCTCTTTTTCTGAGGAAAGGCAAAGCTGGGGTGTATCTGGGGAGAAGAGGAGGTTTGGGGAGGGGAGGGATGGAAAACTGCTGTATAATACATGAGTAATAAAGAAACAAAATAAATAAATAAATAAAAGGCTAGGCCCTATGCCCTGCAGCAGATTGCTAACACAAACTCAATGATATTTTTGAAGGTTCTTTGTCTCATAATATTCTATCAGGGATCGTTTTTTGTTTTGTTTCTTTGTTTTGATTTTTGGTTCTTTGGTTTTTTTTAGTTTGTTGGTTGGTTGGTTGGTTCATTTCCTGCCCTGTAGGTCTATATTCCTGACAATACGTGACTGCTGCTATAGCATAGTCACACAATACTCAGTCATAAAAGACACAAAACAACACAACCCAAGGCTCATGAGACATCGTAGAAGATGAAAAAGAAAGAATGAGAGAACCTAAAGGAGCAGAGTGTCACATAGTTTCTTAAATTGAATTAGTCTCCCCTGGAAAAGGAGAAAATTCTCATTAAGCAAGACTCATAAACTGGAAAAAAAAATCTCACGTGACACATCCCAAAGGTTATATAAGCACTAAGCAGTCACCAGGGGAGGGCAAGGAAGACTATTCAGTGGGGTATTTGTGCACAAATACAGAGGACTCCAGTAAAGCATTCTGCTGAAACCTGCAACTCATACTGGAGGGGTCACTATCAGTACTGCAATTCTCACTATCATTCATGCCTCTGTAAATATCATAGGTGCCTATCAGAAAGTCTAATAAAGTCATTGTCATCAACATGGCTATGTATGGAATTATTTTTGTAATGCATTATTACCCTTTCTACCTAGGTTGAATTGAAATAGTCACCTCAGGAAAAATACCACGACACAAATAAGATAATTGTAGCAAAATATTTAATTTCCTATATGTAACTATACCCCATAGAGTCACCAATGGAGCAGAGAAAAAATGTGTATTCCCAAAGTTCTCTTACCCTTAATTAAAGAAGAAAAATCTATATATTCTACAGCTGGCACTGTCATCTATAATATGGCTATAATCTCTACTTATTCTTTTATTCCTGGTTTCACTGGGAATCTTTTGTATTTCACAACCTCATTTGATTATTTATGAATCTCATTTTACATCTATTTTATACCCTAAGGAAAGTTACACAAGTATTGAAACATTTTCTGGAAACCTCTCTTTGTTTAGACTATATATTGAATATTGCTAAAGACTGAGTTTGTTGAGAATATACAGTTTGATTGCTTTATGAGTAACAGTCATATATCAATTTATACATTAAATTATCCACCTGTGATTTAATTCATCGGCAATTTCTTGTTATATGAATTCTGACAACCTCCACTAAGACATCTGCTAAATATTTTCACTTTTTAAAAAGGTTATCTTAATGTAGTGATTCAAACACTATGATGGAATGTAGGAAATTGTGTGGGTCTCTTCCACACCTTCACTAAATTCTTACAACAACAACAACAACAACAACAACAACAAAAAGATGGGTTAAAATGTTTTGAAGTTTACAGATTTTAAAAGGCTGTGAAGGAGTGTGTAGATATGTATTCATGTATGTGGACCTAAATAATAAAATGTAAAGGGATAATTTGAGAGCTGTAAAGGCAACAATTTTAATACAAAATTAAAGTCACCTGAGTAGTTCTTCAGTGAATCCCTTTCTGAGACATTATATTTAAAAACTTGCAGATAAATGCTGGTGTGCCATATCCTGGAGAAGAGATGAACACCTAGATGTCCTCTAATTCCGTTACTCATCAGCTAACTGTTTTGCTTGTGGACACATTCATTTTATCCATTAAAGAATTCTATACTATCTCTTCAAGAGTAATTACAGTAATTTCATTTCTTAGAGGAAAAATAATTAATGATGCTTCTAATTAAATTATTTTCTTTCTTTGTTAATTATGATGATGTAACCTTACCCAAGGAATTAATTTTATTTGAAATAATATGCATGAGCAGGGAATTATTCATGATAGTAAACTACAAGTAGGCAGCAGTTAATTATTTTGAAAAAATCAAATAAAATTTTTAATCAAAATTGTTATACAACACTATGCAAGTAGAAACTATCTTGCTTTCATTATTTTTGGACTTAATTTTATCTTTTCAATAGCTATGATTAGTTACAATCATTTGCTAACCCTTCTCTGCCCGAACTCATTTATTGTCACTGTCGGTGTCTGACAAAAAGCCAGCATCTCTGGATGAGGAAGCTAGGAAGATATTTTTCCCCCAGCGCTCAGTACTACAAAATAAACAGAAGTTTCCCTGGCAAAGAAGAAATGTTTAGAATATCTGCAAAGAGCAAGTGAAAAGCTCCAAGGTCCAGAGCTTAATACAGTTATAGAAGCTGCGGTCCTGATATTTCTAGTAAATAGAGGTCATGACCACATCAGTGCAACTCTGGGAAACTGCTGACATGTTGTCTATGGAACTCAAGGAAATTTCTTTTCCACAAAGGACTACAATTACAGGATTCCGTTGACTATAAAAAACAAACAAACAAACAGAAAACAAACACCCTTATCAAACATTCTAATTAATCTACTTTTTAGGCTCCCAGGAAGAACAGTAAGTGTTCCCACTGAGGTGGATGTGTCAAACTTAACTACACCTAACAGGGGCATCTGGGCATGTTGATTGAGGTGCTTCTAGACTTGTTTAGCATTTGAATATCTATTCACATTAGCTTATTATTCTCATGTAATTCTTGGTTTCTATTGCAATATCTACTTTTTGTCATTATTACTTGAATCAGTTGAGTGAAGGGCTTGACAATCATGTTTATTTTCTTTCCAAGTCTTTGTATGTCGCTTTTGTAGGGTCTATTGTATCTCTGCTGTTTGCATCTTTATTCTTTCCTCCCACTAATTCCTGAATTGCTTTCATACCTTGTTAATTTCCTGAGGTGTAACAGCAGGCTTTTCATCTCAGACTCTCCAGAGTTTTTATACCGATGCTGTGAACATGTTTCCTAGTATTGTTTGTAGCACATCTCTCCATATTGGATATGTTCCTGTAGCTCCATTTTCATTTGTCTTGAGATGTTTCCATTTTCTTCTTAATTTCTTCCTGATGCACTATTTGTTCAGAGTATTTGCTTAATTTAATTTAGTTGAATACTTAAGGGTTTTTGTTATTCATTCATAATTTTATTCCATTTTAATTACAAAATTCTTAATGAGACTTTAGTTTTGGAAACTTGTTGATGTTTGTTTTTTTGTTTTCTGGTTAACAAAAGGATCTATCCTCAGAAATGTTCCATGTGATGTGGGAAAAATTGCCAGTTCTGCAGCTGTTGTATGGATGTCTGCAGATGTTTCATATATATTTATATATGTTTCTTATAGGACTGACCCTAGTGTCATTAGATAGAGAACTTCTACCTCTGCATATTGCTTTCAATACACAGTGTATATTATCTGCTGTACTTATGACTATTTTTGTTGAAGTTCTTATTAAATCTTTTGTTTCCAATCTATACAATTTCTAACTTTGACCAAGTTACTTGTGATCTTGTTTTGTTTTTCCTATTCATTCACTACCTCTTTTAATTGAATGACTGCATCCATTTATATTCAGGGTAGTTTTTTTTTTTTTAACTCTTTAGACTGACTTATGCTTTGCCTGTGTGTATGAATTGAATTTCCACCACAGGCTTGCTTGGTACCCAAGAAGGCTAGAAGAGAGAGTCAGAACCTCTGGAGCTGGAGTTACACTTGTGATAGATAGCTGTAAGCAGGCAAGTGTGTGTTGGTCATCAAACCTGAGTCCTCTAAAAGAATAAAATAGTATTCTTGAGTTCTCACCTATCTCTCCAGCCCCCTAAGGTAGTATGTGAGAGGGAAAAATCTTAAGAATTTTACAGATTTGTATTTATTTTTCTTCTGACAGATACTATAATTTCTAGTATCGTCTTTGAAAGATCAGGAATTTTTATTTGCAAATGGCACTCTTACCCTGGAAGTTGACACCAGGAGATTCTAAGACAGTGCTGACTTTGAAAGCTGTGTTGGGTTTTTCTCCCTGCTGAAAAGCATTTAGATGGGTGATGGCCCAAAGATACTGAACTTCTTCCCCTGCTGACTACTGTTTACCAGAACACAGTGGGATAAAGGAAGAGGGCTTTCAAAAATTCACAATTGATTGAGAGGAAACAGAAACTTAGGAGAGGGTAGACTCTGGGAGGAATTATGAGTAGAAGTAGGAATGTGGTGAGCATGCATTGCATGCATGCATGTATGTATATAATTCTCAAAGCATTAAAAAGTATTATATTTTTTAAAGTGTGTTCTCTCTCTGTCACATCTACTTATCCATTTAACATCAACAGTAACCATTCAAGGGATGTTATGACATGCACAGACCAGATGATGGAATGTAGCACAAAGAACATTAACATTGTTAAAGCTCCCAGAGTTCATAGGAATTACATACATGGCTGTGACATGGTGAATTCCCACTCCGAATAAGTCTCAGCACGTGTAATGAATAGCTTCCTAAGATTAGCTAGACACATTCTCTGACTCGCAAGACACTATACCTCATGCATACTCAGGAACCATATATACATTTATTACATTGACTGATTTAATTTAAAAAGAGCTTATCAGATTCCTCAGACTAATTCAATAAGAATTTTTGATGACTGAGTTTGGACATGTTTGCAAAAAACATATCATTTTAACACAATTCCCAGAGAAAACACAAATATTTGGAGGTTTTCAAAACACCATATATTTTAGTGTTATGACCCCACCTGTGTTCAGAGTTTCTGACAAGTATGTAAAATATTATGATTTGATAATAACATGAAATAAGTTATACAAGAGTATACCTGTTAACTAAAGAGTTTCATATTAATGATAAATAAAAGCAAGATTAACTGTCACAGTAGACAATCTACACTTAAATGTAAAACACAAGCAAACTGTCCACAGCATTTCCTCTTTAACTTGTTTTAACTTCTGCTTCAGTGGCTACCATTCTGGTGCACCATCTAGGATTAAGGAACTACAGCTGTGCTTGAGTTTAGCATCTGAAAAATGTGTTTAAGTTCTTTCAAAAACATTTAAAAAGTCACTGTCATGCCAAAATCAAAAGCACTGAGTACCAGAAAAGTATCAGAAAGGGATGTTAACAAGGGATGGAAACAACCACCAGCAACCCAGTTGTGATGTCTGTTAAGCAAAACCAAAATCAGTATTGCAAGGTATCTCTCAGTGTGGAATAGTGCACTAAGTTGGCCACAGTCACACACAGCTGTCTGATTGAACTTAAGCCCAGCTCAACTGGAGGAAATTCATTTGTGGTCCTGGAAATGTAGCCAACTTCTCAAGACTAGGCAGGTAATGATTTTAGAGGAGAATCTTCTACCATCACTTTACAGAAACAGCACAATCTCTAATTGCATTTTAAATATTTACCCTTATACTCACAGAAAAGTGTAGACCTTGCCTTATTCAAAGAAACTTTTCCTTGCAATAGAAGGTGTCATCACTAAAAAGCCACAATTAGTTAAAATGCAGAGAACAAATGATCAAAGGATTTCCAGGCACAAATGATACATCTATAACACAATTCCTGAACATAAAACTTGAGGAACCAAAAGAGGAGGCAGAAAGTTTATAAAAGGTAGAGGACCAGGAAATCAGCTGTGAATTTCTTTCTCCCAAGAATGACAAAGAAACACTTCAACAATATGGCTGACTGAAAAAAAACCTGAGGAAATACATCACAGATAGACATGGATGAGAGAGATAGACAGAAAGAGACAGAGATAGGATAGGTGTTGGCCAAGGAACTAAATTATATCAATGTTACACATTTCCCTAAGGTCTTACTTCTAAACAAGTTCATAAGAACAAGTTTCCCATATCCTCAACATCACAACGTGTATTGAATTTTGACACAGGACCTCCAGATTTATCCATTCAAACCATGCCTAAATAATAGCAGCTAGGTACCTAAACAGAACTACTAGAAAGCAACAATGTGAGGAGTCAGCAATGTCTCAATTTCTTACAAACAAAAACATGAAAAGAGATTGATTGCAATGACCCAAACATGGGAGGCATGGGGTAACAAGAGGTGAACACCACCTCTTCGACTTTTCTTTCTTTTCCGTTTTGCTTCTTAACATCCTATTGTTTTCTTAATGACATCCTCGTCCACTTTTAACAATTACACAAAACAAACAACAAAAAAAGGAGGAAGCAGATTATGACACATTAGCGAGATGGGAAGAACCGAAGTACATTTTCATTAAATTAGTTAGCAAGCCTCCTGGGAACATATTTTGAACCTTATCTTGAAGTGTTATCAATGAAAATACATAATTTTATAATGAAAAGAATCTTGGGTAATCTAAAAATCATGTAAAAATAGAAAATATATTGTTGAAATTATTCACTTATCTATATGGAGACTTTTTTAATTGAATTTTGTTTTAACTAGAAAATAGAAGTCCTGAGTCCATACCTTCATGGCAGTTCGTTTCTCTGCACGCTGTCATACTGTATGTTCTGTAACCAGTTCAGCTCTCGGAACTAACTTTCTAAGTAATAGTGGACATGCCATCAAGCTCTCCATCCCTTGGTGTTCTTCTTCAAAAAAATAACTGGGATGGTGTAATTAACTCAGAACTAAGTGCAGTATTGTGTTAGTGGATTCACTATGCTGCCTTACACAATAAAGGCTGGGTAGTTCAACAGGCATTTACACTATACTGAAGAACCAGAGAGCATGGTACACTATTCAGGCCACAATACTGGATGCTTTAGGGGTTAAGATTGTACCAAAGCCCTGGAAAATTTCTGCAGGCTTGCTGGTCCTAGTACATGGATAGGCACAATCAGCAGCAAGAGGCAAAGGCTAGAAGGATCAACGCATTGTGCCATGTCCATTTTAGTGTTGGACTCCTGGCTGATGATGTTTCCTACTCTGAAATATCTTCCCTCTTAGTCAGTTCTCCTAGAACACAGCCCTGCCCAGATATGCGTATCCTTAATTTGTTCCAGATGTCAGCAGACAGTCTCGAAAACAGTCAGAGGTAGCATCAGTTCAGCATTATTTACTAGGGTGGTTATTACTGTTCAAGAGAGGTTTCTGAGTGTGAATTAGTAAAAGAAAGCAGTCATGGGTCACTGAAGATGAAAAGGACACCCAAAAGCATAGCCACAGAACCGTATATAAACAAAGAATTACTATGAACGTTTGCATTAAATATACTATGTATATTTAATACATCAAGTGTATTAAACATGAGCCAAAAGATATTGTTTTCAATATTGCCAACATTCATGGCACAGACCAGTGCATTGGCACAGAGCCCACAGAGAAAGCTAATGCCTCTCTCTTTTCCTGCTGAATAATGTATTTTTGTTATGTTTCATTCAGGCTCTAAGGGGCTTTTTACATCAAGCCATTATGAATATCAAAATACTGATCCATGTGAAATATCAAACTATCTAAACAAAATATGTAATGCTTGAGGTATCCTTTCCTTTAACATTTGCTTTTATATATATGAATAAAACAAAGGTTTGTATGAAGACAGTATTCATATTCTTTGAAACTTTAATAATGTCTAAGATGTACAATACTGTTATATTTTTAAAAAATTATGACATGCAAATTGCTTAAATCATCAGAGTTTAAGAAATAACATGTTCCACAAATGATAACAGACACAAAAAAATGGACACAAACCATTAGAAACCTTCTCTAGCAATAGAGATTTTAGTAGTCAGTGAACAGTTTTCTTGATGATTATTCTGTTATAAGATTTCTTTTTCAGCAATCCTCTGAGTTTTTATCATTAATTTTAGATGATATAAAAATATGGCAAACCCTATGATCCATCCCACAACTGCTTCCATATGCAAAGCAGACAATATGATCAGAAAGTTTCTGACTATCATATATTAAGTGTGGATTTGACTGCAGAGTCCCTTTATTTCTTTAAGTAGTTTTGCTGATGACAAGAAAAAAAAGCATAAATGGTTAATCAATGAGTGACAATTTCAATAACAATAAGATTACAGTTTCTAGACTGGGCTTACTTGAAGAATTTTAGGTGTTGACATCCAACTGAAGCCTTCTTTCCTTTTAATTCTATTCCTTTGTGAGTAAAGACCACTCTATGTTATTATCCATCCCTTGGTGGGGACTTATTTTCCCCTAAACACTCAGGCATTTTTTAAAAACATTCTCTTAAGGCTTGTGCTATTTCATTCTTTTGTTCTCTCTCCTGCTACAGGGACATCAAAAAATGCACAACATATGGCAGGCAACTTCTTAGTCCCTGTCTTTTACTTTCTGTTCCCAGAACTTTTGGGTCCTCAGTTCTATTTTAACCACCACCTTATAATTCATAACTTCTCACAAAGTTCATTCTTTGAACTCAATGAACTCAATGTGTTCATTTGCACAGTCGTGTGTGTGTGTGTGTGTGTCCCCGCCAATGCTGCTCCTTTGTCAGCTCTTTGCATGAATCTGCCGAGTTGACTTTACTTAGCTCTGACTCCGAATTCAACCTATCAGGGACTTGCTTATTTTTTGCTTCTTATTTTAAGCAAAACAACATCATGAGTTTTATGAATCAAAAGACTAATGAGCCCATCTGTCATTTTCTGCAAGAATGCTACAATGAATCACGTTTGCTGGCTTTAACTGGTACTGGGAAATCACTACATGTAAATAGACTCACCGAGATGTCAAAACAAGAGTGGTGCATAAAGCAACTGCTGTATAGCTCCCTGAGATGTTTCCATGCCTTTAAAACTTTATTAGACACCTGGGAGCAGTCTGGGCACTGGCATTTAAACAAAGTCTTCAGAACTATAAGGGATATAAAGGAGTATTAAGCAGTTGGAAAATAGAATTTTCTCTCAAAATAGCAAAGGTTATTGCTGAGGTAAGTGAAAACCATATGAATAAAAATAAAGCCAAGTATGGGGATGCATGCCTTTAACACCAGCACTCAGGGAAGCAGAGGCAGAGGAATCTATGAATGAGGTCAGCCAGGGCTACAAAGTGAAATGCATGACAAGCCAGTGCTACATGGAGAACCTTGTCTCAACAATGACAAAAAGAAAAGATGGAGAAGCAGAGGGGGAAGGAGAAGATATCTCGGATAACATGATGCAGGTTTTGGTATAAGTAGCTAACACTATTGAATTAAAGGTTAAAATATAATCATTTATCCTTTGAGGACTTGTGAAAAGTTTTTCCCATTTAAATATGTAGGCAAACCAGACTGAAATTTCTTATTTTGCTTGCATGGCTCCTTTGTTTTCTTGTTGGTTATGCACTCGCGAATGATTCAAAGGAGAAGTACACTAAATGCAGACATTGATGATGATGATGTAAACATCTATAAACAATGCTGGCTGCAGTGGGCTATAATCAATGCCTTACATTAAGCTTTCACCTCTTAACATCAAGAAATATATTGTTCTATAAAATGAAATCTTTTGTTTCCTGGAGATGTATAGCAGGTTGCATTCTATTAGGGAATAAGAATTTCTGAGGTATAGAAAGTAAATGGGAGTTTATTCTAAAACTTACACTCTTTGTTACTATGAGGAAGCAGCCAAAAACAGAGAGCAGTAAGGTTATCATGGGAACATCTCATAGTATCAATAACAAGGAATGAAGGCAAAAGTGTTTAGCATCTGTAGAGGATTAGCGCCTCTCCATTTAGAGAAAAAGCAGTAACTGAAGGTAAGGTGAGTCACAATGTGAAAAATGATCTATAGAAAAAGTAATTTAAAGACAAGGAATTATAGGATTATAAAGATAAATGAGGAGCCATTTTGTCCCTTGCTATGTTTTGATCATCAACTATAACTCCATGTCTGCTCCTACGTTGAAGACTCTACCCCCAGTTAAGGGTCCTGATTAGAAAGGTTATTAGACATTTTTAAAGTGGACTGAAGGGCTTATGTCACTGTGTCAACATTCAAAGTTATATATCCTGAATCTATTTCCTGTTTACCATCTACTTCCATGAGTAGAGTCTGGTTGTCCAGCTTTCTGGTCCACCACTATACCTTCCCTGCCTGTTACCATGTCTTTGCAACCATGAGAGGAACTGTAAGCCAAATAAAACACTTTCTTCTTTAAGTTGTTTTTGTCTGTAGTTTATCTCAGCAGTAGAAATGAAACTAATTCAAGTGCCATGCCGTGGGTAGCCTTCATAGGGAGCCAGAGCCCTCCACCATGACACTGCATAAAAGCTTGCCCACAACATAAAGAAACTAAAGTAACTCTGTGCCAATGTAGTCTTATGTCCACAAAAATACATACCATATCAATGATCAAAAACACACTTGACACCTACAAAGAGACCTAAAGCCCTATGATCAGCTTCCTTATTCTGTGGCTATCATTAAATATCCATCTTCTAAATTTCATAAATTTCTTTTGGTCCAATCTTACCAAAAAGTATTCACAGACAGATATTTGGAGGGGGGCAGTTAAAGTTTAGCTAAGCAGGCACAAAGAAAGCCACTAAATTTATTGTTGACATTCAAATTACCTGAATATTTTTTTATTCTGGTACCTACTGGATTTGATGCTTGTAGTGGTTAATCTCAATTAGCTCTGCAGTCACCTGAGAGATGGGGTTCCCTGGAAACACCAGAGGGGTATTCTCTTAATTAGGTTAATTGTAGTGGGATGATCTGCCCAACTATGGGTAACACCATTCCCTGAGGTGGGATCATGGACTGTATAAAAAGGAAAAGGTGAACTGAGGAATGGCATTCATCACTCTCTTTTTCAACAGTGGATGCAAGGTGAACAGCCACCTTGCATGATGGGGAAATTAGGGAATCCTCCTGATGATCCTTCTGGCTGGAAGTCTAAGTGAACTCTCCTTTAAGCTGCTTTTGTTAAAGTATTTTGCCAAAGTAGTATGTAAAACAAATAATAAAATACATTGGGTTAATTACATGAACACACTTTTTGGTACTTGTTTCCATATTATCAAGTGTGACTAGTAACAGTATCTGACTTCTGGGTTATTTTGAGATTAAATAAATAAACACTAAGTTCTTATAGCTACATATTGAACTGAGTTGATGGTCACGAATTTTAAATAATTATCTCTATTGCTTACTTTATTTTATCCAGTTTCAAATGTGTAGAGCTCAATGGTATCATGTTTACCTACTTTCATGAGGTCATGAACTCAATCTCCTGAATAATAAGTCTATGAATTTGAGATCTGCATTCATGTTGCATGCTTCTTTTCTTAGAGTCAGAAAACACTATGACCTTTAAAAGTAAGAAGCAGCACCCATTGAGTCTCACCAACAAGATTTCTTAAACACAAACAAGGACAGGAACAACAGATAGGTTAAGGAAAAAAGGGAAAATCCCAGGAGGCTTCAACCATACAAAAAGAACTATAAGCCACCAAGGAAGGCTGAGAGTCCAAGAAATAGTACTCCTTAGGGAATAGCACGCCAGTTGATTATACAGTACCAAATTGTTGGTCCTGAAAACATACATGCAAGCAACATTATTCAAATTGAACATATTGTAATTCTATACTTATATATGCATGTAATAACAATTAATCAAAAGGCATAAATTTGAAAAGGAGCAAGGATGGTATATGGAAGGATTAGAGAGAGGAAAAGAAAAGAGGGAGTTTATAATTACATTATAATCTCAAAATATATAAGAAATTTTTAAAGTTACAAAAATGCAAATATAAAGACAGCATTTTTCTGTTTTTCCTTTCTCTCTTCTTTCATAAATATAACACATTGCTTTCGTCACTCTGCACGAAGGAAGATGCTCTGGGGATTTTTGTAACTCGTAGCCAAAACCTAACATTGCACTTCCAGGGGTCTTAACCAAAGTTGAGGCAAGGTGAATGGCTTAGTAAGCTGGAGCTCCTCTTGGCTTGAGATTTACACATGCCTTTCTTAGCAATGCTCTTAAATACTTTTTGAAACCTGGGAATCACTCTGCAGCAGATTGCATCAATACCTGTTTAAACAATGGAGAATGCTACCCCCACTAGCCACACATAAATAGCACACTGTTTCTTTTCAGGAATATTATATAAGTATTTGCAAACTTTGGCCAATTGATCAATCTAGCCCAAATCAGTTCTGGGTACATGAATTATAAGGAAGACTCCATTCTCAGAGTCAATTATTTAGGATGACTCTTCTCTTTACTGTGGCATGCTTACTGGGTATTCATGAGATTAAATAAAATGTATGTGGACAGAGACATGTTCAGTAATCAAAGACCAATGCAATCTATGATAGCTATCAAAATAAAGAATGGCCCATACTATGTGCCTATCAACCAAAGTCCTTCTCTTGAACCCCATACAAGAAAGGCCCAGAAATAATAGAGACCCTTGAGTTCCTATCCTCATGTGATCCTGTTAGTCTTGACTATTTCTGTAACCCTAGCTCTTTACTTTGAAAAGCATTTCTGTGCTACTTTGCAAATACGTATTGTCTTAGATTTCACTCTTAGGTAGCCAAGAACCTGGAATGACACATACAGTAACCACTGGGAACAAAGGATGGATGTATCTTATATCTTTTCTTTTTCGAAAAGAGAGAATCCTTAAATTAGAGCAACAGATAAAATCAAATGCATCCAGGAGGTTTCAACTATTATATTCCTAACAAAATGTTTTATCATGAAAATTCCTATTCGTAATTTTAGAAAATAAACTATTCCATAAATAAACATGTAATAACAATTAAAGAAAACTATCATGAATTTGAAAGAAGGCAAGTATGAGTACATGGAGGTATTTGAATATATTCAAAACCATGAGTACATCCCAAACAACAGTGTGAGAATTGGGTGTACCATCTGATTTTTCTGAAACAAAACTATATAATCTTACAAAAACACAGTGATTCTGGTATTCCTATTATTAAAAAACTGGTAATAAATAGCAGTGGACCTTAAAAATAAAAATAAAAGAATCCAAAGAATTCCTTACTTTTAAAGAAAAATATTCTAAAGCTATCCTTCACTGATAAGGCAATTTCTATACCCCCTCAAATTGATGTTTGGGAAAATTTAGTGAAAATTTGACATTACTATAAAGCTGCTAACAAGAAACAATTTTTTCCAGTCAAGATTTAGTATTCAGGAGTCAATGAAATTTTTGTACATACTATTTCTCTTTTAAAAATATATATAGAATATGGACATATATACATAATTAAGGTCTTGAAAACCCAAATGCCACTTTTGCATGATACTGAAACTAAGAGCCCATTTAAAGAGTTTATAGTACACTGTAATTTTTGTATCATCTCAGATCATAGGTGGCTTACATCAACGGCAAAAAAAAAAAAAAAAAGGCAATTTCTGAATGTCTCACCAAGCTCTCTAAGTGCTTAGAACTTAAGTGTGCAATAGAAATTTAGACATCCATTAATTCATTCAGATTCTGCATTTCTAACAAACTTACGGGTAATGTGCAAGGACTGTGTTTTCAGAGGTAAGCACAACGTCTTCAGACCCTCGCCAGAACCCTCTTATTTATGAAGTTCAGAAAGCGTGAGCACCAGGAAATTCTTTGATAATATATCACCGGGAATCACTATAGTGATGTCTGTAATCTGACAATGACCCAAAATGATATCAGCATGGTGACCCCCAGGAGAGTACCCTCACTGTCAAAGCCCAGCCATGCTGTTTCTATTGCTCAAATATCAAAAGTTTGTTTATTACAGCAGTCTGTTCAAATGAGCCTTTCATCTCTCTAGTGTGATGGCATTGCAGTTGACAGAATTACTAGGTCAAAATGATAACTATTCTAGATAACTATAGATTTTACCAGCTACAAAGCCCCTGCATCACCACCTTAACGTTTTATTACATTTTCTAAACATTTGAGGAATCACACAAGACAGCATGTTTCCTTTTATTTGTATTTTAAATAACCACAGGCCACATGTCTATTTAATGTCATACAAGCAAGTTGACAGCAACTTTAGTGGTCTTATTTAAGGTTGATCTAGTCACAGTCATGAGATATTAATGCTAGCTAACAATGTTGTCATGGATTCTCAAACATATACAGAAACTGACACAAGGCAATGTTGCTGGCAAAATCTAAAAGTATTTGACTCCCAGTGTAGTATCTTGAAAAGCATTTTTATGTTTGGCATATATGCACATGTTTCTGTTATTATTTGTTCATTAAGAACAAGGTAGGTAATGCTATATTTACCAAAAAAAAAAAAGGAATGGCTTTGGAGTCTGAGTGACACATAGTCGACATCCATTCTGCACTCATGTATATGTCCATTGTTGAACAGCTGAGCTTATGTAAGTTGACACAGAAGCCCTGTTTAGGACAGTGTCTTTCTCATGGCATAAGGAAAATGCTGACTGGTTTTTTTCACCTTATTAGCCAAACAAAAAATGATCATATAATAGAGCTGATGTGTTTTCCACCTATTGTGAGAAGCACCAAGGTTGCCATGACTAGGCTTGAATGGCATCAAGGAAGCAGAAAACAAACTTTGCTAGTAGAGAAGTCTATACAGCATCTTTCATATATATGGTTAAGATGCTGTTTCAGTTGCATACATGATGGAAGATGTCATTTTGTATATATGTTTCTCTTAATGGTTAATGAATAAAACCTTGTTGGCCAATAGGAAAGCAAAATAGATGGGACTAGGAGACAAGAAGGATTCTGGGAGATGTAGTAAGAGGAATCAAGATGTAGGATAAAGAGTAGTAAAAGGTCCAGACCTTCTCTCCAATAAGATAACACCATGTGGAAACACTTAGACTGATAGAAATTAGTTAATATTTAAGACAGAGCTAGCCAATAAGAAATTCTAGAAACAGGCTAACAGTTTCATAATTAATGCAGTGTCCCTGCATGTTATTTTGGGACTGACATGGCTCTGGAACAAGGCTGGCCAGAAAATGCTCATAACACATAGCTCTAGCATCAATATCATAACTTCACTAGAATGACTATGTTTAACATTAGTTGCCTTTTTCACTTCCAATTTCAACCATGCTTCCCAACAGGTATTGATCAAGACTGCTTTTCATACTCACATCGTCGTTGCCTCTACACTGACTGAAAAAAAAATGCAGCTGTAAATCACAGCTGTTTTATCATGAATTAATTGCAGAGCAAATAACAGAGATGCATGGCAATCCTGTCAGTTAAGAAATAATGGAAGTTGTCATAGTCTCTTTGTCAGAAGGAGACCACATTTAATGCTGTCCTCAAGGGTAAGAAGATTACTCAGTGGTTTGATAATACAGCTTGTCTGACTGGTGCATGCAGCTTGAGAAGCCATTCTCAACACATCTACATGGAAGAATGACGAAGGAGCCTTAAAATACAGCACTACTGACACAATGTTATCATCATGAATTCCCACAGCCACAATAGAGAAACATGATGAGAAATGTTGAAATGAAAACAATATAAATCCCTTAACTCTGGTCCATAATCCACAAAAGCAGGATATCCGTTTGAACCTCTATTTTTAGAAGGTGTCTTCCAGCTAATGCCAAACACTAGACCGACTACTTTGTGGAATAAATCCAGATGAAAAGATGTGCTCAGACGAGACAAAACAAATGCTGCATTCATATGTTACTTGTTCATGACCAGAAAAACACACGCACATTTACCTTTCAGCTGAAAAAAGAGACCAGGTACAAATTAGGCTTTTCCCCAAAATTGCTAATTGCTGGAAACTATCCCCCCTGTAACATCACTCCGTAGGGAAAGTAGGCTATTTTGAAAGGATTATTTGAAAAGTTTGTGTAGTTTTTTTTTACAAATACGTTACTGTTTCATTTGTGTGTGTTTATGAACATATACAACATATACATATATGTTTAGGTAAAAATACATATGCAAATCTGATGACATGTGTCTGTATGTACCTGTTTATATAACTACTTGTGGCAATATATGAAATATTTGAGTATTTCTTTTTATATATGTGGGGTTGTCCTTCTGACTGACATGCATAAGTGCTTATTATAGCATTGCCCTAATTATTTTACTTATATAGGTCAATTCCCATTGATCACAATTAGCTTCTGGCAATCTATTTAGCTCATTTTACTGAAGAGTTAATTTTATTTTTCTTGATCAAAAACAAGTAGCAGTTACAAACATCTGAGAGGTCTGGGCTCTATTCTTATCAGAGGGTTATAGAGAGCTTGAATTTAATTAAGTTGTGAATGCTCAGCAGAGACAGTAGCTTGTGTAGCAAGAATCTTAAAATGTTTCAGAAAAAAACTTCTCTTATTTCATTTCCATACTACAGAATCAAAATGCATTAGCTATTCTAATTGCATATTTAATTATACAACTTCACTGGGTAACATATCCACAGCATCATTGTTTAGCCTTTATCCCCAGAAATCCCCATCTAGTTCCATTACACTTGCTTGTTTGCAATGACAGAAACTTTCCAATAAAAAAAGTGGCCCTGGTAGGATTAGACATAATACTAAAAGCATTTATTGTTGCCTTCTTACCCTCATAGAGTAAGAGATAATTTGATTGGATTTAATAATGCATTTTTGTGAGAAAGTATAAGAAACAATTTAAAAACAGAAGAGTTAGACCAATGGTAATTAGGACTAGATGTAACACAAAATTTAAAGAGTACATTCTGGTAGATGTTTTGAGAAAATTTTGGCTGGAAAACAATCAATATGATATTTTTTTGCTGCAATCTATTTTTATTTGTTCAAGATCAGTTGAAATTGTGTGTGTAAATATTAATCTTTTAATCGGTCCAAATGTAAATTGATTTACCTACTTAGCATTATCTTTATAAAGATAGAGTAATGATTGAAATGTACTGTTCAAGTCAGTCTGGCATGACTTGATTTTTCTAAACTAAGGTCTTATAACCTTGTAAAAGCAAAGCATATAAAAAGAAATATAGTTCCAGAGTAGATAAATACATGTGAGGCGCTGTTGGACATAAAACGCATATTTTTAATGAATGAGTCTATTGTAATCAATATCAACAATTAGAGTCATGATCTTTCTGGATGTGTTAGAGTAAAAAAAAAATCAATGATGATAATTTTAAGGTGTTTTGCAAAATGCTTTTAGGAATCTATAAGAGGTCTCTATGTTTTCGACCAAATTTAAAATGATAGCATTAACATCCTCACTTTGTTATGTGCAAATTTCCTCTATCTACATTGGTTGCTAGGCAATAATGTCTTTCAAATATTTTTGAAACCAGATAGAATAGTGTTCTCAAAATAAATAACCTGAAATTTCTAGAGATTTTTCTATATAATATAATATCTATAGTTAATGATATAGCCTGTTTAGTTAAAAGTGACTTCTGAAAAAATATAAGAAGAGAGATATAAAATATTCTTAAAAACACAGAGGATGAGAAGGAACTTTGGGGGGAACTGAAGATGCCTACAAATTCATATGTAGTGAGATTTCAATGACTGTTCAAGCCCAGACTTAACAAAGTCTTTATATTAAACACCTAAAGTAATATATATTTTAGTGAAACACATAATAAAATATAATAAGGAAAAAACATATTTAAAAGGATAACAAGAAAAATATCTAGATAAATACAACAATTTAAACACTTCAATGGGCGTCTATTTAGTTCAGAGCTGATGCATTCTATCCTGAAATACTTGCTAAAGAAGAAAAATGTCATTCAACATATAATTGGAAAATCTCTGCTTTCAGATACAAATGGGATCTCCTTCTAAATAAATTTTATTTATATTGTAATTTCACATTTAAAATTCTAATTCACTGTACATGTATAACAATGAAGTATCAAGAAAAGGAAATTCCTGATTCATGGCTGCCTAGAAATGACACTTATGAAGGGTCATGATGTGTGACTGATCTTCACAGATAGCTCCTGAAACTGCTGCTTAGCCCATTTGTCAACTTCGGGAGAGAAGAATAAAATTTCATTAAGATTTCTGTGTGTCACTTTTACTTCCTATCTTAATCCATGAACATGTCTAAACTGAAGGAAAATTGAAGATGGTAATGGCCAATAGGCAAAATCCTAATATTTCTGTTACTAACCTGAAGGGGACTGTGAACATAGAGTAACTTATGCCACAACTATGTTTTACCACATGTACTACAAAGTGATCCCTGTGTTTTGAGTATGGTAGGCAATTATTCCAACAGTGAACTACATTCCTGATTCTATCGTTACCTTTTGTCTTAGTTACTTTTCTGTTGTTTAGAGAAAACTCCTGACAAAATCAACTACTATAGAAGAATGAACTCTTGTGGCTCATGGTCTCAACGCTTGGGGTCAGTGGATGGGACCCCACTAGGAACTGTAAAGGGATGGACTGGACATCGTGGAATAAAGTGTGTGGTAGAGTAAGACATCTCCTGCCATGGCAACTGGGAAACAGGGAGACGGAGAATACAGCAATCACCAGTTCTACTAAAGGACCCATCCCAATTCCCCTCCAAGAGGCCCTAATGACCAATGACTACAATTTTCACAGAAGGGCCACAGGCTTCAGATCATGACTTACTATTTAAACCATCTGCTGGAGGCAATTTAAAATCCAAACCAAAATAAGTCTATATTTAAAAACTCACTAAATATTGCATATCCTCTCTAATAACCTATTGTTAATGTTAATTCTCAATGTTAATGGTCATATTTTTAGCAGTCACATTATGATGATGCAAGCCTTAACTAAGCTCATAATTTTGGGTGCAACATTATGTTATTTAAGAAACATGTACATACTCAGCCACTATGTTCTATGAGCTGGCATAAAGGTAAATAAATAATATTCATTTAAACTATGTAAATATAATGGAATAATATTCATATAAAAGAATGCATTAACCCAGTACAAACTAATTTACATTTTTCCCTTTTTTTTATATAAATTTGAAACAAGGTTGTTTTACATGTCAATCCTAATTTCATCACCCTCCCATCATCCCCTATTCACCCACCAAACTCCAGCCCATCCCCTTTCTGCTCCCCAGGGAGGGAGAGACCTTCCATGGGGGAGTCTTCAAAGTCTGTCATATCATTTGGGCAGCTCTATTATAGGGCTATATTCCTGAAAACAGCTTAGTTGTGGCACAAAAATAGACAGGTAGGCCAATGGAATCGAATTGAAAACCCTGATATTAGCTCACATACCTATGAACACCTGATTTTTGACAAAGAACCTAAATTTATACAATGGAAAACAGAAAGCATCTTCAACAAATGGTGCTGGCATAACTGGATACTGGTGTGTAGAAGACTGCAGATAAATCCATATCTATCACCATGTACAAAACTTAAATCCAAATGGATCAAAGACCTCAAACTCAGCCACACTGAACCTCTCAGAAGAGAAAGTGGGAGGTACCTTTGAATGAATTAGTACAGGAGACTGCTTCCTGGAAAAAAAAAAAAAAAAAAAAAAAAAAAAAAAAAAAAAACACCAGTAGCACAGATACTGATCAACAATTAATAAATGGGACCTCCTGAATGGAGAAGCTTCTGTAAGGCAAACACATAGTCAACAAGACAAACCAGCAGCCCACATAATGGGAAAAGATATTCACCAACCCCATATCTGACAGAGGGCTGATCTCCAAATTATACAAAGAACTCAAGAACCTATTTACCAAAACACAAAATAATCCAATTTAAAGGTGGGGTACAGAACTAAATAGAGAATTCTTAATGGAGAAATCCAAAATGGCTGAAAGACACTTAAGAAAGTGCTCAACTTCCATAACTATCAGGGAAATGCAAATCAAAATAACTCTAAGATACCATCTTACTCCTGTCAGATGGCTAAAATAAAAAATACCAAAGACAGTTTATGTTGGAGAGGATGTGGACAAAGGGGAACACTCCTCCACTGCTGGTGGGAGTACAAACTCATACCATTACTTGGGAAATCAGTATGGCAGTTCCTCAGGAAAATGGGAATTAGTGTACTTCAAACTAATGTATATAATACTAATCTCTAGTGAATCTATTTCAGTGATATATAAAAAATTAGTTTGAGAACTTGTTTGAGAGTTTTGAGGTGTAAGTCAGAACAGGAAACTTGTTTTCTTAACTAAATGATCCCTTAATTATCTCTAACACAGTTCTTTCATTTAGGAAGAAAAACAAAACAAAAAAAAAAGGTAAGCTCTTAGGCTTGTTTTAATGAAAAGCCAGAAAACTTAGCAAAATTGATGTGAGAAACTTGTTCTATAGAAAAAGTAAAACTGGATGTACCAGTTTGGGGATGATAGCAGGGCAATTAGAGAAATAGAATGCTGAGAAAATTTGACAAGTAGGCTCACTCTTTTTCAATATCAAAAAATCTTTTGACCTCCAGGCAATAAGATGATTAAAGTTAAAAAGTAGCATGGTGAGAAGATAAACCCCGCCTGAGCTACAGATGCGGCTGGCACGACAATGTAAAATCATGGGGTTGAGAATTAGTAAGGATCCTGCATACAGGGGGTTCTTTGAAAATGACCTAAACTAGCAGCCTATAGGGAAGAGCATGCTGATATTTTTTTCAAAGCTCCCTACTAACCAACTAAGATGCTATGAAAAGTGTGGTAACCCCTACTAGGAAAAACCAATCTCTCCCAGCCTAGTTCATTTTTCTCTCCTGAAATGCAGGTCTATTTTTGAATACTTCCGTGAATAGAGTTCTTCCCTTCAGAACAGTTAAGTGCTAGTGCTATGCAGTTCAGCGTGTTCCCGTACAATACCCTTTATTCAAAACTTTTATAATCCACTGTACTGATGAAAGTAGATTAGGGACATAGGTTTGGTGAGAGCGACTTTCATGTGACAGGATAAGAAGCCCAAGTAGCATGTGGAGCCTGCACAAAGGCTAGAGGAGCTGAGAAGAAGAATTTGCATCAGCAAAGAGACAGTAAATATGGTCTCACTGCAGTCAGAAGGCAGGAAAAGGATGAAAGGCCCTGCAATGAGAAAGGTCAGGGGCGTCTAGGAGGGGAAAGATCTTAAGAACGTGTTCTAAAAGACATCCTTCCACACAGATGAGCTTCAGGTGGACATCTGAAACGTTTGCTTTCCTTTTCAATGTTAAAGCATACAGATCATTTGCTGTCTTTTTGAGCAACCATAAGAATTATAAAGTCAAAGTCATGAAATTTCAAAAATGAAAGGGATTTTGAAAATCAGCAACTTTGCACTCCAGATGAGAAAACGGAAGCACGGAGTTTTACTGAAGATCCCCATGTCAAACAGTAAGGTCAGGGGCTCTGCAGAGACGGTCTTGCAAGAACATATCTAGGGCTTTGTGTACATGTTTTTATAACATCATGCCACCTTGCTGACAGCTGAGTGTCTTGTGACACTCCTATAGTGTCTTCCATATGTTTAAGGGGGTAGCCCCACCTCTTAAAAGGGACACAGTTGTGGTTTAGTATAACAGTAGAAGCAAGATATGGCAACCGATTTCAGTTTTTGAGCTCTACAACTGTTTTCTGCCACACATGGGATGATGCAGTAACTTTAAAACTGTTGATTAGCTGAACAATATGGCCATGTCAAGGTTCTCATAGCACAGGAACTTGCTATGGCAATGAAAAATGTTCAATTGAGAATCTGTCTCTTCACCTTCATAGAGCTACATATTTTAGGAGGATGCTACTGCACAAGGTTTCCATATTATGCATCAAATTCCCCTTAGTTTTAGCTGTCCCTTCAATCATTAACTCTCACAAGACCCTCTTCCCTTCTCCTCTTTGTTTGGTCTTCCCAATTCAGTGACCTCCTTGTCATCCATAACAACTTCCTCTAACTAATCTCTATTAGTTATAGATAGCTTCATTATCAATAAATTAACAGCTTGTGTGTGTGGCTTGTGTGTGTGTGTGTGAGAGAGAGAGAGAGAGAGAGGGAGAGAGAGAGAGACAGAGAGAGAGAGAGAGAGAAAGAGAAATACTTTCCTTATTTGCGTTTCTGGTCACTCAGGATATGACTTTTCTAGCACCATTTACTTGTGAATTTCATTTTTTGTAACAGCTGAGTCATATTCCATTGTGTGAATTACGACGTTTCCTTTTCCCATTCATCCTTCCATTGACATCTGAGGAAAAAGCAGGGGAGATAGTGCAGGACTAGGAGACTTAAGAGACCAGTGTCTATTGCTGGTCTCACTAACCAGGCTAGGAAACCACAGAGCCTTCCATTTCTTATTGATTCTAATTAATGTATAGAGAATATTTTGAAGTAATTCTAGCAAAGCAAGTGGAAGACTTGTACAATAAAACCTTTAATACATTGAAGAAGATATCTGAAGATGGAAAGCTCTCCATGCTCATGGATCAATAGAATTAACATAATGAAAAATGGCCATCCTACCAAAGCAATGTATGTATCCCACCTTTCTCAGACTGCTTGCAAATTTGACTTCCTTTTCTGGAAATTGCAAGATACTACTGAAAATAATAACTTTTGACAGGTAAAAGAACCTTGTTGATGTTCTTAATATTCTCTTTCAAAGTATGTCCTTGGGATTCTCTGGATTTACTATGTTTCCATCAATATGTCCACTTTTCATCTCTAAACTTGTTAATTTGAACTTTCTTTCTCTGCCTTTCACTTAATTGGATTAAAGGATTTTTAATCTTACTGATTTCCTAAAAAAGAAGAAAGAAAGAAAACAAGTATTTGTTTCATTGATTTTTGTGTTGCTTATCCATTTGTTTGTTTTTTCTACTTTATTGATTTCAGTCCCAAGTTTATCTGTTTATCTATTCCTTTCAAGTGTCATTTTTTTTCTTTTTCTTTTCTTCTTTTCTTTCTTTCCTTCCTTTTTTTTTTTTTTTTTTTTTTTTTTTTTTTTGCTCTAAAGTTTTCAGGTATATTAATATATTACTAGTATCATATCTCTCTATTTTTTAAAATGGAGCCAATTAGGGGTATGAACTTGATATTAGAACAGCCTTCACTATGTCCCATAAGTTTAAGTATGTTGTGTTTTCATTTTTATTTGATTTTAGAAAGCTCTTAACAGCACTTCTAATTTCGGTCTAGGCCCAATTTTCATTCAGTAGTGAGGTTTTCTTTTTTTCTTTTTTCAGTTTCCATGAGTTTGTAAGCTTTCTGTGGCTTCTGTTGTTGATATCCAGCTTTAATCACTGTTAGCCAGATAGAACGCATGGTGTTATTTCTATTTTCTTTTCTTTTTGTTTAAAAAAAGAAAACAAATTTATTAAGTTACAATTTACGTAAAGTAAAACTTAACTTGGTCTTAGAGACAAGAGTCTTTCTCTGTAGCTCAGCCTGTATTTGAACTTGGGATCTCTCATACACCAGCTGTCTTTTTCTTTCCTTTTTTATTTAAATTTGAAACAAGATTGTTTTACATGTCAATCCCAGTTCCCTCACCATCCCATCCTTCCTTATCACCCCCCACCAAACCCCAGCCCATCCCCTTTCTGCTCCCCAAAGAGGGTGAAACTTTCCATGGGGAGTCTTCAAAGTCAGTCATATCATTTGGGGCAGGGCCTAAGCCCTCCTCCACCATGTGTCTAGCTTGAGAAATTATCCCTCTATGTGGGATGGGCTATGGGCTCCCAAAGCCCATTTGTATGCTATGGATAAATACTGGTTCCACTGCCAGAGGCCCCATAGACTGCCCAGTCCTCTTACCTAACACCCACATTCAGGGGGTCTGGGTCAGTCCCACAATGGTTTCCCAGCTATCAGACTGGAATCCATGAGCTCCCCCTTGTTCAGGTCAGCAGTTTTTGTGGGTTTCTCTAGCCTGGCCTTGACCCTTTGCTCATCACTTCTCCCTTTCTGTAACTGGATTCCTGGAGTTTGGCTCAGTGTTTAGCTGTGTGTGTCTGCTACTGCTTCCATCTATTACTAGGTGAAGGCATATAAGGTAGTCATCAATTTCATTATCGTGGAAGAGCATTAAAGGTAGCCTCTCCACTATTGCTTAGGTTATTAGTTGGGTTCATCCTTGTAGATCTCTGCACGTTTCCCTAGTGGCAGATTTCTTTTTAGATCTAACATGGCTCTCTGTAATATGGTGTCCCTTTTCTTGCTCACCTCTATTCTTTCCTTGACTCAATTTTCCTGTTCCCTCGTGCTCGCCTCTCCCCTCCTCTTCTACCCTTCTCTTTCTCCTAACTTCCTCTCCCCTCTTTCCATGCTTCCAATTTGCTCAGGAGATCTTGTCCCTTTCCCCTTCTCCAGATGCCCATGTATGTTTTTCTTAGGGTCCTCCCTCACATAGCTTTTCTGGCTATGTGAATTGTAGGCTGGTGATCCTTTGCTCTGTCAAAATCCATATATGAGTGAGTACATACCATGTTGTCTTTTGTGACTGGGTTACTTCACTCAGGAGGTTCTATGCATTTCCCTGCAAATTCCAGGATTACATCGTGTTTTTCCAACATTGTGTGAATGTACCACGTTTTCTCCATCCATTCTTCAGTTGAGGGGCATCTATGTTGCATCCAGGTTCTTGCTATTACAAACAATGCTGTTGTGAACATAGTTGAACAGATGTGTCCAAGTATGTTATTTAGTCTTTTTCCCTTGCAGCTTTTAATATTCTCTTTGCTATGTGCATTTGGTGTTGTGTCATCATGTCCTGTAGGGAATTTCTTTTCTGATATTGTCCACTTGGTTTTCTGTGTGCTTCTTGTACCTTGGCAGGCACCTCCTCCTTTGAGAACATTTTATTCTATGATTTTGTTGAAAACATTTTATGTACATTTGACCTGGGTTTCTTCTTCTTCCTCTATTCCTATTATTTATAGCCTTTTTGAATTATTGGTTTTTTTCAAAATGTCTCAGATTTTCTGAATGCTTTGTGCCATGTTTTTTCTTAAATTTTGTGTTTTCTTTGAACGGTTTATTCATTTCTTCTATTTTGCCTTCAATGCCAAATAATATAATTTCCATCTTGTATTCTGTTGATGATGTGTACATCTGTGCTTTCTATTTGAATTCTTAAATTTTTCACTTCCAGTTTCCCCTCAGTTTGTATTTTCTGAATTCATTCTAATTGCACTTTCATGTCTTGTACTGTTTCTTTTTTTTTTTTTTTCAATTTGTTTATGTTTCCATAGATTTCAAGAGCAGAGCCATTCATACCTCTCTCAGGACTTTGCAAATATGGATGATAACTATTCTGAAATCATTGTGTTGTGCTTTAGCTGCCTTGTGTTTCTCGTGGCCTACAATAGTAGAGATGCTTATCTCTGGTGGAAATATGTTTTCCTGACTTTTTTTTTTTTTTTTTTGTGTGTGTGTGTGTGTGTGTGTATTTAGGCTTGGACTTTAAACATCTGTGTTTGGGATAATTGTAGTTCTTGGTACTGATATCCGGTCTTATGCTTGCTGAGAGGTGCATAGACCCCAGGTAATGGAGGTAGGTAATAAGGTCAGGCAGGGGACAGGGCACAGAAGATGGCCTTTGACAAAGCTGGGGAAAAGTTTTGGGGATTGAAATTGGAGGACAGAAAATTTTTGTCTAACAAGAAAGGAAAGCCACTTTTTTGTAGTACCCATATATTTAATGTTTTGGGTCAATTTCTTATATTAATTATACTTCTATACTTACACATACATTTTCATTTTTTCTTTTTCACTTTGCTTGGGTTTGTTGATGTTGAGGTGGTTTTATTTGCACTGCTGTGGACTGTTTTTTTTTTTTTTTTTTTGTTAAATTCCTGCTACCTGTACTAACTAAAAGAATTAAGACAGTAAGACAGTCTTTTTTTTTTTTTAATTTCCTCATTGTCTTTACTTTTGTTATATATACTTGTATAAAGCATCGGAGTTGTGGAGCCACTCTCCCACAATGAGAATGGATGGCTGTGTATTGACTAATGATCCTACTTACTCATCTGTAACAGAGACCTTTGAGCCTGCTTTCTTTGGCTCCCATGGGTACTGACAAGGTACAGTTCCAGGTGCCTGTGGAGTTGGCCACACCCAGGCTGCACTCCCTTTAATTTCATCATTTCCCCAGTAGACCTTCTGTGACCCGTTTCCCACATATTCACATTAAAACAGTGCTCTAATTTCTACTGTGTAACAAACAGACAGAAAAAAAAAGATATTCTAACAACCAATCCTCTGGCTTTGACTTTGATTTTGGTTTCTTTAAGAATTTTTGTGTTATAGTTGTTATAATTGTTATAATGTATCAGTACAATTCTCCTGATTTTATGAGATTATGTAAAACTCAATTGAAACTATCAAAATAGCACTACATTTTTTCTTCTAAATGAGTATGTAGTTCTCCTGTATATTTACTCCACCTTGAATCTATTCATCCTAAGGCTGTGAGGTAATGATCTAACTTTATTTGGCTGACAGATAAGAAATCATCTCAGTCCCTTTCCTTGAATAGCTATTCTTTCTCATGTATTACCAATAACACTATGTTTAATGTATGCTGCTTGCCATGCACAAATCAAGTTGTTTCTGGGTTCTTTGTTCTACACTGAGTTGCATATCTGATCCTTCACTGATTCTACATTCCCCATCGTTACAACTCTGCAATGAGGTCTGTTACCTGATAGGAAAGCTCTGATCTTATTTTAATAGTCTGCTTTGCACATTTCAAGACATGATATATTACTTCTCACACCACCTGTTTAATTTCAGACTGTCCATAACTTATTATCTTCAACAAGATATTCTTCCATGTACTTATTTGCATACACTAAATTCAGCTATACACACACATATTACACACACGCATGCACACACACATATATTACACACACACATGCACACACACATATTACACACACGCACGCACACACATATTACACACACGCACACGCACACACACATGTATTACATACACACACGCACGCACACACGCATACACATATATTACACACACGCACGCACACACACGCATATCACATGGAAGAATATTTTTTCTTTTTATTGTTTCCCCCCCTCCTCTTTCTCCAGTCCCACCAGGCCACACCATCCCTGCAGTTTCCACCCGCTAATCTACTCCTCCTCTGTTTCTGTTCAGAAAAGGGCAGGTGCCCCATGCAAATCAACAAAACTTGGCATATTAAGTTTCAGTAAAATAAAGCACCTTTCCATGTATTAAATCTGAGTAAGGTGACTCACTCAGAAATAGAAGTAAGGTTCCAAATCTGGACTTTTGTAGTATTTCTGAACCTAAATATATTCATTTGGATTTTCAGTTTTATGCTTTATGTGTGGTTTCTTCTCTTAGAGCTCATGAAGGTGGTAACAGAATTAAAAAGTATGTGATTTGCCCCTAAATAAATGATTTATTGGATAGTTGATTGGTTAATTTATATTCTGGTCTCATTATTATGCAAATTAAGAAAATTACAACTATATACCCCACTTTAATTATAAGAACAGTTTAACTTTTCAGGGGACACACAGGTCTACAGTTACCGCAGTGAAGTTATCTGCTAAGGACATCTTACCCTGTTCCCTTGTTATACTGGCATATTTTACATGATAAAGCACACCATAACACCATAAGTGAACAAAGTCTCCTCTTTCTTGCAATTTTCTTAAAATAGAAACCAACACTCTGTTTTTCTTAGGGTGATTAATCCCAGGGACTGATAATTAATTGCTCATATCATGTAGAGTAGCCCTATGAGTCCTAAGTGGACTCTCCTTTAAGTAAAATCAATACTGCCTTACAATGCATAACTTCAGGAGTGACATGAAGACTTCTGTTTATTTCAGTAATATATCTATGTACACATACATACACATAAGAGAAAGGGGGAAGTAAGAAGGGACAAACAGAGGCGTAGACTAAGATTATCTATAGTATACATCTATGTCTGTTGTGATTTGGAAGTTTTTTACCTTCCTACAGAGGAATAGGTGAGTCATGGGGCAGAAGGTCGATCAGTTAGGAACACTTATGCAAATATAAAGTGCATTCCCTAATGACCAATTTTTCTATTGTCATTTTCATGGTTTTTTAATAGTTCTCAAGGAGACTAAGGGTCAATTTATTGTTTATGGCATTCATTTCATTTCTCTTACCCTGACACTGACAAATGGCCTGTTCACATGACTACAATTTACAACTCTAGGCATCTTTACTCACTCACTCTATCTTCTTAAATATTAACTGCCCCTTTTAAAGATACGGAATGTGTAGAGACACACCATTCCCAGAGGGACATTCACAGCATATAACACTGAAGACTGCCAACGTTAGCTTGAGTAGTTGGTGCCTTTAAAACCCCTAGGAATTTAATAGACTTTACTCTACAGCTAGTCTTAAAGTATTGGTTTTGCTGAGGTGAAAAACTATAGTCTCTCATAACAAGGTCTACATTATCCATCTTTCAAAATTAAAAAAAAAAAATGAAGTCAAACAGAGAGGTGGTTGCAAGACATCGTTCTCTCAGCTCTTTCGAAGCAATGGTCTCTGCTCTCTTCATTATTCTTGTTGCCCTGTGTGCTGGGTTAATTGCAATGTCCTGGTTGGCAATCAAGGAATCAGAAACAGGTAAGCCATGCACTTAAACATGGAACATGTTCTAAGTCAGTCTTTGCTGAAATTTATTCATTGCTTTTGCTACACCACAAGATACTTTTTGTTTCATTTAAGTGGTTCTGGACACTTGACTTCATAGATAATTAAGAAAATCAGTTGTTATGTCATTTAAAATAATCACAAGTTCAAATTTTGGAAGAAAATATTTTAATTTCTTGAAAAATAATATTCAGTTTTTAATATCAACATATAATATAGTAGATTTCACAGTCTGTATACTCATACTGATAAAAATTAAATCATAAACATATCTAAATATTGTCAATTATACGAGCTCATACACATGAAGAAAGTGAACACTGTAGTCCATTTATATAAAATGATATCTTTATTCTGTTTTTGGCCTAAAATGTTGCTGATAACTTGAGTAAATACATCTAAACATAAATACATAAATAAAGGTATATTACTCCTGCTTGAGGAGTAATATGATAAGAAAAAAGAAAGAAATTAAAATTGTGTAGAATTATGCAAATATGGGCCAAAAGCTTTTCAAAGACATTCAAATATAATAATATGAGGTAGCAAATTTGACTTCATTATTATTAGTATTTCTCTGTCTGGGTTATGAATCTGGAACAAAGAACTAGAGAACAAATTTACTTAACTCGGCAGCATTTGATTCATAGAAGGCATCAGAACACAAACTGGACCTCAGTTCTGAGGTCCTAAAACCTATTCAGTTATAAGATAAATATACAGTCATAATCATCACAATAGTCTGGGCACTGATGATTCTTTTTTGATAAAATTTGATTTGTGCTTCAAAAATAATAAATTATATGTAGGCAGATTAATTAATTCTAAAAATTCACAAGGAGAATTTACTTGTGAGTCACCTTAGTTTTAATAAGTAAGTACTTGGGGGTAGATATTTTCCTCCTGACAAATAAATGTTTGAATTTGAATATAATAAAAAGTATTTGTGGTTTCATACAAATAATTTAGTATAAAACCTGATAATTTAAATATTAAAACCATCTAGAAGGTATCAGACTATAAGATGAATAATTGTGTTTTGTATAATCAATACACAAGTTTCACATAGAGTTTTAGAAAATTGTTGGTTTTAGGCTTATTATATGCTTCAAATAACTTTTAAAAAACAATAATTTTTGGTCTATAATTTTTTGAGTTCATAAAGGATATGTCACTTATTTATTCTATGATATTGACATTATTTGTAAGTTTAAATTCAATGCAATGAGGAATAACTCAGAATAAAGAGAAATTTGATTTTAACTAATAAGACATTAGAAGAAATAAAATGTTTTATAGTTGTTTCATTTTTGTACTTATGGAAATATTGTAAAGTATTAACATCTTTAATTGAATAGATTCACCCTCTATTTCCACTCCAGCTACCCTCCCTTGAAAACCTTTCAATTTCCCCAACCTCTTTCCTTGATTATTGTTATATGCACATATATGTATGTATACAATTTTAAAATGCTATAAAGATTATATAGAATGCATATATAGATTTCATCAAACTTGTCATCTTGTGCAGGCATAGAAATTGTCCCTACTAAAACATTCACATTCATGCAATATTAGTAACTAGACCATATTCTTTATTCAGACTGCTGGTTTCTCCATCAACATCGTAATGTCTAGTATTCAGTTCAGTTCCATATACACACATATGCTAGTAAAGGTCTCTGATCCTTCTTCAATCAGACATCTCTCAACTCTTTCACCATTTCCATACTTAAATTGGAAAATTTAAATGCAATTTAATTTGGGCACAAAATGGAAATTATATTAACAACAACAAGGTACATAATTGTACAATGTTGATTGTTTATGCTAAATATAAGTTTATTATTTGAAATATTAGTTTTAATATTTGTCTGAACAGGAAATGTATGTGTCTAGGAAAGTTTAGATGTTATAGTTAGTCAAATATATCTTTAAGTTTTACCCCCATCATTGCTCATCTTTATTACCTTAGGATATTATGTCACTCTAAGTTCCTGTTTCCCTGTTGTAAGAAAGAAACCTTCTCATATCATACCATGGTGAGAATTATTTGATGTTACTATTTCATTAGCTGATGGTTTTATCGTTTTGTGAGTTTAAGCCAAAGCTTCTCATTTTAAATACAAGTATGTATCAAAGAAAATATTCAGATAAAAGGACTGTTTAACTTGTTCGCCACATCTTACATTACTTCCCCTCTGAGACTGTGGATTTTCTACATCATTGTAGATAGCTTCTCCAATGAAGACAGTTCCTGTCTCATGCCAAAAGTCATACGTGCCAGATTTATAATTATTAGGATGTAAGAAGTGCCTTCAAAGCTGTTTCAAAGTTACACATGAGTAGAAATTTTCACAGAAATTCACACATAGAAAGCCAGCAGTGTCCAGGAGGCTTGGGGTCCAAGAAACATCTAACAGCAGCTACACAACTTTTAATGGTCCATTTCTCACTATGTTTTCCTGAGTCACTTTCCGTAATTGGTAAAGTATGATTATGCCCTGTGACTTCCAACAGGAATCTCAATTCAGAAAGAAAATGAAAAAAGAAAAAGTGTATTGCTTAACTTCAAAGAAAGAAGAAAGAAATAATGGGACAGAAAATAAGCCTATGTGTGTATGTGTATACACACACACACAGACACACACACACACACACACACACATTTTAGTCTTTTAATAAAACAACCAGATATGTGAAAATGAAAAAAGAGTGGGAAGTAGCTGGTTTTAGAAAAAAAAGGACTGCAAAAGAAAAGCAGGAATGAATTGATTACAGAGAAAGTATATTAAATGAGTGCCATTGCCTCTATATTGTAAACCATGATGCAATATTCTCTTCTATTAATAATCAGGAGTTTTATTTCTTATTAATCCATCTAGATGCAGCCCTTGGAAAAAGTCATCAAGTCAGAGGGACATTTAAAATAACATCTGGAGTGACATATAATCCTAATTTACAAGACACACTCTCGGTGGATTTCAAAATTCTTGCTTTTGACCTTCAGCAAATGGTAGGGGGCTGTTTCTCCACAGCTTGTTTAAAATACCATAATCAATTTTATTAACTTATTTTCAAATGATACATAGCCCACATTTTTTTTTCACTCAGAAAATATCAAAAAACTGCATGTTGCATTCAGGATTGAAAACTGCATGAACTCCCTCTCCCCCACCCCAACCATGAGTATTTCCTTGGTTCTAAACAAATGGATGGCCTGTATTCTGTATAAAAAGTTGATAAAAGTTAAATTATAGAATTTAATGCAGTTTTCATCTTTTTTAGATAGATGAGATCTTTGAATCAAGTAATCTGAAGAACGAATATAAGAAATCGAGGGTTTTTCAATTTGAGTGAGTATACTTGAAGCCATCCCATCCCCCTGATACACATTGCTCCAGAGAACATACTACTCAAATGTATGCTGTCATTATGTATAGGAAAACTAGAAAAATTTCCCACATTGTGTGAGGACCTAAAAATGATTTCTAGTAAAAAAAAATTTCATTTTTAATAAGAGATAATAGTAATGTTTGAAAATTGATATATTAACATGCTCCTCTTACCAGGGTAAAACTGTGCTGATGTGTGAGGACTAAAATTGAATAAATGCCATGGAGATGTAGTGCTTAATTTGTTAAGAACATGTGAAAGAAACTTCTTAGTTATTAGCAAAATAATATGTCACCAAGTTTGTTTACATTGTAAATCACAAAAGAGATGAGAATTGTTAACTTTTGTAATTAGAGAAAAAACGCTCTGCCCCTTCTGGCCTCTGTGAGCTTATGTGCATACACATACTCTCACATAGACACACACACTTGCACACATGCCTATGCACACAGTAAATAAATATTCATAATTTCAATCTTCAATAAATAAATTAGTCATGTAAATAGGATAATATTTAATTTCACTATGAATACTTCAATCTAGAGTATGTATTGGTATCCAGATATGTTAAGCTATACTATATATGTAAATATAGCATTTTCTACAGGAACACTTAATATGAGATTTAACCTCTTAAGAACGAATGTTTCTTCAGAGATTATTCCATGTGTCTCTGTTGAATCATTGTGTCTATAAATGAAAGTCCAGAACTCCCTGATCTGTCTTCTTGCTTACATCACAGTAAATCTAATGATTTATAACATGTTAGGACCAAAGGGACTTTGAAACAGAGATACACACGAACAGTAAAATTAGCAAAGAAGATTGTGCTGCTAATAAGAACCTATAAAATTTCAAGAAAAAAAAAGTAGTGTTCTACTCAAAAACTAAAAAATTCAAATACAAACATATACAATTTAGCAATACCTCTGGTATTGCTAAAATAAGAGAGAGAGAGAGAGAGAGAGAGAGAGAGAGATTTTTAATTTCCTAAAATGAGGGGGGAAATGTGACAGAAACAATTTGGATGCGAAAACACAGTGTCAAAAGATCACATCTGTTCTTTTTTGGATAATTTTTATGTAAAACACTATTGAAGAAGAGAAGAAAATGATGCAAATGTAACCCTGAAGGCACACACATCATAACCGGTCATATCATCTCTGGATATCTCATTCAGTTCATTTCCAAAGTTGACTTTTTATCGGGAAATTCTACACTTTACTTATCCCTTGCTTCGTTCTCCCTCCTGCTTTTTTCTTCAGAAAATTGATCATAATATGTGAAGACTTATAGCAGAGTCTGTATCCAAAGTCCCTTATTTTTTATTATTATTATTATTATTATTATTATTATTATTATTATTATTATTTTATTTTTAAACCTTTTTTACATACTAATCCCAGTTCCTCTCTGATTCCCCCCATCCACTCCTCAGAGAGGGTGAGGCCTCCCATGGGGACTCAAAAAAGTCTGTCACATCACCTGCGGCACGCCTAAGGCCCTCCCCACTGAATAAGGTATCCTCATTTTTAAGCCAGAGAATTAAACATTGTATAAAACACAGAACTCATAATCAAAAAAGTGCACCTTATTTTGCTATGTATTTTGTCTTAAATTTTATCTGTGTAAATAGTTACATAAATAAAATTCTTCTCTGAAACCAATAGTAGTAGTTAGAGCCACCATGTGGAAAGACAATACATCAGATTATTAATTAAATGAACCCAGCCTGAGTCTGATGTGCGGTAGTCAATCCAGAAGCCTAGGAGAGTGTTCTAACTTTATGTTTCATACCAAATATGACGCAAATTTATTTATTTTTATAAACCTTACACTGCTTTACTAGTAAAAGCTGCAGAAAAATCGTAGATGTAGTAAGAGTTTTACAGTAACTGTATTGTGGACATGATGTAAAGACAAATCAACATATTAAAGTGATGTACGGGTATGTGTGGGAGAGATGTGCCATAGATAGAGACTTAAGTGCCTTCTGTTATTATGCAAATCGTACCATCATTTCCCCTTTCTTTTACTTCCTTCTCAGAATGACATTTCACTGTCATGTTTCTTTCCACTGAGGCATTTATAATTATTTCTTCAATTTGACATGATGAAAGCTGTCACCTTGACTTTGTGTAATCTCTAAGAAACATTATTTCTCTTCACTTCCCCAAATGGTCTTTAGCTTAGCTTGTGATGTCCACACCAGTCTGTGTGGGGGAACCACGCACTTTGAAAGAGACGATGAAATGCAAAATTAAAATCAAGTATAAAGAAAATAAAGTAAAACCACTCAAATATAAACTAGTGTCCTGTGCACCTGCACAAGTAGAGGGCAAAATAACACCAAAGGTCAAACATAGGTACATAGCAAGAATGAAAAAGGATTGTATGAAAGTGGCAGCAGTGGGCAGGGCCATAGTTCAGGCAGCGAAGTCTTTGACATCATGGAGGTTTGAAGACTTGGGTTCATTGTCCAGAATTTACATAACAAAGCTGGTTTTGGTAGCACAAACTTGTAATTTCAGGTTAGGGTGGCAAGGACAACCAGATTTCCCAGGCCTCTCTGGCCAGCTAGCCAAACTGAAATTTGAGTCAGCGAGACCCAGATAAAATAGGAGATTCTTTTTCAAAAGTGAAAGTGGACAGCATCCTGAGTGAGGACAGCTGAGGTTGTCCACCTGCCTCCCTGCATAGGGGGGGATGCATGCATGTACCCTCCCACCCACACACCCAAATATCCATACATAAGAACACAGGCCTGCCCATCCACACACACAAAAGAAATGACTACAATATCTACGAAAATTGAAACAAATATTTTGTCTTCTCAACAATAGCCAAGAAATATGTTTATGCTTCCACATCTCTTATTTTTCTCACAGATGAGCCTTGCTTTTAACCACATGATTTACAAGTATTTAAGAATCAAGGTATTAAGAAAGAATTTTATTAAGGAGTTCACATACCTAACACCATTAAGACATTCTCTCTATTGTGATGAGGTACTGAGAGCATTGTCTTGACCTTCCTTCATTTGGGATGCTTATAACGTTTTTAATTTCCTACCTAAAAGAGTTACCTAGGCAGTGACTGATAAGTACATTCAGCCATTAATTAATTAATAATAATTATTCTCTGAAGGTGCTATGACAATGCTTATTTAAATCCCTGTTTCAAAGAAGTAAAAATATTGTTAAAGAGATATATCAACATCAAGGAATATCTAATGTTACTAAGTAGTGATTCCTATAATAGTTCAAGGAAATATAAAAGATTTAAGATAACTTCACCTAGCCTTTGATTGGCTGCTTTGTCTAAGTTATTTTCAGAGCTTTAGACAGAAGTTCATTCAATTTCTATAAGTGGAAAGTATTCATGCTACTTAAAATTAATTCTTTCAAACAGCATGTGTGCAAAGGTGTTTAATTTAAGGTTGTGAGGGACATGAGAACACCGTTAAATAATCAGTATTAGCGCTGTCTTGTGTATTTTCTAATTTCACTTACTAGAAGGAGGCTTTATTCCCCTCATCCCAATGCAGGTTTTCTGCATCCTCATCCACTGATGAGGCTGTAGCAGGACACCTTGGAGACTGAGTGTAGTTCCCCACTCATACTTTGTGTTTTTAGCTGCTGAAGACCATAGCATTGCCACTCTGAATGCAGGTGTGTTCCTACGTACTGTGTCAGGCACTCGTATGAATTCCATGGATCCTTGAGACTCTGTTTTAGCACCTGTACTGAACTATCCCATCATGCATACACCCCCACAACCATCTTTTGTTCTCCTGTTTTCCTCCTTAGCATCCTTCCTTTCCAACCTAGCAACTGCTAAGCTCCAGTCCATGGCACATCCGCAGTGATGCTTAACTGGTGAACTTTTCTAACTGAGCATTTTTCTCCCTAGTTCATTCAGAACTTTGTGCAGTCATACAAAATGCCACCCGCAAGACATGACGGAATTGTATTCTTCTCTCCTTATTAGACAATGGGGTCTGACCACAGAGGTCAGAAGAAGGCATTAGTTCCCCTGGAATTGGAAGTTATGTGTTGATTTTAATAATCATGTGGGTGCTGGGAACCTAACTCTGGTCCCCTGAAAGAGCAAGAAGTACTCTTAACCAGCCCAGAATCCACTGTTCTTGAGACTAAATGAAGGTGGGATTGTCAATTCAGGGTCAAAGAGTTATGCCTAGAAAAAAAGTGACATAAAGTCAAACAAAATTAATATAAAGAAGACAGTCCATGGTATTGTCACTTTCTCAGAAATAATAATCTGGAAAAGGGAAATACAGGAAGGGGAAAAAGAATGAGGAATCATTCAGACCTATTTTATTCTCTCTCTCCGCCTCCATCCCTCCCCCTTCTCGTGTGTGCGTGTGTGTGTGTGTGTGTGTGTGTGTGTGTGTGTGTGTGTGTGTGTGCAAATCTTTCATCTAAACCTAAAGTGCACCTATTCACCTCAACTAGTTAGCCAGTTTCTATCAGGATTCCCCATATTTGCCTCTGAATGCTGACATTACACTTAGGAAGATAATGCCCTCCTAGCATTTATATGGGTGTTGGGATTCAAATTCCAGTCATGATGCTTGTGTGTTATCCTCATAAATAATCACAAATGAATATCTATAATCATAGTAAAGGGGGCAAAATCACCATTAGACTTAAGCATTTCAATTTGTATTTGATTTGTAAAATCATGGACCATAAATTGTTGCTTTATCCTCTACATAACAATATCCATTGTAAAAACCTTATATTTAACAATATTTTTTAAATACAGCAATTTTAGTGACCTTACATGACATATGTCATCAAAATATATCACCAAGAGTAACAAACTGAGTCATCATTCTATTTGATCATATTTTACAAGTATTTTATGTATTTTTTACCACTTTCTAAAGTGTGTGTGTGAAAGTGTGTGTGTGTGTGTGTGTGTGTGTGTGTGTGTAACCAATCTGAAGAAAAAAATCTGTTGTCTCTCTTTGGGGTATTGTTATTATGCTCTGTGGAAAACGTTTAATTCACGGAGCACTAGCAGTTGACCCTTTTAATAAAGGACTGGTTGCCCTCGGTGGCAATGTGCACTTTAAGTTTGCCCTTTACACACAGATGAGTCACAAAGTTCTTGAAGGAAAGTGCTGTGTTTATTCAGCAAACGTAAAGGTTATCAGTATCATTAAAGAAAATATGAGATAAGAAGCATTTTGATCTATTACAGCCAAGCTCTCTGTGCAATGATAGGATTTATCTAACTATAAAATTAATGAAGAAAGAAAGAAAGAAAAGCAGAGACTAAAGGAGGAGGGCTGTGTACCTCTACTAAGAACAAGTTCTTTGAAATGAAAATGGCTATTATTTTTCCTTAAAGAAATGATTTTTCTCGTTTATCTTAATAAATAAAATAAATCTCACAGGATGGGTACAGATCATTGATAAACTTCCCAAAATAAGTTTCTGCCTACTTAAGCGATAAAACACAAATACTTATCATGGTATCATTGATTTCTCCTATACATCTTTCTTATCTCAACATTTATACTGAATACAAGAATAAACTGTAAAGGATACAATCATATGTGTATCTATAATATAGAGCTGTTATCCTCACAGAGGTAAATTATTAACTGCAATATATAATTCACAACTAAAAAGACACATCTTTCATACAGATATGTTTACGCCTGAGGTTGAATTGTTCTAGTTAGTTACAAGCCAGTGTAGGAAAATTTCAGAACTGCATTCTCTCTACCCCAAATACCTTGTGTCTTCTACTGCCTGATTTCAAGCTGCACAAGATCAAGGGATCTGTATAATTAAATATGTAGAACTATAGAGAGAAGATGCGTATTTCACTACCATAATACATCATCTTCTGTGCAACAAAAGCAAAAGTAAAACCATGGAACAGACAAGGATAGATAAAAGATTCTGTGCATCCATGTTTTATCTTAAGCCATATTTAATCCCATCAGCTTTTAGTTCACACTTAAGCAGTCCGGTTTGGCCAAGGGGATAGATTCTGTAAACATGGAGGAAACGGGGAAGGGATGAAGAAGGACTGAGAAAAGGGAGATTGTGGTGAAGGGTGGAAAAGGAAGCTGAACACATTGAAAGCATATAGGAATGAAACACCTTTCTTTCCTTTAGTAACTAGCTATTTCCCTATTTCCTCGCACGTGCGTGCGTGCGTGCGTGTGTCTGAGTGTGTGTGTATGTGTATCACTGTATGTTTGTAAGCTTAATAGGAAACATGAGGTTAACAGAAAGGTGTGAAAAGAAATCTCTCAAGTGTCTCTACGTTTTCCAAATGCATTTTTTTCTTTAATCTCTTTTACAATGTAAAAGAAAATGTCATTAAAAATGCAAATACAGTGAGGGGTTAAAGTAAAGGGAAAGAATATTCCCTAAGGCCATGGGGTTGAATTCTTCTACTGTGACAGATCCTGTGGGCAAGAATTTCTTAAAAGTATAAATATCCTGAGTGCCCAGTAATTCCCATTATGTTTCTTTTCTTGCTATCCACCAAAATCAAGACATATTTTAAAAATTTAGGTTAAACAAAAGCAAAAAGAAAACTAAATACAAATGTTTACAGAGCCTTAGTATCAGGCCTTGTTCGTTTTGTACAGTTTATTGAAACAAGAATGATGTCACGTTTCTCTCCACCAGACACATTGCAAACTCATACACTCCGTTCCTTCAGACAGTAAAACGACAGGACACCTTGTGACACTATTGGATTTGACTCAAGAGACTAGAGAAAATCATTGTGTTCCTGTGTGCCATATTGAACACTGATTCCAAAGTTGGGTTTACTTCAGCATTTCTGTACTTGGTAAAATATTGAAGGTTTTAATTACTTTTTCCTTCCATCATAAACTAAGGGTAATACTTGGCATATCTAGTATACTGTTCTATACAGTGGGATAATAAAGCCTAAGGATGTATTTATAGCAGTTTTCAGACATTTTGCCTGAACTGAGAACAAATCACTTACTTGAAGATGCTTGACTTTTACTCTTACGTCATTTTTTTTTTTTTTTTTTTTTTTTTTTTTGCTTTGCAGAAATGGCAGCGTTATAGTCCTTTTTGACCTCTTTTTTGCTCAGTGGGTATCAGATGAAAATGTAAAAGAAGAACTAATTCAAGGCATTGAAGCAAATATATCCAGCCAACTGGTCATTCTCCATATTGACTTGAACAGCATTGATATCACAGGTATCTGTGAACATTATTTGATTTCTTTGAATCATTAAGCTATGAAATTAAGATTCTAGCAATTTAGGAGAGAGGCAGGAGAATCGTCCTTGGCTTTAGGAGCATGTCGGATCGCCTGAGGTAACACATTTACATGAGAGAAGTGAAATATTTGAAGGGAAGTATCAGTGAGGAGAGGTTTGGGAAATACGGAAAGATTCTAAAAATATCAGGGGCCAGAGTTGTTTGTGAGTCTTGTCACATTCTATGTATTGGTCAAGTGTGTTTTAGAGCCAGTCATTAGAAAGTCAAATTCAAGAAATTACGATTGGGTCACAGACCTCAGGAGATTACAGTCAAGTGGCAAGGACAAATGTCTAATTAGAAATTGAAAAGAAGACAAAAGATGGATTAATAAATGTAATCCAACCCGATTTCCTATTGAAAAAGTTAACTTTCCTCTTCAAGTGATAAAATATTTTTATCCTAAGCATGGGAGTCGAAACTAACACTAGAGACCAGGCAGAGGGCTGAGTGGGTAGCCCTGAAAGCCTGATAATCTGAGTTAAATCCCCTGAACCTAAAACTGAAAAAGAGATCTGATGCCAAACACTGTCTTCTGACTTCCATAAGCATGCCCTGGTCACTCATCATGTCCACAAACACACATGAACACACAATCACACAAAATAATAAATTATTTTTTAATACCAAGACAATATTTGAGAGATACTTGGATAAGGAAAAATGCTAAATCGACCAATGGATGAAATCATTAATGAGATCCTGTTGAGTGTGCTATTAGATAGGGTGTGGCTAGAGAAAGTAAGTTACTGTATGTGACTTTGCATATATATACATATATATGCAAACATGTATACTTATAGCTTTGGGGTTTTTTGTTTGTTTGGTTGGTTGGTTGGTTTATCCAGTCAGGGTTTCTTGTTTAACAGCTCTGGCTGTCCTCTAATTCAGTCTGTAGACCAGGCTGGTCTCTAACTCACAGAGATATGTCTGCCTTTGTCTCCCAAGTGCTGATATTAAAAGGATAAACCACTGGTATTTTTAAGCTTAAGATATCTGAGTAGAGAAAACCACCACAGTTGAGGAATTGCCTCCATTGTATCAGCCTGTGGTCATGTATGCTGGGCATTTTCTTGCTAATTAATAGAGGTCAGCTCAAGGTGGGTGACGCCAACCCTGGGCAGATGAGCCTGCGTTACATATGGAATGTAGCCGAGCAAGCTACGAAAGGGAGGCAGGAAGCAGACGTTTTGCTGGCCTTGCTTCGGGTTCTTGCCCTGGTTTCCCTAGATGATGGCTAGAAACACTTTCTTGCCCAGTTGCTTTGGATCCTCTGGTTTTTGTCACAGCAACAGGAATGCAAACCAGAGCAACTAGTAAGACTAATAATGTCTTTATTAGGAATTTTGTAAGGCTATCAACTAACGCTGTTTCTGTGTTCCAGGGTACAATTTAGGATACTACCCTGTATGTGGAGAGCTATTATTTTAATTCTATGTAATGGATATACCTCTGGAAAATAATACTTGATTTTTTTTTCACATCTTTCAAAGAAAAAACTTCTTTTCTCTTTTATGTGTGTTCACATTGATAATCTCCTTGATGAACTATTTGACAGACATGCTAAAATTAATCATTATGATTCCATACATTTGCATAACCTGAAAGATGAAATTTATGGTCAAAAAAAATCACGTGTGATTAAAGTAAAGCATATTCTCTTAAGTTGACTTTAGTCTGTCTTACACATCCCACAAACTTTATTTTAACTGTGAATTAAGAATATTCTCAAATCAAAGTTATACTATATTTGATTTATTGAGCTTTCTTAAAACACATCTATAAAAATAGCACCAAGCTTAATTTTAGATATTTATGTTTAATATTTGCATTTTGCAATTTTCAAATATATTTCATTTTATATTGGTTATTGTTAGTCCTGAGATTGGCAATGTCTGATAGGTAATGTTATATTAGTTGAATATAAACTATCCCATATAACTTTAGCAATAAATGAATAGGTACTTTCATTGAGTTAACACAAAATAAAGCAAACTTAGCTTAGGCAAATTGTACAAACCAATTAAGCAGTTGCTAAAACTTATCTGAAGTATCTTAGCCACATAACGAACGGCAATTGCATGAGAACAAGCAAAGTGGCGTTCACAGGACCAGGTGCCCTTTGAAGAAATAACCAAACGGTACTCAACTGTATTGAGGTTTAGTACGGATCAGGAGAAACAGGCCGAATAGATGCTTATTCAGGGAGAAATATCTCACAACATAGATAGACGAACACCAGCAGGTTCCTGGTCCCAAGGATGTCTCCGGATGCTCTCCTGTCCCCGTGTTGCAAGTAAGAGAGCTCCAGGCTCCCCTTCCTCAGACTTAGTTCCCCCCAGGTAACATCCGCCCCTGTCCCCACCCCCAATGGGCGTGGTCTGTGCCACAGGTGTGGACAAAGTGAGTATCTCACTACACAACTGTATTCTGTACGGTTTTTTTTAATAATACAGTTATATTATAAAGCCAGTATAAAACCACCATCTTTACTTTCTTCTAGCATCTTCTGATAACTTCTCAACACCATTCCCTGTAACAACTTCAGGTCAGTATTTGTATTTATAACTGTGTGTGTGTGTGTGTGGGTGTGCTTGCGTGTGCATGCGTGTGTGCGCATTTACTTACTAATCCACAGTCATGTCTGTGGACATGTAGAGACCAGAGGTTGAGGCATGTCACCTCCCACCAATGCTTTAAATCTTACCTTGTGAGACTAGAATATTGGTCAGACCTCCCAGCCAGCCAGCCAGCTTTGGGGACCCACCTGCCTTCCACCCCACCCAATCTCTGGGATTCCAGATGTATACAACCAGACCTGAGATTTTTAGAAGAGTCCTGGGACTCTGAACTCAGTTCCTCATGAAGGTTTGACAGGTACTTTACTGACTCAGCCATTTTGCCTTACAACAACTCAGGGTTATCAACGTCATGACATTAGAAAAGAACGTATTTTGTTTCTGCATCGTGTTTTGATATTTAGTCTAATGTGTAGCTAAGGTATTAATGATATCTACCTGCTTATGCCAAAGATGGATGTTAGTATTTAGGTACCTGTACTGGCCAGTCCTTGGGGTTCTGACAAGATAAATCTTTATCTGCAGCCACTAAGAGCATCACCTGTGCATATTCGCTATGTTTCCTTTTAAAGGGGCCCTGCCCGCCTCCCATCTCTCTCTTTGTCTCTGTCCCTCCTTCCGACTCCCTCCCTCTCCCTTCATCCCTTCCCCTCTCTTTCCCTCCCTTCCTCCCTCTTGTCTCTCTTCTCTCTCCTCTCCCCCTATTTCAAAACCCTTCCACCCAAGCTCTGTCACACGGCCTCTTTCTCTCACATGCTGCTATTTTTAAATTATAAAAGTGGGTATTTCTGATTTCAATACTCCTGTTGTGTTTTGAATTTTATTTGGTGTGTGTATGATTCCCCAATTGACCCACATCATGTGACATGGAGATAAAACATTTAAAACAGTAATTTAAGGAATATATATATTACACATTTTTGGAAAAAGAAAACTAAACTGTAGTGCTAACTGATCCACTTCAGTGTTTGCTGCTTTGTCTCTTTTATTTCAGATTCCATCCCTGCTCATAATATTTAGAACTTTCTCATGTCTCATCAAAGCAATAAAGCAATATCACTATTTGAAGAATTATTTTTGAAAAATTATATATATATATATATATATATATATATATATATATATAATTAACACTAGTTACCTTAAATGTAACCTTAATTACTAATGAGGGTATATTAAAATAGTAACCAGAAATCAAAAAATTCATTGTGGTTCTGCTAACTTACCAATCTACAAAGCACCTTTTGTTATAAGTTCTTTGAAATCAGCATCCTGGAAATTGTATGATTACCAGTCTTCTCCTGGATATTGCAAACACTATCCTAAATGTCAATCTTATGTACATATGATTAAGAAATAAAAATTGTCAAAAGATATAATGATAACACTTTTAGTGTTATCCATAATCATGACATTTCCACAACATTTGAGACAAGTATTATAAAGTACATACCTGAACCAATAATTATATCATTTAATTTTCTGGAAAACCCATTAAGGAAATAACATCTTTCACACTTAAAAAGACATAAAAGAATAAATAGGAAGATAGAGAGATAGCTCAGTGGTTTAAAGTACCTACTGCTCTGGCAGAAGACTAGAGTTGTATTCCAGTACATACCTTAGAGGTAACAACTATGCAAAACTGAAGTAGGGTGTTTTCTGTTTCCATGAAGACACAAACACACACAAACACACACACACACACACACACACACACATACGGTGTACAAATATACATGCAGTCAAGGCATCACATATAATCCCATAAATATGCAAAATTACCTTCAACTAAAATAATTATGAACATTGAAATAAAATATAAAAGGTTTATCCTTAGACTGATACATAAGTATTAAGTCCTCATAAGCACAAACTTTCTTAGATAAAATATTATGCATATGATACATATGGTAAAATTCTTATAACCAGACTAAAATAAATAATAATTTTAATCTCACTTATCTTTGCAGATAAGCTGACAACCAGCAGTTCTGTGACAACTTCAGGTCTGCCTCAATAATATTTTAATTTATTTTACGATTTTATTGTGGGAAAGTGTGAATGTGTGTGCACATGTTTGTGTTCGTGTGTGTGCATGTGTTTGTAAGTGTACACCTGTTACAGTGCACTACAGAAGTCTAGGAAAACTCCATTTCTATCTGTGAGTTCCAAGAATTAAATTTCATGTCCTTATAAGCTTGACAACCTTCTTTCATGAGAGACATGCATTGGTTTCTATTATGGCTTCTATAGTTAAGTCTCTTAATTTTAGAAACAAACATGTTAAAAACTGAAGAACAAAATGAACAAATGTAAAAAAGAGCCAAACAATTGTTACATTCTATATTATTATTTTGATTTTTCCAGAGACAGGGTTTCTCTGTTTATCCCTGGATGTCCTGGAGCTCACTCTGTAGGCCAGGCTGACCTCAAACTCACAAGATCCACCTGCTTTTGCCTCCTGAGTGCTGTAATTAAAGGCGAGTGCCACCACTGTGCTAAAATCAACTGTCAAATAAGTTTTATTTTCGTAAAGCGTTTTGGGTTCTCACAACAGCAATTCCAATACTGACTTCAAGTGAGGTCAGTATTTAACAGCACAATGAAGGTCAGATCACATTTAACTCCATAAATGTACAGAGTTATTCAGCAATGAATTAATAGCTGCAAACAAATTTTTAAGAATCATAAAAGACTTATCTTTAGATCTAGATATAAATGGCATATCTGAGTTAGCATACACTAATAATTCAGAAAAAGCTAAAACTCATATGAAATATATTTTAAATTCATTTATTTGATTAATGGATGATTTGTCTGCTTATCTGTGTGCATGCTATGTGCATGCCCAGTATCCATAGAGGTCAGAAGAGGGTGCCTCATCCCTGGGAACTGGAGTCACAGATGGTTGTGAACCACTATGTGGGTGCTGAAAAGGGACAGGCCTTCTTCAACAGTAATAAGTGCCCTTAATTGCTGAGTCATCTCTCCAGCCCCATTGGATAAAACATTAAATAGCACACATAACATTTTAAATATGTGGTATTATTATAATATCATCTATCTTTGCAATCCACTGGCAACTTAGGTCGGTTTTAATAGCACATCTTCAATAGGTGCAGCATCAGCAAAACCCAAGTGAAATGAAAATCTACTCAAACTGTAACCATGTTTTACGATAAAGTTAAATTGTAAGTGCAAGTATCAAATCAACTTTGCTTTCTTCTAGCATCTTGGGGTAACTTCTCAACAGAAATTGCTGCAACAACTTCAGGTTAGTTCTTTCAACATCACATTGACTTAAGCTGTAAACATGTTATACATTAACTTTGTCACAAACCCAAGTATCAAGTCAACTTTGCTTTCTTCTAGCATCTTGGGGTAACTTCTCAACAGCAATGGCTGCAACAACTTCAGGTCAGTTCTTATAGTGTGATGTCGATTGTCATAAATATGCACAATTATCTGTCAATTAAAAATAGCTATAAAATTAAAATAAAACATATTTATATCTATATATCTGCCTAAAATATATATAACAAATTAGCATGTACTACTAATTTACAATAAGCTAAAACCACCAAGATAAAATATTGTACAGAAGGAATAAATAATGAATAGCTAATATCCACTTAAAATATATAAATTATTTTAATTTTATTCATTTGGCAGATAAACTAATAGACAGCACTTCTATGGCAATTCTGACTGAGTCTTAATAATTATATATATATATGTATATATATACTTTTTAGATTTTCACTAATATTTGGAAATTATCTAATGCATCCACAGTTTAATACTCTTTAAGAAGAAAAACTGGACTTCATAGTTTGCAGTTGAAGCATAATATTTAACAAACATAGTTAGATATTGGGGCTAATATTAGCTGCCCCCAACTTACTCTTGCATTCTGATTTTTAAAACTATAGTTATCTCCACTTGCCAGAGATGTAGCCACTAGGACTGAAGGGTTTTCTTGAAAGGATGCCAGTTTCTTCAGATACCGGGATATTTTCTTTTGACTGTATTCTCTGCATACAACTTAGGGCTGTTCTGCAATTGCAATACTGTCATAAATCAGTCATAAAGTATGCTGGATTCATTCACTCAGTTTTTTTTTTCCAGTGAGAGTGTAACGTAAAATAGTTCACAGGATGTTCTTTTCTTACATGTATTAATTTATGTTTCCCACAAGTACAAGGGCATGTGTGTCATAGTGCACATGTAGATGTCAAAGGACTTGTGAGAATCAGTTCTCTTACTCCACCTGTGGGTCCCACCAGTGACAAAATGTCTTGGTCCGACCCACTAGTGGAATAAGGGAACGGTTGCAATGTTTGAAATGCAAAACAAAGCATGATTCATTAGTTACAATGATTTGTAGCCAGTAACAACATCCTTGGAGCCGATGGAAAGTTCATATCTGTGTGGCAATGCCCACAGTGACATTTAGGCACAGCTACAGAGCAGTCACATACAGAAAACACTCACTTACCCCACATTCATTTTTTTGTAATATGAAGAAATTCTAAAAGTTTCCCAAACCACACTTTTATATATTTAACTTCAAGCAACAATAACTGACTTAAAAAAAAAAAACTCAATAACTAAAACTAAACTGAAAAAGGTAGTTAAAATGTTTCAAGACATTCTTCCTGAAGCTTAAATATAAACAAGCATGCAAATTAGTGTCCTGTTTTCCATTTGTCAGTCTACTGATTTGTTGTTACAGGACTCATCTAACTGAGTTACTGAGGTCCTTTTAGATGCATAAAATATTATAAGAGATATACATGGAATGGCTCAGTTATGGAATAATAAACACCAGATATATGACAACAAAAGAAAGCCTTGAACTTTTTCTCCCAAAGTATGTTGAGGAGATCAGTTGAGCAATAGTGAAACCTAGCTGACCATATGTCCAGTGCCTCTGGGAGTAAGGAAAAGCAGGTATGGAAAACAAACCAAAACACCCCATCATCTGAGTCACAAGAATATGGTCAACACACACTTGGGCTTGTCTTTCTTATTATACATAAGCAAGTGATGTTCAGGACAAAGATGGAGAAGTAATGTAAAATGTTGAGGTGTATTTTGTACTGAAATTAAGGAGCATGCACTAAATTCTAGTTTATGATTCTTAGAATCCCATAAAAATTTTTATGTCAAACTGCTCATTATTGATAAGACTTGGCTCAATTTCCTCATTGACTAATTCTACCAATTACTCCTCAACTACTCACAAAGCTATATAGTATCTTAGAACTTTATAAACATTACATAGAATATAAATATTAAAGTACATGCCTGAGATGGTGCCTAGGTATTTCTTGTCACTGCAAAGTAGACTGAAGATATAAATAGAATACATTCAGATACTGTTTCACTGTGAAGAGCTCAACAACTCACACAGAGATGTACAGAACCAATTAGGTCACTTCAGCCTGCTCCTAGGGACTAACATCAAAATAACAGCATGGCATATTACTATATCGGCAACTGTATATTGTTCTAAAAGAGGGACGTTTCTAATACTAGATTTCAAGCATGACTTCACATCTGTGGTGCTCATCTTCATCTGGCAACTTATGCATCAACAAAACATTGTTTTTGACTATTGCTTTTCACTGTATTATCTTAATTAATTCACAAAGAATCATTGTAAGGTAACTAGGTAGTGAAATATCATATTCTCCTTTGCATTAAGTTCAAGTAGCACGTGAGTCCTGAATCATACCTCTCATTTAATCCCCTCATACAGCAAGACACTATAGATTTATAGAGAGGAACGAGGCAATTAAACTTGAAAACTGCAGTTTCCAAGCAGTAATTTATTATGAATAAGTCTTTCAGGGATGTTAAGTTTATTCTCATTTTTATATGCCTTGGAGATGGAGTTTGAGAAAAATCAACAAACACATGCATCATATACCAGGCATTAGTGCTATAATAAATTCTGCCAAAGAGAATTTTTATATGATAACAGGTAAAAAGCCCATGTGGATTATGTTCTCTTGTTCAGCTGCCTTTGTTGCCTGCCAATTACTGTAAAGTTTTACTAACCAGTTTGGAGCACTTGAGGAGAGCAACCGGAGCTAAGGCCACATACACAGACTGATTTCTCGGCTGCTGCAGTATGCCTGGAGAGGCTTTTTTGGACATCTGCTCGTAGGCTTGAATTCTTCCTATATTGTAGCTTGTTCTAGTCCTTTCTTGCTGACAGTGCAGACAATGATTTCAGAAACATGGAAGTTTCCATACTGTGGTGTTCTCTATTTCACACAAAATGCACTATCTTGCCACTAATCCACTGTGTGGTGGAAATTGGTAATTGAAGAGGGGAGAAAAGCAATGTGCAGTTTTTTGTGAAGAACAAGATGGTTGGCCAAAAGAATCCAGAGAGAACTGTGTCCCTGATTGAACATCCCTGATTTGGGGATGTGGAGATTTTGTCCATTCACAAGTATACTGCCATCTTTATTTGAGGAAGAACTATTTTCATACTTCTAAGTCTTCCTCACTCTGTGCTGACATGCCCTCACCCTCGACACTTCTAGATAAATTCGACCTTTCTGTGTCTCTAATTTCCATGTTCTTCTGCCACATAGTCATACATGGTCCATCCTTGTCTACTCAGGTACATCCAGGGGCTCTCCGAAGTCTGATTTACATATGAATTCTCTTGTGAGGATGGTCTGGATCTCTGCGTACTTCCCAGTGCTTTCGTTGCACGCTTATCACCTCACTGAAACTAATTAGAATGGGTAGCTACTTTTCACTGCTCAGTAGCTGTGTGGTGGTGCACACCTACAATCTCTACACTCTCAAAATGGAAGCAGGATGATCAGAGCCTCAAGTTCACCTTCAGCTATGTAGGGAGTTAGAGACCACCCTCAGACCAACCTGTTTCCCCCTCCCCCCAAAAAAAAATCCTACAAAAATGATTGCTATTTCCTCACATCAAGATCTGTGAGAACAGAGACTGTGCTATTCCGCAAACATTTTTTTTTCTCCTTTTATCTTTTATCTACACCCTGTAAAGTGTCATGGCATAAGTGGCCATAAAAATCTTGCGGATTAATGATCACTACAGGGACAGCCTTAGTAGGGGTCCCTATAGCTGTGATAAAACACCAAAGCCAATAGTAACTTGGAAAGGAAAGGGTTTATTTCAGCTTACAGTTCCACATCACACTCTATTATCACTGAGGCAAGTCAGGGTGTGAATTCACATAGAACAGAAGCCTGGAGTCAGGAACTGGTGCAGAAACCATAGAGAAGTGTTGCTTACTGACTTGTTCCCCAGGACCACATGCTCAGGGCTGACACCATTCACAGTGGCTGGGCCCACCCACAACAATCACTAATTAGTAGAATACACCACACACTTGTTCACAGACCAATATGCTTGGTACATTATGTTTTCAGATGACTCGGGAGTCAGTAAAGTTGACATAAAACCACTCAGCACAGGGATCACAGGGCCTCAAGCAACCATCTCTTGCCAGTGAGGTTTTAAGGGTTAGCAGACAAACAGAGAGACATGTAGAGCTTCAGGAAGCAAAGGTCCAAAGGTAGCACCAAGACATCCCAAGTTATATCTTCCTAGCTATGTACCCAAATCTATTCTTCCATGAACTAAATACATAGAATCTTATGGGCCCCCAGCAAAATAACATAGATATGTAAAGAAATGCGTTTTTTTCCTACCTATTTATTCACCAAAAGTTTCTGACACACTATCAAATATTGTGCCTTTTGAAAATTGGGACATAGTAATTAAATGACTTGGTTTGAAGTATAATATTATAATATATTTGGATATAATAAATATATTTATTTCTATTTTATTTTATTAAATGAGATTCCTCTATCATTGAATACAGCTCTAATCTTTATGCTATTTTTTAGATGTTAATGTTTCCATTAGTCTCACAATGATTTATATTCTTTTTAATCAGAACCAGTATTTAAAGTCTAATTTGGTTATTTATATGTTATATGTTTGCCAAATCTATCTATAAATGCTCTCAAACAATATTTAGGTAGGTGGATACATGATACAAATATTTGATTTTTCCCTGTTGATTTTATAGAAAGCATAAATAAGAATTTCAGAATTCATTTTGTTTGTCATAGTTTTAATCGCCAGCAGATGGCAGTACAGTGTTTCCTTTCATGTTAAGAATGCTAGGTCATGGCCCTACTCCCTATACACACTACAAACACTAATAGAACTCAGTGGGAGCAAAAGACAGGATGTGAAGTTGGGAAGGAGACATGGTGGGGGGATCTGGAAAGAGCTGGAGAGGAATTAAGGTTACAAATGATCAAACTACAATATATACATGTATGGGATTTTCAAAGAATAAATAAAAAGCAAAAGCATTTTTCAAAGTTAGGAATAATAACAAAACAAATGTTATGCAATAAATTTCCAAAACTGCCAGGTGTTGGTGGTGGACACCTTTAATTCCAGCACTTAGGCGGCATAGGCAGGCAGATCTCTGTGAATTCCAGCCCAGCCTGGACTACAGAGCTAGTTCCAGGACACGCTCCAAAGCAATACATAGAAACCCTTTTCGAATAACAAACAAACAAAAAATTTTTTTTCAAAAACCCATAAAGCATCAATGATACTCCAATCACAACCAAAAACATTCAAATTTCCACATTGTTATGGAAAACAAGACGCATATTACCTTGTAGGCATATAAGAGTATGTCTTATTCTTAGAATTTCAAAGTTAATTTCTAGAAGTATGTGTGTCTTGGTATGTTGCTGTGGTGGTTTGAAAGAAAATGGCTCCCAAAGGCACTATTAGGAGGAGTATGAGTAGCCTTTTTGGAGAAAATGAGTTACTGTGGAGGCGAGCTTTGAGGTTTTATATATGCTCAAGACACTGCCCAGTATCTCAGTCTATTTCCTGTTGTCTGCATACCAATAAGTAGCAGCTACCTCTCCAGCACCATGTCTACCTACACACACCCATGTCCCACCATGATGATAATGAACCTCTGAACCATGATCCATGCCATGATGATAATGGACTAAACCTCTAAAACTCAAAGCTGATACCTCAATTAAATGTTTTCCTTTGTAAGAGTTGCCTTGGTCACAGTGTCTCTTCACAGCAATAGAAATCCTAACTTAGACAGTCTTTCTATATTACATCCATGGAAGCAAGTCACTTGAAGGATAAACAGACTGACAGATACAAACTGGAAGGCCTGGGCAAACAATTTAGCACTCTAGAGGGATGTTTTTGTATTGGATGCCATAACAATGGCTGTGACAAGAGGCAAAGAATTATGGAGGAGAAATATCCAACATTTTCTACATTTTTATTACATAGCACACTCGCAAGTAGACGTTTTATCTTACCCAAGAGTGGTTTTCTTTAATAACATTTTCCTTTGGAGACTTTATGAATTCCACTGTGTTTTCAAATAATAAAACTGTGAGTTAGTTATGAAATATGTATATGAAATACTAACTAAATGCTATAGTAAACTTTACAATACATTGTCCCATATAACACAACCTTGTTAAAGGTATAAAATTAGGAACTTGGGTATTTTTCCATTGCTGTGTTAAGATACCATGATGAGGGTGGCGTACAAATGAAAGGATTCAGGGGGCTTATGGTAATAGAGGGTTAGTGTATCCTTGATCATTGTGGTAGGGACCAGAGCAGCCTGGCAAGTGTGTCACTGAGATAGCAGCTGAGAACTTATATCCTGTTCCACAGTATGGGTCAGAGAGGCAGAGAGCACTAACTCGGGATGGCTTTGAAAATGTTAAAGTTAGTCCCTATGACACACCCTCTATAAAGTCACACCTCCTAATCCTTCCCAAGGAGTCCTACCCACCAAAGACCAAGTAAAACTTATATATGAACTTATGGCGGCCATTCTCACTCAAACCACCATAGGCATTAAGTGGTTAAGCTATAAGCTTACAAGAATATAATGAACAGCATCAGCATTCACATTTAACATCAGTGAAGGAATAATCTCTTTTGCATCATTTAAAGTGCTTTGAAGTTTTGTAAATGATTCACCGAGTGAAACACATATTCCTGTTTTACAAAATGAACTACATCCGTCCATTACAAAGCTGAAGTGAAGGAAAACACACAAGAAATATTCAGCCATTGTGTATATCTGACCAGTTGGAAAATTGCTGTTCAAGAAGCTTATGATTTGAACCTGTATTTTTAAGGCAACGTCCCAATAGATTGCCAACCTGGCTCGCGGCCCTGTGCTAACACTTGGAATTGTATAGCAACTGATTTATTTTGTGATGGAGAAGTGAATTGTCCAGATGGTTCAGATGAAGACACAGAGCTATGTGGTAAGGCCACCCACCTTCTGTTACTCTTCTTCATCTTTTCTCTCCTGTGACTGTACAAACACAGACACACACACACACACACACACACACACACACACATACACACATATACACATACAGGTACACATACATATGCTACACACAAAAACATGCATGCACATACATGCACAGCACACATATGCATTTACACACATGTGCATGCATTTATGTGTACACATATATGTGCACACACAGGCACACACTTATGCGTACACATTTAGTCTCATCTAGTGGAAACTAGTGAAGAGCTATCTACTCCCATATCCATATGCATAGTTTAACACAAAATCTAGTATATTATTTTTAAACTTAAATTGCATAATATTATATGTAACTAATTTTACACTTCCCCATTTGAGAGCTCTGTAAAGAATATTGTGACCAGTCACACATAACTCAGGTAGGAAGTGTCGCTCTTTTTCATCTCTCCTTTGTCTTCAGCTGCCATGATTCTTAGGAATAAGTACTAATAATATAATACCATTTCCTGATATTTCACCATCAATTGTCACTCCCCTTGGCCCTGCTTCACAGTACCAAATCAGTGAGCTTTTATTCACTTTTGCTCTTTGCTTTTCTTCTCCTCCTGTAGTTCTATAAATAGGACAAACAGTGTAGGGTAACAACTTAATAACAACAATATAAACATATATATATATATATATATATATGTATATATATAATGTTTTGTGAATCAATTTTGCTATTTGTTCTGATTGTCCTCATTTCAATTGCCTTTATTAATAAATACTTAAATAGCATAAACTACACCAAACATTAATCTAGATAATCTAAATGGAATCTCTCTTTGATTTATATTACACTACAGCTTGCTTCCACTTAGACTTACCAGAAAGAATCTTATCAAACAATGCAGTTTCATTGCAACCTATCATCATGTAAGTGTAAATTCAGGTTGTAAGAATTGAAAAGTACCGTTAACTTAAGTCTAACCTATAATTCATTTTTGAACACTTAAAGAGAAGTCTGAATTAATACTGTTTTGGTTTGGTCCATAATCACCGTTTGATTTATTGCTGATTTTTTCAGAGATGCTCTGAGCTTGAGCTCATAGTTATCATGCTTCTGTCTACGGCTCCTTAGTGCTAAGGTTATGACCAAATGTGTAGTACTAGTCAACTTGACAAAGCATGTACAGTGATGGTGAACACGTCTGTTGGAGTGCTTTAAGGCTGCAATTTCCTTGACTCTTACCACTGTGCTCTCCTATTCCTTGACATTAATTCAATATGGAGATTTGAATGCAGAACCAAATTAGGAAAATTACCTATCCACCAGTTCTATACTTCATAGGACAGGCATTGGGTCTGTTTCATAGCAACAACTCAAAAAATAGCAACTACACTTGACATTCTTCTACTCAGAAATCCCAATTCAAGTGTTCTTGGATAAACGTGAAGCATACAGAGTTGAGCTATGCACTTTGAAGTTCACTTGTCATATACGGGAAGAAAGTGCAGCTTATAGAATATTTTTAATTTATTTTCTATAACTAAGCTGATCAAAACAGAAAATGTTTTTTTCTGGCATTTTCCAAAACCTTTCCCAAGAGAATATAATCCAAATGTGCCATCGAGAGAAAACAAAGGTGATTCTGATTTTTGTTTCTAAAACAATAATCCATATCAAAGTCATATAGCTTTAAACCTATGTACTGATGATTAACAACTTTAAAGATAGGAGATGATGTAACATTAAACAAATCAAATAATTTGAAAATGTGTCTCACTTACTGTTTGTCCTTTAACCTCAATGAGTTCATCATTTTCAAAGTAAGTTGATAATGATTCATATAAAAAATTAACCATAAGACTAATAATGTAAGGATGACAAATTATCTGCAAATAAGTTTTAAATTAATAAATTATTTTTTCTGAGTCACAAGATGAGCCTCAGCATCTACATTAAATGTCTGCCTTTGCTTTAAAAACATAGTGATCTGCTTGATATTTTTTCAGTATGTGGTGTCTTTGTACTTATCAAACCTTAGGGTCACCCCTTTTCACAAAACTCAAGTCTTAAGTTCTTGTTCATTTATTGTCTCCATTCCTCTATATGTCTTATAAAGTTTGCATTGTATTTATTTCTCAAAAAATAGTTTGAAATCATTGTTTATCCAAGGTAGGAGGAAAATCAATCAACGAGCTGTGTTCAGGCAGCGGGTGTTTCAGAACACAGCTGATCTTATTCATTTTAATCAGTGGGAGCAGTGAACCCCAGAGCCCCAAACATCCCTTCAGCACCAACTCCAGAATCTAGCAGCAGGACACCGCCTCAAAGTCCTCATGCATCAATCCATACTCAGAGAAAAAAATGTGTAAGCTAATTTAGGAATTTTCTCTGTAAGATATTGACCTTTGATCTCTCTCTTATTTATTGATTTTACCCCAGCTGTGAGCTCTAATTCTAGCTTGTGTTATTAATAGAGCCATATTAATGATGGCTTCTGTACCAAGTTTCTGTATTTAGTGCTTAGTTATTTGGGTTTATACAATGTATAGCTGAGTATAGCTAAAATAAGATTTCCTTAATTTGTGTTTCTCCTCTGATTAGCATTGCAAGTGCAAGAAAGTTTGCTTTGTAGCTGACCTATGTGGGGAAATGAGGCTGACTAGCCCAAAGTGCAACATTGTCCCCAAGCTGGCAACTGTTCTTGTGGTTTGCATGCTCAGATGCATGTGTGTGATACGCTTTGGTGTGTCTTCATAGATCATGTTTAACTCATGTGTCTTGGAGAATTCAATGCTCGAAAAAACAAAATGGGTAAATATCAAGCCAGCAGAGCAACCTTGTGGTGGGCTTCAAGTGCATGTCATTGGGGTGGCTTCATGAATGTGGCAAAGGTGACTGGTGGCTAACAGGATAGCTACTTGTTTCCCATCTAGCATTTCTTCTAGTGCTCTTCTAGGAGGCTCTCAGCAGGTCACAGATTCACGATTCCAAATAACCTACTCACTCATAGCTGAGATATGTTGTATAATTCTTTTTAACCCTGAGAAACGATCTTTGCTTCACTGTCAGATATAAAGTTGCCTTTCTCACAGGCTCCCTGGAAAGAATCTACCTGAAGCTACCCACCCAATCCTCCATCTTTACTGGATATTTTTGGCATCCCGAATATGATTATATATTCAACCGCTTTCAGGGATTTGTATACCTTTGTTTATACTCAGTAACAGCCAGGGTCCATTTACATCAGGCTAAGATAGAGATTATTCACTGGCAATGAAAATGTAAAGATCCTAAAAAAAAGTAGGCAAACAAATTAATCATATTCTATAGAACAGGCTAGACACTGTGATACAAAACTTCCTAGCCTCTTAAGACGAGGATTGTCCCCTGAAAGCGGTCACAGAAACTTGCCTAGGTGGTAAGGATGCCTCCTGTCTGTCACCCTCCCTTACTCGGCTCTTTCATAAACTGTTAACAGGCAGGGGGACATTTGGAAATAGACACAATTTGTTGAATAGCTGATTAAGCAACCCAGTCACATGACTCCATATGACTGCAAGTACAGACATCGGAGGAAGTACAGACAAATCTTTTGTTCCTGAAAGCGCTGCAAGAGAGTCCAACAAACACAGAATACTCTCAACACTTTAAAAACTATGAATCTCATTGTACAACAAGACACTGTTGATTCCTTTCCTCTAGAGAAATGTCAGAAATAAACCTGGGGAAATGGGTAAATTCACCAGCAGAGTAAATGGCTATTACAAATATCTAGTCTTCGGTTTTCTCCTCCTTTTCATTTCATTCCTTTCCATTTTTGATACTGCTGCTGACATGGTATGAACTAGTGTTTCAGAACATTGCAAAAGATGGAAATTTATAATTTACTTTTGCCTGTGTAACGCATATGGTCATGGGAACTGCAGATAGAAGCATCCAGAGAATGGGGTGTGCTGTGAATATTGTTATGAACCAAGAGACCTTGGTTCATATCCTATTAATCACTCCTATTCCAAAACTGCTTATATCTAACATTACCTGACATATTCACACAGCCACAGCTTGTGATGGAAGATTTTTGTTGATGGGAAATTCTGGGTCTTTCCAAGCTGATCATTACCCAAACAATGGGTCAGCTGTTGTTTGCCGCTGGATCATCAGGTAAGAGATCATTGTCTATGTCCTGATCTTTAGTATGAGAGTCCTCCAACATAATATACTCCTTTCTACAGTATGTTTAAAATAGTTACAATTTTCATTAACTACCAACTGATAGATTGTATCAAAACTCCTCTTTCTATCTTAAACTTACAAAGAACTCTGTACCAAGAAAAATTTTGTCTAAGATATTTCTAATAGAAGCAGTTTCACTGGAATCTTAAGTACCACCTCAAAACAAATTTTAGACATCATTGTCAGACTTAACTGAGAAAATTAAATAATTTAACCTTTGTCTTTTTAAAATTAGTTGCTACATGTCTTCCCCCCTCCCAAAGATCAAAGCACAAATTTTCTGCAGACTTATAAATTTATTCCCACAACATAATAACTCAGCCACACTGAAACTTTGCAATCAACCCCATCTTATTTCTTGCTATAAACTACCACTCGAAGTTACTAGATAGTGTACACAAATATTAGAGAATATAAGACTGAGTCAATGGATCTGATTTAAAGTCACAAATTTTCTGGTTAATAGGACAGCAAGTATGTGTCTAACATTACACTGATACTGTTAATATTACATGAAGTGAAAAAGGGAATGTGGAATGTACATATTTTGGGATATCTTTATTTGGCCACAGAAAAGGAAGAGTTTCCTATCCAAGTTTCATGATTGAAACTTGAGACCACTAAATGAAATAAACTAACTATGCAAGATAAATCATTCATAATTTCAATTAAGTGAAAGAAGTAGATTAATGTTATTGGGGCCAGAAGGGCAGAGCATTGGTCTTGTTTAATGAATGCACGGCTTCAATTGTGCTAGATGACAAGATCCTAAATATGTATGTTCTGGTAGTAGTTACAGGACTGGGTTGTGTGGTTAAATTTATAGTATGGCTTACCCTATATGCTTTGTCACAGAATAGAAAATACAATCAAATTTTAGAATATACTGAGATTTATCACAGCTTAAGAACTTTTATCCTTTTTTATCTTTTAATTTAGTGTAAATGGAGGACTTTCCATAAGAATCAGCTTTGGATCTTTTATTTCACATTATACAGATGTGTTAGATATTTATGAAGGTGTAGGACCCAGCAAAATTTTAAGAGGTAAGTTAAAACAAACATATATAATTGACTATAACAATGAAAATAAACAGGAAGCCATGAGTAGGATAGTTTCTCTTTGAATTCTGATCAGAATATTAAGTTGAGCTTCAAGTCACTAAAATTAAGATGGCTGTCATTGTCAAAATTAGGAAATGAGTATTGTATGTTGTCTATTTGCAATAAAACTAGTGTATTTTAAATGGTGTGAAATTAATGACTTTAAAATCAGGTGTCATTCATTCACTGTTTAAATGTTGACGCTATTCTTAAAAATCAAATAACCCTTAATATTGCATTATCTTTTTTTCATAACACTACATAGAACAATTTGTCATTAGTGTGTAGACAGTGATGGAGCTGGGAAAAGGCAGGATTCGACTAGAGGTCCACACTAGACCCATAGTCTACATTCCAGTTTGCTTAAATTGCATAGCTTGATCCCCACTGACAATGAAATTGGAAGAAAAGTTCCAGAGGAACTTAAGTAAGAATGAAGAAAGCTACATGGAATAGAACACAAGAGTAGCCAACTTTCCTCACAGCTGTCAGGGAAATGTCAGGGAAAATAAGTTTCAAACAATTCTTCATATCAAAGATTAATGATCTCACCTTGGAATTGTATGAAAGATGGAAAATGATTTGATCTCGAAATGGCTTTGATTGATGTTAAGTATTTAAGCATATTCCAAAGATGCATACTTTATTGTATATTGTTGATCTAATAACGTACTGGATAATCTGTATAGAACCTCTTATTTAGTATTGTTAAATATGACTGTAAAATACACATTACAGAAGAGTAAAGAGAGATAAAGGAGAAGAAATTAAGTTCAGAGAGATAATGTTAGAGGCAGAAGTCAACACAAAATTTGAATTATGCACAGTGCTCTAGCAGTCCAAAAGTAGCATGGTAATGAGGATGCCTGCAACACATGAGATCATATGTTCACATTCCCTTAAACAAATGAAACACACAGCTGATACTCTGTCCCTGCAGTTTAAAACTGCAGTTCTTTTTTGTTGTTGTTCTTTTGTTTTTTGAGACAGTGTTTCTCTGTGTGACAATCCTGGCTGTCCTGGAACTCACTTTATAGAGCAGGGTGGCCTCAGACTCACAAAGATCCACCTACTACTGCCTCCACAGTGCTGGGATTAAAGGAATGTGCCACCACAGAGGAAGAATAGATGGGGTAAAGGGGAGGGGGGAAGAAGGGAGGGCAGAGGGGAGAGGAGGAGAGGAGGGAATAGAAACTGTGGTTGGTATGTAAAATAATAATAATAATAATAATAATAATAATAATAATACAATAAAAACAAAACAGTAACAAAATATCTGCAGTTCCTTGACATAAAGATTGACATACTGCAGATGGTTAAATACTGTGGCTGAAATGAGTATCACCAAATAACCACGTGCAGTGTGTAAATCAGTTTCAGTCATCTCAATAAGTGCCTCCTAATTAATATGAACCGAAATAAAATACATCATGCTGATGATCAAATCTAACTCTACATAGATGCAAATGTTTTATGTTCAATTACTCTTAAAATACCTAGTTTTATATTATTGTATTTTCATATATTTAGTTTTGCAGTTAAGCAATAAGCAAGCATTGAGGTAATTAGGCATGTGGATGTCATAAGACAAAACTAATTATTATAATAATGTTATATGAAGCTAATAGTCACAGAGAAAATGAGTTTATGAAAACTCATTTAAATTATAACAGTCAGTTAAAGATTTCACACAAAACATTTCAAATTAAATATATAAATATGCCAATCTTAACAAGAAAAAAATTAGAAAGGTCACTTAAAATTAAAGCACTATTAAATAATGACAATGATGTCTCTAATATTTAGCATGTGGATTTAATTATAAAAACAAGGGATTTCTATATTTAAACTTAAACTAGAGGGTTTACATTCTTATACTGTGATGATATACCATATAATAGTGGATGCCAGCTGTATTTGCAATAACTTTATATGTATTTTTATTGAAAGGCAGCTAATAACTTTGTTTTAATTTAAAGAACATGTTTTCAAAACTTCTTTTTAAATGTTCTTTTAAGAGATGCTTACCAGATAGTTGTCATTAAAGTCTAATTCAGAATATATAGCAGAAACACAGTTTTTATTTTATCATAATGGAAAAATATGTATTTGTCTTTCATATATATATATATATATATACATGATTTTTTTCTTATTTTACATATATATACTTCTTAAATTTCTTAAATCTGGGATAATTACCCTAAAAAATTATAAGGAAAGAAGATTCTCCAGTGACACAAAATAATTGTTATAAACCCTACTAAGGTGGTCAAAACAGGTAAATTCCAGAGGTATTTGCCACTAGCTTTTAGATAGTTCTTCATAGATTGCCAAGAAATTAAGTCAAAATATCTTGTCCCTTAGGTCCTATTCATGAAGACATGATCTTAATTCAGTGATATTAATAAATGTCAGCATTGAGATAGGTTTGGACTGTGAACAGTGGCTCCTTTTCATAATTGCCTAAAATAACGTGTAACTTTGGAGGTGCTACGGTGAGCCAAGACCTCTGCTATATGCTGAGTAAAGGGTTCTGTCTGAACTACATTCTCAGCTCTGTTGTCTTTAACTTTGAAACATGGTCTCACAATGTTTCCTGGGCTAGTTTTACTCACCTTGTACCAGCAGAATGCCTTGGACTTACAATCCTCCTGCTTTGTTCACCGAAGTAGCTGGGCATCTGGGCAACAGTTCTGCTTCACCAGACTTTGCCAGGAACGATTTGCCTTCTTAAAGACATGTCATAAACATGGCCTGAAAAAAACACATGAAAACAAGTTTTTAAATGTCATGTCCTGCAGTAAGTCTCACTCCCATAGGGCAGTAAAGCTCACAAGTGCATGGTAAATACTGTAGCTTTCATCGATACACTTTTTCTACATACAAAAGTATCCATTCATTCACTTCTGTTAATAGTGAGAATTTATAGGGGAAAAAAAAGTTTGTTGCTAATTTAAGAAGTTGCTTCAGTCCACAACTGATTAAAAAAAAAATCACCTCACAAGACTGCCTGGAAAAATTGAGAAGACTTTCCTGATTATTTCCATCACATTTTTTACCAGTTTTTTTAAAAATATTAATGGAAATGTCTGGATTTTTCTAATAAGGCGTCTAGTTATTTCTCCATATCATCAATGTGTGGCCCTGTACTGAATTCATAGTTGGCACTGAAGGCTACATGGTGGGCATCTTTGAAGTCTTCTCCATCATAAACTGATGCTCTAAAACAGCCAGAATTTTTCTTATTTAAATAAAAGATAGTAAATGTCTTTTATAACATCTGTTGAAACCCAGTCAATAGAATATCTGCCATTTCTATATTTTGGTCTCTTTCTAAAGACCCTTTCATAATTTTTCTCTGCATTTTTATCATGTTTCTTTGCACACTTCTTTCACTAAAATTACTCTCCAGAGTTACTTCTTTTAGGAAACAAATGATTATTTGATCAATGAAAACTATGTAATCATATTAAATTAATATCCACATAATTGGGTCATTGCTGAAAATTATACTAATGCTTTTAATGTAATATTGCAGAAAATCCAGTTTTTAATATTATTAGGTATATTTTTTTCTTTCCATAAATCTTCATGTACTTTAGGAATATCCATAGCTTATTACATATGCTTAATCATCAACTAAAATGTGCTCATGATAGGTCCCTGTGGCAGAGACACACAAAAATTAAACCATAAGCCTTACTTTATTGGGACTTAAAAATCTAATTGCTGCCAGGAGGTGGTGGCGTATGCCTTTAATCCCAGCACTCAGGAAGCAGAGGCAGGATGATCTCTGTGAGATTGAGACCATCCTGGTCTACAAGAGCTAGCTATTTCCAGGACAGGCTCCAAAGCCACGGAGAAACCTTGTCTCGAGAGAACAAAAAAGCCAACAAACAAACAAAAAAATCTAATTGCTGAGGTAAGGAAACGATATCACCCATTGAGCATTTACTAGGTGCTAACCGCCATTCCACACGGAAATCGTTTAGTTATCCCTTAGAAGATTTCACAAATAAGCAATGCCTTACATCAAAGTAAATGGGGACAAAAAGACATGGAGTGGAATTAAATTCAGCTTTTTCTCCAGAGCCTAGATCTTGTGTCTCAGCCTTCTGGTTCCCCTTTGTACCTTTTTGTACGTAGCATACCATCTGGCACTGAGGTTCTGATTCCTTTCGAGGTCAACAGAGTGCTCTGATATAATTAATGCTTCATGGAATCTCTGTTGATTAACACTCTGCACTTTTGCCAGAGGCTTGCATGCATACCAAAAGCAGGTTAATGGGCTTCATGACCTGAACTCTACACCAGATCCTCCCTACTTGCAAATGTGGAATACACTGTCAAATACACTGTGATGTCCCAACCCTCATTTGATCCTCCAGAAGCCACTGGGTATAACACTTTTAATGTACAGGAAATGAACATGGTGAGAGGAGAGGTTAGGCTTAAAGCAAAGCTTGTACAGTATATCTCTAGAGTGATTGCAGAAGGTTTTCAATTTAAAAATCATGTTGGCTATGAGTCAGATACCCTGCAAGATCAAAGAGCCAACGTAAGTCTTCATGAGCAAAAGTTGAGTAAAAGACACACTGTGGATGGAACATTAATACACGGCTCAGTGTTTGGTCATGATGATTCCACTGGGCTTTGTTGAAATTGCCATGCTAATGTTAAATTGTGCTAATTTATAGAGAAGTACATATGTTTTCAATATTCCGTGATTTATTTCTTTACAAGAAAATAAATGGCAATGATCTGCCCTTGCTCCATCTGAAGTTTGACACTTTCAAAGGCCCGAATTTGATACATGCTCCAGATGGCCCATCTGAAATATGTGCCTTTGTGTACCTGAACATTGCACATTTAAATTTGTGGGCCTTCCCCCATATAACCCAATTCTGATTCTCCTAAAAGTGAAATTACTACCTTTGATGACAGACATGTTAAGCTGCACATTGTTGTTGTAAAACCATTTCATGTGTTGATAATTTTATAAATTATGTGAGTTCAATTAATTCAACAAGCATATCCATCCTTGGGAAATAAAAGTGAGAAAATCTTCTATGGGTGGTAGAGTTAATGAAGAGCAATAATATAATCAGTATAAATGGCATAGAAGTAATTCTTACATGATAATAATAATAATAAAATTACTATTATTATTTTGAGTTTTTACTACTTTATTAGCAAGCAGACCAAAAGAATACACTATTGACTATGAAGACCCTGCTCTAGCTCTCACTATTGTGACATGGGACACAAATTTAACCTTTAGCCCTATAACTTCTCAACTTATAGCCTTCAGAGGCACATACTTGGCAAAGTAATTCATCTTTTCCTTTCATGGATAGGATATACTCGTAGAATATAATCATTTGTCAACATTTTCTTTCATAGCCTCTTTTGTGGAAACGGATCCTGGGACAATTCGAATTTTCTCCAACCTAGTGACAGTCACCTTCCTGATACAATCTGATGAAAGTGATTTTATTGGCTTCAGTGCCTCCTACAGCACCTTTAACAGCAGCACCCTCAGCAGTAAGTGCTTTCTACTGTTCAGCCTATGGCTGTGGTTGTATTTTAACATCAGCAGAACCTACACTTTTCTCTAGTGAGCTCTTTCTAGCTCTTAACTAATCCCCTCTTTGCTTTATAGTTAGAATCAAACAATATATGAAAAGTAGTTTATAGTCTTCTGAGGAAGCAGATGACCAGCTTCAAAAAAATATCACAAGTCGATCTAAAAATTTCATTATTTTTTAATATTCAGAAAATAAATGTTACAAGCGACAGGAGCAGGGGGGAGTATATGTGGCAAATAGTGGAATCAACATAAAAAATAAACAATAAAAGTCTGTTAAAGCCCAGTACTCTAAGAAACATAACAATTTGTCATGGTTGAAACTTATGCCATGTGTTGTAACTTAAATAAAATAAAATTGAAAAATAAGTAAAACTAATCATAGTGAAGATTAGTAAAATAGAATGGCTTGATGCACAACAAACAAGCAATTAAAAACTACATAAAGTTGGACTCTTACATTTAATTCATTGAAATTGCTCATGTTAAATATTAAATTTGTGGGTTTTTTAAATTCACAGATTACGAGAAAATCAGCTGCACTTTTGATGATGGCTTTTGCTTCTGGACCCAGGATCTCAATGATGATAATGAGTGGGAAAGGATTCAAGGGCCACAGTTTCCTCTCTTCCCTGGACCACCTTTTGACCACACATTTGGAAATGAATCAGGTTTGATTTACATTTATCCATAAAGCAAACCATAAAAGCATGTACTATTATTTCATTTTAATGGACCTTCATTAATTGAAAAAATTATATTTTCCTATTAGCTAATAATTATATTTAAGATAAAAATGGTAATCAAATATCTAACAATACGTGACCAGTTTCTAAAACACATACTATTTTACTCTTTTACCCAGATATGATGATGGAGAGTAATCAAAGGACATTAGAGATAAGGAAATTAACTTGTAACCATAGCTTTGAAATGATTCATTAGTAAGTGGACTCATATAAGTTAACTGACTCTTCTGACCACTAGTCTGTCTTGCCTCAAGTTCATTTTTCAGTTATTCACTGTGAATACACAGAAATGTAATCTAGTTTTGTATACTGGTCCAGCGCTCATATTCTTGCTCATAGTCTTGTTCATTGGTTCAGATAGTGTTGTTTTAAAAACACCTTAGAATTTGAGTGTACAAATCCTATCAAAACAGATATAGATATTCTTCTGGTAACCATAGTAAGAGTAACTTGAGAGTATAGACCCCAGGGGCAATCTGTGATATGTAAAGATATCTTCCTGTGAAGAAAATGCTAGATTCCATGTAAAAACACTAATGTAGGGACAATAAAATTTGACTAAGTAGAAAAGATAGCGCTAAGTTATTATTCTGGGATGATACTACTGAGATACTAGAAGTAACACATCTGTAAGACTAATAAACTCTGTGAATAAAGGTTACAACTTAGTAAGAATCATAGTCACATTAGAGTGTGTGTGCTTGTGTGTGTGTGTTTATGAGTGCATGTGTATGTATGCAGTGTGCATGTGCGTTTATAATGCACATGTATGAATATATGTCTATGTGTGCATGTATGTGTGTATGTGCATTCATGGGTGTGTTTATCTATGTATGTGTATGCATCTATGTGTACATGTGTATACATGTATATATGTGTATGTATATGAGTGTATGCATATGTGTGTTTATGTGTGTATATAGGTGTATATGTGTGTGTGTGTGTGTGTTTATACCTATTAAGAAACAAATTCATTCTGTGAAATGACTTGTCAACATCCCTGATAAAACACAGTGCCAAGAATCTCACACCAACACTGCAGTATTCAGGGATTGAAGACACATGCCACATGTCAAAGTTTGCGTGCAATTTTGAGACCTCTGTGTGAACCCATCTTTTCACTCAACACTGTGTGCTGACTTACCACAACATTCCTTCAGGTGACAAGAACCTAGTCATCTTAGTTATGATGTAACCAGTATGTAAAGCTATTTTGAATGTAGTAATGTATGTCCACACCCCTGACTCAATTACCCATTTCTGAATAATTTATCCAATAAACCATTATAGCACTAAAAATCTAAGCACATGTACACTGTAATTTCCTTTTAATGACCTGAAAAAGCAAGTGGTAGACTTAATGTGAACTGTGACTGATATACAGCAAAAGGATGTTGAAAATTTAGTGTTTTTAAAGATAGAAGCTTATTTGACTCTGGTTCTTTAAACAGAAACATCCTGATAATAGAAAATACGATTTATTAACCTGACTGTATTTAATGCATTTTCACAGCAATCACAAAAGCTACCTTTTATTTTTTTTTTTCTTTTACTCATTTTTGACACCTAAGTCATATAAAGATGCTCATAATACATATGGGGATTAAAAATAAAAACATATTTTCTGGTTTCAAAGATCACATGTTCTATTCAAATTTTTGAAAATAATAAGCAGCTGCAGTTGCAAGAAGAGTAATTTTGGTACATGTGTATGAAAAACCTGAAAAAGTATAAAGCTTTGGAAGTAGAATTAGGACAGAGAGTGCTAATTAATACAAGACAATTACTTTAGATGTCAGTGAAGGAGTGACATGAACCAAATTTCTAGGGGATCACAGGAGGCAGCTGCACATGTACTAGACAGAGGGAGCAAAGACAGCTAAGAGAAGAGATTGTTGGTCCCTTTGAGAAAAATCCATTAACCCGCGAGGCTGGGATGCAGTGGGGTGGGCAGTGAGGCTCCTTGTCTATGAGGAAAAGCCATTAGGCCTGTTAGGCTGGTGTTGTGTGTTGCTGTGCAGCTGGGTGTCTGGCCCCTGTTGTCCTTCCTTCCTTCCTTGCTCCTGTCCTTATTCTCTCCTGCTCTTCTCCTCTTGCTCCTTCTTCCTTCCCAGACTTTTCCTTCAACACATTCTCTCTGCCTTCCAGGCCTGCCTATCCTTTCCCCTCCCTTGCTGTTGGCCATTCGGCTCTTTATTAGACCATCAGGTGTTTTAGACAGGCAAAGTAACACAACCTCACAGAGTTAGACAAATGCAGCGTAAAAGGACGTAGCACACCTTTGCATCATTAAAGCAAATGTTCTACAGCATACGCAAATGTAACACACCTTAAAATAATTTTCCACAACAGGCTGGGATGCAGTAGGATGAACAGTGAGGTGTTTCTGATGTTGGCTGTCTATGGTGCTATATTTCATGCTGAGGATAAGGAGGAACTGACTTAAGGTCCAGCACAGGGAAGTGTTAGGGTGCATGCTAACTAAGAGGACCAGCACAGGACCATCAGTTCCACACTGTCCACTGACCCTGAGAAGGGGTCACGGGACTTGAATCAGAGAGCAAAAGTGGTGAGAAGTTAGATTTTTGACTGTAATTTAAAAGAAAAATTAGTTATAATTACTTATCATTAGTTATTAATAACTAATAGCTATTAATTTAAAACAAAACATTACATACCATTATAGACATATGCATACTAATGTGTTCTGCACAGATGGCTACTTCCATAAGACCAATGGTATTTAATATTGAAAATGATGACTTATGAGTGATTTCACATGGTTAAACTACTAAATCACCCAGATGAAGACTACCCCTTAGGCTGATAATCACCTTTGCCCTAAAAAGACATCCTGAGACATCCAAATAACAGGTGATGATATCTATACCACATTTAAACAATAGGAGCTAGATGAATGCTCAAGAAAACAGTAGTGCTTATTGACTACGGCAGATGTGTTATGCAGTTGAAATTCTTGATGTTAAAACGATCATTTTCCTACTTTTGTGTCATCCCAATAAAGATAAAAATCATGTCAGTGCTATTTTAAAGTGTCTAAGTGCATTGCAGGAGGGGGAAATGATTCCAGCGTGCCAGCAGAATAAATGACTAAAGAAACCAGATGAAAATGGCCAGAGTGAAGTGGGATGAGTGTCCGACAGAAACCTTAAATGCTTGGGAGGGAAATGGAGTCTCGCGAGAAAGGTATGTAGCAGGAGTTATGAAAATTAGACAAGAGCAAGCAGGTCAGAGCGCAGTAAGTAATGAGGGCGACGGTAGGGCATAATGTCTCTCTGACTCTCCTAGCTGTGATTTCATAATCTACCAGTCATTCACCTCCAGGGGTATTTTTCTTCCAACTGGCTTTTTTTTTTTTTTAATGTGTCAGAACATTGTACCTCTGAAATGCAAGCCAATTAAACCTCTCCTGCCGTTCTTCTTATCTACGCAGGGTGCTTTTGTTCTTAGCCTTCACTTTAAATGACACGGGAGCATAAATGGAACAGATAAACTTTGAATTAGCATCACGTTAGGAAAGAACATCTAAGTGCTCAACTTTTTCCACGTCTTCTAAAGAACTCACTTTTGGGGGAGCCTCTGCTCCTCAATCTTTGCCCTGCCAGCTCTCAGAAAGTCTCTGTACCTCTTAAAAGTAAAGGGAATTGGAAGGTGGTGACATTGATGCAGGGCAATGCTTTGGCATGCTAAAAGAGGGACTGTTCGCTCTGAACATCAGGGGCAAATGAGGTTATGAGCATTTAAAAAAAAAAAAAGACTTTGCAAATGGAGGAGTCACAATGGGTTAGGTGGTCTTAGGTTCCTTTTCTCCTCTTTTCAACACAATGCCAATTGCTTCCTTCCTTCCTTTCTTTTTCTCCCATCCACATATAATTATTTATTTTATTTTATCATTATTTTCTTATTTTACATATCGATCCCAGTTCCCTCTCACTCCCTTCCTCCCTTGCTTCCGACCCCTCCCTCATCCCATCTCCCCCACCCCATCCAACCCCCCTGCACTGCACAGGGAGGGTGATGTCTTCCAGGAGGAATCATCAAAATCTGCCAAGTCATTTGAAGTAGGGACTAGGCCCTCCCCTTGCCTCTAGGCTAAGGGAGTATCCCTCCATGGGGAATGTGCTCCCAAAGTCCTTTCCTGCACCAAGGATACATCCTGGTTCCACTGTCAGAAGTACCTTAGACTGCCCAAGCCTTCTAACTGAGACCCACATTCAGGGGATCTGAGTCTGTAAGAGAAAACTGACTCTAGAGAAATGTCCAGAGACCTACAAGGGTGATCCCAACTAACAATTTGAGCAACAATGGAAAGGCTACCTTAAATGCCCTTCCCTGATAATAAGATTGATAACTAACTTATCTGCCATCATAGAGCCCTCATCTAGTAGCTGATGGAAACAAAAGCAGACATCCACAGCTAAACACTGAGCCGAACTCCTGGAATCCAGTTGTAGAAAGGGAGGAGTGATAACAAAAGGAGTCAATGCCAGGCTGGAGAAACCCACAGAGACGCCAATTGTTTTCAATGCTGTGAAAGGTAGCACTGCATAGAATGGAAATCATTAAAATTAAGACACTGACGTCTTAGCTAGAGCAAAATTTTATTGCTCCCTCCTCCATTTAGGTAAATTATTTTTCTTCTCCATGCCAATTCCTTTCTTTAGAAAATATGATTGATAATAATAATAGTTGAATGTTTAAGATTTATAAACATTCAATTCATCTCTATGTTCTAGAAACATCAGGAAAATACCGCCAGGTATGTTCTAGAAACATCAGGAAAAAAGAGTGCCATATGATGCTAAAACTATTTTCTTTCCATGACTCATAAGTATTCAAGAGATAACACTTGTCCATGATTCTGTTATAAGTTTCTGTCTGGGAAGAAAACAGATGTCTGGCTAATATATATATGTGTGTGTGTGTGTGTGTGTGTGTGTGTGTGTATGTTTGTGTATGTCTATATATGTGTGTGTGTGTGCACATATATATGTGTATATGTATACATATATAATTTATTATTATTTTATATATCTGCATTTCAACTTAGCTAATTACTTTCTTAGTGTAATTTATATTTTTTAAAGTAGTATTCTTCCCATTTGTCTATTCTTTCTTGCTATATTAAATTTTAGAAAATAATATTACATTATCATACTTAAAGAAACTAAATTTAAAACAGTCTTTTTACTAAAACTTTCAGTAATATTTATCTAGTAGATTCAGCTATCGTATACCCATCCTAAGACTCACAAAGCCATTTAAGTCAACCTAGCGTCTTCTTGAAACAGGCCTCCAGTTTTCTAGAACACATTATCTCCCTGGGCTGTGATGTCTACATGAGCACCAATGTATGCCCAGAATTTATGGTTTTAATTGGGGTGTTGGCTGGAGAGAGTTTAAATTCAGTCCAGGGAGGAACAAACAGAAAAGATGTCAGAAGGAAGATGAAAGAAAAGTCTAATGACTAGAGAAAAAGTTCCTTGTGTGCTTGAATTAGCAAAATTTACTTAGTTTTCTGGCTTTAATCTTACTTTAAGTTAATTTCAAGAGATCTAAAATGCATCTCAAGAAAATTAAAGAATTTAAAAGGTTATCAATTAGCCATAGAACTCCTGTAAGGTGGTGTAAAATATCTGATGAGTCATTTCTTCTAGGACTTTAAAATGTGAATTCAAGTCAAATTGACATGACAATATATTAAACAACATGTACCTTACCCAAATGGAAAATACAAAAATTATCAAGATATTACTAATTTTCCCCAAATTCTTTAATAAGTACAATAAGTATATACTACAGGCCTAGGGAACTAGTTTAATGGGTAAAGTGTTCACCAGGCAAAAAGAAGGCCCTGAACTAGATTCCCTAGCACTTTTGTAAAAAGCCTGGGTAGGCACAAAAAAAAAAAAAAAAAAAAAACCATGGAAACCACTAGCCTGGCTCATGGGAGCAGAGTCTGAACCAACAACCAGGGAACTTGCATGGGACCAACTAAGGCACTCTGATATATGTGACAGTTGTATAGTTTCTTCTGTCTGTGGGACTCCTGGTCTTGGGAGCAGGGCTGTCCCTGGTGATTTGACTGGCTCTGGGGAACCTATTCCTCATCCTGGGTTGCCTGGCCCAGCCTTAATACAGGGGGAGGTGCTTGGTCTTACAGCAGCATGATATGCCATGCTTTGCTGATGCCCATGGGAGGCCTGTCGGAGTGCACCTGTCTGAGTGATTTGAGAGAAATGCAGAGGACAAGAGAGGAAGAAAGTAGAAGAGGAGGGAGGATAGACTATGGTTGGGATGTAAAATTATCTAATGAGTTAATGAAGTAAATTCATGTACCAATTGTACAGCTCTAATATATATTACCACTAAATGACTGAATTATAGATTTAGAACTTTGCACATGGTAAGTAGGTAGACTGACTGTGATGGTTGAACATGCTAAGAAATGCCAACACCATGTGTGCTTCTAGTACACAAAAAACAACTAACTTGGAAAATTTCAGAGCACTTAGACCACCTCAGCATGTATTTCTTTCTTCTCATGCCCTAAGTAACTAAAAGCAGGAGAATTCAAAATGGATTTGCTTGTGGGCTCTTAGACAATAGGTGCTGGGAGTTGTGCTTTGACTCTGAAGCTGATCTTTTACATAGCTTTGTACACATGAGAGCAGACACAGCTAAAGTATTCATGAAATAGTACAACACATATAAACTGCGAGTAATCTGTTACTAGTATAAACTGTTAAACACATTTATTTCGTCATGCATTTTCTAATATAAAACTAATGTGTGTGCATATATTACATTTATGAGCCATTAAGCATGATCTCACCTTGATAGAACGCTCATATATTCTGAACAATTTTTGCCTCATTGGTCTAAATTTGTGTTTATAAGCAGTTCTACTTGTATTTATCTTCTTCATATCTTATTCTTACTCTGCATATTACAAATGAATGAGATTGCATTTTATAGGCAACATTATCTATATTTTTCTCTTGGAAGGTACAGGAGTGAAGATGTTGATTTCAAGCAAACATTTTTGAGTAGTTCAGAAAAATATGCACGGGAATCAAATTCTATTAGTCCTATATTTCATTTACTTTGTAGCAAAGTTTGCTGCATGATTCCTGCTTCTGTCTTAATATATGAGTTTCCAGCTAAGAATGCAGTAAATTCCCACAAGAGAATGTGCAAAGTATTCTTACCTAACTGTACTTCGCACACTTGGAATGAGTCAAATCATTGGCTCGAATAATGAAATCTAGACCTGAAAGCACTTATGCAGTATCTTGTGCTATTTCAAAAGCTTTTATATGGATTAGCATGCTGCCCGCTCCACAGTGATCTGATTAGTTATCATTCAGAGGAATACAGAAATACAAAACCCTTATAAAACCAGGCATCTTCTTATGTAAAGATATGCAGTGCAGTCAATGGGCTATAAAACCCATTGTTCTTTGGAACATTTAGCCTTGTCATCAAATGTATGCTTAAATAATTGTATATCCCTTGAGTTAACCAATCAGTATATCTAGATACAATCAGCCATGTGCTGATTACCTTTCAAGCTGTGAGTTTATCAAGATGTATAGAAAAATAGAATTAAAGTGAGAAGCCCAAAGTTGAGTGAACTTCCTAAACAATTTATTATGATGAAGTCAATCATTCTGGACTCAAGTCTGGTGCCTCATCCAATGTGCAAAAATGCATGTCCTAATGCTTCATCTTAAATAAGTGCCTACTTTAATCAACTAAAATCCATGGTTGTCTTTACAGGATTTTGCATTTCTACACCAACTGACCAAGGATGGAGAACAGAAAGAATGGGGCTTTCAAGCCTCTATTTAGAGCTCACTTCAGAGCCTGTCTGCCTTCATTTCTGGTATGTTTCCTGCCAGGTCCTTAAGTAGGACATACTTAAATGCTATCTTTGTAAATGGTTAATGATGCTTTTGCTAGGGAACCAACCTGATTTCACTATGATAGAAAAAGTTCATTCATTATTTTTTTCAAGTGATAGAACAGCAAGTGTTGGTAGATGCCCCCTTACTTCCTTCCCCAGAAACAACCAAAGAAACCAAAAATATTTTAAATACAAGAAACTATGTAGAAAGAATCAAAATTAATGTCATTGCTTATTTCCAAACTAGGTATTACATGTGTTGTGAAAGTGTCTACAACTTGAGCATTCATATCAGCAGTGATGAAACTAAAGACAAGACAGTTTTTCAAAGGACAGGAAATTATGGGATGAATTGGAATTACGGTCAAGTCACAATAAATGAGACAGTGGAATTTAAGGTTTGTAAAAATACTTTGTAATTTCTGTTTGTATATTTTGGTGACTGTGATTATACTTGACAATGATAGGGTGAAGCATTTTCTGGAGAAAATCTATCTAGTGACTTTCCCTTCTGTACTAATCTACCTTTTTTTTTTTTCATTTAGGAAACTTATTCACTGACGTATTATATAATACTTTTGAGGAATTGTTTGTGATATTAAGATACTGTTTATAATGGCACACGAAGCCATAGAAAAGACAACTTCATCTCCCTTCATCAACACTTCCTTCTATTCTTCTGCCTTTACTGAGCTCGACACATCACAGAAAATTGACATTTCATAGTTGTGTATCCAAGCCCATCAATATCCACCAAGTGACCCCACTCTGACTTAATCTCCATGGATTTCCTTTAGAAAGAAATTTTATGAGCCATATCATTGGGAAGTCTCTGATCATTTATTCTGCATTAAGTTGAATTAATTTTTCCAGATAAGATTTTAATGTCTTCATTTCCTAAGGGTTGTTGCTATTAAACTATAGGATAATGTGCCCTATTAGTTTAACCAAATTAACAATGTTTTAATTGAGTAATTTGAAACAAGTTAGTATCACTTTTAGAAGATGTATATTTGAACAGACAATGTCATCACCAGAGGCATAGAGTCTCTGCTCCAACATAATCAGTGGCCCTTGTCTGAATTCTTCCTGTCATCTTTCCCTTTATTTTTTCTTATTCTAGTCTTCATGTTGAAATTTTCCTCTTTAATTTTGTTTGTAATTAGAATAAGGGAAAATGGAACATCAAATAGAAAAGAAGGACATGAATAAAATGAGGAAATCGGTATTTCTGCAAACAGTTCTGCCCATTGAGCTTCCTTTCTAACCTTGTAATGATTCAGGATTTTGGAGTTAGCTCAACAAACAGATAGACACTGCCCCATCTCACTTACACAGTGATGATAATTTATTCGTGATTTAATTTCAAGGGTTTAGTTAATTGGAGTCCTAAAGCTTGTAATGTAAAGTTTGAAAGAAATAATTCCCATCGCACAAACCTTATTACAGTGTACTGTTACAATTATGCTTTGAGATATTAATCCTGGGGACATATGAACTAACATCTACTCACCATAGACAGGGAAGTGATGACAGGCCAAAGTAAGGATACCAGCAAAATACAACTTGTCGACCAATGAAATTCATTGGGATTATTCGTAGGAGTGTGGCTGAAGGGTACTTACAGGAACAGAAATATCTCAAAGACAACTTCATGACACAGCATAGATGGTGGGTCATAGAAGCTGGAACCTTGAAACCTTTTCCAGTTGGCTCTACTGACATGACCCTATCTTGGTAGCTTAGCTTTTCTGAGAATGTCTCCCAACAATTCTTACAACTTAGGAAAACCTTGAGGAGAAATGGCCTTGTAAACCTCATCACTTTGAGGGAATTCTTGGATCAATTGAGTGGTCTGCTTCCTGAGTTTGAAAGAATTTCCCTGCAGGATGGGATGTTTTACCTTACTTTAGAATACCCTGACTTTTAAGGAATTTCCTTGCAAGATGGAGGAAATTACTGCCCATCAAGCTGTTTTGTTGCACTATGTTCTATCATTGATCCATATTGTACCTAATTTACACATCACACTTCTTCGAAGGTAAGATAACATAGAATATACCATGGTCAGTATGAGGTTTGATGCTATATGGAATTTCAGTCATATTGTGGGACTTGGGGTATATTATTCTCTCTGGAAGAATACTAACTTACTTTCTGGTTATTACATTGCATTGAGAGATTGTGGAAAACTTGCTGTTATCTCTTTAAAATTTTATTTTCTCCTCTGGGAAAGGAAGAAATTCACATTGTTTGGAATAGTGTCTAGTAAGACATCTATGAAATTAATGGACACATTAGTGAATTGAATATATAATATGCTGAAAAATCAAATAAAATACTTGCCTCATACAGCAAGTAACATGTAGCAAATATTTCGGTCACATCATTCTTATCCTAATGAAGATAGGTACAAAGAAATATAGTTGAAAACAGCCACCATTTCTGAGAACCTGCTGTGATGTCTCTGACCCCAGAAGCTATTACCAAGACGGTTTATTGGTCTTGAAATCAGCACCTTCATAACAAGGCCATCTCACAACCCTAAGTGAACTAGGAGAACCAGTACTAGATGGATCTAGAAGCTCATATTATGCTAGTCATTTCTTCTTGTCTACTTTTTTTGTATTTAAATGATATAATCAGAGTATCTTTTCTTCAAGACTAGCATTACTATGAAGGAAAACAGATATTTATATTTTTAAAATATAATTGGGAGGTTTCTCTCTGCTTCTAAATTATATATAGGTTTTATTAAGTAGACTATGACAAAATCAGGGGAAAGAGAAATAAATCACAAGAGTATAATACAGAAGGAATACATATGTGCATATTTTGCTAAGATTTACATATAATATAAAAGTTGTGCTCCTCAAGAGTATTTATACAAGATGATTTACCAATATTTCGACATGGAGTATTTTATTATGCATTTTTGTAATTGGCTATACTGGTTCTCCAGAGTTGTTAAGCCATAAGAAGAATCAGGCCAGAAAATTATTAGAGTGAAATAATATTATATGCCTCTGTGAATTTCAGGTTGTGTTCAATGCTTTTAGAAACCCAGGTTGGAGTACAATAGCCCTGGATGACATAAGCCTAACAAATGGAATTTGTAGTGAGAGTCTTTATCCAGAACCGACTTTGGTTCCCACCCCGCCGCCAGAGCTTCCTAGTAAGTAACCCCATCATGTGTATTCCCTAAATCATGAATCTATCTTGTTTGGGCTTATTTTTATTATCTCAGCCTAACAGCATTTCAATGAAAAAATGGAAGTAAAAATAAGAAAAATGATAGCTAGCCGAATAATATGTTACAATCAATACACAGAGAGTCATCCATTGTTTAGTTGATCACATTTAAAATATTTTAGTAGCTTTATTCTTGAATTGAGTGACTACTAATTTTTATTTTATTCTCATTAAAATACAAATTCGAGCACCACATTGGTGGTGATGACTGTGGTGTTATCATGTTGGTGGAAGGGTTGCTGAGGTGCTCATTGCCTTTTTAGGAAAAGATTTGAAATTCACAACACCTCAGTTAAGACTGAAACACGGCCTTAGGGTTTCTGTTGCAGTGAAGAGGCACCATGACCCTGGCAACATTTAAAGGAAAACATTTTAATTGTGATGGAGGCTTACAGTTTCAGAGGCTTAGTCCATTATCATCATAGTAGGTAGCATGCTGGCTGGGAATATGGTGGAATCTTGAGCATTTATGAGACCTCAAATCCCACCTCCACAGTGACACACTTCCTCCAATGAGGCCACACCTACTCCATCAAAGCCACATCTCTTAATAACGCCACTCCCTTTGGTGGCCATTTTCTTTCAAAACACCATACACCCCCAACTCTGTTTTAGAATAAATTTGACAGCAAATATTAAACTGAAACTTTTACATGACAGCCCTAATGATTGGGAGTATTTACATTCTGAAACAATGCCTTGATAAAGCTTTGTTACCTAACCTTGGTAACTGCTTAGCTGAGCAATAATTGAGATTTCCAATCCTAGAAGAATTTTTAACTCAAAAAAAAAAAAAAAAAAAAAAAAAAAGATTCTTATGCTTACTTTCCTCAGTTCAAATTGGAAAGCTTAAAACCTTCATTACTATTCATATTATCCATGTGTGAAGGAACACATCCTATTACCAGACTATTGGATTTGACAGACCATAAAAGGAGACTCACAGATAACGATACCTTATATAGCACAGCTACTGTCCCTCTATTAGGATATTTTTAGTGCAGAGCTAGTTTTGAGACAACATCCCTCTGTCTGGTGATTGTGGGAGTCTGAGGGAGTCAAACAATGTATTGTCATATATCTGAACACTCAAACACAGAATTTCCTCTTCTCATTTTGTCTGAAACACTTCTGAAACACTTAAAATACTAACATACAAAAGCATGACTTTTTCTACATGCTTTTTCTAAAAAGCAAAGAAGCCTGGCAAATGAGTTTGGTGTATGAAAGCATTTGTAACCTAACCTGGTGACCTGACTTTAATTCATGGGATACACATGAAAGAGGAAAGAACTGACTCCTACAGGTGTCCTCTGACGTTCGCATATGAGTGTATACACACACACACACACACACACACACACACACACACAGATACACACACACACACACACACTCTCTCTCTCTCTCTCTCTCTCTCTCTCACACACACACACACACACACACACACAGGGAATTGGGGTTTCTGTTTGCTTTATTTTGTTTTTGTTATAAGAATCATTTTTTTTTCTCAGCTAAATGACTTTAACAAACCCAAATTCCTGTAGAAAAATAACTGGTATCTTCCATCTTTTAATAATTGGGCTGCCACTACATAAAGACGTAGTTCATACAGGCCTCACGCTGCCAACTTGAATATTCGCTATATGAGACCAAAAAGCTAGTGCCCACTCTCCTTTCATGCTGACATGTTTAGATATTTCCTGAATTATGCATTATTCCCATCATTCATTAAGTCACAGATATTCACTCTATAAATCACAATGCCAACAAAACCTAAGAGGTATAGGTGATTTGTGAAAATTTTAACATGATAGAAAAACAAATATTTTAAACAGTGTAGTATTTATGGCTAATATGTGAGAAAGTGTGAGGTGGGCAAGATTTAATTATGGAAATGTGTGTGTAAAAGTGTCACTCAGAAATCTGAGAGGGGGAAAGAAGTCTGATGCTGCTATAAATTCTGAAAAAAAAACAGGTTTTATTTTAATTTTTTTCAGTGTGGGGATGGACTGCAAGGCTCTGACAGATTAGGCAGATGCACAGGTGTGCTTCTCAACACTATTTTTATTTATCAATTTAGCCCTACTGTAACTCACTATATCTGTCCAGTTTCTAGTACCACATGAATCAATAACACATAAATGTTATTAGACATACTGAGAATGCTTTTGATATGCCGATGTTTTGTCATATCCCTCTTTAGGTCATTGAAACTAAGTTTTTTTTGGGTTAATACCAATATGAACGCACTAATTTGGGCTTTGTGGCATTTGAATAAAGCAGTCTCATTATATTCTGTATGGGCCCTCTACATTCATAGTGTATGTATATGAAATAGTACGTTCAGAATTCTTAAAATCAATATTGGTTTGATGAGTGTTTCTAAGTTTCTATAGTACAATCTCAGAACTCCATATTTAAGACATAAGCCAAATCACATTACTTAAATTATAAAATCTGAGATAACCTTTTTATATTACCGCACATAAAAAATGATTACAACATGGTTTCCCATGTTAAAATCTATATTATGTGTACCATTATTATATCTATTCTGGCCATTAAAGAAAAAAATCACAGTATCTCAATGTACAGAAACTTGGCATCCATGCACATTTTAGCACTGGAGAAATTGTACTGTTAGAAAAACCCATCTGATCTTAAGAAATAAATTTAGAATTTTCCCATAATGTGTTTGTTCCACTTTCTAAGTGGTTCACTTTGAGCCAATGTTTGGCACAGAGAAAATGTTAATTACCATCCAACGAATTCTGAACAATTTCTTTCTAATGCTTTTTGCAGATGGGTCAGTGGAATTTCTATTTGTGCAGAGCTATTCTGATTCCAGATCACTGAATTGTTTAAGCAAAAATAAAAGAAGACCACGGTTGACTAGCTAAAACCTTTCTTTCACTCTTTACCAACCAGTTAAATAAGAAAATCTCAGACAAGTGGGTAAATAATAAAACTCTGTGTCCACTCCTTTCCTGAGATGTTTGTTAGTTCCAGTTTTGTGGTTATTCACAATTGCGGAGATTCCTTTACCATCTGACCTTGGCTTCTGCCCCATGAGCTCCACGATGGTGTCTGTGATGGTGAAACAACTAATTTCAATATTGGCACTCTATTTGGAGAAGTTTATGAAAGTTAATATTCTGTTTCACAAACATCATATCTATTTAACAAACAATGCTGAAGCTCTCTGATAAAGTACAGTATGTGTAAACAAAAAGAAATCTGCACTCAAGGTGCTGGCTGATTTCTGGGGTGCTCAAGTAATTGAGAAAAATGGCTTTGGCCATTTCAATGTTCACTACTTCTCAGGATTTTTCTCTGTCATGTTCTGATTTAAGCCATTATTCATTTTTAAAATGTTACTAAACAACTTGACAAGTTCTTCATGTGAAAATCAATCTGCATTTATGCTGTATTAGCCTCTCCCTGTAGACTATAATTCTGTGGTGTTTATTCAACTTACATTCAGCCCCTAATACACACAGGTATTAGTTGCATTAATAGAATCCTTTGCCAAAGAAACTTTGACTATTGTTTTGCTTTCACGACTTTACCTTTATTACAACTAGCCTCATTTAGTGTTATAGTTGGTTAGATTTATTACAAGAACAAATAAAATTTATCGTTCATGAATAAATACTTAAAGCTATTAGTCACAGGTTTGATTAAAGTATTTACATTATTAATAGTTACAAAAATATCTTAAAATTATTAATTTTTAAAAATTGGACTCCAAATTCTCATGGGAAATTTAATTTTGGATTATAACATAACTTATTAACATGGTCCATATATTATTAAAAGATCTATTGTGTCTTTCTAAAATAACACATAATACTTACTTGAGAATATTAAAAATGACTTTCACATAAATTCAACATGATTTATTATTTCTCAAGTTACTTTTATTATTTACCCCCATAAATGAGTACCATTCAGAAGCCTATTAGTGATTGAAATTATGTCTTCATTTCTTACTTTCTTCCACCTGTTCAATTCAAACTCTCTGTCTTCCTTGCCTCCTGGATAAACCTCCCAATCTATGGACACATACCTCAAAAGTGTTGTGTTGGCCTTAAATAGATGCTACCTACCACTTGAATCTCTCAAGGACATACTCCATCTTTGAAAACTCCCTCAGAGAATGCAGCATAAACACATCATGTGTGCACTGAAACTTTCTACAACATAAGAGATCCATCAGATACAAATATTTGAAAGACAATACCTAGAAATATCAGAAGTGAGGATCTAATCTGGCTAGGGACAGGACCTCTGGACCAGTCAGGTCACTTTACTCCCATTGTGCAGGCATTGATTACCTAGTAGCCTTACATGACAGCAATTTCTAGAGGGTGGCTCATTTGCCTATGGCGCTTTTTCTAATAATCATGGGGTTCTCCCCACTGTGGGAACACTTTGACATTCAAATAAGTTGTGCTGTAACAGCCAAGTGGCACAAGGTAAATTAGCTAATTTCCTACAGTCTTTAACATGGAGGCAGCCACAGAAGCATCTTCCATATAAAGATCAAAGGAGTTTTGCTGGTCAGTTATTTGATATGAAATTGTAATTTGAATATATTTCAAAATGGTCATCTTAAGTACCTTAAGGGAAAGACTTTACTAAGAATATTTTTGTTTGCAGAATGAATGCTGAGTAAACTATCTGTCTGATTAGGTTTAATAGTTACAACTGACATTATTTTAGTTCTGCTCCTACTTATTCATTTTTCATACATAGCACATGGGTGTCTGTTAGGGGGCTTGGGCAGTCTATGGGGCCACGGGCAGTGGAACCAGTATTTATCTCTAGTGCATGAATGGGCTTTTTGTAGCCTGTTCCCTATGGAGGGATACTCAACCTAGATACATGGGTGAAGGCCTTGGTCCTGCCCCAAATGATGTGACAGACTTTGATACGTCCCCATGGGAGACCTCATCCTCCTTGAGGATTGGATGGGGGAGTGGGATGGGGAGATGGTGGGAGAGTGGGAGAACAGGAAGAACAGGGAACTGGGATTGGCATATAAAATAAGATTGTTTTTACTTTAAATAAAAAACAAAATTTTAACATTCCTAATCATAGTCAAAACAAGAAGATGTAGGCACTCATTTTATAATAAACATTAATTCATCCCTGGGAATCCCGATTGTTGCAAAATGTTGAGTAACACGTCCAACCAGAAAACAACACTAAACTAAAAATATTGTTTTGTTGTGGGTTTGTTTGTTTGTTTTTGGGGGGAGGGGTTGTGTTTAGGCTCTCATATAGCATAGGAAGGTTTTTAATTTTGAATCTTTCTGCTTCCATGTTCTAAGACCTTAGATCACAAGTGTGTGCTAGCATACTTTCCCTCAAAAGAATTACAAACAGAAAGAGAAAACATTACTCTCAACTTCCTGACTACCATGCACTTTAATATTTAGCAACATTTCCATCCAACACCTTAAGAACAAACAATAGGAAAGTCTATATTGCTAGATTAGTGACATGCCAGCACTGTCCCTTCTTCTAGGATGGTGGCAGAGATGGGATTTGTCTATTATAAATATTCATGGTTTTCTGAAGGTATGATTTTTTTCTCTTGTGTTTTGCAAAATATCTATATTAGCCAAATAAATATGGGCAATCCTGAACAATATTATAAGCTGTTGAAATGTATAAAGGGAGTAAGAATGTAAAAGTTTGTGAGATCATTTCTAGGAAAGACACTGATGTACCATCATGTCTCCCTAACAACTTATACAACTTGTAAACTGAATCTGTTAAAACTGGCATCCTAAGACATGTAGTTTTAAAATGCCTGGCATCTAGTAGGATATCTATGGAATAAGCAGTGTTGTTAATGACTCTTTCCTAATCCATTTCAGCTGACTGTGGAGGACCTTTCGAATTATGGGAGCCAAATACAACATTCAGTTCTCCAAACTTTCCAGATATCTACCCTAATCAAGCTTTCTGTGAGTCTTTTCTTTTCCAGGATACCAAGGAAAAATGTACATAGCAAAGTTATTAATTTGTCAAAATGGGTACTGCATATTGTCTACCTATGAAATGCATCCTTAATTATTTCTTTCATTTTTGAGAGTATTGATAGAATAGTTACATCGTTTCCCCCATCCTTGGCTTTTCCTTCATCCGAACCCTCCCATATACCCTTCTCTGGTTTCTTTCAAATTTATGGCCAACTTTTACTTTGCTAACTTTTTAAATAAAGGCAAAGTAATGGTGTTCATTATGCATGATTTCAGTCCATTCTTTACAGTGCTTTGCACTATTGTAATTTCAGAATAAAAATATAAAAGTAATGCCCATGATACAATCACCCTTGCTCCAGTTATTTCTCTTATCAACTTCCTAGCTCATCCATGTAATCCCTGCAGTGTGTGTAAAGCATGTTCATGGTTTTATAGAACAAAGTCAATGCAAAGGGTCAAAACAGCTGATGTAATAATTTCCCCCTTAGGAAACACATACTAGACTCAATAGAGAATACAACCAGAGTGGTGTGATTAGACTCCCAACACCAACAAGAGGATAATTGGGACTGATGAAATATCTATATTTAGAGAAAACAACCTGTTAAAAAAATAGGACAAAAGTTGTCACCTGGCTAGTGTTACTATCTAGAGAAACTCAGATAGTTTCCAAAGTTTCTGATAGTTTCAGATAGTTATCTGAAAACTGCATATTCTGCATTGCACATCCACACTCTCCATTCTGTTTTACAAAAATTATAATTCAAGGGCTATGAGCTGTGAAATAGCCATGTTTTTTCCATGTTCATTCCTAGTTAGGACTCAAATGCAGTACAAGGCCAGTACCATGAATGGAACAATAGCAGTGAAAGGGGGATTTAAAAATGTGAGCCTCTATTCACAAGGAGATACATAGCAGTCTCAAGGCTTATAGCGGTCACTAGGGCAAGCGAATAGGCAGACAATAGTCTAGCATGGTTTGAATGCAGAAGCAGAACTTATCTTCCCCATACACACGTCATGCCAAAGACAACATGTAATCTTATCATTGGTATAGAGGTTTAAAAATTCTAAAATTTAGTCAGTGATACAACTAAGAGCAGTATTGTTGCTTTTACTTTTGATATTATAATATGATTACATCATTCCCCCTTCCCTTTCTGCCTTCCAAACATTCCAATACACACCCTTCTCACTCTTTCAAATTCATGATGGCTTCTTTTAACATGAATTGTTGTTACATGCATATATACATATGTATATATGTGTGTTATATGGTATATGCATATGCATACAAATGTATATACTATGTGTACATACATATATGTGTATATGTGTGAATATATACTATATATAACTTTATACTGATTTATATTAGTATATACATATCACGTGTATCATATACATCAATATAGATAAGAGAGAGAGAATCAGTATAATGTTACTTTATGAGTTTTCAGGAATAACCATTTGGTCTTGGAAAACCAATTGGTATGACTTTCCTAGGGGAAGACTATTCTTCCTGTTCTTAGCATTCCTTAGTTGTTTATAGTTCTTCTGTTCACCCAATGTTATCAAATAAACAATGTGACTGTCTGGAAGGATACTCAGATCAGGTCATGCACTACAAATGTTCAAGATTCCATTAAATAAGAGTAAAAAGCCATTATAGAGGGACATTGAAGGGGCAGGCACAGACTAGTCCAAGAAAGCATGACTTTCTTGACTCTTTAAGTAAAACTCCATAACTGTAGTTGGTTAAATTGATAATGTGGAGAAATTTTGCTCTGTGTTATGGAATGTGAATTTTATATAAGAAAATAAAGGAAGTTTAGTTTCCATATATTTGCATGAGAAGCATGAGAGGATCATCTCGCATTTCAGACAGATCAATCTGCCTATGTATCAGAAACAGGGAGAGAAGGAATTTTCAACAGCATCTTCAAATAGGACATCAGAACTGTCAGCACCTTGCACTGTGATAGGGCAATTGTGATGATATATTGTTTATGATCTAATAAAGCTTGCCTGAAGGAACACAATGCAAAGCTAGCCACAGCCACAGAAGCTGGGCAGTGATGGCACACACCTTTAATACCAGGACTCAGGAGGCAGAGGCAGATAGATCTCTGTGATTCTAAGACCACTGTGGGCTACAGGAGAGTGAATCAGTCTAAAAGAGAAACAGAGCTCACATCTTTAATACCATGAGAACATAAGGATCTCAGTGAAGTCTTAGGCAGCAGTCTAGGATTGTGAGGCTTGGTGGAGAGCCGTGTAGTCTGGAGTTGCCATCTGGGGACAGGATTGCCTCTCCAGTTTAAGTATTGGTAGAGGTGAGAACTCTCTAGTGCCTGGTTGTTTTGCTTTTCTGATCTTCAGCTTAAACCCCAATATCTGCCTCTGGGTTTTTATTATTCATGCTACAAGCAATGCATGTTGAGAACTGAATATTAGTGAAGGGCATAGGAGGCAGAACTAAAGGCCAATTCTGCCTTTAGTTTGCATGTGATTGAAGGTGTGAAGAGAGCTAGGGGCCAGTCTACAGTTGGTGCTGCCCTTACCTAAGATGGAGAGAAGAGCCAGGAGTTTTCCAAAGAGACACGTGTGTGTGTGTGTGTGTGTGTGTGTGTGTGTGTGTGTGTGTGTGTGTGTGTGTGTTTTAAATTTAAATCACCTCAAAAACTCATAAAAACAACATTCATTGAAGCAGTTTTTTTTCTTTAAAACTAAAAGAATGCAATATATTTTAATTGGGGAAACTTTCAAATAAATACTAGAGTTTGCTTATTTGATCATGGAAAGTTAGGTGAACTGAGGCTGGCTAGATAGCTTATCGGGTAAATATGCTTGCCACAAACCTCATGTCCTTTGATTCTTGATACCCCTATGGTGGAAGAGAACTACTCCAGCAAGTTGTCTTCTGGGCTGTGGAAGCTTCACCCCCCCCCACCCCCTCACACATACTAAATACAAGAAAACAGAGAAATTTAAATGAATTGGACTATTGCTACCTATTGATGTTCTTAAACTTTGTGCAATAGTATCAATTGGCTATGTAAAACTTTTTAATAAGGTATATTGTTTTGTATAAAATGAATTATGGTGAATTTATATCAAATATAATTGAATTGTTACAATACATATTTAAACCAATCCAATATATTACCTTTCCTAGCCCAAACAAGACAAATCAATGAAAATAAAAAACGACTATGAAGACTTAAGGAAAATAGGAAGACATATGCTGTAAACTAATTGTTGTTATTTATTGTCTTCAAGGTGTATGGAATTTAAATGCACAAAAGGGAAAAAATATTCAACTTCACTTTCAAGATTTTGATTTAGAAAGTATCAACGATGTGGTTGAAGTGAGAGATGGGGGAGAAGTTGACTCCTTGCTCTTAGGTACGATCGAGACTTGAAAGTCTATGCAGCTTGAGACACTTTATGTACAGAGAGAGCACTTTGAAGTGGATGTAAGAACTATACAATTTGCAAAATTAAAGTGTAACAACAGGGTAGCATGTTGATGATATTTATGTCATTGAAAATAGATTTTTTTCATAAAGTTTATTCTGATTATGATTTCTCCACACCCAAGTTCTCCCAAAGCATGATGGGTTTTCTTATGGGACATATTTACAATAGTAACAAGATTATTCTCTTCTAGAATAGTCGTTGCTAATCAGGATTGATATGGTTACAACATAATTCTTAAAAGTTGGCAATAATTAACTATAAGCATACCTATCATGTAGTTTCTATGAATTCTGTGTACATCAGGTGTTTAAAGATAATTATTAAGTCAGATTTCCTTTGATCATAAAATATCCAAATTCTGTTTCTTATAAAATTTTAAGTCATTTTTATTTTATATTTTATCAGTTTTTCTTATTACTGTCTGTAGCAGAGCAGCATCTACTTCTCAAGAGCTGATAATGACACAAACATTTACCAATGTTTGCTTTTTTCTATTTCTATTGGTTATTACTTTGTAACTATACACAAGAAATATTTTTGTCTGAATGGCAAAATACATATAAGCACATTTAAAGTATATTGGGAAAATGTAAGATTATATTATTTAGTTAGTAATTTTTAAGAAAGAACAACTTTTTGCTAAGATTAGCTCAATGCTAAATTAGGAAGATCTTAAATATTCAACTGGGAAGCATGAACTATGATTCCTCACCACAGAGAGGGTTTTATCTAGCTGCTCTTATGACTCATATTCATCATTTGTTATGTAACCTGCTTGAAGTTCTCTAAATCAGGGCACTCACACAAAAATTATGAGAAGTGAATGGAGACTCTCCACGAGACACCAACCTCTGAAGGACCAGAATAACAGTGAGCATTGCCAGGCATACCTGGAAAATCTCACAGAGTTCTAGAACACAGCTTTCTAAAATGAATTCTCAGAGCCACACAGGAAATAAATCAACAACGAAATCCCCTGGGAACCAACAAGATTTGGGGAACATTCATTGGGATCAGGGTACCCATTTGTAAAAGTACTTTGAACGGTTGCTTTTTATTTCATTTTCTGGTTACACTGTGCTCCTAATGAAATCGCTGCTGATATGAGCAATAAAAATAACAATTTATTATTTTACTTCTAATTATTCACACAAATCAAAGAAATAAAAATTCCAGAAGGATATTTAAGTTATATTGTAATTTGTAGATAGAAGTGGTTTTGTTCTGGAATTGTTTTTCTGCCTCTAATAGATAATGCAACTAAGAATCAGCATCTAAAGTATAAGAATATGCACACGCATTTGGTGGGCCATTCTGCTTGTAGTCCATCCTTCTGAAGATGGAGGTAAAATTTTTCATGTGTCTCTGAGATTCAAACACCTCACAGTCTCTTTTCCCTTGGGGGCAGCTGTGTACACAGGGCCTGGCCCTGTGAAGGACGTGTTCTCTACCACCAACAGAATGACTGTGCTTTTCATCACAAATACGAGGAGGGCAAGCACTGGTTTCAAAGCAAATTTCACCACTGGATATTACTTGGGGATTCCAGGTAAGAAATATTGCACATTTCATCATAGCTATATGAGCAGACTAAGGAAAGTAAAATCTCTTTCAAGCCTAAGTCACAATGTACAGGTTTGTATTCTGAGATATCATTTTGTTTTTCTTAGCATAATGTAGACTTTTGTTCCTACTCCATATATTATGTAATGATTATATGAGGTTTTTTTTTTCACAGCAGGAATTCACAAGTTTTTGCATATCAAGTACTTCTCTATTAAGATCCTTGACTTAAAATTTAGCATGAAGTTCAATGTAAAGGAACTGGCTCTGTAAGGAAAGACTTTTCATTTTGCCTAGATCTTACCGAGAGAGGAGGAGGGAGCTGGGTTCCTGAACTGCTGGATGCCAGTGACACCCAATTAAAAAATTAAACATCATTAACTTGTTAGAGGTAGCCAGAACAAAACAACTACAGTGGAGGTGTTTAATGCTGAATGCTGCTGCCATTATAACCTTCACATTGTGTTCTTTTTATATTCCTAATTTAAGCAGCAGGAAAAAAACCAACACATTGTAATACACACTCACACATAAATACACACACACACACACACACAGAGAGAGAGAGAGAGAGAGAGAGAGAGAGAGAGAGAGAGAGAGAGGGAGGGAGAGAGAGAGAGACAGAGAGAGCAAAGACAAAGACAGGTTTAGACAAATATACAAAATGTATTTACTCGCATATTTATGATTAAAACCTTTGAATTATTTGTTGCTGGTGGTTCTTCATGGGCTCTAACTTTCCTTGTGCTGACCAATTACTCAATATTCAGTATCAGCATTCCTGAATGAAATTCATAAATTTTCATTCTTATATATGAATTCCTAGAGAAGGGGAAAGTTTGCATGATCCCTCTCTTATGGATTATTAACTAAGGCTAAATACTGCTGTGTGGTTAAATTATGCTTATATCTGCTTCTTTACTAATCACAGCTGGCCTGAAATGTTGACTCTGTCCTGGGAAGTGGCCTGCTTTCAGTTTTATGACCATTTTCTCTAGCCCCACAAATAAGCCATAATGTTAATTATGAAAGCTACTTAGGAAGAGTTGGATGCTAATCCAATCAGCTAATCTTCCCATCTGGTTTAAAAGCAGCTGCTTTTCACTTAGAAACAGTGATATGAATCAAACAAAATACACAATTACTGAGATTATTGAACTATATATATATATAAATGTATGTGTGTTAGTGGTATTTAATACTTGTGTATTATATGTGTATACGTATGAATATGCATATGTACATAGTATACATATATATGTGTGTATGTGTGTGTGTATGTTTATGTGTATACACATGTGTGTATCGAGATGCTTTAAAGTATTGAGATTGAATAGATCCAGGGAATGTCTGCCCCACCCCAATGGAAAACTATTTGTCCACATGAGCACCTAGCTAACCATCACTGGTCAGATACCAGAGAAGTCAATTTAAAAGAGGAAGGATTTGCTTTTTTCCAAGTTTCAGAGACTTCAGGCAGTCAGACCACAGTCTTTGGACCTTATGTCTGAGCTTATAAGAAAGAAGAACATGATGGCATTTCTTAAAAATTACTAACTAAATAATTTAATCTTACATGTGGCAGAGGCCACCTAATTTATGTTGGAAATGCAAACCTGGATAGTGGTGGCGAAAGGTAAAGGGGGTGAGATGGGGAGAGGGCGAGGGAGAGTCTCCTAACACTTCTAAATCAAGATACAACACCAGCTCACTACTTTCTTCAGGTGAGCTCCATTGCCGAAAATTTCCAGAACCTTCCAAAAAAGATTCACTAGCTAGAGATCAAACTCTTCAATACCTGAGACTAAGGGAGCAAATAGAAAGAGAGCACTTCATATCCCATGCTGTGAGGAAGATGAACCTGTTTCATTTGAGGAATGAAAATGATTCCATTCCTCCATATATCCTCACGTCTGAGGGAAAATAAAATAAAGTATAATAAGACAAAATTAAATAAAAACTGCACAAAATAAACAGAAGGAAAAGAACCCCAGGAAGACTCAAGGGTTAGAATTTACAAGGCTGTCTATCACTTAGGTAGTATAGTGAGTTCCAGATGAGCCTGGAGCACGCCACGCGAGATTTTCTTTCTTTCTTTCTTTCTTTCTTTCTTTCTTTCTTTCTTTCTTTCTTCCTTCCTTCCTTTCTTTCTTTCTTTTTTTATGATGGAGGTAGAGGGAGTAGAAGCAAAGGGCATAGGAGAAATTAACTTTTAAAAGGTCAAAATTGATCTTAAATTGTAATTTAATAAGAAAATGAAACTAGAGTTCATGTAAAAGAAGAAAATGACAGTTTTATTAAATAATGAATGATATATATAATATATATAAAGTATATATAAGATGAAAATAAGCATAGATTTGCTACAATGCATGTATATATATATTCAAAATGTAACTAAAAATTGAATCATTGCTTTGGAAATATTGACCAAGATACTTTGGAACAAGCTACAAAGTAGCCCTGCTCTTTCTAATTTTGTTATTACTGATTAATTTATGACAACTATGTCTATTTGCTGAAAGCTTGTCTACCGCTTCAGGTTTTTATTTCCACTTTGGAGGAATCCATTATTTTCTATTGTATTTTAATTCAATATGTGATATGGGTTATGCTAATTTTTAATGATGTGTAGTGTGCATATGTAATGATGTAAGGATATGTTAGTAGCTAGCATTTAGTGCTTTTAAGATAAAATATACAAAGAATATGGATCATTAAATTAAAAGCAAAATATGTGTTTGATATTTTAAAGAAATTGACTTATGTCCTATGGGTAGGTCATAAGTCTGCATAGGACAAAAACACTGAGTGGCAGAAAAATAAAAAAGTATTTTCACTATTACTGTTTTAAATAAAACTTACGATTCTGATCTTTTAATTATTACATAATAGCTGGTTCCTAATAGACTAGCACTTGCTTGTCACCTGTTTTATAAGTGACAGCACAATGAAGTCCCTCCTCAAGACTTCTGAAAACTTGCACTCATTTTTGGCCAGAGCAGCTTCCAGTGAAATTCTGCCACCCCGATTTTTCTTTCCAGTGTTACTGGAGTCTTTTTGCTGATAGCTTGCAAGGCCTGGGGAGTTATTTTACTTCGTAAAGAGCCAGTTTTACAATCATGAAGACCTGCATGTACTCTAAGTACCCATGTGGAGAAGCTGTGTGGAAGAGCACATGTGCAATTCCAGTGCCAAGGGGTAGAAGCAGGTAGATCCCAAGGCTCCCTGGGCAGCCAGCCTACCCTGTTCAGCTGAGCTCCAGGCCAGTGAGAGAACCTGCTGCACACACACACACACACACACACACACACACACACACACGCCACAATAGAAGCCATGTACTTTTCTGATATCTGATTCCAGAATATTCATATTACTATTACAGTTCTAGCAGGAGAGCATAATAAAGAATGCAAAATAATAAATGCATCGGAAAGAATGATAATCAGTAATGGACACGAAAGACAACATACCAAATAAAAATGCAGAACACAGCAAACTACACCAACATTCAGAAAGGAAAGTACATGGGGGAAAAACAAGACATTTTCTGTGGGTGATGAAAATTAATCAAAAAAGCCTGGTGTCTTACTATGTTTTATAAAATAAAAATCATTATCAAGTCTCAATATTATAGCCTTTCCTACTTAATGTTTTGAGTCTCAGGAAGAATACATTTATACAAGTCATGGGTCTTTACATTCCTATTTAAAAATCACAAATAGCAAGAAATAAAAGAAACTAAAATAGTATAGACTATGAAAGGCAAGAACAAACACAACTCTTCATCAAAATTATTAGTTATTAATTTTTATATGGTTCTTACTCTTGAAAATAGTGTACCAATTATTTTGAAAAATAGCGCACACACACACACACACACACACACACACACACACACACACACAAAGTTTGAGAAAGTATCCCAAATCATGTATTTTAATGCAGTCGATAAAAAAGACATACACGTGTTATGTGAAGGGGTTTGCCCTAGACCTAGCTTTTGGTCATGAGCATCTTGTTTTTAAGAGAGTGATCTTTCTAAATGAAGATTGAGGAATCCCTTGCATAACATCACTGCATGATAGATGTACCCACTTGTGAGCTGGCATTCCTTTCATACCTAGAAGATAGCCTTCTGGGGAAGGGAAGTTCAGTGACCCAATTGTCCTCTGCATAATCTTTTATTTTTCCATCAAAATGATTTTAATAGAAAAAGACGGGAAAGCAGTTACAGAAACAGGGATCTGGCACTAGCAGACAATCAAACCAGTAACAAATATGAGTGGTGGTACACACATCTCTTTATATTGGTGTTCTGCCTTGGCTATCATCTCAAAAACATTGTGGAAAAAAAAAACTATGTTAAAAATTGCTTCCAGTGTTTAACAACTTTGCTTGTCTTCTGAGATAATTTAGGAACTCTTCAATAGAAGTATAATTATGAGGAATAAATATTTTCCTTTATTTATCCTCTTCTAATCACCCCCACACGTTGACCTTGAGTATTCACAGTGGATATTTATTGTGGTGAGTCTTTTACGAATGTGTTCCTGTTGCTTGTTTCTGACTCTCGGTGCCTCCATGTGAAATTGAGTGGAGCATCACAGGCAACTCATGAGTAGCAGCTGGTTGCATTCAGGGCCTTAGAGCCTCCCCAGCTTGGTTGGCATGCGCCTCAGAAACCAATTTAGTTTGCTTTGAAAAACCAAGCATATGGTGACTAAATGAAGCAGGGCTATAGAGACCTCATAAAGAGAAGATGGGAAAATGCAGTTCTGAGCAATATTACTTTTTTCCTCTCTTACCACTGGCATAAAAGTATCAGAATTAAGATTTCAGACTCCAGAAAGGGTAAATTATTGTATTAAGGGCTTCCTAATGACCTGAAATATTGTATGTTCCAAAAAAGTCAAAATCAAGATTATAAATATATGGAAAATTTTGAAATAGTTTATTCACACCTTTACACAAATTTTATAATTTCTATTCACTTTAGCAATATTATACTATTTTCTTCATTCTATAATTTTTCATCCCATTTATTTTGCCTTCCAACTAGCTATCTCTTCTGGGCCCACAGGTATAATCCTAACAGTTTTGATTACAAAAGACAAAAATTATAATTTTCAGACAGGGACAGGGAACATGTTTTCACTAACTAACATGTGCCTTTCAAACTGAATATGACTTTATCACAATGATAGAACATTATCAATAAATGAGTTCCATAAATAAGAACTGTTGCTGTAACTTCATTTGACATAATGATTATAATAGCTATGGAAAATATTACAAATAATTGAACAGTGACCAGTAATGACTGACATTATGGAGTATATTAAAATATTTGATTATGTCTGAAACAAGTGCTGTTACCTGATAAAAATTGATGTATACCGAAATATAGATATTGTTAGAGGGTGTATTTATGTCGGTGCATCTATTTCAAAGTTTTCCTATATTCTAAAGGAAAATTAAAGAAATGATAACATCTAGAAGAAAGAGGAATCTTTCCAGTAAGATATTCATGCTTCTTGTAGAAAATGTAATCATTTGGGGCCATTTGTCATCCCAGTAATCTGTTTAAAAATATGTGTTTGTGAAATAAATTGATAATTACATTTACTAGAGCCTCCTTAATAATATTATGTTTTGAGATATATAACCCACTTTTCTCCTGATATAAAAATTTGCAGAAACAGCCAGTCGTAACTTCCTAAAAATATCTTTATTAAGGTAAATTAGATTTCAGTTAAAATGTAGAATGCTTCAAAGCTTAAAATAGACAAATGGCTCCAATTACTGTTTTCTGCTGCCAAGTGAAAATGATTAGACATATTTCCCTCTTATCTCATTATTTGGAGAGGAAAATGGTAGAAGTAGGGCAGAGAACAAGAATATTAATTTAATAGAGAGATGTTTTAGAGCTCAATGATAGGACACACCCTTGCACGAGGAAAGAAAGGGAAAAATGAAAGAGAAAGGAAGAAAGATATTTTAAGTTTATATTGAGACTCCTATACACACATCGCGCATTTTTATCATATTCACCCCGATTTCCTTGCCCCAGCTCCCCCCTCCGACATTACACTCCCTGCTTTTTTAGTTTTTACTCATTTTATATTTACTTAGTTAGCTACGTATGTGTATGTGTTTGGACATCTGTATAATGGCGCTAATACCAAAGAGAGAGAACAATTTGGGAAGTCAGTTTTCTTCTTCCACCAAGTGAGACATTATAAATAAACCCAGAGAACTACAATAACAACCGGTCTGGCAAGGCATACAAACCAGTACAACAGTGGTACAAAAATATGGGATTAACCAACCATGACAAAGAGAGAAACTACTTGTCAGGAGAGAGAATAAAGATAGAAAGGAGAGAATAGAGGTTGGAGCTTTGTACATATATGAAATTGTCAAATATTTGTATGAAAAAAATCAATAAAATAGAAGTTTCCCCCCCCCCCCAATGCTGTTAAGCCAGCAAATACAGAGCAATTGTTTTCAGAGGAAATACAGAATAAACCTATTATCTATGCTTTCTATTACCTTGTTTTATGTGTGTTTATAATCAATGACACTGAACCTTATCTATATGTGTGCACACACACATATATTTTTGAGTGACTTTTTTTCCATTTTTGATTTCATTTTACATTCCAACCACAGTTCTCCCCTCCTACCCTCTGTCACCTCCCTCCTAACTTACCCCCATCCACTCTTCCTCACAAGTAAGGGCTCCCATGAGGAGTCAATGTAGTCTGGTACAATAAGTTGGGGCAGAACCCGGCCCCTCTCCCAAGCATTAAGATTGAGCATGGTATTCTACAATAGGGAATGGGCTCCAACAAGCCAGCTCATGTACCAGGTTTGTACAGTGGTCCTACTTCCAGGGGCCCCACTGATAGTCCAGGCTTCACAACTGTCTCCCACATATGAAGGGCCCAGTCTGGTCCCCTGGGGTCTCCACATTTGAAGGTCTAGATTCCATGATTTTTCCATGAGCATGTTTCAGCTGTCTCTGTAGTTTTCTCCATCACTAATCTTGACCTCCCTTACTCATATGTTCCCTCTCTCTCTTCGCCTGGATTACCAGAGCTCAGCCTGGTTCTTGGTTGCACATCTCTGGTTCCATCAGTTACTGGATGAGGGCTCTATGATGAGAGTTGTAGCATTCACCAATCTGATTACAGAGGTAGGCCATTTCAGGCATCCTCTCTATTATTGCTAGGTGTCTTAGTTGTGGGGTCCTCCTTGTGGATTCTTGGGAGTTATCCTAGCACCAGGTGTCTCCCTAAGCCCACAGTGGCTCTCTCTATTGGGATAACCCAGTCATTGCTCTTCCACTGCATCCCTCCCTGCCTAGGCCATCTCCTTCCCTCCTCTTCTCATTCTTCCTAACTCCCCCACCCCCTGCCGCCGCCTGTATCCAGTTTGGCCTATAGATATCATCTAACTTCTCTTCTCAGGGTGATCCATGTGTCCTTATTAGGGTCCTCCTTATTACCTAGCTTCTCTGGAGCTGTGGACTTTGGTCTGGTTATCCTTTGATTTGCATCTGATATTGAGTGACTTTTTATGTTTGTTTGTTCCTGGTATCCTTTTATTTTAAGTTGAGACTTAGTGAAATCAATCCAGGTTTGATATAATGATACATTCATGGTACTTTACTCATTTAAAGCCACATGTACCTTCAGTGATGTTTCTGAAGCATTCTGGGTAAGAAAATTTGTAGTATTTAAACATAGAAGCTTCTTCCATGACATGCTAGAGCAAAGGCCTAATGTCAAAGGTGCATAAATGGATGCATAGGATAAACCTTCAATCTGTGACTTCCTTAAGCTATGCCATAAACAGAGCCCTGCCAGGATGACGAATTTCAGTGTAAAGACGGAAAATGCATTCCAATGGGGGATCTCTGTGATGGACATACACACTGTACTGATGGCTCAGACGAAGAACATTGCGGTATGTCTTATTCGTGTGCATATTATATGTTAAATTTAGCTACATGTAATAACAGCAAGTGTAGGTAGGACAAGAAAGATTCAGTCAGAAAACAGAAATATCAAAGACAGAAAATAATGCAAATCAGGCACCTTAGTACTTTCCACATTCACTGCTCAATTTTTTTTTAATTGCTTTTAGGAGGAATACCTAAATGCATATTTTAACCGAATTTTCTGAATTTGGTACTTTAGGAATTTTAGTTCTTAAGTGTTTTTTATTTCTTTTGTTTCAGTTGGTTTCAGGCCAACCCCCCATTTCAGATTACAATGATGATATGAATAATATCTTATTTTATTGTACATTGCTTAATTTCTAAAAGAATGATTACATATATTATGTGCATTGCACTATAAACAAGTGTGGAAAAGAACTTTCTAGATATTGTCCTGAAGCAACTAAGTGTTGGGGAAGTTATGTATCTTTTAAAGATAATATACCTCACAAAAGCAAAGGATACATTTTTAGACTCACTCTGTTTAATTCATTACTAAACATTTTTAGCAAGAATAAAGTAAAAGCAACAACAACAAAGTGTTCATTTATCAGACTACCATCACCAGAGAGGAGTATTTTACTTGGTAACTTGGTTATGTTCAATTCCTTTCTGGGTATAATGACCATAACATTCTTTGCATATAGTAAGATAGTAAGAAGATGATGGAAATCAAACAGCAACAAAAATACACATCTGGAAAAGGCAGCATGGGGGGGGGGAACCAACTGAGATTTCTCCTGAATTTCTGTTTTCATTCATTTAGTGACTAAGTTTGTAAGCAATGCTTGTCACAAATAACTTTTAACATACTGAAATAGCAAAAAACACAGATTCATTTTGTTCATTTGCTAGGAAATAAACTTGAATGTTTCTGCTTTGTTTTTCATTTTATAGTCATTGAAAAGGACAAAATTGTGTCAACTAAATTTCTATTTTCCAATTTCTATCTTCCAAGATACTCCAGAAAAACTACAACCAGTTACTAAGATCTAACTGTTAAGAATGAGCACATTTTAGCTAAGGCCATCATTTCTCCATGAACTTGATCGAGATGATCCTATGTACAATCCAATATCCTTAATGCCTCTCTATGTACTTATTGGTATTTCAAGAATGCTGTTGAAAGTGTAAAAATTATAATAATTTAAGGGATGCAAAGTGACATTATGCATTATGTGTACAATGGAGAATAAGTAAAATTAGCTAATTATTCTATGCAGCACCTCAGATGCTTAATATTTTTGAAAGGATACTGTTAGAAATTTATTTTTTTTTTTATCAGTTTAAAAGTACACAGTTAACATATATTACTGTACACTGGGCCTCAAAAAACTTTCTTCCTTCTTTAAGCCAGTATCCCCACATGTCCCCTGTTCATGTAAAAACATCCTATGCTCTGCATTTTAGTGCGTTTTCTCAATGGCATAACGAACAACAATGGTTTGGTACAGTTCAACATCCACGGTGTGTGGCATGCAGCTTGTGCTGAGAACTGGACCACACAAATTTCAAACGAAGTTTGTCATCTCCTGGGACAAGGGTAAGAATTATACTATGCTGCTTTTTAACTGTTATTAATATGTGTATAGTCTCTTTCTCTCCCTGTGTGATGTGTATATGTGACTTTGTCCTATTACAGGCTATCTCATCCCCAGACAGATTTTCCTGCCTGGTTCATTGATCTCATTTGCTATGGGCCATAGCTCTTGCTGCAAAACATGGAGACCAAAAATTTAGAGCTGTGTCAGCAATCCATTGTCTTAGATACATTTCTTTTTAGAAAGGCCAGGTGCTTACTTTCTTCTAAGATGGTTCAGATAATCCATGCAAAGATGTTAATCTTTGTCCCTATGCATGCTTATTAGTCTCAATGGAGCTTTAATAGCTGGAAGAGCACTGCAGCATTAATGAGCACTATCTTGACTGGCATCAGGAAATGGAAAGAAATTTTGGTGAGATTAAATGATGTGTTTGGTACAGCGGGAAATTATTTAGGATCCAATTTATTAAGCAGGCACTGTAGTCTCTCAGGATTACTTATGCAGATTGGGTACAACCTGCAGTTCCCCACAGATTTCTGAAAATCTCATGAGGCAGATTTCATCAGACTTTACCCCTTCATATTAAACACTTTAATTCCTTTCCATTTGTAACATGCATAAAAGTAAAAAGTACTTGGAATAACTTTTTCGTGTTTTGTTTTGTTTTTTTTTTTTTAAAAAGTAAAGAAATATTTTTACACTGAGGCAAGACCAATGCTAAAATAGCAGTGAGTTTTCAACCATGTTTTCTAAGGAGGAGATCCACTTTGTTACAGCCCAAGCCATGCCCATGGGATTTGTCTTGCAAAATCATTAAAATTAATACTAATATTTAAAGAAAAATTTGTGAGTAATTGAGCTAATGATTTGTTTCCTGATTAGGAGTTCCAGGAGGAGTCATTAACCCTAAGAGTCCCATGCAATATGTCTCCACCTTACATACCAGACTATTAAACTTATCTTCACATTCTAAAATCTAGATAAAAAATAGACTTGCATCAATGTTCTTCTACTGAAAGGTGTTGATCAATACTCGGGTAGAGGAATGACTAGTTTTTTACAATAAAATTACCATAATTAATTGGAGAAAGGGGAAGGGAGAAATATTTTCATTATATTATGAGTTCAAAAAGAAAATGAAAGATCTGACACAAACACACATTTATTTCAACAACTTGACATGAGGAACTGAAACCTGAAATTAAAATTGGCATTTATATTGGCTTAATAAGTTGATAGACAGTATTCTGGTTCCCATATGTAATTTCTGCCAGTGTCCTGAGAATCTTCAAGTATGTAGGGAAAGCCTTAACTTATTTCAACTGTAAACACACATGCATACAACACACAGAGCCACGTACATGAATACACACACACACACATCCTCCAGGACAAGATAGGAGAAAGATCAGAGAAAACTTTACTACCTTTAACCTTGATTCCTCTTTATTTACTTTTTACTTTCTGGTTTTGTTTCCTTTTTACTTAAAACTTTCAAACTATATATTTATATTTTAATTACAATTATTTAGGTGTAAGTAGGTGCATGTGTATACACACAAAAGGGGAGTAAACTGGGGAGGAGGGGATGGAGGGAGAGTGTGAGGGACAAAGAAGTCTGTTCTCTCTTCCATGTCATTCCTGGGGATGGTCGAAACTCAAGTTCTTAGACTTGGTGGCAAGTACTTTTAGTTCCAGCCACAGCACCATATTACCTAGGTGTGATGTAGTGGAAGTAACTCTAGTTAAGTTGTTGGAAAAATAATCTCTACTGTGTGAAAATGTCTTCCAAAGTAATTCCAGTAAATGATACATTTTACTAAAAGCTTATCATTTACCTGAGAAACAAATTACACCCACTTACCCTGATTTAAAATTAAAAATTCATTAATTAAAAAATAACTGAGGAGCAAATGAAATGCAGTCCTTTGACAGCTTCCCAAAATTCATCTCTGATAAATGTATTGCCTTTTTGGGATGGTCCAGACACATAAGCAAGGGATGCCAACAAGTTATAACCCAAGAACTAAGACAGGATGCATGTCTGGGCGTACACCAGTCATCTGGCTCACAACACAGACACACTCTAAATAGACAGACAGACAGACAGACAGACACGCACACACGCACGCGCGCGCACACACACACACACACACACACACACACGCACGCACGCCCTCACATGCATCAGCACACACAATACATACAATTGATTAAAATAAAACCAGCAACACTTAGGAAAATAAAGTTCAAGGACAAAATGCTGTACACAATACTCAATATAGTATCCACAAAGAACCTGCCTTCTTGACAAGTTCTTAAAAACTCATCTCGCAGCCACCTCTTTGGTTGAAGTGCCAGCAGTTTATTTTCCTCCAAACACTATTACTTCTGTAAGATAATAGACCACAATGACAAGATTCACCCATTGATTTCTCTTTTGCTGTGACTGTGGTACCATGCACAGAAGAGGACTTGATTAGGTAAAGAAAACTCTTCTATCAGTGTTTGTTTACTTCTATACAAATATCACAAAATTTAAAGAGCCTAGGTCAGAAAAGCAATTTAACATTGTTCAATTTACCTATTCACTACAAGTTTCTCTAGGAGAATGGTAGGTGTGTTGCTGTAAATGTAGTAACTGCATGAGATTTGCCGTTGAAATTAGTCCAGCTCAGACACAGTGTTACCTAACTGCCCACTGCTGACACTGTTCGAGTGCAATACTTTGTCTCGGATTCTCTGCCAGCCACCATGCCTGAGTCTATAAAAGTCCTGAATTCTGTCCTGCCAACTCAATCCCCTTCTTTCCCTCCAATACGAAAAGAAAGATGTTCCTCCTCCAAAGCCTTTTTAGTTTAATCCCACCTGGCTCTATTCATTGCTTAAAGCTTTTGGGGTGTGAAATGAGCTACAGTGCCTGGTTGTCGTATTTGCAGTATGCATTATTATTCCTTCAGCTTTAGTGTATCCAAAGGCTTAAAACATCTCTACCTAAGCTCTCCCTGCAGGGAGGAATCCTTATCTCAGCAAATGCAGTCTGAGTAGCAAGACAAAGGAGAGGCAACCTAAGCAGGGCCCAAGAAGAGTGGCTGAACACTGAACACCATCTGAGCAGCCTGGGGATAGCCCTTTATCTCTCCCTAGAATTCTTTTATAATTTTATACTCCCTTCATGTATGACCTAAAAAGTTATAATATTTGCATGTATATGCTTCTTTTCTCACATAGAATAGAATTTCCCCAGTCAGGAGAGCCCTATTTATGAGTTTATAAGCTATGAAAATGATAATACTGGTTTGGAAATAGGTTGCTAGGAGACAATAATATGTAAACAAGGTAAAGCTATATAAGATGATCTGTATGACACTAAATCTCTAGTCATTTCAGACAGTTGTAGAAATGGGCTCTGCCCATTCCCTATGGGAGGATACTCTCTCAGCTTAGATATATGGGAGAGGGCCTCAGTCCTGCCCCAAACGATGTGGCAGATTTTGATGATCCCCCATGAGAAGTCAAACCATCTCTGAAGAGTGGATGGGGGCTGGGATGGGGAGATGGTGAGGGGAACGGGAGAACGGGAGGGAGAGCTGGATTTGGTTGTAAAACGAGATTTTCTTTAAATTAAAAGAAAAAAGAAAAGAAATGGGCTTTGGACTTATCAAAATCTGTAGATCTGGAAATTATCACAAAATTTTTAATTCATTTTAATCATCTTGATTCAATTTGTATCACTATAAGAACTTTTTTCAAAACTAAGGGGTAGATAACATGTTGTAGGATAGCTGTACACCGTGTGAAAACATATTATTGTGATTGGTTTTAAAAGGGCCAATAGCTAGGCAGGAGATATAGGCCTGATGTCCATGCAGAGAGAGGAAGTAGGAGGAAATAATCAAGGCCTAGAGGAGTCACCAAGGAGATATGGAGGGAGTTAGACATATAGAATGACAGAAAAGTAAAAAGCCACATGGTAAAATGTAGATTAATACAAATGGTTACTTTAAGTTAAAAAAGCTAGTTAGAAACAAATCTAAGGTACAGGCAGAAGTTTTATAATTAATAATAGGTCTTCATGACATTATTTGGGAGCTGACTGGAGAGTCGGCAAAAGACTCATTATGATGACATTACCTAGGGCTGCTAATATCTATTTCCCATGTATTTTTATTATTTTGTCATTTTTAAGCTAACAGTTTGTCTTATACTTTTGTTGTTTCATATCCTGTTTTTTGGGCATGAAATTTAAATAATGTGCATGAAGAAAGGATAAATTTAAGCTGGCAAGATTTTGAATGTATGTCATCTGCTTCTAATTAATTCCCTAAATCTAATATCCAGTTCTTACACATGGAAGTATGTGTATGAGCTTAAGAACTCTGTAGAGTATAAGAATACAATTTAGGTTTCTGACATCAATATTATACATGAAAAATAACGTAAGTGAATATTTTATAGTTTTTTTTTTTTTGAAAAGGTGCATTGTGTTCTAGCAAACCAGAGATGGTGTGATGCTGTGCTCCTATGGTCCTAGCACTCAAGACTGAAACAGGAGTATTGAAAGGCCAAGGTTAACTGGGGATGTATAATAAGACTAATAACAGTTAGGGACACATAGCAAGACTCTGTCAGTGTAGTTGTGTAATTAAATGCGATCTGTACTATTGTCCCATGTTCATCCAAATCACATAGAAGAGAATAATAAATATGTCTCTTTTTTTTCATGTGAACACTATCTCCACATCATCTTAGGGCAGCCTCAATATCACCATGGAATATCATTTTGGGGATCTCTAGAGAAGAACATGTGTACATTATTCTTAAAAGTCATCTTCTACCCTTCCTTTTGTTTAGAATAGACAAGATAAAGTCAGTAAGTATAGTCACAACACCTATCACGAACAGTAGATATGTAATAAATACAATAGATTAAAATGTTTAAAAAAATCGTAATTTACTATTTTCTACTTTTATTTAAATATCCAGAGATTTTGATAAGGCCCGTTAGGACCTATCTTTAAAAAAAAATCAAAGGAACAGAGAAAGAGCAGTGAAATTGAGTTGTTTAAAATTCACATGCCTGCAATACATTTTCATGTAGCTGTCTTGAGGGTGTTCTCCACTTTTGTACATAAGAACAGATTCTAAAAGCTAGAAATCAAGATAGAAGCAAAATGACAGAATGTTGTGCTACAATAAACAGGGACTATATTTCAGCTTGACCTTCCTCGTTTCTGTAGCAGACATTAGAATCATTTGAGAACTTTGTTACAGCAACATGCTGGGCCTGTATGCCAACTTTCTGAACCCATAGATTTAAAGTGGTTCTGGGTAGTTCATATTTTTTAATACATTTTCTGGGGTGACAGCCGCTGCTATTGACAAAGTACTGTGGGAATATCTTCTAGAAAAGAGAAGACTTAGAAAACTATTTGAAAGAATGCTCAGGGGTGGCACACCATGAGCAGAATAAGAAACTAAAACACAAGAAGAAAGCCGTCTAAAAGGAGATTAGAGAGTAATTATCACCACGGACTTTACCCTCCCAGCAGAGAAGTGAACTAATCAGTTCAGATGTCTAAACCCTGCAGCCAACACGAACAAATAAAGCCTCTTCTCATTCAGGAGACCTTGTATTTTAAGTTGATGTGAGGACTTCTCCCAGAAACTACATGCTGATAAAATCCTGAGCTCTCGATGTACAGTCTCTCTTGCTCGAATGTGACAGCCTTCACCTGGAACTAGTTTACATTGGAAAAGTTTTTAGCCTTTCCTCCCCCACTAAAGTGCAACATATACACATGCCTATAGCTTCATAAGTAAAATAATTCTTCTACTCACATGATAGAGGAGACATTTTAATCTCAAAAAAAAAAAAAAAACTCAAAAAACAATAGTAAGGCTTGTTTTTGCTTTGCTAAATCTATTTGAGATTTTATTAAAGGTATATTAATGTTTTTGTGTTCTTTCATTAAATATTTCTGCTTTTCAAATGAAAGTATAATATACCAAATTCTGTGACATTAGAGAGAGCTTCCAATTTTCCAACTTCCTCTTTAGTGGCTGTAAGACCCAAATAAATGTTCAGCCTATAGAATACATTAGAAGACAGAGGCGTTACCGCATAAACTGTTTTTTTTTTTCTTTTCATTGATTGTGTGGATTGTGAGTGTTCTCTGCACATTCCCTGTGCACACAAACACACTGTTGCTCTTTGCTACAGTCCAAGAGAGACACTGAACATTCTGGAGAGGCAGCAGCAGACCTAATACTACATTGTCTCCTGAGAGCCATAAATAAATTAAAATCATGATTTTAGAATCAGAAGATTGTTGTTAAGAGTTATGGATTTTCCATATGTACACAGTGTCATTTTTAACCCTCTCCTGGTTTTCTTGCCCTCCCCACTCACTCTCAAATTTAAAAGCATGGTTTTATATTAAGATTATGATCTTGAATGAATCTCTAGCTAAACTGTAAGGTACAAGTAAGGATAATAAGAACTTATCATTAAGACACACAGTAGATGATGCAGATTCTACAGATTTCAGCATGAAGAATTGTATGCCTTTTTACGTGGAGGTATCTTTTGCCACCCTGTGGTGGCTCACGAGTTGTCAACTGCAGATTCAGGCTTTAGAGGTCCTCAGAGCAACTATGTCTTCTGTCTTTTAATTGGAACTGCTTGGACCTTAAATTTAATAAAACATCAGGAGCAAAATAGGTAGATGGATAGATAGATATGTAGGTAGGTAGATGGATCTATTTGAAAACTAAACTCTGAAAATCTTATTTCACTACATAGCTCTTAGGTGGTTTGATTTTTCGAAAATAAATTATACTCATTGGAAAGAAGTACTTAAATCATGAGTGCTGTGTTTGTTTTTATCTCATGCAAATTTCATTCAAATTTTAGTATGTATTGACCCATTGAACTAATGACATTCATTCAATAACACAGAAAAGAAAAATGGAAAAGAATCAGATCCTCAAGAGAAATGTGGAGTGATCTTTGTATGATATTGCAAGTTATGCAAACAAGTGTCAAAGGCATTATTTCATGCCCTTATAATAATTCTCTAATGTTTTATAGTAGTGTTTGTTATTGTATATATAATATACTGAGTATATATATATATGTGTGTGTGTGTGTGTGTGTGTGTATACAGAAAATAGTTTCTTCTCTCATACAATACATCCCAACCACTGTTTCCCCTCCTTCTAACCCCCACCATGTCATCAAATTATTTCAAGCATCATTGAGTGATTTAAAATGTAACATTTTTTTTTTTTGCTATTTTATCTTCTGTCATTTTTCCTCTCCCTTAGGAGTTCAAACTCATCAATGCCAACATTCTCTACTGGAAAGGGGCCATTTGTGACTTTAAACAGAGCCCCTAATGGCAGCTTGACACTAACCGCCAGGTGGGTACTAAGATGTTTTATTCTCATTTGGTACACAGGACTAGATGGGAAATATTTTGAAGGCAATAAAATGTCAGTGGTACCTTACACACAGTGGTACCCCATACACCATGAAAGTTGTGTAGTTTCTTTTGTTTGTGTAATGCTAACTAATCTTTTCTGATAGGATTGTCTGACCCTCATTTTTATAAAATACAGTATAATGAAATATAAGTAACTAAAGTTCTGGCATACAGAAAGGGAGATGATATACCTTAATACTGTTCTTATTCTCATATTCTAAATTCCTAAACCCCTAAAAATAAACTGCAAATCCTTAAGTGAGTAGGATCAATGGTCCTCAGACCACCATCAAAAGGCAAGGGGTTAGATGTGAATTAAATACTAATTTTCTTAGCAAATAAATATGAATATCATTTAAAAGTAATCAAGCCTATATTGTGTCTCCTTTTACTATTTTAAATTATATTTATCCCTTCAAGCTTTTGTAGAGTATTGTAAAGCATCACCATCTATGAAAGGCATGTCATGAGTAAATTATGTAATTTCTCCTATTTAGGCACTAGGGGCAGTTTTTATCTAAAAATTGTACTCTTAGTTAACATTCTATTACCACTATATTTTGTTTTAACAGACTTGGTGTCAAAACTAACATAATGCAATTCTTCTATTTGCACAAGTTCGAACTCCCACAGCTCAAACAATAAATCAAATTTATAAAGACCATATTTAGCATCAAAAAGGGTGTTGCCTGTTTAGTATTTTGCAACAATGTTGACTGATGTCATGAGTAGCCCTGTAAATGAACCAAACCATTGGAAAGTTTTCAAACAGCTTCCCCACTTCCTCGCTATAAAGCATTCTAAAACTCCGTGGCTCTCCAGTAGGTTGAGAATTCTACCCACTCCTGTTTCCTGCATTGGTTATTATCAAGAAAGAGAAAAGGAAACCGTTTAAAGCCATTCACAACAATATCATGCATGTTTCAGAAAAAGATAACGTCATTCCATTCTTATGAAAATGTGTCAGCACCAAGTCATATTAAAGCCACTATTATGCCTACACCCATTATATTTAGAAAAGACGTATTCTTTACCATTGTTTACAGTAAAAAAAGCCAATTACCTTGACATTTTCAATCCTTTTCTTAATTGCCCATTTTAATCTGAACTGGTAAAACTGGGACATTGATTTATTCATTCCCTTAGTTAACTTATGCTTTTATTTATTTGTTGTAGGATTATTACAATCAGTGTCATGTGAAAAATGGTGCCTTTCAGAGCATCCTTATTTTAAGGGTTCTAAGAAAAATAAGGGAGAAGTTACTAGAGAAAAACTGAACTTGCTTGTTAAATTGATAATGACCTATAACTATGTCTGAGCTTGATTCAAAATAATTAAGCATTGTTTGATCTTTCCAAGACCACCAGTAATGTTTTAGAAGTCATTTCGAATATAGATTTTTATTGATGAGTACTTTATATGTGAAAAGTGTTTTTGTGAGACTTGTGATCCATGTGGCATCCGATAAACTACTCTTCATTCAAACACAGGTGGAAACCGAAAGGAAAATTGAGACTTTTTGAGGAATTTTACACATAGTGAGAGACATACAATCATATTGATTGTTAGTAAAATACATTTTATTATATTTCTATTGAAATTGTATATTAAGACAGAATATCACCAATAGGATGTAGGTGCACATGCTTATAAATAAGCTCTATTGTTCATGTTCTAAAAATATTGAGATGCCTTGATGGAGCATACAGTATTGTTTTGCTCATTTCTTTTATACATTTCCCAAAGTAAGAGGATTCAAGCTACATGTACACCACATTCTGGTAGGTTCTTAAGTGTACAGCATTTAACTCTAAGTGTGTGCACATGTATACTAACATGTGTGCTATTTAATGTGTGGGCTGTCCTTAGCAGCAGCAGAAGTGTGAAGTATTATGATTCCTGGTGTAACATTGACCTCTACTGGTTGGATTGTATAATACCTTATAAACAAATTTTCTTTATGTATACTTTTGGCTCTTGAAAAAATTTCAAAACTATAGGCGATACTGCTTCAGCAGTGTGTGCCTATTCATTATTTTATAGTCTCCATGCCCATTTCTGCCTCTCTTGCAAACACACTATAATGCATTCATTCACTTATAGAACAATTTAACAGAATGAATCTTTACTAAATAGCTCTGAAATTGATGATATTGTGGGTGATTTTCATCAGTTGTTTCTATTAACAGACTTAATTTATATTACTTCAGTTACCAAATGGTCAATCATAGTCTAAATGTTTTAAGGAGTAAGTCATGTTTAAGCAATTCATTAGTTTCAATTCTTGAGTAGGACTAGCCAATCTTACCGTGTCTTGAATGAACCATCTTTTGGTGTAACATAAACAAGGCACACATTATCTTCCCATTAATTCTTCAGAAGTTATTTTAATTCTTAAAAATGCTTGGAGTGTTCAGAGCTTTTATTCCAGGAAGCCATAATTTGCTCAATAGTGGCACTAAAGTAAAGGAATAGCATCTATTTTTAAAGAGCCATGTGATGGTATTGCTAAAAATCTACAATTTGTAGTAAACATACAATTTCTGTTCACAGAATTGTGGAAAAGAAAAAAAATTAGTTTTTTTTCTCTCACCATAATAACCCAAGCTGCTAACTGTGACATGTCATAGGTGTTTGGTTACAAGGGAATTCATTGAACATAGGGTTGAGTTCTATATATGGTTTTAGAGAAACACTAGAGATATTGAAGCATATTCCTTAAGTATAAGACTATAATGAAATCCAAGTCTAGTGTGAGCAAAATGGCAATATCTATCATAGATCAAATATTAACTATGTTTAATTAATAATTCCAAAGCAAAGTTTTCACCTCATCTCTATGAAATCACAATACATTAAGTTCTATTATAATCACGTTGATACTAAGAGGTTTTCCTAGAACTGCATAAAGAGTAAATGGTAAAAATGCAAGCACAACCCTATTTGACATTCAGGTTGGCCATTTTCCTCTGTGGATTTCAGCTTTCCTAAATTTCATATCTGGCATGTAGGTTTAAATGTCTATTTAACTAACAAAAACTTATTTTCTGTTATAGTCTACAGTGTACACAAGATTTATTGACTCTGTTACATTGCAACCACCAGTGTAAGTATTTGTCAACTTTAAGCTTTCAGTTTAAAATTCCAGACAGAATTTTATGTCGCTTGAAGTTATGTTGTCATTACTTCAATGACCAAATGAATTACCTAGAAACAAGGTATATGCCATTTCTTCGATTGTTTTTGATAGCATGTGGAGAGAAAATGGTGACCCAGAAAGTCAACCCAAAGATTGTTGGTGGAAGTGATGCGCATGCCGGGGCGTGGCCCTGGGTGGTGGCTCTGTATTACAGAGACCGGCTGGTCTGTGGTGCGTCTCTTGTCAGCAATGAATGGCTGGTGTCGGCTGCACACTGTGTATATGGGTGAGTATGGAGGTGAAGGGCTCAGCTGTGCATGACTCATACACCAGGGTGCCAAACACTCACCATCACCAAAGGTTGGCGTGAGACAGTTGGCTCTGTGTTCCCTGTCTCATGCTAGTCAAAGCATAACATGCATATTCAGCTAAGAGTAAGCAAAGCACGGTGGGAGTTTATTAAGAGATGGTAAGTAAACTTGACAAAATAAGGGAAAGTGAGGAAATGTCCAAGAGTGGAGAGGATTCAACAGAAGGGAAAGCCCTGAAATAATCTATTAGCTTTTATAGGGCTGTAGCACAAACTGAACAAAACGTGTGATAGTTGTTGTGAGATTATTTGTTCTCTGGGCTATCAGAGCCAATGCTAAGCCCATACTTTCTGTGCATGCTCCCCTACCCCAACCAGGGAATTGATTGGTGCCAATCATGGGCCACTACCCCATCTGTCCACCTGTCTCCTGTTTTGTTAATTATGACCATTGCCTGGATGGTGTTAAGGGCCTTCAACCTCACAGGTGTATCCAGTGTTAATAATCATACTAAGTTCTCTTTTTATATATGCAAAGTATATATACCAAAAAGTATATATACTTGTTCTTTGTTGATGTTGGTCAACATCTTGTCTATAAGATAGACTGGGATTTACCTGTAGAAACAGATGAAAGCTTCCTTAGGGATCATTTCACTTACCTGCTTTGGAAACAAGAATCTGTTAAAAAGGAATAGCTTTCAGATGTTTCCTGGAAGACTGGGTTGTGGTCTCAGGAAAGCCAGCTAACTGACATGATGACACTGACCTTAATCCTCAGAGTCTGCCTCCTTTCTACTCGCCTGCTTTTAAGACCTCTTAGCTACCTCAAGTTCTTCGTTTCTCATCACTAACATCTCTGCCATCATCATTCAGCCCTAACATTGCCTTTTAACTCTAACATCCATTCCCTCTATGTGAGCAACTGATAGTTTTCCCCATGGTCCCTTTTCTCTTATAACCTAGAGCAAATTATTTCCTCCCTCAGCAAGGTGTCCTTTAGCAAACAGGGTTAACTCAGCAGATAAAAAATAGCATCTGATTTTGTATAGGCCCAAACCCACCAGGAAAATATTTCTACTGTTTGTGATGTAAACTTTCCAATCATTTTCCATAAAACTATGTATAACATTTTTGACTCAAATATATTATTCATTTGTAATATCACTGGTTACTTTTCCTATATACACTGACATTTTAATCTTGTCACAAGGGAAACATTTAAAAATGTAGAACAGATATTTATTGCATAATGTTTGCTATCATTCAATTAGGTCAAATAATTAATGTTTAGCAAATCATCAGTAGGAAAAACACATTCACGAACTGCCCTCAAATTATGAGCACATTGTGCTCTAAAAGTCTGTGAAATAAGTACCTTGCAATGACTTAATCCTTGGGTTGCATTGTTAGTGCTACATGTACTTAAAATTTGGAACTAGTTTCCATGTATAAGTTGATTTTGTAACCACAAAGATCAAAATCCATGCCTAATTCTAGGATTGATTTCCTCTCATTAAAAGCAGTCATTCCTAATGCAGTACCATGAGTGTAAGGAGAGTAAATGGAGAGAAATGAGGAGAAAGGAAGAAACGAACAGCCGGGCCAAAGAAACTATTCATCTACTCTTACACAAGGGCAATGTCAAGGTTTTAGTTAACTACTAACAATTCTCAGTGAGATCATAAAAGAACAGAAGCTTCTTCCTAAGATGTATGGGAACCTATTACAAAATGTATTCCTAGCATCTAAGAACTGAGTGGGCACTGAATTCCATAACCTCACCTATTAAGGTTAGGGTGAGTCTCCCATGACAGCTTAAGACTCTAAGAATGAACCCTGGGATCAGGCTTGGAGAAGGCAGATGCACATAGGTTCAAAGAGCTAAAGTCTCCTTCCATAACAGTCAAGGAGAGTTACTGGGTATGTATAAACAAATTGTCAGACACTTCCAGGGAAGAGCAGAAGAGGCAGAGTTGTGATGTTGATGAACTCTGTTGATCCCACCTGCATCCAGATGTCCATGGCACCAAATGCAAATGCAGACCACAGAAGTCTGTAGATCTGGGACTCTTGACCAGATGGTAGCTTGGTTAACCAATTAGTTTCCCGGGGAGCTATCCAAGGAATTTCTCCATCTGCCTTTATAGTTCTCTGATGTTATACACAGAAGAATGCTAAGATAACTAAATAATATCCTTGCTCACAGTAAAAGCAACCTCCTCTGACTTTGCTGTCTTCTGACAATTATATTTGATGTTTTTCCTAAGACACCATGAGAAACAAGTACAGTAGGCATTCATTTCTCATCTATACTAAATATTCCTTTGCTCTTTTCCTATACTTCAAGTTAAAGTTGATGATCTCTATCACAAGTATATTATAAATCAAAGTTTTAGCTAAAAGCTTGGCCCTTTCTGTTGCACATGGACAGATATTAATCAGCAATATTGTCTTATTAGCTTCAGGTTTGGTAAATTCCTGTTTGACATCCTCACAAAGCAAATTATTTCTAAATGTCAAATAGGTCTAGAACAGAATTAATGATATCATTCACTTATCTAATCTATGGATGTATGTTTTATAGGTCAGTGATACCAGTATAATACCTATTCAAACCACAAATACATGAAATGATAGAAAGGTTGCCCTAACTATTATAAACACATGTTCAATCACACAGAGTACAAAATGTCTTTATCTACTTTCAGTTTGAACACAAATGAGTAAAGGTGAGCCATACTACAATTGTAAACATTCAGAATTGTCCTGAAATATCTGCATCTTACTATCCTTCGATGTTCAATAGAAATATAGAAACAGTTTCTCTTTCTAATTTTCTCATCTATTTCTTGTTCTCACTGGCAAAGCAAAATTTTCCAAATTATTTTATTGACCTATATTTAAAATATTTTGACAGAATAACAAAATGGCATCAATTTTTTATCTTATTCCCTAATTTTATCAGTAAAAGTGATTTCTTAATAAAAGAAATATTGTGATCCAGATACTTAATGAACTAATACTACACAACAACGTTAGGAAGGCTCTTTTATCCAGTAGATGAGGAAGTAGACATCTCTTCTATCTCCTCAGACTACTTAAACTCCCCATTTGACACTTTACTAACACATCCTTTAATCACATATTTTGTAATAGACATAATGTATGTTGCAGTTAATAGATTTCTCAAAAGTCTTATTTTCTACAGGCTTCTGTATCAGATCTCTAAAGTCAGCTCTATGTTGAGAAGAGCTACCACCTTTAATTTCACTGATAAACATTATCTGACTTCAAATATAATGGACATTACTAAATCTTTCTGATGATTTTTTTGCTTCCTGATTTCCATATGTTCATTCAGTAAAGTGATTTTGCTAAGGACTCACCTTGCACTAAGGATTTTTCAAATGTTAAGGATAAAATATTTAAATCAAATATTTTAGAGAATTATATGTACACATGTTCCCAGTACAAGCCAAGTGAAGAAAGTACTAGGATAGTTGGAGATCAGTTTCACTGATCCACTTGAAGGAAAAAGTTTAAGAAGTAATAGATAACATGATTATATGATTATATATCAAGACCCATAGCAACAAAGATAGTGTGATGTAGGCCTATTCCAGAAACCTCAAGAATCTTTGCTACTTGATCTAGATCTTAAAGGAACAATAATACATTGGATGTTGAGGCACAGTCTAGGTAAAGAATATTGGGCCATGATAACTGAGATGAACAAACATTAGAGGCTGAAAGATGACTTTATTTTATCAAGCTGATGTGTGGGGATAAACTTGCTAATCAAAAGTGAAACTGTAAAAAGCAGGTAAAAATTGATGATGATAACCTAAGATCATAGCTGAGGATGATGGGAATTTAATAATAAAGACATCTAAGCATACCGGTACCAGGAAGAATTAAGGGGTGACTATAAGTAACAGTGGGAGTATGATAAAATGTACAGTGTTGAGATGAGGAATGAACAATGAGGCAGTAAAAAGGAAGTAACATTTCTTATTTTTATACATATATGAGCTATGTATGTATATGTATATGTTCTTCTCTCATGCAATACATCCCATTCACAGTCTCCCCCATACTCCTTCTAGCTCCTCCTAACTTTCCCTCTTGCCCAAATCCATTCTTCCTCCATTCCTACTCAGAAAAGAACAGGCTTCCATGAGGCAAACAGGACAAAACCAAGATACAATATGTCAAGGCAAAAAGCCCTCATAAATAGGCTGGAGAAGGTAACAAATAAGGAAAATGCAACAAATAGTAGGAAAATGGGGTCAAGAGCAGGCTAAAGAATAAGAGATGCACCTGTTCATGTGTTTGGAGTCCCACAAAGACATCAGGCTAACAGCTCTAACATATATGCAGAGGCCTGGTACAGACCTGTGTGGGTCCCTATGCTTTCTGGGCCATGTTCTCCTGATGCCCTGCATCCCCTCTGACTCCTACAATTTTTCCTTCCCCTCTTCTGGGGTTACCCAAGCTCTGAGGGGAGGAATCCAATGAAGACCTCCAATTTAAACTACCTCTGCATAATTTCTGTCTGTGGGTTTTTATTGATACTGGTCAATTTGACTCTAAATTATAGAGAAGCAATGATTAAAGTGTAATAATATGCCGTTGGTATTTGAATTAATGGCATCACTAGATAAACCCATGTATATAGGTTTAAAAAAAAAAGACTAAAGTAGAATCCTAAAGTATTCTATTACTTAGAGTTGATTGTGAGAGAGAGACCCAGAAGAGGGCAGAGGAAGAAGGCTTAAGTGAAAAGAAATCACAAGTTCATGGGCTGTTCTGGAGGTCATGCAAAGTAGGGTGTTCAAAATGATTCCTTATTTCTATGACTAGTCCACAGGTGGATAATGATGATTTGTGGCTTCCTCCAGTGCCTGTACTTGGCTTTCTTGCATTTCAATGTCATTTATACTCACTCATACACAGAATAAATTATGTCCTAGTTTCCTATCCACTTTTCATAATACTACTACTTCTTTTTGCTCATATAGATTCATGTCCTTTCATGACCAATTTATTATAATGATTAAAACAATCATCATAATTATTAATTGATGTCTAAATTGCTGAAAGTTGACCAATTTTACCTAATTTGGTCTGCTTCTTTCTGAGTTCAAAATATTTTTTTTTTTTTGGTTTTTTGAGACAGGGTTTCTCTGTGTTGTTTTAGAGCCTGTCCTGGAACTTGCTCTGTAGACCATGCTGGCCTTGAACTCACAGAGATCCATCTGCCTCTGCCTCCCAAGTACTGGGAGTAAAGGTGTACACCACCAATGCTGGATTGTTCTTAGTAATCCTTGAAGAACTTTTTATTCTGTAGTATCAATTTCCATTTCAGCTGCATCTTAAGTTTTACTCCTTAAATTATCATTAGCTGTACTCTAGGGACCCTCATCTTGTTCAGAAGAGAATAACTGTAGAGTCAAAAAAAACTTTTGTTAGGAGAAAGCAGGGTTATAGACAAACTTGCTGAGGCTGCCCTTATTCCATTTATACTAACAGAGGGAGGGTTCAGTTTAGACTTACAAAATTCTACCTACACTAATGTCTGCTTCCCTATCATGTTGCTCTTCCATGATTCTCTTCCTATTTTTATTTCCTAAATCATTTGTACCTGAGGCAACACCACTATTTGGAGATAATGCTTGTTTATACATCTGGTGCAATATTAACTTCCTAGGATGTGTGCTAGGTTTTAAGTATTTTTACCACACCCAGCAGATGGAGGGAAATTTGTCAGAATTAAGTCAACTTCCACATCTAAGAAGCCTTATGAAGTAACAGCCAATGACTTAGAAATAGCTATCAATATGACCACCTGTCCACTTGTTTTCTGTCTTCTGCCTTCCTTCCTTCCTTCCTTCCTCCCTAACTTTCTTCCTTTCTTCTTTCCTTCCTTCCTTTCTTCTTTCTATTATATTCTATTACAATCTACTATCCCTCATATCTCTCTTCATTTCAGAGCTAGTGATAAATCCAAAGGCCTTGCCCATGCTAACCATGTCCTAATACTGAGTTCTACTCCCAGCCCAGCTCTTCCACTTTGGCCAGCATGTAGGATTTAAGAAGAAAGAAAATAATTTAAAATACAAATAATCACTACTTTTCAACAGAAATGACACCCATGAAGACTTTTCTATCTACTCATCTGGAATAATAATCCAAATACATTCTTTCTTATATAAGTGTTACGAGCATGTTTTCCAGCCTGCCTGGTCCCACAGCCACGCCAGCCCCAAATAACACAGAGAGAAGCTGTATTAGATATAAAGCTGATGGTCTGTTACTAGCATTTCTTATTGGCTAGCTCTGTCTTAAGTATTAACCCATTTCCATTAATCTAAGTATTTCCATGTGGTCTCATCTTACCGTAGAGAGGGCCCGGAATTCTTCTGTCTTGGTACCACATCTTGAATCTTCTCCTACCTTTCCCTGACTCCTCCTTCTCTCCTAGTCCTTCCTATCTTGCTTTGCTGTTTACCAACAGTGCTTTATTCATTAACCAATAAGAAAAACATATTTACAGAATGATACCTCCCATCATATAAGTTGCCTTTTTCATTATGTGTTTGTTATAGCAATAGAAAAGTAACTAATAAAATGTCAAAATATGTTTGAGGAGTCATTTTAGAAGAAAAATAACATTAGTTAAGCTTCTTTAATCTGATTAGGAATATCAAAGTGGAGCCACCTGTGGAACCCAGCAAAACTGGTTTACAGGAAATTAGCAATGTAGTAGTGGTTATCAGAAGCTGGGGAACCAACAGGGGAAAGTAGGGGTAATCTGACATAAAGTAGAGGTTAGTTGTCTACTACACAATAGTGTGACTACAAATAATAGCGATATTTGTTCCAAAAAGGTGGAAGAAAGCATCTTGAGAAGTTTCACCCCAAGAAGATAATAAATTTCAGAGAAAATGTGTTTACTTACTTTGACTTAAACTTTACAACATCATATATATACACATGTATCAAAACACCAAATGGCATTCCCTAAGTATATCCCAGTTTTCATGTTAGTGAAGATTAATGAGAAAAAAATACCTAAAAAAGGAACACTCCTTAGAGAAATAGATGAATACTACTGAATGGAAATGTATACATTTCTAACTTTTTATGTTAGATGACTTCTAGAAAGTTCTATTCTAGATGGAAAATTACTTGAAAAGATTTTTCTTACTTCAATCTTCAGAAGAAATGTAGATCCAACCAGGTGGACAGCATTCCTGGGCCTGCATATGCAATCAAATCTGACTTCTCCTCAAGTAGAAAGAAGGGTGATTGATCAAATTGTCATAAATCCTCATTATGATAAGCGAAGAAAGTTCGATGACATTACTATGATGCACCTTGAGTTCAAAGTGAATTATACAGGTAAGAGAACTATATCTAGCCACCTAGTCTGCTTGTAGCAATCCAAAGTGACACTTGAAATATCAATGCAGGGTTAGTTCACAAGACTTAGTAATTTTCTGCAGACATCTTTATAACCTAAAAACAATTGAAGTAGGAAAATTAAGAAATCTTCATCATAGTACTTAAATCTAACTATGTGGAGATCTACTAAAATGAACTCTTAGAGTTCCTCATGAAGAAGCACCAGGAACTCATCCAGCCTGTTTGTTTGTCATGCAATAGAAACATTTGTCCATCTGCCAAAATGCATGAAGCAAAACACAGAAGCAAAAAAAAAGAAGTAAAAGAACTGTTTCATCCATGTGGAGACAGTTTTAAAGGACACCAAATAATATCACCAGTTCAATCAATGAAGGGTTGTCTTAACTGCCTATAAAATGCACAAGAATTCACCTGATAAAGTGAATTTTTCCTAAAGAGCTTTGTTCAATCCAGGCTATTACTCTGAAGTCTTTTCCAAAACCTGGTTGGGCAACATTGCCACCCACTATAAAATTAATTCATTTTTGCATAATTTTATAAAACATTTATCAAGATTACATTCATGTTTGATAAGAGAATTAAATTAATGGAATAAGTCTCCATGTTGATTATGAAAAAGTCATATGATTACAGTCCTTAGTAGCATTACACTGTCCTCAAGGGTAGTCTTCATTTCTCTATCTCTCATGCATCTTGTGGGCATCAGAAGCCCACTGAAAGTTAAAGGACTTGTAAATTGATGCTGAAAAGTCAAACCTGATCCTTCTGTAAGATCCAACTGAAACAATTGGGAAAAAAGTGGTTTTAATATGGTCCTATCTGTCAAAGAATATTTTAAAACACCATCTAATATTTTGCTTACACATATGTATATGTACACATATAAAGAGGATAAATAAAGATGTAAAAGAATATTCCAACATTTTACAATATTGGGACCACTTTGAAATGAGTACCATAGTTATTTAAAATTCAAACACAACTGACAAATCCTGAACTAAGGCATTATGTACATATAAAAGATTAATGAAAGAGAAGAATCCAAACAGTCTACCATGCGATCAAACACAGACAAATAAACACTGCTCTAAAATGCATCACCCCTTAATATCTAAAGTTGTTCTGGTATAATGAAATTCAGTTATAAATTTTTTACATTAAATGTTGGAAATGGTTGATTTAAAAAAATGTTAGAAGCATGGGTGACATTTTGTGATTTTTTTTCTTTTCTTTTTGCTGCTTTTTTGTTTTGCGTGATTTTTCAGATTATATACAGCCTATTTGTTTGCCAGAAGAAAACCAAGTATTCATTCCAGGGAGAATTTGTTCAATTGCTGGCTGGGGATATACTGAAATTCAAGGTAAGTTATCATATTTGAAAATGAGAAAATATATACTAGAAAAAAGTATGCTACTGAAATTTGCTGTACATATTTTCAATACTTTTGCATCTTTTAACCTATTACTTTTTGAAGAATATTCTGAAACAATTATTGGAATTACATTCCACGGTTACGCTCATATAGTACCACAGAATATTTTCAGATTGTGTCAGACCCAATACTAGAGCCCAAAGTACTGCTGGGAACAATATGTAAATTGAACAGTTTTGAATGTTTAGTGAGGATAGGTAATAAGAAAGTTATGAGCATGTTTTTCCAACGGTCTGGTCCCACTGCCTCGCCAAACAACACACTGAGATGCTGTATTAGATATAATTCTGTTGGCCAGTTACTAGAATTTCTTATTGGCTACCTCTGTCTTAAATGTTAACCCATTTCTATTTATCTAAGTATTTCCACGTGGTCTCATCTTACCGGAGAGTGGGCCCCGGACCTCTGTTCTCTCCAGTCTCTACATGTTGACTCTTCCTTACTACTTCCTGGAACCTCCTAGCCCCGCCTACCTTGTTTTCCAATTGGCCAACAGTGCTTTACTCATTAACCAATATGAGCGACATATTTACAGAATGACATCTCCCATCAAAGGAAGGGCACTATTGTCTAGCAGGATCATGTGACTTCTGTAATCATAAATGATAGCCATGATAGGTAAATTACCCTGATGTATTTAAGAAGAAGAACACATTTTTTTTTCAAAGCACTGCCTTTTAAAATGCCCTTTGGAGAAAATGTGTGGAATGGTTTAGTGGTTTTCCACCTTTGATTTTATAAGACTTGATGTTAGGAAACCTCATCACAACATCACACTTAGCCTGTGTAAAAACACTCCACGTATATATTCCGTTCACTTCTTTATTGCACTTTTGAAATGAAATGGGAGAAAGGAGTTGGATCATTATGGCTGAGAGGTAGTGTGTACATGAATGAACGCCCTGAGTTCAGTTGAAGAGAGGGAGGAGGGGGTCGTATGGAAAAGCAGGAGGAGGAGTCAAGACTATGATGAGGAAAACCAGAGACCGCTGAGGCAAGCTAGAGGGAGCTCATGGACTATGGACTGACAGCTGGGGACCCTGCATGGGACCAAACTAGGCCCTTTGAATGTGGATGCAGTTATGTGGCTTGATTTGTTGAGGACAGGGCTGGCAGGGAGACCAATATATATCCCAGGTTTATAAACTGGCTTTTTTGGATCCCGTTTTCTATGGTGAGATAGCATGCTTAGCCTTGATACAGGGGGGAGGGGCTTGGTCCTGCCTCAACTTGGTATGGCAGACTTTGTTGACTGCCCAAGGAAGGTCTGACACCTGAGGAGTGGGTGGGGGGGGGGTGTTGGGAAGGGTGGGAAATGGGGGAGAATAGCAGAAGAGGAGGGAGGGGTAACGGGTTGAAATGTAAAATGATATTTTCCCTTTATTTAAATTTGAAACAAGGTTGTTTTACATGTCAATTCCAGTTCCTACACCCTCCCATCCTCGCCTATCATCCCCACCAAACCCCAGCCCATCCCATTTATGCTCCCCAGGGAGGGTGAGGCCTAGGCCCTCCCCTATGTATCTAGGCTGAGAGAGCATCCCTCTATGTGATATGGGCTCCCAAAGCCCATTCCTATACTAGGGATAAATACTGACCCACTACCAGAGACTGCCCAGTCCTAACTGACACCCACATCCAGGGATTCTAGGTCAGTCCTATGCTAGTTTCCCAGCTATCATCTGGAGTCTATGACCTCCCCCTTGTCAGGTCAGCTGTCTCTGTGGGTTTCTCCAGCCTGGTCATGAAGCCTTTGCTCAATACTCTTCCCTGTTTGCATTCCAGGGGTTCCGCTAGTGTTTAGCTGTGGGTGTCTGCTTCTGCTTCCATAAAAGTATTCTTTAAAAATAGAGAAAAACAACCTTGCTGATCTGGGAAGCATCAATTCTGAGGCCAGTGCTCATCTGCCTGAAGACTCAGCAAAATAGTCCATGACAGTCACATTTTCTGGCTGACAGTACCTCTTAGCTGCTGTCCACTCAGTATATAGTAAGAGACTATGTTTTTGTATTCCCTCTGCTGGGAAAACATCATGATTTATTAAGTTTGAAACTTAAATAGTAAAATGATTGCTAGACAGATGTTTTGTCTTTCAAATTTCCAAAGAACAATTTATAGCCACAATGTAGACATCAAAAACAAATTATCTGCTAACAAAATTTAAGACTCCTTATTCCATTGAAGATATTTTTTGGAGCGGAGCAGGCAGGCATGGCTTGCTTATTATTCCTAAAATATATGTTTAATTAAATTAAAATGTCTCCAAAGGCAGTGTGGAGCCAGTAGAGGGAAACAGTATCAGAAATCATTTAGGATGAAATGGCCAGACCATGTTTCATTCCTTCTTAGTTTTTTCATAGATTTTATTAATTTTGCCATATGGTTTTTATCCATACAATTTCATAAAACTCCATTTTGTGATCTAAAGAGTTTATTTTACTAGTTAATTAGCTAAGGTATTTGGAAAGAAAAGAGATAACTGTTTAAGTTACATAATCAGTATTTAAAAATAACCAAGTTTGGCCATATATGGCTTTGTGTGTGTGTGTGTGTGTGTGTGTGTGTGTGTGTGTGTGTGTGTGTGTGTTTCTGTCTGTTTGTGTGTGTGTCTCTGTGTCTCTGTGTGTGTGACTGTTTGTGTGTGTATGTCTCTTTGTGTGTGTGTGTGTGTCTGTGTGTGTGTGTGTTTCTGTGTGTTTGTGTTTGTATGTGTTTGTGTGTGTCTGTGTTTGTGTCTGTTTGTGTGTGTGTCTCTGTGTCTGTGTGTGACTATTTGTTTGTGTATGTCTCTTTGTGTGTGTGTGTGTGTCTCTGTGTGTGTGACTGTTTGTGTGTGTATGTCTCTTTGTGTGTGTGTGTCTCTGTGTGTGTGACTGTGTGTGTGTGTATATGTCTCTTTGTGTGTGTGTATGTGTGTGTCTGTGTGTGTGTGTTTCTGTGTGTTTGTGTTTGTCTGTATGTGTTTGTGTGTGTCTGTGTTTGTGTCTGTTTGTGTGTGTGTCTCTGTGTCTCTGTGTGTGACTGTTTGTGTGTGTATGTCTCTTTGTGTGTGTGTGTGTGTCTCTGTGTGTGTGACTGTGTGTGTATGTCTCTTTGTGTGTGTGTATGTCTCTGTGTGTGTGTATATACATGTGTGTGTGTGTATCTGTACATGTTCTCAATCTTACGCATGGAAACTATCATGAAGAAATAAATATGTCTGGAGAGAGGGTTCAGCAGTGAAGAGTGTGGAGACCCTGAGCCCTGAGTTCACGCCCCAGCACCCAGGCTAATTAGCTCACAACCCACTGCCTTTAACTCTAGCTCCAGGGACCAGGTGACTTCTCCTGTGCTCTGCTGCCACTCACATTCTTAGGCACCCCTGCATGCACATATATAACTCAAAAATAACCAAAATCAGATTTTATAAGAGAAGGAAATACTAAATAGACAGACATTGCTCATAGTCTCTTTTGCTAAGGAGCTCTGTCACTTACTCAAACAAATTTTGAATCGAGGTGCAAGTACAAAGGGAGGCTTCTGTTTTTATTGTCACACTAAGGTCTGCCTACCCATTCTTGATCTTTGTAGGGTAAATGACAGAGAGTGACTGAACTTTCCTCTCTATTTCAGTCTCTTGTGGTTGTTTTCTTAATTTGAAATCTGCCAGGTTTTGGAAGCCAATTGTGGCTGTGTTGTTCACTTGGCTGGAGGCAATTTGTACATTTTCTTCCCAACTCTGTTTTAATCATTGTTCCTTTATAGTTAAATCTTTCATGGTAGCATTGTTTGCCACAGTAGGGAAGAGGGAAGATTTGGGACTTTTCCCCCTAAGATAACAAATAGCTACATTTACCAACATACACTAAGACACACACACACTCACACACACGTGTGTGTATGTATATATGCGTGTTTGTACTGCACTTAAATCACATGCATAAATGCACACTTGTTCCTTTCCTCAATATCTTAATTTTCTTATGTGTAAGTGAAACATAGCTCAATATGTGGTTGTATATGTTTCTACAATGCTGCCTGGCAGATGTAATAAATAACCTTTAACTTTCTATCTCTTTTGCTGCACCAAATAGAGTTGCTAATCATGAGGGAGTGCTTGTGTACCCTTTCTAGAGGAACTAACACCTGTCTGCTTCACAAGCCTCTTGGGAGTAGTAGTTCAGTAAACAGAGATTCACACTTCCAATCATTAGTTGCATAAAACAAATGCAAATACACAATGCTACGATATACTTCCTTTTCCTTCTCCTGCATGGGAAGGCAAGCTGATTGCCCCCAGAGCACAGCACAGTTCATCGGAGCTTTGTCCCCTGCAAAATGTGCACCTGCTCCCACACACAGAACCACAAAGAAGCTGAATGCCATTATACAGGAGGGAGCACCTCCTCAGGTGCTGAATGAAAAGCTCCTCTGAATCTCCAAGTCCCTGTGCTGATTTCCATGAATGAACTCTTTGTGCTGGCAGACTTCATTTCTATGAGCAACACTGTAACTCTTTAAAATCACTGAAAATGCCTAAAGACCACCCTAGTCCAATCCATGATTCTTAGTACCCCTTAGGAAAGAAAGAAATGCATTCCTGCTATCCATTTGCCAAAGAGTGCAGGTGGGTATACTATGTAAGCTTAAAATGCAGGGTTAGTAGTTAGTTCCATTATACATCCACACAGTACTTGATAATGAAAGCAAAATGCTGGAATCAATAGGATGGATGGTGTTTCATCCAAGGACACCTGTTAATCACTACTGACTGGCTGTCTGCATCACTGTTTTGAGCAGGTTCTACTGCTGATGTACTGAAAGAAGCTGATGTTCCTCTTGTATCCAATGAGAAGTGCCAGCAACAGCTGCCAGAATACAACATCACCGAAAATATGATATGTGCAGGATATGAAGAAGGAGGTATAGACTCTTGTCAGGTAAATATAGGATAATAGTCATCTTATACATTTAAATATCATTCTCTTTGTGTAGACATAATTGGGGAGTCAAGAAATAACTAATGATCTTCAATTCCACTTCTTTCATGGTAAATCCAATTATTGATCACGAGTGACTTTCGACAAGCCACTTGTCATTTATCGAGAGGGTTAAGTAAGATGACACACGTAAGACAATCAGCAAACATTAAAATCCAATTAGATTTTATTAGGACACTTACTAAATACATTTTCTGGTATGTCTTAATTACTTGGATATTAATAAAATATTAATGCATCTATATCTACTGCATTAAACTATAAAGTATTACAGAACAAATGATTAATTTATATACGTGAAAATAACCATTTTTACTGTGAGGAAATGGTTTCACCGTGTTAAAGGGTAGCAACATGTTTCATGTAGTCAAACACATATAACATAATTTGACAACACCTTTTTAACAGACAGGCAGATAAATGTGTAAGTTTTTCCCTTAGTTAAATCAATTTCTCAAGTCATGCTAAACTTTCAGATTGGCTTTACATTTATCTGCTTTGATGAACACTTGTATATTCAATACAAATAAAATAGCTTTACATTCATTTAAAAATTTACCTCCAGATCTTTATACCTTCCTTGTAAAATGAATAATGTGCTAAAGATAAGACACATTACCACTTAAGATGTGATTTATAGAATTATTTGCAAGAGGGAAATCCGCTGTACAATTTCAATTACAGTTAATAGGGTTGCATGGCAGGCACCTCACATATGAGGTAGAAAATATGATATCTAATGCTATTGATCTTAGAGTTACATTAGGCCAGTAACTCTTTCCAGATCTGTGAAATTATATGCTTGGCTCTGCTTTCTACAGGACCTAAGCATGCTGCTCATTAGCAAGAAAGAAATTCCTAATGGATAGAAACATTCCATACAGTAAAATGTTCTTATAACCGAGTAACCATCACTCAAGATTGCCACATGATTTTCTTGGTCCAACTTTAATATTAACTGGTGAAATATTAACACATATTACTTAAAATGTTGAATATATCACTATTTGAATACATTCACTTAATCATTATATTATAGCCTCAAAATTTTTCCAACCAGGGGGACCCAATTCCTTTGTTTATTGTAGTCTTTTGAATTTAAAGTCAATAAGAGAAACTACAGACTGTCTTTTTATGGATGAGACTAGATGTCATTTCCTTGTCCATTCAGAAACTATACTCTTTGTCAGTAGCTTCACAAACATATCCTACACTACATGGGATGGATCCCTTTACCCAGGAACTTGTTTAAATTGCAAATTTAAGAGTCCTTCACAAGCTTGCAAATCAGAATTTTAAATTGAGTCTCAATGATGTACGCTCGTGACTATAACAAATAGTAATGTTCTATTTGTTACTATAACAAATAGTAATTGTTCTAAACAAAAATAGTAACTAATCCTTTCAGAGTCAAAGAAGTTAGTGACCTGTGTTTGTATTAACAGACACTGCATATTCTTACATACTATAAATAGTATCAAAGTAGAAACAGATAGTTTTAATATTTTGTGTTCTTGCATTAGTTTATGATTTAAATAGTTATATTTCTTTGAAATAACAGAAGAAGAAACGTCACTAAACAAATTATAAAGTCAAGGCCAGGAATTTACATAATGGCTGGATAATGGGAAACAAAGCCAAGGCCCCTAGCCATGCAGACATCTAGGAGAAAGGTAGAAAGCCTTCTGCAGGGTCCATGTATCAATGCCAATGAACTTATCCAATATACACTAAGTAAATTAAAACATTTGACCCTAACATCAATATCTTATACTTACCTAGTAAAACTATCTTCATAAAATAGGAGGAACCAGGTAGCTCCTTTTAAAAACACCAGATTAAACTTTGCTTTAGTGTTAATAATTTCTAAATAATATATGACATTGTGAGCAATAGACTTCTCCATGAATATTTCTAATATACAGATCCAAGCCTGAGGCTATGAAAGTAAAAATCACTGTCCCTCCCTCAGACAGTATTGTCAGTGATTGCACCTTAAATATAGGTAACTTGTGACTGGCCAATACCACTTGTGTTCCTCTGTGTCCAACCATGGATCAGGGAGTGCTTTGACAGACCACCTCCCCCCTTTTTTACAGCACCAAAGGATGTTTAAAATATTAGGCAAGGGGTCTCTCAGGATAATTCTTAACCTGGAGCCAAATTTTAAATGCTCTATTACAGCAGTGGCTTTTGATCAAGTATATAGTGTTGCATATCGTTTTATGATATAAAAATAAATAACTTGCAGGGTAGTGCATGCCTTTAATTCCAGGAGAGGCATTCAGATCTCTGTGAGTTCAATGTTAGTCAGATCTTCATAGCCAGTTCCAGGCCAGCAAAAGCTGCATAGTGAGGCCCTGTCTCAAGGGAAAAAAAAGACAAGTAAATAACCAGAATATCTGCATAAGTAATATGGGAGAAATATGTATCCATTTTTCATGCTATTTCATGTTCATAGCATTTCTATGGACATTAGAGAGGAATCATTATGCACAAATAAGATCTATGTGGTCATACCTATACAGGATCAACTATCACTCATATCACTTACACCGTGACAAAAATCCACCCACCTATAATTGAAATCTAAGTGAAAACACATGTTCTGAATTCTAGAAAATAGGAGATCTTCTTATTTCACTTGAAATATTATTAAGGTGTTCAAATCTCATTAGTATCTGACAAAACTTTCACTCACATAAGAAATAAATCTGAAACCATGTGTAAGCTCTTAATTCTTCCAAAATCATGATGGGGAATAGCTTTGCTTTTTACATAAAGGCTTTTTCTGGTACTTTACATGTTACTTAATAACATGATTAGCATGTTGATGTTGACGGAATTTTCTATTGTACCATTTTAGAATGTCTAACTATGTTGAAATAAAGTAGCGAAAGTGAGAAATTACTTGCTAAGAAATGCTTCACCACAGGCTGGAGAGAGGGTTCAACCATTAAGGGCTGAGCTCACAACTGAAAATATAAGAAATGCTCCACCAGAATGATAAGCTTTGTGTTGTTACCATTTACCCCATCTCCTTGAGGAGCAAATTGCAGATAGCTAGGATGATGGCAAGAATACAGGCACATAACTGGCAATTGAACATATTTCTGTACATTTATTTATTTAATTAATTAATTTTTTGATTGGTGAGTCTAGCAAAATTGTACTTATTTATACTAATTGGCCACGTACCCACAGCCTTTCTTTTGTTGTTCACACTTTAGGGTGATTCGGGAGGACCATTAATGTGCCAAGAAAACAACAGGTGGTTTCTTGTTGGTGTGACATCATTTGGAGTTCGATGCGCACTGCCTAATCACCCTGGGGTATATGCCCGGGTCTCAGGATTTACAGAGTGGATACAAAGTTTTCTACATTAGACATTTCTTCTGACCCAAACATGAAAGTTGGGCAATTTTTCTTTGTTTGTTTGATTTTCCTTTTTACTCAAAGTAGCACGTCAACTGAGAGTTTCATGAGAATGAAAAAAAAATTCTTTTTCTTCTAAACCAAATAATTTAAATACTGGGATAAGGAAGAACGACAAAACAAATTCAAATCAATCTTTGCAACATAAAGTAACTCTAAAATGCATTTTTGTTTCATAATAAACAATTATTTTTATAGACATCATTTCCTTTGTTTTGAATCATTTTTATCATCTTCTATTGTGTGGAGGGTTATTATTTTAAGACATTCTGCATACATTTAAGCAAAAATAGGTAAAGAAATGAAATGTAATAGTTGGCCTGAAGGGTGCAGTTGTTTGAAATGAGCTGTTGTAACTCATCTAATTTCGCTTTAGTGTACCATCAGAGTCACTCTTGTTTTCTTGCTTTACCATCTGTATGCATTTCAAGTTAAATGTAACATTTTCCTGTTCATAAAAGTACATTTGTTATAAACTCATATTGCAAACATAATCACATCTTCACTGTGCCTTTCATCCAGGTAAAGAAAACACACAAAGTCTCTCTCCTGACCATAAAATGTAAAAGGAAACTACCTAATAATGTCATTCTACACAAATATTCTTTATTTGGGTCATTTTAATTTAGCATTTACATCAAGCTGGTATTTTCTAAAATCTCAAAAAACAAGCAGGTATTTTGAGGAAATTCAGCTATTAAATTTCTTTCTTAGTTTATATATTTACAGAAGATCTTTAACTTGAAAAACTTGTTCTGAAACAGCCGAGTTTCCCATGGAAGTCAAAAATGTATAATAAATTAATTTTCTTTACTACTTTAATCTCTTGGATCATTTCCAGAGTAACTACAAATGTCAATTCAGTTTACGACACAGATCCTGCTAAAATCCATAGCAACTTAAACACAAAATGCACATATGCACACACAGAGAGACATATTTCACACACACATACACACACACACACCCACACACTCTCTGACATATTTTTGCAAGAATTGAAACAATGGAAGGATGAATCGGGTTCAAATCAGTTGAGTAAGAGGCAGCACTTGCTGTGATTTGCATTGTGGAAGAAGGGAAGCTTCAGCTACACTTAGAGACAATGATTACAATTGGGGCAATCAAGAAACACTGGAAACAGCTGTACAGACAGGAATGACCCTGAAGGTTGAGGACAGAGGTCAAAAGACAGTCAGAGCATGGGAAACATGCCATTAAAAGAAGGTTGAACAAGATGATGCAGGACTGGATGTTCCCATATACAACAACACAAATAGGGCTCTCAGAACACACTCTGCTTAGGAAAACAGTTACTACTCACCTGAGCCTAGCAAGGAGAAAGGAGCACAAAGATTGGGGTGTGTTGTTTGTTTTGAATTTGTGAAAGCAGCTCCATATTTAATGGCATTTCCCAACATGTATTTAAACAATGTTCTGCAAATACAGAGTAGTTACATCACATATTGGTTTGTTTTGTTTTTTGAGGACCAGCTAAAACTTCCAGAAATGCTTAGAATGGTATCGTGTCCACCTTCTAATGGGAAGTAAATGTCTTTCCCCAGCCTTGTTACAGATGGAGTTTGCCACTGACATCTGTAGTTACCCTGACCCGGATAGCAATAAAAGGGGGAACAACAGCCTTGCCTGACCACTTTGTCCTTCCACCCTCCAGCTGTTAGAGTTCCAAGAGGCACAGACAAACCCCCGTTTCCGTTCTCACGGTTCTAACTAAGGGAAGAAATTGGTGGAGTTGGCAAGGAAGGAAAACATAGATCCAAGCAGCTGGGCTCCCATTTGACCCAAAAGATGGAGGGCCACAGAAAGGATGGGGGCCGAATGAGGACAGCTGAGCTTAGAATGCAGTTGCCCATCTCAGTCTCAGAGCAGCAGATAGAGACCAGAGGTCCCATTTGCCTCTTATTTAAACAAACCAATTCTATGTAAGGGAAGTACTGGCCGACAAAGACTGGCCAAAAATATGAAGTTTCCCTGTTCACTCTATATCCTTGCCTTCCATGTTCTTCACATGTAATGTTTATTTTCATCTTCAGGTAGTGATGAAACACAACTGTTCACTTAAGAATTTAGACAACACCAATGATCATTCCTCAGAAATAAGCACTTTTTATTTGATCAAAAGTAACATCGGGACATTTGAAGACAAAATAGTCACAACTCTCTCTTGAGAAGAACAAATGCTACCTGTTGAGGAAACTGGATCAGACAGAAGGGAGCCACAGTTCACAATCATGAACAAACCCTCATCAAAGATATCTAAACATCAATGGCATCTAGCCCCTGGCCCGTGAACTGGTGTGATTTGTAGTTTTTGTTTTGTTCTTAATTGATAATATCAGTGTATTCTGCTTAGCATCACACTGCTGAAAACCATTCAGGCCTATATATCAATACAAGCTAAATTCAGTTAGAAACCCTAGCTGAACTGCAGCTGTCTGACTCCAGGGTCAATTCCAGCCCTCCAACAGCCACCCTGTTCGGTTGACAGGGAGGAGCTGCACCTTGAGTCCAGACACTTGGAGAACAGCTTGCAATTCTATAGGCAACGTGTGAAGACCTGTGATTTGTACTGTGATGCCACTTTTTTCCAAGATAAACTACATTGGTGTATATACACTATTAATAAAGACATTTTATTACAAAACTCAGTTTAATTTTAAATTAAGAATAATTGTAAGGCACGTGTCTTGCACAATTGAAGTTAGACAGTTCTTGCCTTTAAGTAAAGGTTTTCAGGAGATTTAAAACACAGTCAATGAAACAGTTTCTTATTTCTGAAGAGATTTCCTAACCTTATGCAACCAAAAACAGAAATGGAAAAACATGAACTATTTCTGCAAAAAAAAAAAAGAATAAAAAAAGTTTTCCCAATGGAAAGATTTCTTTGTGTCTATGTGAATTCAGTATTTTCAGTATTTAATCAAAATAGCATGTATGCAAAAATGAAATGCCATAAATATAAATATTTGAACACTCCATATTTATCAGACACTTTTGCAAAGGTAGAATGTTTCTGCACACTGTAAATGTGAATCCAAATTATATTACATGAAATAAAGCAATACTGATCAATTATGAAAATGAAAAAAAAGCAAAAGTAACTATTTCCAACACAGGCACTCCAGATGTGTCCACTGAAATTTACTGCATGGTCAATTTCATTTACATGAAGTTTGGTGCATCCTTTGGCTGAGAAAGCAGATCTCCTCACTCCATGATCAACACAGCATATTTTGTAAGTGTAACTATGGACATATAAAAATTATTTTGACGTTTGCCTCAAGGGGGAGCTTATAGTTCATCTTGCAGATCCTTTGAGATTTTTTTTAAGCCATTCCAAGCTAATGATGCCATTCCTTACACTGATCAAGAATTACAAAACTATGTTTTTTTTTTTTCTGGAGCAAAGTCAGTTAAATATTATACTTCCATGCCACTTTCCTTCCTTGTGCTCTTTGAAATCCACAGTGTAGACTGGTTTGGGCTAGTTTTTGTTCTTCCTTTACTGAAAAACATAAAAAGAAATGAATTCAGTTCCTGAATCTGTTTATCAAGCTGGTTGTGTCTTCATCCAAAGAGAGATGCTCAGACAGTTAGGATGAGTTCTTCTTTCCTCAGCAGCATGTTTTCTATTCCTACAAGAAAGTCTAGATATCACTGTGTGAAGATGACAGTCTGTATGAGACTTGAAAATAAAGCAACAGACATACCTGCATTTGTTAACTCACCAAAGAGTTCAAACACACATGCATAACAATGCTTGACTGGGTACTAAAACATCCAGTTTCCCCCAATAAATCTTGTTTTCTCTGGCCAGATTTCTACATATTACTTGGGTACTCTAAAATAATGTCTGTTGCAGTTAGTGTCAAATCATCCAAACACATGCTATGGCCCTAAATGTAAGGAATGCCTATTTGCCTTCTGCCATCAATCTTCCTGAGCTCCACTTAAGTCAACTGTGTACAGAGAGCTTAATTTTGCCCCTGTCTCAAACCTACTTAGGTCATTTGTGTACAGAAAGCTTAATTTTCCCTCCCTCTGTTCAAAACAGACACATTTGGTGACTTAGGAGCTTGTGAGTTCTGCGTCCAAGATATGTCTGTCATGAAACTTCTGTTCTGTAGAACTGGACCCAGGCCCTCATGGCAGCCCGTGCCTGGGATTCTGATGGTTTTTCCTATAATGGTCACTGCTCAGGCTACTGCAGAAGTGTCTATAAGTTTCCCCAAGTCATTCTCTACCATATACATGTCAATATCTGCATTTCTTTGCTTTAGTTTCCTTAGGATGGCCAATCATCTGGTCTGTCCACATTCCCCATGTTTAGTACTTACTTCTATCCCTAGGTATTCACACTTCAGCCTCCACACTTTTGCCAAACTCACAGAAGCAACCCTGCACTATTCTACCATCCTGTAGAATTGTGAAACTTTCTAAGGACAAATAAGGACTATTTCTAAAGCCCGGTGCATTACAATGCAAAATACTTTGTTCATATCAATTTGAATGTTGTGATTAATAAAACTCCAAATTACATGTTATATAGATATTCCTTCAAATGAGTAAAGTCAACATAATTAACTCTACCAAGTATAACTAACATGAAGTGAAAGTAAGCCAGGCAAACTTTATGAAGAGCAGATTATTTTAAATGGTAGGAAGAGTAATTACATTGTCAATGTGGCTGTGATTGTAACTAATATTTCACTTAAAAGATTCCTTTAGTTAAGGAAAGGAAAGTTATTGTGGCATGGGTATGGAATGAGAAACCGCCATGTGTACCAGTTGGAATTTAAACTTTCTGCAAGGCACTCAGATGATAATGGAGTGGAGTCTGATGAAGTTTCTCCTGGCTTTCCTGGAAGAAAGGAAAAGGGGAGGATCTAAGAATGGTGAACACAGGACGTCAGCTCATCCGGCAGCTGAGAGTGCCCAGTTTTGTTTCTTTTTTCTGACTCTGAAGTTTGCAAACCAGTGAAGCCAGCCACAGATCTTTTCAATGAATACAACCATTATTTGGGAGAAAGAAAACAAGCCTCAGGGGAAATGCTTTTACTCAACACATTAACACATTTTCCTTGACAAGTGAGAATGTTTGAATCCTATTTTAATGTTTACTTATGAATTTGCTAGTTAAATGGCCACTTTAACAGTCTGTCTGGTCTAAGAGGGCATTCACAATCCCCCTACACTATTGCTCTCCCAATGAGAAATCAGACGGGATTCCATCTAGAGTCTTCAGAATTAGAGCAAGAAATGACATATTTTCTATTGTGTTTATTATGTATAAAATATTGGAAAATAAATTTTATAGTGTTCCATATGGCTTTTAATGAAAGTCAAGAGGGTCACAAAATATATTAATTTTCCAGACTTCATTTAAAAGCTCTTCATTTTTAGCTTAAATGATTTTTATGTTTTCAAATATGTTATTGTTTAGTTTTATTTCTCTTCATCTCTTTTGGGGTTTTTTGGGGGGGATGATTCAGTTTGTTGGAAGTCTTTGCTTATTTGTTTAGATATGTTCTTGTTGTGTAGCCCAGGCTGGACTCAAACTTGCAGTCCTTCTGCTGTCCTGCCTCTGAGTTCTGGGACTCAGGCCTAGATTAGATTGCTTATAAACACACCTTAAATATCTATAACTAATGAAATTTCATATGAGCTCACACGTCACATCCACCACATATGCTAACTGTACAACACAAGGCAACTGAAGATGACCCAACTGAGCCACCGTCTTCTTGACTGAAAAGCAGAAACAAAAACGGAATCAATTCACAGGATTTGTGAAGTATAAAGGAGATGCTAGGTTCTTCACATAATCTAAGTACATACTGTAATTCTTCATGTGCTGGATTTTTACTGACAGGGAAGAACATTAAAATTCTTTAATATAAATTAAAGACATAGTAATATTTTAAAAAATTTTAAAGATCTCTCAAAGTACATTTAAGTATTTTTCTTCTTAATTATCTTGACAAAAATATGGGTATTACCTTTTATGCAACATCTGGAAACAACAGGTTCCGAAAGCAACAAGTATCAGTAAAAGTAGTGGAATCGTTGGTATAATAACATAAATTAGATTGGGAATTATACCTACAAAAACAAAACAGTTTTAGTGTTCAATGATAGATCAGAAGAAACCCAAATGCAAAGTTATGAACAAATTTCCCTAAAGATTAAGGTAAAGTAAAATTGTTACCAAAATGTAAACTCCAAGCACAAGACTTATAAAAAAAATAAAGATACTTTGACAAAATTATGAACAAAACTGTAATTCCCTGGTTGACATGCTCAATTGAATATGCATGCTTTTAAATTTCTACTACATTTCCATTTCAGACATAGGTTAATTTTCGTATCATGTTAATAATCTTAGCTGTCTCATTTTATCAATTCTTCTGCATCATTGGAGAAGTTAAGACTTTATATTAAGGAATAGTAATTACTATAATCATTGTTGACTTAGTAGTTAATCATCATAGCCAATAAGCTCGATGTCAGGAGAAAATGTAAGTATCTGGCATTAAATGACAATAAGCACATACTAGGTGGTGACGATGTAGTCACAACCCAGAGACACAAGACTCTGGAGGCAATGACATAATTTAATAAAAGTCTGAAAATAGGTCATCTTTTAGCCCTTCTCTTTCACTCTCCATGATGGCATATATTTTTAGTAGATTCCAAAGAAAATCACCAACACTCAAGACCTACACAACATGAAATGACTTTACTAGGCGCATTTCAATATTATAAGAGGAAACATATCTGTAGTTTAATCATTTCCTGATAGATTTATTTCTCACAGATCACTCTCTTGACTTCTTTACTTCATGTCTTGATGTGTGTGTGTGTGTGTGTGTGTGTGTGTGTGTGTGTGTGTGTCCCACATGGTTGTTACAGGGGGCTAAAAATGGAGACAATAGTGACTGTGGAGTATTTGGCCTTTCTTCTCAGCCTCTATCTATGAGTTATTGATTTTAAAATACTTGGGTCTTTGGGCCAATATTAACAAAAGAAATAGGATAAATGTTTCTTTACATTTGTATTATGTCATGTCACAAAAAATGTCTGCTGGCTTTGGAATAATGCTCTCATACACTGTAAACATTTTTTTAACTTATATTGGTTTATTATTATATTATTACATTATTTAATGAATAGTCAGACAGAAAAACCAGACCAGGAGAATTCTGATAAGAGGAAGGCAGAGAGTCAGATCACCAGCCAGACACAGAGGAAGCAAGATGGGAATGCCTAACTGAGAAAAGGTACCAAGCAATGTGACTAAACATAGATAAGAATTATGGGTGAATAAGAGTTGTAAGAGTTAGTTAGTAACAAGCCTGAGCAATAGGCCAAACAGTTCATAATTAATATGAGTCTCTGTGTGTTTATTTGGGACTGAATGGCTGCGGGACTGGGTGGGACAGAAACATCCAACTACAGCTGGTTAATAAGGGACTTACACTGGGGATTGCATTTTTTCACTCTGTCTTCTGGGTGACAGCGAGATAGAAAGGCCATTGTGTGTACCCCTTTCCAACATGCTATACAGTGATGTCACAGTGGTAGAATGTAATTGATCAGATAGAGATATTTTTACCAGGGAAGACTATATAAACTACAATGAGGCTTATTTTATACCTCATCTCTCCTGCCAGAACAAGCCCTAAACATTCAACGGCAAACTGGTATTAAACATGCCACTGTATGTGATAACTACTACATTTTATTGGGAAATGCTTTGTAGATACAGGTGTTAATGTTGATCACTTTGTTTCATACTAGATACTTGCATCTGAAGTGGAATTTTTTTTAAAAAAATATATTATTGTATCCAAAACACATCATTGCATAATTATTTCTAATGTAGGTCAAAAGTAAATGTCTTTGGGCCCGTAATTAATGCACCGCATCCTTGAACCACAAGAAAGGCTTCCCTGGGATCAAGATGAAGCCCTCCTTCTCAGTTATTTGCTGAGGGATACAAATACACGGAAGGGACTCACCTGCTTCCGTAACAACCACATTCTCATGCGTGTCTCCAGGTTGGTTTGTAAGAAATGGCTTTTCAACAGGGTCTGTTGGCTGAATCTCTGTAAATAATGAGCATAGGGATAACAAATAATAATTAAGCAAGGAAAATGCAAACATCAACAAAAATAAAATTCTTTCATTAAACGGCAAAAAAGGTTGCTTTAATTTCTGAATAATTTGCAGTCAAATATATATTCTGAATTTAAATGCACATAAAATTAACTAAAATAGCCAATATTTCATAATCTCTGAATAAAAGAACCAATTTGATAAATTCTTTCTATAATCCCAAACTTCATTTAGCAACCAAAAGAGGTAGAGGCAGCCTGCTCCAATCAGTAATGACAAAGAGGCCCAAAGTTACAGGGGTAAACAATCATTTGTGAACTTCAAATGTAACACATATGATACAATTGAAAAGAAAACAAAGGTAAATCTTCCGTGTAATTGCCTTTCCTGTGCAATAATAATTAGCAGATAGTTCCGTAGTTGCATGTGGTACTGCTGATTCAAGCAACAGCCATCTGAAAAACCATGTCTGTGCTACCCAAATAATGACATTCCGAAATGTGAATTCCAGTAGGGCCTGTTCCTTTTAAGAACAGTAAGTACAGATTTACAGCTCGTTTCTTTTCTAGCTTTATGGGATTAGATCTTTGAATATCCAAATGCATGAGAAATGCTTGAGTTCTTACCATAGTCTGGTACTACCATATTTTATACTTTACCCCCAAGAACCCAATTCTTACTGTAACAGTTTAGTCAAAAGTAAATTGTATTGGTGAAGACAAAAACAAAACCTAGCTAGGCATGAATATATTACACTCCTGCCAGCTACCCCACCCACCAACCGCCCAGCTGAAGACTGGCGTGAAGCACGTTTGGTTGATAAGCAAGCCTACTGTGGCTCTGAAGTCTCCTTCTGCTTGCACCTAACTACAAGGCCTCCTTCCCACACCCCCAAATCCAAACCAAGGATAACTCTTGTACCACACATCCATTTGAACTTCCTGCCTAACACAGGTTAGGCTACATGGTGTGGCACGCACAACCCTCCGACCTGTAAACCTCACATCTGGAAGGTGATAAGAGCAAGGGATCTCCTTTATCTCTCCTGAGCTAAAGTGGTCCTCCCTCCTCTGAGGTACATACTATAACTCCACTAATACTCCTGAAGTAAGTGGAATTGAAGGAGATTTTTCTTCAGATTCCTGCCACGCTATCCATGATGTGTACAACTCTAAATGGAGTTCTCCTTGGGGAACTGGAGAATGAAGGTTATCTTTCTCCAGGATCCCCATCATGGTTTCTGGGACAGTTTCTTCCTTGATGCCGTTGTTTGGGGGTTGGAGAAACTGCAGTTTCTCTCTGTAAGTCTACAGCATCCTTTTATTTATGGCGAGTCTAGGGGTTCACAGTGTTCTGAAGCTGTCCTGGGCTACATTTTGAGTTACAAGTTAGACTGGGTCATAAAGTAAAATACTGCCTCAAGAGCAGACAACAATAACAAACCCAACTGTAAATGTTTTGGTGTTAAAAAATTAGACTCATTACTCTTGTCATTTTGTGTACGAAAAAGTTACATTGAGCATTTTCTGTAGTCACCTCATCAGATCTAAAAGACAAATTTAACACTTAGAAATACTGCTATAGAATGTGTATCAGTGGACCAAAAGAATGTGTGTGTGTGTGTGTGTGTGTGTGTGTGTGTGTGTGTGTGTGTGTGTGTTTCACTAGAGAAAAGGGAAAACATAAAATTGAATTATCCCATTTCTGAAAAAACAGGGCAACTTTGTAACATTTTCATCACTGTTGGCCATTCTATTCAATAATATATGGGAGTAGAAATATAAAAATAAATAATACACTTCAAACTTATCATGAGTATAATACATAAATACATTCATACATATCACATAGCCACGTTCCTTCCTTTAACCCTCTTATTAATAAATGTCAAATGTTGCATCAAATTTAAAATATCACAGAATCTTAACTACATTTCTCTAAGACACGACTGGAAAGAATAGAAATGAATAATAGACTTCAGCTCTGCAAAGAGGTCCAGGGGTGTAATGACAGATTTAGCAGCCAAGGGCAAAGAATAAACTCACCAGGGATATAAAAAAAAAAGTTGGCTAATATACTAAAGAGCAGGATAAACATAAAAGAAGGGGAAGTCTAATCCAATAATCCCTTGTGCTTCATGGCTTTATGAGAAAAGGAATTGTGTAATTTCCAAAGAATAATGAGAACATGGGTACTTGGATATAATTGCCTTCTATGGGTACATATTATGAGGTCATGTTGACAGTCCTTCAGAAAAGTTAAAATGACCCTTTCCAACATTGTGGAGAAAAATAGAAAAATAAATATATCAAGGTTTACATATCTAACTTGAGTGTCTAAGATGATCAAATATATAAGTTTACACGTCTCTGATTAGTCCTTCTTGTAGTTTAAATACCAATTCAATTGAAGTGTTTCATTAAAGTAACTCAATTTCACTACATTCAGTGGGAAGCCACTCTCATGGGACTTAGATCAAGGTAATTTTCCCAGTGTCTGTGTATAACAAATAACTGAACGAATGTTTCTAAAGAAAAATAAAAAAAATGTCATTTTTCAAAAGATACAAATCAGAAGAATGCATAATGTGACCTTACTCTTTTTTAACTATTGAGAAAGGATTTAAGTTCAGGTGAAGGACTACATGGAGAGCACTATGCTATAACACGGTGAAATAATATGCCTGAAGAAAGCTGATTGTTCCCCTAAACTCAGCAGGATGAACCAAGGGACTAATGCTCACAAGTGTGCAAGTCTATAGGCCCTTTGGTAGCTGATACCTATTTTCTACACAGTCTCTTAAGCATTTAAGATCTTTTCACATAGACATTTGTCATTTATAAAGTATGATTACAACAGCAGAGTACAGTTCTTGTATAAATTATTATTTTCTCTTGGAAATGCCTCTCCCAGCAAATGTTTCCACCCATTCCCTCTTACCCAACACACTGGCAGGTTTGTTCTCCTATAAACAATATGCTTCAGTACATTAACAGGGAAAGCTGTTAGGTGATGCCTCATCCACAGGAATAATAGAGAAAGGCTAGAAACCTTAAAGATGAGGCCTGATATAAACAAACAGGCACAAAATCTACTATAGCTACAGATGTTTCTTACCAGGTTCATACTTGCAGATGTAATTGTGCTTCATGTTACACCTATCATCATTCCACTGGTAAAGGTAGGGACCTCCTAGGCCGGGATTGGCAGTTGGTTGATGGTACATGACAACACACTTTTCACTTCCACAAGAAGGTTCATCAGTGTACCAGTTTCTACAAATAAACAAGCAAAGGGACACTTAGCAACATGTGGTCTGAGCACTTCTAGGTATCAGGGCTTTTCTTTTGTCCTGATTCCTCCAGGACAACAATAAACACTTCCGGATCCAGTCATAGCTTACCTGAACTGGGAGCTGCTTCCATCAGACCACTGGTAAAGATCTGGGCAGGCGCCAGATGTTTGGCCATCTCCACTTCTCAAAAGTCCAATCCAGAAGTCTCCATCTGAAATCCCTGTTCCAGGTTTTGTCAGGTTCTGCAACATGCTCTCTATTAACTTCTGTTCAGCTTCATTCTCAAGACTGAGGAGGACACCTCCTTCAGTCTCACAAGCCAGCCGTGCTTCCTGGAAGCTCACTCGGCTAGACAGTTCATGGAAGTAGGCCATTTTGTAGCAGGGATGTTTCACATCAGCAAAGCACACCTTTTGACCTAAAACAAACAAAAATAAAACTGATTGTGAGGTCTTTTCTTCATAAGTTTGATATTAATCACAATAAAAACAATTCAAAATAGGAAACACTATTAAGAACTCTTTTCTCCAAGATATGTTCATGGGTGTAATAGTGGCATGGTATTTATGGGAGTAAACAACTACCCTCTGATTATACTTAAGTCATGCCTCTCCAGGAGGAAACCCATGCCTACTATGACAAACCTGGTCAATAACTAATGATTGTGGAGCTCACAAGCCACAAGGGTGAACATATTAGTGTTATTTCGGTGAATGGACATATTACCAAGGTTTCCCTCTTACATTCATATCTCTCTAGCCATAGATTAGAGCACTTCTCAAACTTCATCAGGAAGTTTCTCTGTGCTGTGGAAGGTGGTTAGCACAGAAACTCACAACTAATCCAAATGTAAAGAGTAAGTGACTTTAGAGTGCTCAGCCAGAAATAGGACATCTATATCAGACCCTCCTACCCAAAGCGTAGGTACCACCATGGAAAGGGTGTAGAAAAAAATGTAAGAGCCAAATGTTGGGGAGGACCAGAGCAAAGGAGTGTCTTATAGACATGGCAGGACCACAGTCAGTCTATAAGAAACTTCATTAATTGTAGAAAGGGTAATCATGTTTGAGTACTGTGGTAAGTAAAGAATTTATACTTTATACTCTTAACTACAGTTCATCATGCTGAACAACTATATTACATCAACATTACAACATCCCACTAGTGCTGGAAACTCAATCTGTGATCAGGAATGACACTCAAGGCAAGAGCAAGCAGAAATAAATATAATAAATGCAACAGTATTTTAGTGATACTCATTCAAGATCTTGACAAAAACTGCAAATATAAAATAGTTATTCCAGCGATGAAAACAAGCCAGCTAACTGGGATCTGAACTTAGGAGCTTCAAACTGAAAGGTACAAACAAATTAATACATAGACTAACCTGAAATTAACAAAAAATAATGTATCAGTAGAAAAGGTCATGGGAAATGAGCTAGAAGCATCAGTAGGGAAAATCATCTGAAATAATCATTGACAGGAAGCAATGGAAATCCCAATGCTAAGTTCTAATAGAAATCACACATAAATTTGAAATTTTACCCTTGCTTGTTATTAGGTTTTATGACGATTTCATTTTTAAAATAGTTGTTCCTGGTAAGATTTCAATTATTCTTACACGTGTATATTTTTATTATTGCATTTAAGAAGCAAGCTCACATCCTATTTTCATCTAGTACATCCTTTACATATTTCTAAGTTTCTGAATATATCTTAGCTACATTCCCCTGAGTTTCCAAGTTCCAAATTTTCACTCCCTCAAGCATTTTCATTAGATACTGCTTTTATTTTTTAAGATTTTTTATAAGATCTCAATGGAAGTAAAAAAAGTATAGTGGGATGTTTATGCTGAGTAACATGAATTTATATGTAATAAAACCAGGTCACTTAAAGGGCTTCCTGGATATGATTTAAGTGTTAAAATTCATTACTCATTATATTTGATATATTAAAAGGTAAGTTCATCTCTAGTCTATACATGGTGAAGGGATATAATGTGATTGAAATTCACTCATGTATAAAATTAAGATACTACTTACAATAAAAATGCATAGAGATCTCTGAGTATAATGTAGAAATTCCTAATACTCTTTATTATGTTACATTGTAAAAGGTAGTGATTCCTAGAGAAAGGATTGCATTTTAAATAATTCACAACTAATGCTCCATGGGTCCTGGAGAAACTGCCACCTTGGCACTCTGTACTAGGCAGTCTTTCCCTATAGATGGAGTGAGTCTGTGATCGCAACAAATGAACAGAGATGATGATGCCTGCATCATCAAGACAGAAGCATTTTATCTGCTGGAACAGATATGTTAACCCCAAAGGACATTTGGTGAGTGCCAGCTGAGTCTTCATGTTTGAACTAAAAAGCTACTACCAGGTCAGGGAGAGCAAGACTGTTTCCAAGAAATTTTAGACACACTGCACAATTATTATGGCTCACATAGAGTCAGTTAATGCTGACTGGATGAGTACCTTTACACATAATTCTACTTTACTACTCGTGTCTGCCTTATTGTGCACATTTGGCCCTAGCTGTGGCAAAATGAGCAGGAGCTGGAGCTATGGAGCTTGCTGCTGCACTTGGGCTGATCCCATTTGGCTGCAATCACAGTGGAACTCGAACAGCTGGGAAACAAATGTTGCCCTAATTCCCAGACAAGTTCTGCTAATGCACATCTTATGTGACTTTCCCGATTCACAGAAAATCCAGCCTTCTTAGAGAACAATTATGATGACTTGCCTCATTGCCCTGGTTGATCACATGAAAACTTTCCCTGAACTTTTGTAAACATCATATTCAAATAAAATCTTTCAGAAATGTTTTATGGAAGGATAATTTTTCTGTAAGTCACAAAGTTAATGCTTAGGGCACATGCATACTGGCTAACTACAAAGAAGTCTCAATTCAGAATCTCTAGTTAGAAATTACTTGGTTTTAGCTACTCTACAAAGGCCTTCCTCTTCAGATTCTAGAAACACTGATAAAAGGAGAAGTCTGAGATAGCCTCATGTACTTACTTTTACAAAATATTCTGGATGTGCACCTGGACCTAAATAATCTTCAAGTCTAATAACTAAATATTTAAATTTTCTCAAATAAATTTGCATAGAATTATAGAAGCAAATATTCACCCCTATCAGATTTGTAAATACATGGGCCCACACTGAACCACAAACCTAGATAAGTACTTTTCTTTACAAAAGGCTTGAAACTAGTTTTGGCGAGTACCAAGAGTAAAACACATGAAGTTATGACAATTTGTTTCTTCTTCTTGAGTAGAAACAATAATTTGGTTTTACTCTCCTCAAGTAATTTTTTGTAGCATGGTCTGCAGTTGTGAGGTTGTCAAACATTTCTTTTTCTTTCTTATCAACATTAGATAATAATTCATGTAGATCATGTTGTTCCATAAAAACAGAGAAGAAAGTATAAATTTCTTTACTTCAGTTATGCTGCACACTTAATTGAAAAGAAAATGAACATATAAAAGGGACAATGTGATAACTCTCACCTAAACCAGATTGGATAAACTTAAGATTAATTACTAGAATCCAAAAACAAAACAAAACAAAAAACCCTTTACCTAATTCTTTCCTATCCCCCTCAAAACACACTAAAACACATGTGGTATTGAAATATATGAATTGCATGATCTCTAAGAATAAATCAATTGTCTGGAACTAAGTGAAAGAAGGTGTCATTTATTCTAAGTGTTCTATTTGCAATTCTCAAGAACATACCAATTTCTAGAGAATTATTATTTGAAGTTGAGACAGATTTATTAAGGTTAACTTATATATGCAAGATGGGTTTTATGATTCACTTAACTGCAGAGTGCACGATAGCTGGCGTCTATCCTCTTATACTAAGAAAATCACATTTTCCATCTTGGGTCACTTCAGGGATGGTGGCAAGCAACAGTCTTTCTGATCTATCCCTCCAAGAAACACTACAGGCTTTCTGAGGTATACTGATATCTGAAATAAATATAAAGATTATGAATGGAAAGCCATTCATAATAATTCATAATATTATACTTGAGAGTTTAAACATCCAATCAAAGAGAAGTTCCTTAGGTCCCACAGAACTGAAAGTAATTGGAATGAATGAAACTTTCATGATCACATTTGTTTCCTAAAAACTTGTTTCACAGAACTAATCCTCATAATTGTCTGAAGTTGACCAATAATTTGAAATAGGAGATCTCACTGCCAGTACAATCCACACCTTTGGAGGAAGTGGGAAAAACTGAATCTGTTGACAGGTAACTAAGAGGTTCTTTTTAAAAAGCTATTCAACTGGAACAGTTGCTTTTGCCCCTAGAAAACTCAACTCTAGACACAGGGCTTCTCACCCTTCCCACCCTTCCCACATGCACAAGGCATTAATGTATCAAAACCATTCAATCCTCCAGGCCACTGTATGAGGCTGATTTTTCTCATCCCATCTGTAAAATAAAAAGGGCTCACAAAGACAGAGTTTAAAAGTTTGTCCATGTTCACACAGATCATAACTGCAAACAGGGTTGGAAACAGACTCAGTGGTTCTGCTGCCCACTTTCCATGGTGTCTATACTTTCCCACAAGCAATAGACATTAAAAGACTTAATGAATAATAATGAATAAATAATGAATAAATGGACATGCATGAATCTATACTGTGTTAGAGATATTGATTGAATATAGCTATTGGTTGGTTATTAATAGCTGGTATAAGCACAAGAATGTGTACTGGAAAAGTGGTTTTTGAGTATGTATTTTTTTATGTTGAATAATTAGATCAGAGTTAATTTGAGGGCACTTCTATCTCCAAACGTGTGTGTGTGTGTGTGTGTGTGTGTGTGTGTGTGTGTGATATCTCATTTGTTCTTTTATTTTCTCAATAAAACAATTAAAACCTAAATTGGGCATCATCTCAAATACTATCAGTACAGACATAATACAGCACCTAGTTGTCTGTATGGATGCATCTGTATATTAAGATCTGGTATAGAAGGGAGATGTAAGTGGTAAAAATTACTAATGAAGCATCAGCTGCATTTCCCCTTTCCAGAGCCCTTTTAAAAATACAGATTTTTTTTTTTTAGCATTAATGTACGGATAGTGCCACCATATGATAATGATGAACAGTCACTAAGGAATAATGCCTGTGATAAATGAGTAGTTTATTAAATGCCTAGTAATAAGATTAATTTGCTCCCTTTTTGCCCAAGAGATACTTAAAGTAATTGCATCTTTGCAACCTGCACTGTCATCATGTCTGCTTTGATGATGTCATGGGATTTTTCTGTAAGCCAGAATATGCAATACAGTTCCACTTGCATCTTCCTCGCTGTTAAATTACCTTTTAGAAACCAGTCGCTGGTCATCACACATGTGACATTCTATGTTCTCTAGATGATAAAGAGAAATCTACATATAACTGGCTCCACTAGCTAACTCTCCAAAGTGGCCTTTTCACTCTCTGCTAAATTATGGAGGGAAGGGACTTAAAGTCAGAGACTCCAAACAACCTGGTAAAAATAGAGAGTAATTGTTTAGTTGCGCATTTAAAAATCATGTGTGACTCCACAAAGCACATGGATTGCTATAGGGAAGTCAGTAGCAGGCCCAATAACCTTGTTTCTAAAGGGCTGTTTTCCCGTAGTCTCGAAGATAAAGTTTATCTCTGCTGTAGTAGCGTTAAGACTTTGCATGTAAAAGAGTTCTAGAGAAATTTGAGGGGTTCCTTGAATATGATTAATGCCACATTGAAGCATGAGATGTTTGGGACTAGTTCTCCGAACTCTAGAAAGAATAAAAGAAAGAAAGGAAGAAAGAGAGAAAGGTTTCATTAAAATATTTCAAATGTCTTAAAATAAAATGTTACTTGCTTCTCCCAAGCTAAAGACCTCAGTTTCAATCCCCCATTTTCATATTATACCTTAAGGAAAAATCTCAAACTTTGTCTGAAGACAAATGCTATTACCAGCTAGTGACTTTCTGAACAGAATGATTAAAGAGATGCAACAGATGCTCTCTACCCATCTGTGCGGAGTAAGAAATCATCATACAATTCAGATCCTCAACTGAGTTTCCCAGTGTGCATCACAAACTCAGTAAACTCACTGATTATTATCATCAGACTTCTCTGTGTGCACTGTGCACTGCATTAGTGCACTGGACACTATTAAATCTTCTGTAGATCAGCTGATGAAGTTGATGGAAATGTATTTATCCTTAAACTATTTTCCCTTTTAAATGATGTGTTTAAAAGTACTGGAATGTATCTTGTTGAATGTTGTGAAACGTGAGAAACATATCTGGAGATTTAGTTTGTCAATGTCTGTCTTTTGAGGATATGGCATATAAGTGATTATTAATATTACAAAGGAATTATAAGTTGTCTTCCTGAAATTTAGTAAGTATGTTCGGAATAGTGGACAGCAAAGCTGTCTCAGTTTTCTCCGGACACGAGAAGGGACTGGGTAACTGGCCCTAGTGGCATAAAATGGTTGCTGCACAATTCAGAAGAAATATCAACAGGCTGACAGTGGACATGTTAGGAAATATTGTTTGAAAAATAACAGATTTTAGGCTGCTCTCTACTCAGCCCATCACAGCTAGAATTATTCAAAGCCTATAATTCCTAAATCAGTTTACAGATAAATTTCAATGTGAAGACAATCAAATTATTCATAAGGAAAACATAACTAATTGTTCTAATCTCAAGTCAACATCATAATTTATACTAAATCAAATAAATCATGATCAGTTACTCAGAAATTTTCCAGATGTCATCCTCAAGATGCCCATGAATTGTTAAAGAAAAGCAATAGCCAAAGTTTTGGAATAAGTTATATAGAAGTACAATGAAATTTAAACTTTTCATCAACAAGGAATTTGAGTTCAGTTTTCCACCCTGAATATCTCCCTCTTCCTTTGGAACTTTAAGGCATATACATAATATGAGAACAAAGAAACATTATTAAGTTAGTGGAATGCTTCTGTTTGTTTAAAAATGCCATATGTTCAAAGCAGAATCTCTTGCTGTTCATTTATTTGCATGAAAATTTCTCGAAGACAAAGGGAGTGAAATATGCAGTTGGTTCCTCCAGACAGAACTCCATGGAGTCCTTTATTTCCTGCTAAATTAGGGAGGGAAAGGATGTAAACTCATAGGCTCTGAAAGTCCTGTGAAAAGCTACTTGAGGCAGACTGCTTACCTATACTTTCTTGAATTGTATCTGACTGAGTGACATACAGGGATTGCGGAGGGGCTTAAATATGCTAGATCCTAAAGATCTGATTTCTGAACTCTTTTAGTTGCTGTCATCTTGCATCTATCAGTGACGCCCATTGGGCAGATGGACAAGCTTTCAGTGGACCACATCTGCTGTGTACTGCTCTTCTGAATTCACCAAACTCATTGCAAGTGTTTGATGAGCATAGCATGAGCTTTCTGCGTGGGGATCCGTAAGTATTAATGGGGAGTGGGTATGATGTGAATTCCTCAATGATTAGACAATGAACTCTGGGGAAACAAATAAATAAATAAAACAGAGACAAAGCTAGGAAACTTGGTAATTTTGACCTCTTTCCCTTTTACTGGTTTGAGAGAATTGACTGCACTTGTGGGATGCACGGACCCAAATTCCTTACCAAGAATACCTCAAACCAAACCTCCACCCAATTCCACTTGGATGTTTCCTGAGTTGTCTAACTAGGAATGAAGTGTGCAAAAAAAGAACGGCGCCAGTGCAATGCCTCTCCCTGTTTTTTGCCAGTCCTCCTGAGAACAAAGGCTGCAAACTGGGACATGGGAACTAGGCTGGTCTCAGAAACCATCCTTGAGAGCACCCTGGCTGGATTGAAGCCAGACCAACAGGAGGTGGCATTCATGCTGCTCTCTTTTGCGTCCACACTCTGCCTGCCTAGCTCTACCACACCCCTTTCGCAGGTGCCCAACCCTGCCTGCCTGTGATCCGCGCTCTCTATCTTCCAAAGAAAAGTGGAAAATCATTGCTAGAAGAGATTGCGCTGCTCCGGGTTTAGCTAGAGCTTCTTCCACAGCTATAAAGACGTTTCAAAAAGAACTAAAACTTTCTGTTTTGCGGACAGAGGGTGAAAGAAAAGGAGAGCATGTTTTTTCACCGTCTCTCTGGTTGCCCAACTCAGTACAATTTTCCAACTCTTGAAGGAGTCCCCACCCTAATGTAGACTGCCTCTTACCGCCCTGGAGTCCCAAGTCTCTGCTCAGACTTACCGCTGACCACCCGTCGGGCAAAGGCTGAGTGGCTGCAGAGCAGCGCAGCTCCCAGCAGCAGGGAGACCATGCGGATCATGGTGGCCAGGCTTCTGCAGCAGGTGTCCAGTGAAGCAAAGGCGGTGTCCTCCCGCAGCACAGCCCCCGGCCGCTCTAACCAGCAGCCTCCTCGCTTTCCTGCTGGGTACTACTCCCTCCTTCCCAGCACAGGAGCTAGGATCCCTGTAAGCATCGCCTTCAGCGGGAACCCGCTGCCAGGCTGCCCGGTGCGGCACTGGGCTGGAGCGCAAGAGACTGTGGGCGTGTGTCTTTCTGGAGGCAGGGAACAGGGTTAGGGATTCCTGTGTCTGTATCAATTGCAAAGGTGAACTAAGATCCCTAGCGCAGACCTAAGCAGCCTTCTTCGCGTTCCTCTCAGGTTTCTGTGTCCTAAGGGGTTGAGCTGGTGTACCCTAGTCCTGGTTCCTGCCGCAGCAGCAGCGGTGGCAGCAATAGAAACTCTGCTCTGGCTGCACCGTCTTATATACACCCAGAGCCTGGGGTTCCAACCCCTAGCTAGTAATCATTTTAACTACTTCGCCTCTCCTGCCAAGCAAAGCATCTGGCCCCGCCCCTAAAGCCTGGAGCCACTTTGAAAACAGTATAGTCAGCAGTCCCTCCCCCTCCACTCCCCTGGTCCCCACCCCCTTCCCATTTGCCAACAGACTTCAATACTCATTTGTGTAAAAATGTGACAGCTTTGCTATTAAACTCGGGCAAAAGTTGGCTCCATTTTGGTTTTCTCAAAGATAAATGTCCACGGGGATGCCAAGTCGCAGGGCCTTTCTCTTTTTCTGCTAAATTGCTTGATCATATGTATGGCGAGATGCAGGGCACTAGCCACTGTTTAAGATGGATTGGCAGAGTGGGAGCCAAAACCTGCTCAGTGAATTATATAACGTGGCAGCTTTTTTTTTCCCACCTAGCTTCTGCAAATAGATTACTTCTTCCCAACAGGTTGCTTGACTAAATTGCCACAGAAGCAAATTGAAAAGTATCTTGGCAACGAGTTTTCCCTCTACTGATTTCAATCTCAGTATTCGAAACTCCGGGGGGGGGGGGGAATCAAGACAAAATAAAAATTCTAGATTGTTGGGAACTTCATGGATGTAAAATGAGTGAATTTCTTTGAAACCATCCTTCAGTGCTACACGGTGTCCACTGGATGTTAAGTCTCACTTTAAGGAGACTTAAACCCAACCCTGACCCACTCTAACAGGCCAATGACTGCTGGTTTTCCACCTTCAAAGATTACAGGAGAGACAGAACATCCACCTGATGCTCATGTAGGTTTGGGGGAATCTTAGCCCTTGTCTTCTTGCTTACATGGCAAATGTTTTAACTGTTGAGCCATTTCCTCAGCAGCCATTCTATCACTTTGTTGTTCTGTTTATTGACGTGAATATACTATCTGCTGGTAGAGCAATGGACAACTGATAAATGTTAATTTGATAGAGGGCCTATCATTTTTATGACCAGTTCATATCCTCAAGGAGGAGATGCTATTGGGTTTTTGAACAGATGATGGTAAATGCAAAATAATAATAATAATAATCGCTTGAACACAGGACCAACAGGTGGCTGAATTCCCCCTCAAGATGCACTTGTTTATTTCAAAGGGTCTCTAAGCCTCATTCAGGAACTAGTGACACTCTTGAAGGTGCAGAAGTATTTGTTGTTATAGGGAAACCTAGCAGAGTTCCAGTGATCATAGTGATGATAGAAACGTAATTAAGAATTACACAAGCAGGAAGATGCCTTTCTATCACTTTAAGTTTTGTAATCATTGAATATGTTCTAAATTACAACCGTTCAGGTAGTACGTTGCTTTTAAGTATGGATCTCTACTAATGGAACATTTTGCATTAAATCTGAAGAATTGGTCAATTTTAATTAAAGTCAACTTTAATTAAATTTTCTCTTAGTAGCTCCTGGTAGGTCATCCCTGCTCCAATGGCATATATAGACACAATGGTTTATTAAAATAAACGGAGGTTTATTAGAAGCAATGGTTTATTAAAATAAACGGAGGACACAAGTTGTGTGTGGTAGGAAGGTGGGAGTGGATTTGGGAGGAATTAGCAGGAGGGATTTCATGAATATGATCAAAATACATGCATGAAGTTCTCAAGATTTAATAAAGCTACAAAAATAATATACATACAATTTAACAATGCTATTGTTATGCATCCATAATGAGTCAATGTTTTTACTCTAAATTTCTTAGCAAACCTAATTTCAATATATACTAATACAATCAAAATGAAACATCAAAACAAGGAGGTAAAAGTTACCTCTGCTTAAGATGTCTGGTTCTATTAGGTACATAATGGACAAGTTCCTTCATTTGATCATATCCATTCACATCTTCTTCCCTCCAATTCTGTGTATTGCCTTTACCCCATCACACACTCCCCCAGCTTTATTTCCTCATTTTAATGTATTATTTTGTTATTATAATGCTCCAAATCCAACCATTTCTTCCCATATATGGGTGTGAAGCCATCCACCAGCATGTGGGCAAACTACCAGTTGCCACATTTCCAAAGGAAAGAGACTTCCTTCTTTCAGTAGCTATTGACCATCAATACCTCCTTCCATAGAATGGGACATCCGTGTCATTCCTTATCCATGCTGGAATTTTGACTGGCTTTGAGATGGACAAGAAGCCACACCTGCTATGTGTTTATGCATGCATGGAACTTTCAAGAAACAGAAAGTATAGAGTTGTATGTAAAATATACAACAATCTAGTGTAAAGATACAAGTAAATGAATAACTTTTATGTTATTGTTTAAATGCTGTAAATAAACAGGAAACCCATAGAGACAGTTATATTTGAGTTATTCTAAGGGTGAATGGTGTAGTGTTAGAAAGTTCTTATAAAAATGTAGTAATACTTTCTTCAGTTCTGTACCCCATTTTTAATAGGGTTACTTGGTGTTTTGTTGACTAGTTTCTTGAGTTCTTTGTATATTTTGGAGATCAGCCTTTTGTCAGATGTAGTATCGGTGAAAATCTTTTCCCAGTCTGTGGACTGCCATTTGATCTTGTCCACTGTGTCATTTGCCTTACAGAAGCTTCTAAATTTGAGGAGGTCCCATTTATTAATTGTTGATCTCAGTGTCAGTGTTCCTGGAGTTATGTTGAGGGAACATTCTCCCATACCAATTTGTTCAAGGGTACCTCCAATTTCTCTTCTAAGAGGTTCAGTGTGGCTGGATTTATGTTGAGGTCTTTGATCCATTTGGACTTGAGTTTTGTGTATGGCAACAGACATGGGTCTATCTGCAGTCTTCTACACACCATCATCCAGTTGTGCCAGCACTATTTGTTGAAGATGCTTTGCTCCCCCCCATTGTATTCTTTTAGCTGTTTTGTCAAAAATCAGGTGTTCATAGGTGTATGGGTTTATATCAGGATTTTTGATTCTATTCCATTGGTCTACCTGTCTATTTTTATGCCAATACCAGGCTGTTTTCAGAACTATAGCTCTGTAGTAGAGCTTGAAGTCAGGAATGGTGATACCTCCTAAAGTTCTTTTATTGTATAGGGTTGTTTTGGCTATCCTGGGTCTTTTGTTTTTCCATATAAAGCTCATTATTAACCTTTCAAGGTCAGTGAAAAATTGTGGTGGGATTTTAATGGGGATTGCATTGAATCTGTAGATTGCTTTTGGCAAGATTGCCATTTTTACTATATTTATCCTACCTATCCAAGAACATGGGATATCTTTCCATTTTCTGGTATCTTCTTTAATTTATTTCTTTAAAGTCACAAAGTTCTTATTATACAGGTCTTTCACTTGTTTAGTATGCGTTACCCCAAGATACTTTATGTTGTTTGTGGCTATTGTAAAGGGTGATGTTTCTCTGATTTCTTTATCAGCCTCTTTGTCGTCTGAAAAAAGTAGGGCTACTGTTTTTTTTTTTTTTTTTTTTTGAGTTTATTTTGTATCCTGCTAGTTTGCTGAAGGTGTTTATTAGCTGTAGGAGTTCCCTGGTAGAGTTTATTGGGTTGCTCATGTAAACTATCATATCATCTGCAAATAGAGGAAATCAAAAAGGCTGAAAGACACTTAGGAAAGTGCACAGCATCCTTAGCTATCAGGGAAATGCAAATCAAAACAGCTTTGAGATACCATCTTACTCCTGCAAGAATGGCTAAAATTAGAAACACCAATGACAACTTATGCTGGAGAGGATGTGGAGAAAGGGGAACACTCCTCCACTGCTGGTGGGAGTGCAAACTCATACAGCCATTTTGGAGATCAGTATGGTGGTTCCTCAGGAAAATGGGAATTACTTTACCATATGACCTGCAATCCCCCCCAAATGATCCACATCCATGCAGCAAAGACATCTGCTCAACTACGGTCATAGCAGCATTATTTGTAATAGCAAGAACCTGAAAGCAACCTAGATGCCCCTCAATTGAAGAAGGGTTAATGAAGATGTGGCACATCTACACAATGGAATACTACTCTGCAGAAAAAAATTAATGGAATCCTGAAATTCACAGGCAAGTGGATGGCACTAGAAGAAACCACCCTGAATAAGGTAACCCAGTCACAAAAAGAGGAATATAGTGTGTACTCACTCATATATGGATTTTAGACCTAGAGCAAAGGATCACCAGCCAATAATTCACACCACCAGAGGAACTAGGATACAAGGTGTATTCTAAGAGATTCTTATAAAGTCCCTCACAGAAGCGGAAAGGGAAAAGTCCCCCTGAGCACAGGGGAAGTGGGGGATAGTGTATGGAGAGAGAAGTAGGAGAAAGAGAAAGGGAGGAGATGAAAGCATGTGCGACTAGGGAGATTGAGCCAGGGTAGGAATAGAAGACGAGAGAGAGCAAGAGTGAGAGAGCAAGAGAGGGAGAGAGAGGGAGAGAGAGAGAACTTAAAAGAGGGAGCCATTATTGGTTTGAAGAGAAAACTGAACCTAAAGAAAGGTCTAGAGACCTACAAGACTGCCACCAAGTGTGGAAAGGCTACCATAAATGCCCTTCCCGGATAGTGAGATCAATAACTAACTTATCCACGGAGCCCTCATCTAGTGCCTGTTGGAAACAGGAGCCAACACCCATAACTAAACACTGAGTTGAACTAGAATCCAGATGCAGAGGGAGAGGACAAGACCAGGCTGCAGAAACACATGGAGAGAGCTGACCTGAACAAGGAGGAGCTAACGGGCTCCCAGACTGATAGCTGGGAAGCCAGCATGGGACTGACTCAGGCCCCCCTGAATATGGGTCTCAGCCAGAAGGACTGAGTAGTCTAAGGGACCTCAGACAGTGGATGTATCCCTGGTGCACAAAAGGACCTTGCGCACACATCCCCCAGGGAGGGATAACTGCCTTAACCTAGAGACAGGAGAGAAGCCCTATTCCCTATTCCAAATGACTTGAGAGATTTACATGACCCCACCTGGATGGTATTGCTCTACATGTGCAATGGGGGGGGTTGGAGGGGAGGGTAGTCAGGGTGTATGTGAGGGGGAAAGACGGTAAGAGGGAGGGAGAAAGGGAGAGGGAGATCGACATGTAAAATAAAAAAATAATGAAAAATGTAGTAATACATTAACTACAGAATAAGAGAGAGAGGAAGAAGTGGGACAGGGAGAGAGGGAGAGGAAGAGAGGGGAGGGGAGAGGAGGGGAGAGTGAGGGAAAAGTGAGGAGAGGAAGAGCAGGAGCTAGTGAGAGGGAGAGGCAAGGAGGGGGAGATTGGGAAGTTGGGGCTGGAGGGAGGGAGAGAAATAGGTTACTCCTTCACTGGCAGAAAAGCAAACCTAATTCTTTAGATGCTCTCTCCCCGGATGCCTTCACCTGTTTGGTTTTTCCTTTAAAAGAGAATGAGTTGGAGAAGTTTTGTGGTTCCCAGTGGCCTGCTGTTCTATCTTTGAGATGCGGCTACTCTATTTCTATTTTACAGATTGTTCTAATCTTAAACATTGCTCCCTGCCAGGATGCTGTATGATGTCTGTACTACTAATTTTCTAAATGTATGTTGTCTTTGTTTCTAGTAAAATGTAAAGTTAATTTTTAAATATCATTAAATTTATAGAGCTAGTCTCTCTCTATTTAATCAATATTAACCCCAAAGAGCAAAACAGGTAAATGGCTTCATACTCAAAGAATCTGAAAAACACAAGCATGGATTACTTCTGAAATCTCCAACTTTACAATGCTAATCCACATATTTAGGAAAGCCTATTATTTTCATTTTCCTTCACCCTTTCCTTCACTTTGTTCTCCTTACTTTCCTTTCTTTCTTCCTTCTTCACGCTCTCCTCCTAGATCCAGAAGAACAGTACAAATTCATAATGGATGAGCAGTATCTTATTAGATTTCCAAACTTTTCAGCAGATCATGGTCCTGTGGCTGTTTCTGTGGCCCTCTGAGTCACAGGTCATCATCTCACAAAATGCCAGACAAATAGAAAGCCCAGACACAGCCAAATTAAACTGATTGCCAGGTTGAGAGAACGATAACCCAATCCAGAGACTGTAAAACTTTAATGAATATTTGAAAACCCTGACTCTTCCTGTAATAAAAAAGGAGTAAGTGCAAGTGGAAGAGCTACATCTAAAACATAAATTATGCATTTGTGATGTTTCCAAATAATCTGTGTGTGTCCACGTCTACCAAGCAACTAAAAAGTGGTAATTCTGATGCCCGTCAGTATAGCACAGGAGTTGAATTGTGTGGCTTGATACACAAAGTTAGAGGGAAATTCGTGGAGAAAATACAGAGGTATCTGCACAAAACGTCAATTTGCATACCCTTCTGCATCCGCACCTGTCACTTTGCTACTTTTCAGGACGGGTTTCAGTGAGTAAACAGCTCACATGCCAAGCCCATGTGTACACTGCAGCCTAGCAAAGTGGAAATGTTGGAAATAATAAGGAGCCCACTGTCAGGGAGGTGGGTATTCTGCCATCCACAGAAGTGTTTTCAGACTAAAGCTGAATAAAAAAAAGAGTGAAACTAAGTGCACCCCTATTCCCAAAGTCTTTGTACCAGAAAAGAAAGTTGTGTAAGGAATTGATGTTATAGTATTTACTTCCACAGAATAGATATAACATAAAGTGGTCTTGGTTTATAGGAGCTTTAAAGGCCATCTGTCAAATAAGCAATCATCGTGATAGTTTAGCCAAGAACTTTTCTAATGAGAAGAAATCATTTAACTAGACACTAAAATATCAGAAATAACTTTTAAGATTTTAAATATTTATGAAGTTAACAAGTGCAACAAAATATACACCAAGTTCTTTCCAAACAAGTGTAAGCATTGTGGCCTCGGGCTCATCTCCATGGGGACTCATTAATGCGAGACTGTGAAAGACTACTGTGGACCTGGAGGGATCGCTCAGTGGGTTAAAACACATCTTATGCAAACATAAGCCCTTATCCCAAATCCCCAGCACCCATATACAAAAAGCTAGGCATGGCTGCAAGTACCTGTTACCCTAACACCTGGGGGCAGGGTGTGGGGGTGAGGTACAGGCAGAGACAGGCAGCCCCACAGAGATCTCCAACTAGACATCAAGCCAGCAGAGCTGAAGTTTTATGATCAGTTTGGTTCACTGTGTGACCCTGTCTCAAAGACAATAACTTGGTAGAAGAAGAGACCTAATGTCTTCTCTGAACTCTACACACACACACACACACACACACACACACACACACACACACACACACAAACACACACACGAATTAAAACAAGTTTATTGCACATAAAATAGACCTCACTATCTTACCATCTCAATGGTGACAATACCATTCGTAGTAATCCCATGGTAGTAATCCCAACCTAGACTCACTCGGCCACATGACTCCACACAGCCATTCTAATAGGTACGAGTCACTAATGCTTGTCTTTTAGATAACATGGCGATTTCTTTTCCCAAGTCCAACTTCAGTATATGCAGAAGCTTTAAGATGTTCCCAAATGAAAGTGTATCTGCTTCTACCTAAATCTGCAGCAAATCCTCCCCGACCACAGAATGTAAATTCACCTCTACTTGTTCATCACAATTTCAGTGTCTTTCAAGACAAATCCACTATTCATTCAACAAATATTTGCTGTGTAGCCACTGCAATTACTCAGCTAAAACTGTGGTTATAATACCAGTCTCTTTCAGCATACTGTAAATGCTGAGCTTGTTTTATTTACTGTCAGTTGGTGTGTTTATTCCCAATCTGTTGCCTACTTGGTAAGTAAATTGATTATTTGACAAATGCACAATAAACAGAATATTTGATACATTTTCATAATTAAAGACTAGGTGTGTAAAATATTAATCCTGTAAATAAACATTAAATATTAAGTGACTACTTAATCTTAAAAGTATATGTAATGTTATAAATACTAAATGGTGATGTGGCTTGGATGTGAAATATCCCTCACAGTGTCATTAGTTAAAATATTTGGTCTCCAAATAGTGGTGGCTGTGGGACGTTTAGGATTTGGAACCTTGATGTAGGAAGTGGGTCAGTGAGGAATGACTTTAGATTTTATATCTGAGCCCAACTCCCTGTTCACTGACAGTTTCCTAACTGCAGATTCAATGTGACCATCCTGCCTTCTGTTCCTGATGCCTTGTCTTCTCTTACTACTCTTATTGTGATTTCTATTGCAACACTGACATGAAACCTTTTAAGGCATAAGTAATCATTAGCTGTATGCTCATACCTTTGGAAGAATCCTTGGGGTTCACTGGTAGGATTTTAAGTCTTCCTACAATACACTTTTGAGACCACTGATGTGATCAAAATGTTTTCTTGACCTAAGGTTGCACATGCTCAGAATCTACCATAGTTATCAAGGCAGAAATAAAGAACATTTCAGAATATTTCCAAGGTACAAAAAGAGAGGTGGTTCACTTATTTAATAACTCATATGGAATACAACTGTAACTGACGAAATCTAGCAATTGGTAGGAAACAAAACTGTATGAATCCTTCAAATTCCTCCTTAATACGCAAACCTTAAAAGAGAACTAGATCTTAACTAAACAGAAATCATTAGCCTTCCTTGACTCACCTCTAATATTTCAGTTTCCAAATTCTATTTTGGGTTGCCATGACAAAAAAATACCACTGACCCTAAGTTTATACAGAAAAGACATTTGGAACATCTAATTTATTTAGTGAAACATATTCATTTGGTCACAAGTACCATAGAGTCTGCTATTTAGAAAAACACTTGAACACATCATTCCCTGTGGCAGGTGCTTGCTAACCCTTTCATAGAATTCAATGATGCTTAGAAGTCATAGACAGCACCAGGAATCGTTTATGTCGAGTTGACGGTATGTGATCCCTAGAGTTAATTGAGTTAACTGGGATTCAGGCTCCAGCCTTTTCCAACCATTCATCCCATTTACATCAATTCATCGTTTTGCCTAAAATATAGCTCTTTTTTTTTTAAATACTTAGGATTTCAATTTCTTAATTCTCTCCCAACATTAGCATAAATATGCTTAGAAAAATTAAACCACGGAGCTTCGGGTACAGCTCAGTTGTTCAAGCTGGTAAAGCGGAACAGGCAGCAAGCCCTGGGTTTGATTCCTAACACATGCAATACCAGAACTATAGAGAAGAATGCAGGGGAATCAAGTCAAGCTTCATTAATAAAAGATCTCTAATTTTTATCTCATGTGTGTATGAGTGCTTGTGTATATTTATATATAGACACGCATGCCAAGTTTCCTAAGGACCAAGGGGTCATAGGATTTCCTGAAGCAGGAGTTATAGGAAGTTGTAAATTGCCAAAGATGGGGCTTTGAAATTGAACCAGGTTAGTCTGCAAGAGAAGCAAGAACCCAGGATCATGAAGCACACAGGACACCTCTGGGATTCAGAGAGAAAGCCATGTACAGTGTTGTAATATATGATTGTCCTATAATTGTATTGCCTGGTTTTACCAAGGCATTGGATAAATGCTGCAAACAACACCGAGTTCACAAGTAAATGAACATGGAGCATTCAAAGGAAAGCAGCCCACATCAAGCAGTTTATGCTTCTCGTTAAAGCTAAAAGCAATAAACCACGTGGCCTTCCACTGAAGAGTGATCCACTTTGCAGGCTACACTCTTAGAGGAAGCTGTCTATTACTTTCACAGCAGCTATCAGTTGCCAATAGTCCAACAACTAGGGGTGGGACTTTGTGTCCAACTGCATTCTCCATGCTAGGATCTGGTTTGAGCTTGAATAGCTTTTGTGAGCCCCTATATTGAACTGTCCAGATGACAGTGTTTCCTTGTAAACATCTGTATTAGTTACCTTTCTGTTGCTGTGAGAAAATACCATGACCAGAGCATACAGAGTCCATCCCTGAGTAAAACCATTAACGTATTTTCTCTCCCTACGGTGTAGCAACTTCTGTCACTATAAAACTATACCACATTTGCAGTTAGTTGCATGGACAGATTGAGAATGGTTTCTCTGTGTCCTGCAGCCAAAATGTGTGGAGTATATAGGAATAGGAACTTACCGTCTAGCCATATCTCAATGATCAGTAACAATAGCCTGTATTATTTTAGATGCCTCTTGTGTTTCAGAGACAAATAACTCACAGTGGTAACCCATGCCTTGAACTAGGATACTCATTTAAGGACCAATTTCTCTTGGGGGCAGCATTATTCATTAACACAGGGTACCTCTGTTTAGATTTACTCTTTTATTTTCAATTAGCTTCCAGACTTGTGGATTGTTATAAGGTGTCTTTCATATATCTTTGGTTTGGTTAACACTCCTATCTTCCCACCTAACCCCATCTCCCCGCTCCTATCTATGCTTCAATCTTTAGCCCTTAGTATCACCCACTTTTTCCAAGTGGGCTCACATATATATATATATATATATATATATATATATATATATATATATATATATATCTTGGTCAGAGTTTCTCATACCTCATCTGTGGTGGTTTGAAAGAAAATGCCCCCAAAGGGAGTGGCGCTATTAGAAAGTGTGGGCTTGTTGGAATAGGTTTGGTCTTATTGAAGGAAGTTTGTGTCACTGTAGACATGGGCTTTGAGGTCTAATATGCTCATTCCAGCATCACAGTCTACTTCCTGTTGTCAGCATGTCAATATGTAGCAGCTCTTTCTTCAACACCATGTCTTCAGTGCTCTCCACCATGATGCTAATGGACTAAAACTCTGAAACTATATGTGAGCTACCCCAATTAAATGTTTTCCTTTATAAGATTGCCATGGCCAAGGTATCTATTCACAGCAATAGAAACCCCAACTAAGACATCATATTTTCCCCACCCCCAACACTCTACTACATTCTTGAACCTTTATATTCTATGATCTTTCTCTCTACTTTCATCTTACCATATCCTATTACTGTCTTTCACTCCTTCATGCATGCCCCGTCCCAAAAGTCTGATTCCAGTTCCCTTGATGTTATATGCATTTCAGATTAAAGACAGAACACAAAAGATTTAAAGTTGCAATCTATGTATGAGAAAAAGTCATGCACCATGACCTGACTATAGAACCCAATTTAAAGGTAAAACTGCTTTAAACAGTGGGACCCTATCAAGAAATGAGAAGAAAAGAGAAGAAAAATTTGTAGATGGCACATGATTGATAGAGATTTGAAAAACATTGGCCTCTACTCTGTTGTCATTTATGAAGATAATTTTCTTGTATACCAGCACTAGAGTTCTTCAACAACTCTAGAGCTGAATTGTAGAGCCATATCACCGTGTGATTGGGCCATTTTATTGTATATAAGCATAAAGTCTCTCTTTCCATCAGAATGAAGGACCAGAAAGTTATGGCTGTAACCCTTATCCATCTGTGGCATTGTTAGAGTACAGTGGGGCCTAGTTTACCAGGACACCTAATCAAGCACTTTGGAAAGCACTACAGGACAAAAGAGGGGTAAATGTGATAACACATGAAAGGAACAATCATGATACTAAGGGACCAAAAGGGAAAACACTTGCTCATAGTAAGTAAAGTTGTAAATGTAAGCCAAGTTGTAAATAGTAGGCTTCATAGATTTTATCTAAGTTGTTCTCCCAAATAATGCTGAGACAAAGGCATGGTGTTCTCTCTTTTGTACATTACAAAACCCAGGGCTCATTAAGCAGTCTGTTGAGACAACATTTTGTGATTTGGAACCAATTCTGTACTTTGAAGAAGAGAGTGGAGAGAGAGGGAGAGAGAGAGAGAGAGAGAGAGAGAGAGAGAGAGAGAGAGAGAGAGAGAGAGAGAATAAAGCTTTAAAAGTACGTGAAAATATATTTCAAATAGATTCTTTCACATTTAAAGATAATATAAGACTAGTCATAGTCATGAACACAGAACCACCACCCTAGCAATCAATGGGCTAGTGAAAGACTACTTCTAGACCATTTCTGAAAAGTTCTGAGCATTCAGTGGGAGATATAGCTGGAGAAAAGATATGTTTAAATTAAGTCAAATGAAAGCATTGTGTGCCAAATCATGGAGTTAGCATACAATCGTTGGCCAGCAGCCATCGAAGCAATTTCTGCTGAGTAGGCTATAAAGTGAAATGGGTTACTGCAGGGCACTCTCCCAGCAGTTTCATTTTGTGATGTTGGATCCAAACCTTTGAGCACTTTAGTAGCCTGGCAGGGAATGCAGCAGTCTTTTACCTTGTCACAAATCTTTATTAAAAGTCTGAGTACTTTATTATAACACAGATTATGATATTTTTAAACTTAGAGCTGAGTCTTATCTTTTTTCAAAGTCAAGCCACAAGATATGCCTTTCCCCCTGCCACAAAACCTTTGACCTACAATATGTCCCATCTGAAAGATATGCTAGGGCAGTTGTGGCATAGGACTTGTTATAGTAGTGAACCAATGTCTGATTTGACTTAAGTCCCCCTCCATGAGAAGGAACCCATAAGCAACACTGTTTAGCCAACCAAAAACAAGAGACTAGATATCTCAGAGACCTAGAGTAAAACCAAATATTGCTGATGTAAAAAAAAAGGTACAAATAAAGGACCCCTTATAACCATAGCCAGACCTTACACAGAGACATGCCTTGGAATGCATAGCTGTAAATGGGATGTCTACATCAAATTCCTCCCCTAAGAGCTCAGGCAATGCCAAGGAAAAAGGAAGACAGTAAGAGTATAAGAGCCAGAGGCGATGGAGGACACAAGAACAATGTAGTTTGGATTGACTGAGCAAGGCTCATAGGAACTCACAGAGACTAAGCAGCAAGAGAAGAGCCTACACAGATCGGCACCAAGTCCTCTACATATGTATTGCAGCATGTTGGCTTAGTATTTCTTATGGGACTCTTAAATGTGTGAATGAGTAGGACTCTGATTTTTGTGCCAGCTCTTGGAGCTCTCTTCCTTGTGTTGGGTTATCTTGTTTAGCCTTCACATGACGGTTTTTGTTCATCTTATATTTTATTTTGTCATGTTTGATTGCTATCTTCTAGAAACCTGTTCTTTTCTAATGAGGGACAGAGAAAGACTATTAAAATTATGCTCAAGAGCCTTGTTAGCACTTCAAACACATGGTACATAGTTGTCAATTTCTTTAGGCCTCCACTGACCATAATTACTAAGTGTCAACATTAACCCCTTCATTAAACTATCATAGCAAGAACAGCACACATACACCTAATATGGCCTATTCCATGGGAGAATCCATGTTAGAAGCTGTAAGCCTGCTTAACACCACCTGATGGGGAGGTCATATGCTATAGGGAAAAACAAATACTGTTGTTTATCCACATTGGCATAGCCTTATATCAATAAGCAAAATATATTCTCAAGCTTAAACAAACTTCTCTTTGATGTATGTTGCAGTCAATGTAAAAACACGATGGCTGCCCAAGATTCTGAGAATAAATGACAGTTGATGGTTCCTATCATACTCTCGAAGGATCATGGAACATTGCAGGAGACGTGTTGTAACAAATATATAAGAGAAGGGAGATAAAGAAAAGAGCTAGGCATGACATGAGCATGGCAATCATGAAGTCACAGCAGCTTCCTTTATTGCATTGTACCTACATACCTACATTGTACCTACATATGACAGTCATAGGCAGGGAATGGTCTCCTGAACTTCTGGCTATTTATAGATTCTGGAAGAGGGGGTTACTTTCTCCAGTTGTACACCCACTGCTGAGTCCACCAGGCTCCAATCGGTAGATTCAAACTCATGTTCAAATAGATGACCTTGGTTAAGCTCAGTGACTCACAAAATGAAACCCCAGGGCACAAATATGAGAAAGAGTATAGTAGGAGAGACAGAAAATAGCAGTAGGAGGAAATTAAGAGATGCTGGAAATGAGAGTAAGGGATATACCTCATTTATATTCATGTATGAAATTGTCGAAGAACAAACTTAAACAATGAGAAGAAATAATTGGAGGGAAACAGAATACAGTGATATTAAGGGGAAGTAGAAAACATGCAGAGGAAAGCTTTAACTGTGGAAGAATGATGGAGGTCAGTACAGAAGAATGGAGAGGGAGGATAAATAACACTAAGGGTGATTGAAAAAGTCTCAGAATCATTTTATTTTATATTTACCTAAAATCACATAACATACATATATAATATAAAATGAAGTTGTGACATTTGGGCTGAAAATGAAAATGTTCCTCTCAAGAGCCATGGACCATCTGACTAAAAGATTCTCAAAACAATATAGTCTGTTGCTTTTTCCCTTGATTGTCACATGGAGGTGGAATGTAAGCCCCTACTGCTAAAGACACCATAAAATTTGAGCACAGGGGTGATATGATCATAACTGGGATCTGATCAGAAAGATTTCTTCTTTCATAGTACAGGTGCTATGTAAGCTGCCAAAGGAAAATTTTACCCTTCTATGATGTCTATGAACCACAATGAACAGCATGGCAACACATTCCTAAAGATGTAATAATGGTACTCATGTCTTTGTAGTAACCAATGACATCTGATTTTATTTAAGGCCTGCTTGGCAGGATGAAAAGCATGCCTAGTACTGGAAACCTAGCCAAATACAAGGGCCTAGGTAGGTATGGACCTTGGAGGAGAACCTCCTAAACGAAATCAGCATAATTCATATATGCATTGTAAATACTTGTCTAAGATAGGGTTGCTATTGCTGTGATGGAACACTCTGATCAAAATAAACTTGTGGAACAAGAGGTTTATTTCACTCACAGTTCTATATAACAGTATATATATATATATATATATATATATATATATATATATATCAGTGCAAGCAAGAACTCACACAGGGCAGGAACCTAAAGGCAGGAGCTGATGCAGAGACAATGGAAAAATGCTGCTAACTTGCTCAGCGTGCTTTCTTATAAAACCCAGGACTACTAGTCCAGACATGGCACCACCTACAATGGTCTAGGACCATCCCCATTGATCACTAATTTAAAATGCCTTACATACAGATGTATTTTCTCAATTGAGGCTTCTCTTCTCTAATGACTATGGCATTTGTCAAAAATTGACATAAAATTAGCCATTACAGTACTTATCCTTATATCCACAGATGAGGGAAGTTCTCACTCACATCAAAGAATATTCTCTTTACATCAGACAGGGACCATTACCAAGAAGTACAACTGGTAAAATAGCCAGATAAACTGATTTTAAGTGCAAAACCTCAAATGATACATCAAGAGCTCTACAACTAAGGCTCAGGAAACATTGTGGAGGGGGCAAAAAGAATATATGAGTCACAGGATCATAAAGTCTGTTGTGAGACAGCATCTGCTAGACATTACAGGGAATCTATGCCCATGATACCTTAACATTATAGCTACCTAAAAAGTATCTGGATAAGGTTGACACAAGGAGAATAAGGATGCCATTCTTATTATATCTCAGTACTACAGGAGATTCAGAAGAACCACGTTCAGGACATTAACCTGTCTATTCCCTCAAATACACCTTCTGTGTTTTCAATCTGTAAGGACTTGTTACATTGTAAAGAGGAAGAAATGGCGGAAAGGCATATGCAACTGTAATCTGACATGTTTATCCCACCCAAGAGTTCCCTAATAACCACTCTGAGGCTTAATATTAACTTCAATTGTTTGGCCAAAGGTTCAGACATATTGCTAACTAGATCTCACATTTAAATTGACCCAATTTCTACTAATCTATGTATCACCACATGGCTGTGGATTACCAGTAATGACCTGGCATCTTATTCTTCCCATGGCTCCATGGAATTCTATTGTATCTGCTTGCTAAAACATCCACATGACTTGTGATTGCATTGGGTAGTGGCCTCATTCAGTGATTACTCTACGTGCTTCACCACATTCTAAACAGTATTTTAGTTGAGATGGAGTTTTTTATTTTTATTCTTTACATTAACCAAACTTAAGAGGATGGATCAACTCTTCTAATTACAGAAGAAAGTTAGTGTGGTCAATAGGGCTTCAGCATATAAGAACTGCTCACATTTGGCAAGAGGATCAGGCTGGCCCATGGGTACCTTTACACGCCAGAGCAAACACTAGGGGACTAAAACCACAGCTAAGACGCTTGGGTTACTTGTGTGACAATCCCCTGAGGATCTGACAGACAGATGCACACAGTAAAGTTAGCATTGCCTATGCACTACAAATGTGAAACTAATGATGCCTCTCCTGGTACAGCCGGTAAGATAAAGCCATCTGTTGGTTATCCACCTTCTATTTTGTTCCTTACAGATGTGCATTGAGGAAAGATGAGAGAGGGAGAGGGAGAGAGAGAGAGAAAGAGAGAGAGAGAGAGAGAGAGAGAGAGAGAGGAAGAAATAACAAAGAAAGATCATGAAAAACAATGTACATGGAGGTGCTCCAATAGCATGCAGACATACTCTAATGACTAGCCATCCAGAGATTTGAAACTCCCCTCTCCATGCTAGCTCGGTTTGAAACATCCATATTCTCATGTGTGTAACACTGAAAGTTTACAAATTTAAACCACAGACAGCAGCAAAATCCACTAAATCATTTATATTATTAATGTAAAATATTGATACAGAATGTAACAGGACTAGCAATAGTTTACAAATATACCGAGTAAATGCGGTTGATACACCAAAGTGACTCATTTGGCTCCTATCAAAGTGTGAAAACTTGAAAACATAGTGTTGCCTGACAATACTCAAGTCATTCTCAGTGTTTGTGCATGTCTCATAGTAGTGAGCCCAGCACACAAGTCTTGCTCTCCTGGAAAACTAGGCATTTGTCTATTTCTATAATAACACACAGTGTTCATTCAGATACTGTTGGTGTCCTCTGTTTTGTCAATACATCTCCAAATTAAACAAAATTAACCAACAAACAAACAAAAAAAAAATCCTCGGAGATTTGAATGCTTTCCAGTTTATTCAGTGTACATAATTGTGTTAGTTACCGTTCTGTTTTTGTAATAGAACATGGCCCAATGCAAGTCATAGAAGAAAAAGTTTATTTTGGCTTACATTCCAGAGAATTAGAACCTATGAAATGCCAGGGACACCATGGCAGCAAGTGGCAGGCATACTGAACTGCAAGCAGGAAGTTGAAAGCTTATACTTGATGCAAGCAAGGCTTTTTACTCAATGCTTATCCCTCGCAGCACATTTTCCCCAGCATGGTCTGCCCTTCCCAAACCTCCCCAAACAGCGCCATCAACTGCATACGGAGTATACCAAAGCCTATGGAGGATACTTCTCATTAAAATTCCACATAAAGGGATACTCTCTCAGCCTAGACACATGGGGGAGGGTCTAGGCCCTGCCCCAAATGATATGACAGACTTTGAAGATCCCCATGGAAGGCCTCACCCTCCCTGGGGAGCAGAAAGGGGATGGGATGGGGGTTGGTGGGGGGGTAGGGGATGATGGGAGGGTGAGGAAACTGGAATTGACATATAAAACAAGCTTGTTTCAAATTTAAATTAAAAAATTATCAAAAAAATCATCATAATCAGGAAGGGATAAATAGTATATCACATATTACTATTATTGTGAAAGTGTCCTGTTTATGATTTCATCAAATATCTAGTATACAGTACTATCATTTGCATTCAACTTATGAGATAACTGAGAAATAATCAAATAATTTGTCCTTCTCACCAGTCCATCACATGGATGACGATGAGAAGCCAAGTCTGAATTAAGGTTTTTGAAGTCCAAATGAGGCTGAACTTTTGCTGTGCAAAGGATTTTATTTACAATTAAAGTTACAGTCTCTTTCTTCTTTGTGCACCTTATGTAAAAATAACAAAAGTTAAATGCTCAATGTATGTTATAAATGTTATGAATAAGTTTTCTGCCAGCCGGTCTTGTCCCTCTGCCATGCCAGCCCCAAATAACATGCAGAGAGACACTGTATTAGATATAATTCTATTGCCCAGTTACGGGTTTCTTATCAGCTAGCTCTGTCTTAATTATTAACCCATTTATATTAATCTAAGTACTTCCATGTGGCCTCATCTTACCGGAGAGAGAGGCTGGCGTTCTTCTCTCTCCGTCCTCCATCTTGGATCTCCTCCCCCCTACTTCCTCTTTCTTCCTAGTCTCCTAGTCCTGCCTATCTTGCTTTCCTATTGACCAACAGTGTTTTATTCATTAACCAATACGAGAAACATATTTACAGAATGATATCTCCCATCATATAAAGTTTTAAAGAAAAGTAGTAAGAAGTTAAATAAAATACCAAACAGAATTAAGGTACAAAATAACTTCACCTGCTCTCTTACTAATTGAGCACATTTATGACTATAAAGTGACAGCCATAGTTGATAAGCATTTGCCCTTGAATGTCAGAATAAACACTTTAAATACACACTCAAAATGAACAGAAGACCTGGCTCTTTTTACAAGAATTATTATAATTTTTGCTAATACAATTCTTTAACTCAAATGAAATACATTGTCTCTTAATGATAGCATACTTTAAATCTGTACATTAATGATAACAGCTATTTTATGTCATCTGGTAAATCATAAAGGATGTGAGAATGCATGCATAAATGATCAGTCTAGCAGAAAGTCATCAATATCTTGAGGGGACAGACTGAACTCATAACCAAGTTTTCTTTCTCTTTTTTCTTTTTCTGTCTGTTTTTATTCTTAAGCTTGTAATTTAATTGCATTTCTCCCCTCCCTTTGTTCCATCCAAAACCTCCCATATACTCCTTCCCATTCTTCAAATTCATGGCTCCTTTTTTCATCAATTGTTAAATTATGATATATACATTAAAACACATAAATTCAAAATGACCGTTCAAAAATTTATTGAAACCAAGTGAATAAATATGTATAACCAACAAATTAATACTTCTAATGTCCCCAAAGCCATTCTCACATGGAGATGTATGACACAGACTGATAAATCCATGGACTAATAAGAAATTATTTATTAAATTCTTGAAAATATTATTTCTAACATATTGTTCTTGGAATATACCTTTATACCACCGCTGCTTTCCTTTCATATCTAATAATATAAAACAGTTCATGTTCAAAGTAAGGAATTATAAAAGTGAGACACATACAGGAAAAGAATTTCAGCCCCGTGACTATATACTCATTGAGCTTTTATAAGACAACATTTCTTCTCACATATTTAAAATTTTCTAGATGGTAACATTCACCATACAGAAGGAATGTAGCTTGTTCAGCTGACAAGGGTCTGACTCACTCCAACTTATTCAGACTACTTTACCAACATAAATAGTAATAGGAATTCTGTCCCATTTGGACACGGGCAACTGATTATGATATGAACCACTTTCCATTATCTGAGCTCAGTTTTTCTTTCCACTGTCTTGATGTTATATATGAACTCCTTGTGCTTGCACATCCCAGGAGTAACCTTTGTCATGTTGCTTCTATGATCATTAAGTCAATTGCCCCTGGCTCTTAGCTTCTACTCTTTTTGGCCTCACCTCTGTTAAAATTCATATTCCAACCTCAGTTGGGTTCCCTTAACCCTCAAACCATTTTCATTTGTTCCTACTCATTTCTGATATATTTAACTTCAATCCATGCTAACATACACAAACTTTGCTGATTCCAACAACAGAGAAGTGTGCTTTCAAACTCAATCTAGTGGAGAGAAAAAAAAATTAGGCAATAATGTTATCTGATTTTTGGTTGGGACACAATAAGACATGATGACAAACACCTATGGGATAGTTTGTATCCTATGACTCAAACAATGGTTTTCTGCTACCTTTGAAATTATAGGCACTTTGATCAAGCTGATAACCATTTTATAAGTAAAAGTGATGTGGACTCACACAAGTCATTCAGATATTAAAGGTTGAAAATGTCCAAACAGCAATCTAAGCCAGTGAGCTTGGCTAAATGACAAGAGCGACCTGAGAGACATATCTTCGATCAGAACATTACTCACAATTCCAGTAACAAATGCCAGGTGAAGCACTAATCCCATGTCAAGAGATGGGGCCGAGACAATTTGCTTGACGTCAACTATCGAGAAAACAAACAAATCACTGCACCTCTATTAGTGTTTCCTGAATTCTCAATGCAGTAAATACAGGTGATTATTCTTGAGATGACAACACTATTACTTGCCCAAATAACATTCCAACCTTAGGTTCCCCGCTTCCATTCCAGTTTGCAGCTCAGCTATGTTGAACATTGTAAACACATTTTAGTGCAATACCACTTTCCTTTTGTGTATAAGGAGAAAATCCAGGCAGAGATGAGTTAGAAACTATTAAAGTTCAAGACGATCCTTACAGAAAGATGTCTATAAATCTGTTTTTTGACCAAGTTTTGTCACAAGTACAAAATATCGTTCTCAGTACATTCTGACAATCTACTCTTTTGAATAGAGTGTCTATAAAGGATAGCATCACAGAGTACATGAGTACATGAATGTTAACTGTGCATCTTTCTTCCTCTACAAGCTTCTTTAGTTGAGTGAACTTATTTTGACAAAGCAACTTATTCAATCTTCAGTGATTTTAAATTAATATACAGCCAAACCTATAAGTCTACCTTTATGGATGTTGAAAGAGGAATTCAAAAATAAAACAATAAAGATAAAAAAGGAATTCACTTGTTTCTATTTAATTTTCAAATCAATTCTAAATTTGTCTGGGTTGTCAAGATCGAAAAGAACCTTTTCAAATGTGATGTATTGTTCAATACTTGTATCTAAAACAAAAAAGGGTCTTTCATGGATTTATTGATTTCTAAGAGCAATTATGGTGGTTTTAGACGTTAAAATTGCTATTAACTATGACTTTATTTGGGCAGTAGCAGAGTCATGCTATTACTTAACAGTCAGACTGATATTGATTGGCATTTTTCAACAATAAATATAAATATATTCAACACAAATGCCCAGCTTTTTCTCTCTGACAGTTGTGATCCTAGAGAGAAGATATTCAAACATATTTCATGCCCATTTCTGTACATAAGATTAATTGCTACACCATTTCTGTACATTTAATATTTCATATGTCCTTCTAATGGAACATTTACTACACCAATATTTTGTCTTAGTATCATTGGTGTACTTTAAGTTTCTTAAATTTCTTTTCTTTTCTTTCTTCCGGGAACTCTCAGCCTGATTTCTTTACTAAAACATATGCAAATTTGGCATCATTCCCTCCCTAGGGAGAGAATAAGTAATGAAACACAATGTTTTAAAAAAAAGAACTATAGGTAAATTATTTGAATTGCTACAATTAACTGATTGTTAACTAATTCACTGTAACTAAGTTGTAAATAATTGTTATAACTAATAACTACTGAAATTGCTGAATAACAAAAAAATTGCTGAAATCCACACTGCCGATATAATCAGTCAGATTAGTAAAGAATAAAGGATCTATTTGTATAAACAGAAAAATGGTAATATTTTACAGCACTCTAGATAAGTAAAACCCCATAATCTTAATCATAACTCCTTTGCTTCTTGAGGAATTGTTTTTCTTTTTACCTACAACATATTTTATATACTATTTTTATTTAGTATTTAGTGCTTTTTCATACAATATCTTTTGGCCACATTCTTTCCTTTCCCACTTCCTCTCTGAAGCTCTCCACCTTCTTGCTTTATGTTCTTTCTCCCTCAAAACAAAATGAAAATCAAAACAAAAATTCTACTTTAACAAAAACAAACAAACAAATAAGGCAGGCATACTAGTACATACATTTAATCTCTACTTGGGAGGCAGAAGCAAGAGAATGTGAGTTCAAGGCCAGCCTTGTCTACACAGAGATCTGCCTCAGAGAAACTGAAAGGAAGAAACAGAGAGAGTATGGGAGAGAGAGACAGAGAGAGAGAGAGAGAGAGAGAGAGAGAGAGAGAGAGAGAGAACAAGGAAGGAAAGAAGGAAAGAAGGGAGGAAGGAAGGAAGGAAGAAAGGAAGGAAGGAAGAAAACACTCATACACACAAAGATAGAGTCCTTTTTGTATTGGCCTACTACTTACTAGGCAAAAAGCCTGCCCTGAAGTGTGATTGATATACCCAGTGTCACACCTTTGGAGATAAGTGATTCTCCTTTTCCCAGGAGGAATCAATTACAATTTAATTCCTGGTGGGAATTTGTGTTAATTTCTCCTCAATGCTGGAATTTTGTGTTTTTTGAGCCTCTTAGACTTGTGTGAGATGTTACAGTCTCTATAAGTTCATATGTATCAGTCTGGACGACACTGTTTTCCTTGGAATCATCCACCACCTCTGGCTCTCACAATCTTGGAGAGTCCTCTTCCATATGGCTTCCTGAGATGTGAGGAGAGGGATTTGATTAGGACATCTGATTTAGGAATGAGTGTTTCAAAGTCTCTCACTCTCTGTACATTGTCTAGTTGTGGTCTCTGTGTTAATTCTCATCTACAGCAAAAAGAATCTTCTCTGTGAGAACTGAAAAAATCCCTTATACATAGGTATAGAAGTGTGCCATTAGGAGTCATAGTATTGAATGTTCCTTGAGTAGACTAAAAGAAATAGGTTTTTCCATAGGCTATGAGCTATCTAGCTTTGGGTTCTTGGTCACCTTGTCATTGTTGGGTAGAGATTCTCTCTCATTGAGTTGGCCTTAACTTCAATCAAAATGTGTTTTGATTTGCCCATGACCATTGCATCCTATTGTTGGCACCAATATATCTTGCAGGCAAGAGATCTTGGAAGATCTCCTCATATTCCTCGGGCCCTCACTAGATAGCTGAACTGGTATTTCAAATTGAAATGCACATTTTGAAAGCTTAGAAGCTAGTACCCACATATATGAGAAGGCATGCAATGTTTGTCTTTTGGGGTTTTGGTTGCTTACCTCACTCAGGGCAACTGTTCCTAGCTCCACACATTTTTCTGCAATCATCACACCTTTCTTCTTCATTCATCATTTGACAGACATCTAGGATTTTTCCATTTCCAATTGTTATGAATAGAGCAGCAGGTGAACATGGATGAGCATGTGCCTCTGGGGTGAGATGGAGAATCCTTCTGGCATATACCCAAGATTGGTATAACTGGATCTTATGGCAGATCAACTTTCAGCTGTTTTAGGAGTCTCCCCACTGGTTTCCAAAATTATTATGCTACTTCTTGCTTCTATGGAAGGCCCCAGACACTTGTCAGAGGATAAATATTTTCAACTGAATATACTTATGATGTAAAAAAAAATTTACTCGCAAATTTGTTCAAAAGAAGTGGTCCTACATGGGCAGCTGCACAATCTCCTCTAAAGTGCGGGGCCGTCTGGGAAAGGAGACTGGAAACATGTTAAAAGCCAGATGATGTGAAATATGCAGCAAAATGACATATTCCAGACATGACATGACTCTACCAAACTCAATGAAACTGGTTATTGGGGCCATTAACATTATATCATGGGTAGGGTTGCTCTCATGGACCCTAGGGAAATATTGGAAGTTAACAGATGTTGGGGACCCAAGTGTCATTTTTTCCCCATGGTATATCCACTAATCAGTTGTTAGTGCCCCAACAAACAGCCTCCCTCCCATATGTGATCAAGAAAATGTAATTAAACTTAGAGAGTCACATATAAACAGAGAGCACAGAGTCATAGTGGAACTCACTGAGAAGTGCTTCAGTGGGCGAGGAAGGAGTAGAAGAGAAAGTAACAGTGGCAAAATAACTAAAATTATATAATTACATGAAAACACCAAACAATGAGAATATGATAATAAATATCAATTATTCATAACAATTTTGAGAGTGAGAGTATGTACAACAGCTACCTTAACTCATTTCTGCAGCTATAAAACATCTTAGTGTGCAAACAACTTTGTAAGTTGTCATCCTTGGAATTATGTAAACACAAGTGAAATTATATAGGCGAGCAGCTTGTATTTATCTATTGAGGAATATGTATACATACACACACATATATATGTGTACATGTTGTAAACAAATATATATGTAACAATAATTAAAGGAACAGAAGCCAGAGGCCATGGATTTGAAGAGAGAGAGAGAGAGAGAGGGAGGGCAAGAGAGGTATATAGAAAGGGCTGGAAGGAGGAAAGGGAAAGGAGATGTATTTATCATTTAATTTCAACTAATAAGAAAGTATAAATATATGTAATAACTTATAGAAACATAAGTTTATTTCTAAGCTCTAAATGTTACAAATGCCAAATTCAATGTATTTCCAGATTTGGTGTCTGTTGACCCTGGTTCTTACCCATCCTCTGCATCCAAGGCATCTCATCGCTTCAGTCTTTAGAAAGAATGCCACACCTTGTGTCATACAGCTGCCCAAAGTGGAAGGCTCCTCCCCCTCATTCAGTCTCTTATTGTTTGTTTATTTGTTGTGTTGTAATGCTGGGAGAAAGGCCATGTCCTCAAGGACTGCAGTCAGCACTTTACCACTGACTGATGTCCTAGATCCTTCAAAGCCCCCGTTTAATAACCATAATGCAATCCAGTTTCAGGCATTATGATTGTGACACTAGAAAGACAGCTTAAGAGCATATCTCATGATAAAATGGCTTTGACAATTGTTAGCATAGGAATTTTGATATAAATATCCAGGCCTTGACAACAACTTTATCTAAAGACTTCCAAATTGATGTCCTTTGGACTTCTCACACCTTCCTCCAGTTCCATCCACTCTGTTACTAGGGCAGAATTTCCTTCCGACCTTCTGAAGTTGTTCCCCTCTATTTTTTTACTAACATGCTCATAGTTTTAGACGTTATGTCATTAATTAATTTTGTATTGGTATTTGTTTCTAGTCAAGATAATTTTCATTTTTCTTTACATAAATATCAGGTTTTCACATTATGAGAGTTGAAGAAACTGTGTTTTGTCAGTTGTGGACCTATCCCAAATGTGCACCATAAATGCATGGATTTATTTGTGAGTTCTTTCCTGTTTGGTTTGGAAAAGCACCCATTTCTGTGGTAATGTCATGTTATTAGATTGTTATTAATCAGTTCTACCTTTTAGGATTAGTGCTATGACACCTTCAGCTTTATTTATTTAATTTATTTTACATATCTTTTTCTTTTACCGGAATGCTTTTGATTATTTGTTATCTTTCATGGTTATATGAATTCTATTGACTTTTTCCCTCTTTATTTATTTTCAAGCTAACATCTCACTATAATGCCCAAGCTAACTTCACACTTGCACCCCACCTTTCTCAGATTTCTGAGTCCTACGATCACAGATTTCTGATGATTACTTTTTTCATTTTTTTGTGAAAAAAATATCATTGACATTTACATAAGGACTTCATTAGATCTGTAGCTTTCTTTGGGAGTTATGAGTATATATTTGTAATATTTTTATTCTGTGAATATGTGATACTTTCCCATTTATATTTCCTTGAGATTTTCATGAATGCTTTATATTTTTCAATGGATAAATATTTCACCCATTTGACTACAATATTCTTATTTTGTTTGTGGGTGATATTACAACTGCCATGCTTTCTTGAGTTCAGTGTTAGATGACTTGCTCTTTGTATATAGTAACATAGAGATTTTTATATGTTGAATTTGTTTTGGGAACTCTATTAATATTTTTCAGTTTTAACAATATTTTTGTGGAGTCTTTTGAGTCATTTACCGATATATAACACATCAATCTATAAAGAGTGGAAATTTTTCTTCCTTTCCAGTATAAATAAGTTTTGTTTTTCCTTCCTTGATTAATTGCTCTGGCTAGGATTTCAGTTCTAGGTTGAACATAAATAAAGACAGGAACATCCTTCTAAGTTTCAAACACAGAAGGAAACTAGGATTTCCATTACTGAGTTTGACATTGGATGTGTGTTTGCTATCTATGGTCTTCATATATTGAGAAATATTCCTTCTATTTACCAATTTGTTGAAAGTTTTTGTCATGAAAGATTGTTGAGCTTTGTCAAGGGTTCTTTTGGAAAATATTTACACAATTGCATCATCCGCGATATAGAATTAATGTGACTTTGATTTTAAAATATCTTCTGCTATCATGCTATCACTTCCATCATGCCTAAGTATAGTTTAAAAAAAAGGGGGGGAGGGTAGCATTCGATGCATTTTTCATTTTTTATTAAAATATTTTGTTGGATCTCTTCCCCTAGTACTATAAGCATTTGAGTAAAACTAAAGCATATAAGTAAGAGGTGCCACAAGGTAAATTACTTCAATATGAAATGCACACAGTAGAATTCTAAGGTTCATATCGGTTGTTTTCATGATGACATTTTTAAACTAGAATCATCGAATCATCATTGTTACCCTATGTCTCCTAAGCTTTTATATGGATCAAGATATTCCTGTTATTTCAATACTGGAGTGCTTTTTCAATGCGTTTTCTTTTATCTTTTCTTTTCTTCTTCTTCTTTTTAGCAAACATATCAATGTAGTGGTCAAGTGGAAAATCTCATGCTCTCTTGCTGAGTGGATGCAAAGAGCTATCTATGTACCTTTGATTAGTTTCAAATTAGATACATATTAGTCTCTGAAAGTTATTGAGTGGATAAAGCCCTGCAACATATGAAGTAAATGGATAGAGTAATAAAAAGATTCTTCATATGACAAATTGCAGAGCTTTAAGGAGCTATAACACATACCCCAAACTGCCATCATCGAAAGCCCCTTACACTTTCAATTATAACAAGGAAGTAGAATGTGTAGTCAGCAGCAAAACATAAAGTCATAAATCCATGTTAGTGTTGTCTGTGAAGATTTAAATGCTACATAGAAGAATACTGAAATTTTAAAGGGTAGTGCACCGCCATCTACATATATGTTTATTAAAGCAAGCATTTTAGTAGTCATTTAAAAATAATGCAGAATTTCTCTCAAGAGTTGATTTTAAAATATAATCAGCCATCTGAGCCAACTTTTCACTCAAGTATTAAAAGTCATATATATATTCAAGTTGGTCCTTATATATTGTACTTCTTATAAAATTTACTTCAACTTCAAATGGTCACAAAAATTTATCTGAGCCAGGATCTTCTCATTTTAAGCAATATAAAGTACCTATGGTACCAGGAATAATAAGTAATATAAGTGAATTATTTTGATAATATATAAATTTGTTTGTATAGAAATACAAAATATACCAATAATTGCCTTGAATAATATAGACATATAATCTGGGTGGGGTATTTTTGTTGTTATTTTGTTTGTTTGTCTTATAGAGATATGACAAATAACAATGTCAAATCATATGAATTAAATTACTGTGGTCTATTATTGTTTTAAATAACAATATTGCTAACTTCTTTTTATTTTAAAATTCCAATTTTAATACGGGGAAAAAGAGCACAAATAGTTGACTGAGATGCATTTCATTTTAATGTTAATACTAAAATTTACATGATAGGCTATGGAACGAAGCATAATCTCACTGTTGATTTATAATATGCCAATATTCATAGAATGCAAAACCTCCATATTCTATTATGTCCACCTAGGGAATATGGAAGCCCTTTGTATAATGCACTGCTTAGCGTCTAACTGAAAAGCTAATTAAGTAAAACCATAGATGCCAAAGAACCTTTGTGCTTTCAATTGTCTGTGTTATTTGCTGACCTGCAGATAACTTTCAGCTTTCTGTCTTCAAATAAATAATAAAGTCCAATAACAACAATGGCTTTTCATTAAGTAGATGCCTTGTGATTGCCAAGTCAACTATGTGTCTTTCCCTTTAATAGTGATTTAAAATGCCTAGGTAAGTTTAAAGTATCATGAAATATTTATTCAGCTGTATTTGCAAATTTTCTGCTCTCATGGATAGCTGTGAAGTTGACCATGCTTCCTTTTCAAGTTCTACATGCTCTTGAGCTTCCTCCTCTTTGGTTGTCTTTCCCTCAGTATCTTTGGCCTCCTATTGTGGCAATGTAGCAATTTTCCATCTATTGAAATCTTAACTTTAAATTTTTTGCCCAATAATGTGAATATCATACTGAAAGTTAAGGCTACTGCAAATGACAGAAATGGCAATCACCTCCTTTATACTTAGGTTTAAGCTAAGCTTCGCTAAGTTTGGGATTTCACCTTGTAACTTCTCAATGGCACCCTTCAGTTGTCTTGTTCTACCTTCTGGTGACTTTACAAACATCTTCTGTCCTAGACGTCATTCCTTTGTTACCTCATGAGGGGCAACAACTTACTTTGAAAGCTAGTTTGCAATAGTTTCCATTGCAAATCAGCGTTTTGTACATTACACTTCATGCTACATGTTTAAGTTATTTGATACCATGCTCAGATTCCAATTGAGTACATACTTAAATTTATATCCACCATATTAGTTGAGTTTGCACAAATATATGCTTTTATTTTATTTCAGTGTTAATACAATAGAAAGGCAAGATTATACATACTTAGCATGTTTGATATAATATTTTCTTATAGATATATACTTAAAAATTATTAACACTCTCTGACTTATTTTACTTAGCTTAGTGTTGCCCAGGTTCACAAAGGCTGTCACAAACTGCATGACTTCTTTAAGACTGAGCTTTAAGACTAGGAATCATCTCAGTGCATGTATCTCCTCATCATACCTTCTTTTTTCATTTATTTATTGATGGACACTGAAGTCCTTTTCCCAATTTGGATATCGTGAGCAATGCTGCAATGAGCAAGGGAATGAGACGTGCCTACTTTTCTTAACTGTTGCTAGCATATAAAAAGATTTATAAGCAGAGAAATATTTTCTTTCAAAATTTTCCATTGTTCTAGTTCCCAAAAGGTCACAGCTTGTAATTAATTCCATATACACTACTGTTGTTTACATTTTGTGGCAGATATTTTTAATTATCTACTTTACAAAATCTAGAATTATGAGGTAGACTGACCTCTGAAGATGTCTCTTGGGGACAATCTCAATTATATTAATTGATATGGAAAAACTCATCTTAATTGTGGGCAGGGTATTCCCTGGACAGAGAATCTCAGACTACAACGGGGTGGAGGGATGAGCTAAGCACTAGCTTGCATGAATTCATCATTGTCTACTTGTGGCTATAGATCCAGTATGACCAGCTGCAGCTTCAATGTCCTCATCCCTGCCATGATGATCTGTAACTTGGAACACTAAGCTAAATAAAGCAGTCATCCCTTAAGTTGCTTTTGCTGGTGTACTCTGTTACAACAACCAGAAAAGAGACAAAAACAAGGCCTTTAAAGCACATGCGACTACACTGTTTTTAATTTGGCAAACTACGGTATATTTATCTATCACTTGGGATTTAGTTTGTTCACCCATTTTTCTGTTAATTATCTGACATCTTTCTATTGCTCTCTACAATGAGAGAGCTCCTGTATTTTTAAGACACATTTTATGTTTCATCAAATGTGTTACTTCACATTATATAGCTGTTACTACCATCTGTTTCCCTTCAACTCCTCTATACTTGGTGGGAATGTTTTGATTTTATCAAGGGTAACATTTTATTTTCCAGGTACACTTACCTAGTCCTGGTGCAAACCACCACAGAGGCAAGTTTGTCCACCTATAGCATTTTCAAGGAAAGCCTACTATATCTTACTGCTTTCTTAATATTAATGAAGCCTGTTTAAGAAAGGAACTCTTAAGCAACTATCTGAAGTCTAAATGGACTGTCATCTCAAGTGCATATAATTGCATGAAAAAAAATGAGGTCTAATATTTCTCTATCTTATTCTCAGCCATTGCTTCAGGCACTATTTTCACATATAGGTGAAAGCTGGGTCTGTGAGATATAACAATTACAAGGTTCTCTGAAAGAATAACATAGTAAGAGATGCAATCACTGTACTATTCCTCAGCCCTGGAAGTTGAAGCTATTCCCCCTCATTTCTATGTTAGAGGGAATACAAAGACAACACTGAAGTAAATAAGCATGGAGGAACCTGACTATGTTAAACAGACCATGTAGTATTTCTGTTCCAAGAAGAAAAGGACAAATGGACTTTTGTGGATAATGAGTGGTCTCTCCCATGTGACTATACATATAGAAGCACACACACATACATGCATCCATGTGTAATGTATATATGTGTGTATATGTATATATATAAACAAGTGTCTTACACCCATATTTGTGTGTGTGTGAGAGAGAGACAGAGGGAGAAAGAGAGAGAGAGAGCAAGAGAAAGAGAGAAAATGTATGAAGTGCTCAGAACCTGACCAATTAAGGACAATTGTCCTAGTCTCATATCTATTCCTGTGATAAACATCAGGGAAGGGTTTACTTCATCAAACAGCTTTTGGTTCATCATAAAGGGAAATCATATTAGAAAATACAGGGCAAAAACGAGAGGCAGGAACTGAAGCAGAGGTCATGGAAGAATGCTGCTTACTGGCTTGTTCCCCATAGCCTGTTAAGCCTGCTTTCTTATACCGCTCAGCACTGCCTGCCCAGAGATTTGTCAACGGACCAGTTCACGGTTGCCTTTTCTCAGACAAAGGACCCTCCCAAGATAATCCTAGTGTGTATCAAGTTGACAGAAAACTAAGAAATACAGCAATGTATACTGGCAAGCAGTGGATAAGACCATAAGTATTTCAAATGTATAAGTCTTCACCAAACATAAGTGGTCCCAGATTCAGGATGTTGGAGTACTGATAACACAAACCAGATTGTGTCTAAGCAAGTATGACCGAAACACAGAGAGGGAAACAAAGAGACACCACCTACAAGAAATTAGCAGTGTTAAAATATGATGGGCCTTAGCAAGGAAATCCAGATTAAGTTAGCTTGCTCGCTTTATCTTGATCTATCTTTAGAGCCAATTACTAGAAATGAACTTTGGAGGGGATAAATTTCATTTTTTTTCTTTCACATGCATAGATTGAAAGATCACTTGGCCACATGACCTTGATTTTCTAAATTGCTTTATTATAAATGAGAGAGTAAACTCTCCAAAAACATAGACTTGTCAGGCTTAAGTGCTTCTTTGGAAAGAGGTAGTAAATTAAAAGCCAATCTGTCACAGGACTAAAAATGCAATGCTGATCTTTACAGATAGCCAAGTGTTGATGAGGAGACTTAAGCCGTACTCAGATCAGTATTAAGAGCCATCATCAAAAAGCTTAAAAATAAATGTAAATTATATTAAATATGCTGATGAGAAATCAAGAAAGGAGGTAATACTTCTGATAGCAGCTGGCAATAGGATTTCTGTTTAAAGGCCTTCTTTGAGTGAAGAGAGTGTACATGCCACTGAGTTTTTCATTGTCCAGGTACTATAGACCTGTAATGCCAAAAGAACTTGGTCCAGTAGAGTCTGACTTAATCTTCAGTCTGTAGATTGTGAGCCACTAGAAGTCACTGGCATCCTATGGACTTCAGAACTGAGAAAGTATCCATATATACCATTGAGTCCCTGCAATAGGTACTGAGTTCTGCTAGCACAAAAATGGACACAAACAGTACTCTAGAGGTTGGGAATTCACTTCTTTCTTACACTTAACCTCAATTAGAAGTGTGTTGTGTTAATTTTAGGTGTCTGACTTATGAATTCTTTAGTCTCTTTAAATAGCCCAGCATGTCAGAAGGTTGGTATTTTAAATAAGAAGTATATGTGTAACTGAACCAATTCAAGAGAGACAGGTTCTTCAAGGATATTAGAATATCTTAGCTCATTCCCTTTCACTGACAAGGTCTCTACATGAGCATTAGCAAAGGAAGACTCTAGACATGGTTCTGGATTTTACCTTCACTACATTAAAATATGATGGAAGATGTCATTATATAAATATGTTTCTGTTATTGGTTAATGAATAAAGCCCTGTTGCCCAGTAGGAAAGCAATATAGGCAGGCCTAGGAGACAAGGAAGATTCTGGGAAATGTAGTTGAGAGGAGTCAAGATGTAGAGAAAAGAGTTTCAGGACCCTTTCTCTGGTAAGATAAGACCACATGGACACACATAGATTGATAGGAATGGGTAAATATTTAAAACAGAGCTAGCCAATAAGAAGCTCTAGACCTTGGCCAACAGCTTTATAACTAATAGAGTCTGTGTGTGCTATTTTGAGTCTGATGCAGCTCTGGAACCAGGCTGGCAGGAAACTGCTCATAACAAAAATGCAACCTGAATTTCAAACCTGTGTCTAGCTTACTTTAATTTGCAAAGACAATTAATATTTGCATATCGATTGACCTACAGCATTTATAACAAGATATTGAGTGGCAATCATTTTGTTGTTTATCTGCTTCTACTATGATATCCTTAGTTATATTATATATTCCAAATTCTCCAAATCCATAAGCTTTTCTGTAAAATGGATGAATCATCTCTAGGGAGTGGCTTCCAAATAGAAACCTCTCTCTGTCCTCTGTTGTCATCATTGAGTAATACATACATTTATGAAGTTGATTCAGTTGTTAAATAAAGATATTTATTCCAGATCAAGCTTCAGTAGTCATAAGGTTTTGGTTTGTATTACCTTACTCTGTTGCTGGGTTTACCACCTTGTTTGAATCCTACTGAGGAATAATGAAAATAGAATATATATTTGGTACTATCAGCAATCATAGAAAATGCTTATGTTCAATCTGACACCTTAAAGCATACGTTCTGCCACTAGTAACAATCAAAATAGCTTCCATAAAATGTGACTGATACTGACCAATAACATTGTCAACTAACATGGGAATGATAAATATCCAATACACAGCAAATCTCTGGGTAATGCTTTTTTTTCATAGTTTTAGATATTAGTATATGAACATCATAGGATGTACATTTTTTTACCATCTGTAAAGCTGCTACTGTTTGTATAGTTGATAATTGAACCCTTAAAGCTCAGTGACAAAGTGTTGGAAAAATCAAGAATTACCAACACAGATATAACTAAGTAGACTGTTTAAAGATATATTTTTAAAGAATGCTATGTCAACACAATAATATGTCTGAGATCTGAATCTGAAGAGGAATTGATGTTCCGTGAATGTAAAAGCCACCATTACCAACATCTTTCAAATCTCATTTTAAATGGGCCTCCTGTATTTGTACAAATAAGCACATGAAACAGTTTCTCAGAGGAAGAAGAAATCCATTTTGTGTTTTTTGCATTAACCATGGGATGCCTTCCTTTTTTTTAAATGCCCATCAAATTTGTATAGACTTCCTATGAAGAAATCTTTAGCCAATTTAAAATTTCTAAGGAGAAGAGCTCTTGAAGCTACAAGAAAGCCTTCAGGATCTGGATCTACACTATCACCTAATGTGTTGCCTTGAAATCAGAGATCCTCAGTTCTTCATTTGATATTTTGACTGATGTTATAATTTTTCATCACAATATTATCCTGTTGTCAATGATAATATTATTGTTAGTATTAAATTTCCAATTTTTAAATTTTTGTTCAAGTTTTACTTTTCAACTTCACTTACTAGAGAAAATTTATAAGATGCAATGGCTCAATTATTTATATAAATAGTTTGTCTTGCTGTCAAAACAAACTGATTTACTGATACGCATTACTTTAAAAGCCATGTAATAATGTCTATAAAGATTGTGGTTCAATATATAAATTTTACATGTTAATGCATGCAAACAGCTTTAAATATTATCTGATAAGTAGGAAAGTATATTTTTAAGCATCTTACATATGAACATAATTCCAAATTTTAAGGTTGTGTTTTAGTAAATGTGTTTAGAGTATTGGTGGATATATAATGTGCAAAATGCCTTCCTGTTTGGAACAGTGAAAACAATGAGCACCTAGGCATCATTTTTACACAAGATCTGAGAAGGCACCAAACAAGTTTCCAAAGAAGGGAGTCTTTTAGGAGTACACAGTTTACTGAAAAACACAAAATGTTTTTCACAAAAGGCAGCCCATTTCCCAGAGAAATTCATACACTGCTCAATGTTTTATCCTTTTGGATGGCCTTTTCTTTAAATTCACATTTGCTTCAACCAATGTTTCCTTCAGGATAAGCCAGTATAATTGAAATTGTTGAGTGGCTAGAAAGATGGCTCATTGGTTTGAGTACTGGCTGGTCTTCCTAGGTACTTGGGATGCATTTCTCCTACACACACACACACACACACACACACACACACACACACACACACACACACACACACAAAATTTTTCTTATTTTACATATAGATTCCAGTTCCCTCTCTCTCCCTTCCTTCCATGCTTCCTGAACCTCTCCCATCCTATTCCCCCCAAGTCCAGAGGAAGGGTGATGCCTTCCAGGAGGGATCATCAAAATCTGTCAGTCCTTTGGAGTAGGGACTAGGCCCTCCCTCCTGCCCCTAGGCTAAAGGATCACCAGCCTATAATTCATACTGCCAGAGAAACTAGGATACAAAGAGGAACCTAAGAGATTCATACAAGGTCCCTCATAGAAGGGGAAAGGAACAAGATCTCCTGGGCATATTGGGAGTGGGTAGGAGGCAGTGAGTGGAAAGGAAGTTAGAAGAAAGAGAAGGGGAGGAAAGGTGAATATGTGGGACTAGGAAGACTGAGTCAGGGGATGAATAGATAAGAGAGAGAAAAAAGAGAAATACCATAATAGAGGGAGCCATTATAGGTTTGAAGATAAAACTGACTCTAGAGAAATGAGAAATGTCCAGAGACCTACAAGATTGACTGCAACTAACAATCTGAGCAACAGTAGAAAGGCTACCTTAAATGCCTTCCCTGATAATGAGATTGATAACTACCTTATATACCATCCTAGAGCCTTCATCTAGTAGCTGATGGAAACAGAAGCAGAAACCACAGCTAAACACTGAGCTGAACTCCTGGAATCCAGTTGCAGAGAGGGAGGAGTGACTAGAAAATGGGGGCAAAACCAGGTTACAGAAAACCACAGAGATAGCTTACCTGAACAAGGGGGAGCTCATGAACCCCCAGACTGATAGCTGGGAAACCAGCATTGGACTGACTCTGATCCCCTGAATGTGAGTCTCAGTTAGAAGGCCTGGGCAGTCTAAGGGACCTCTGACAGTGAAACCAGGATGTATTCCTGGTGCACGAAAGGACTTTGGGAGCACATTTCCCATACTCCCTTAGCAACCAACAGTCTTACCTAACTATTATAACTATAAAACACAACAACTACCAAGGCATACTAGCCCTAAATATGCATTAATGGCATTCAAACTTTAGTGGGAACTAAAACCTTTCATGTAGGCCTACAAAAAAATCACTCCATAAGAGAAAAACCATGTCCCCTATATAAAATTGGACAAATTTCTTTTAAAGAAGTCTTGTTAATACTAGTGTAAAGTCAATCACAAAGCAATGTTTGGCACTATGAGATGTGATGGAAGAATTTGTAATAACAGTAATAAAATAATTTTATCTGGTATAATATAATGAGTAGATTTTTAGAAGAATATTGCTCCCTCAAATTGATTGTCATATTATGTATTCAGAAAATGGACAAAAACTTGATGGAGTTGTTTATATATCTCTAAACAATTCCACCTTTCCAAATGGACTCATATTGATTTTTTTTATGAATGCTTTCTTACAATAATAATGTGTTTCTGTCTGTTATAACTACCAGGTATCTCTTCCTGTTATTTGAAACACAGCAATTTTGAATGAAGGAAATAAACATTCCAGAAGAAGTAAAAAGTGAATTTTTTAAGTTCTCCAAAGCAACAAAGGAGAAAAATGTCTTGAAACTTAGATATATTAGTTGGCTTTTTTTCTTTGTCTGGATAAAAGTTTCATATGAAAACATTTTTAATAATTTGTGTTTAAGATGTGGTTTTAATTACTAATATTATAAGGGAGTACAACTTGGTGTGCTTAGCAAACCTCAGATTCATCAAGGGTGTACATGTTAGTTGCATGTGTGCTATTCTTGCTACGATTAGAGACTAATGTCACTGGAAGTCTAAAGAAATTTAAAACTGTTCACTATGTAATGTATATTTGAAATGCTAACAAGGCTCTTGAACATAATTTTCACTGAAACTCTTCATGTTATATGTTAACAATCTGCAGTAACAAGGATGATTCACCTCAATGTTGATGTATCATCTGATGTTTATCATGTTCAGAAGGGTAACAACATGATAATGAAATGCCAGTCACCGTCCTCAACTACCATTCTTCTACTGTCTCCATTGAAATGCTTATTTACCCATCATTTGAGAACTCTTGTTTTTAGGCACTATTATGAGTCAAGAGCGCAGTGAAGAACAGCACAGTCTCTGCTTTCATTAAGTTTACCTCATATTCTCGAAAATGGAAAGCAAACAAATAATATTTAACTTGAAAACTCACTAAACCAAGTGCCCTACAGAGAACTAAAGTAGAGTAACATAAAGAGAAATCCTATCATCTGTAACAACATGGATAATTTGGATTACAGTAGGTGAGATAAAATACAAAGAGGAAGGTGCACAATCTCACTGGCATACAGAATCTTACAATGTCAAAGTCCTAGAAGCAGAATGTTGAACATTAATGTTCCAGTGCCACAAATGGGATGAAAGGATAGGACATGTTGGTGGAGTGGTTGGAAGTTTCAAACAGACAGTATGGATGCATTCAGGAGAACCACTGCTCAGTGTAGTGATCATAGTTACTAGTAACACACTGAATTAAAAACAGTATATGGGGCTCTTAAACACTGCAAAGAGTAGATTTGTGTCCTCAATATAAATCAATTTAAGTGTTAAGGTGCATATGGTCTTTAGACATATTTAACTTAAAGCACTCGATTTTAAAATGTTATATACAAGAAATAGGACCCAATATTTTTTTTTCAATTAAGAAGAGAAGAATACATTCTGTGTTTGAAAGCTGCTAGATGAATAAATCTCAAATATTCCTCCAAACATCAAAAAGAGTGAAAGATGATCAACAAGCAACTGTACTTGATTTAAACATTTTACAATGCATAACTATGTCAAAAATGTGCTATCATACATAACAAATGCAGAGAGATCTTACTAGTGGAATACATCTTAAACTTTTGAAGCAGTTACGCAATGGCTAATTTTAAGTTGGGTCCTAGAGAAACTCCTGATAGAAGTTGGCAGTCACAGAAGATCAGAAATGGTAGCACATGGAAATAAGGAAAATAGGATAAACTCACCTTCTATGTAAACAGTCAAGAGGACAGGTCATTGGAGTGTGGGAACCAAAAGAGAGATGTATCATAGGCAATGAAGCCATGCTGTAGACTGGGGAGGTAATTAGGGAATCAATGACAACATCTAATTTGAGAGCTTGAAGATCATTCAGTTCATTAGAAGGTAAAATGGAAAGGTGAATGACAATAGGAGATACAGGGAGACAGAATAATGTGGAGTACTTCGTACAACCAAGGTAAAATGTAGGTGGAAGTTGAATAGGATGATAAGAATGGCAGTAGAGAGCAGTTTCTGGGGACTAAGGATTTGTGGTAGGGACAAATGGAATTGGATTTTCCCTGAGCAACATCAGGGAGGGTATGAGACAAAGAGATTTCTATTCAACTTGGAAGGTGCCCATGGATGAGCGTGGCATTCAGTGTTAGAGGAAGATCTTACTGCCCCTTCAAGGTAGAATAAGAAAATCATCCTTATAGGTCTACACTTGCAATTCCCATCTCAGCAAACAGCGGGATCCTGGGGCCTCTGTCAATGCTGACTGATGAACTGACTAGTTGAAAAGAAATGAGGGTGTTTTCACAGTTGCTACATAATGATTTCTATGCATTTGGTAATTCTGGTAATTCTGTTGGATTAGTGTTTGTCAAACTTTTAGCCTGGGGAAACCAATAATAATTCAGAGCTGAGAGAAACCCAACACAAATACTATTATTTCAAAATGTATATATTAACCATGATATGTGATGTGTAATATGGATAATATCCCAATATTACATATGCGTCGGTTTTGGCTGACTTACTCTTTTTTTATTTTTCTATACTCCATAGATATTAGCTCTGAAGTGAGTCAGTATTTAGAGTAAGAAAACTTTACCTTTTACTTTATTGAATTTATAATGACTTTTTTCACTTTAATGGGACTAAGAGTCTTATTAAATATTTTTACCACACAAATACATTGTGAAAAACATAGTATATGGAATGCAAGAGTCATTCTTCCAATTTCAATTGCTTTAAAGTTAACCTCTATTATTAAGAGTTTGTTTTGTTGTTTTTTAAATTAATCTCACTATTTGTATACATTTTAAAAACACATAATAAGAAAATACTACATACATGCTTAAATAAAAGGGGATGCTCTTTCTTTAGTGAGTAGATATCATTTTTAAAAAGGGCAATACATGAATTTTAATCTTAATTATTTATTTAATATTTAATAAATATTTAATTTTAATAAACACATTGAAAAATAGCACTACATCCTAGATACAAAGAAACATGAACAAACATATAAACTAATGTATCTTTCATAAGACTTGAAAACTGAATTTCTTACTGAATGCTATATGACGTATTTAAAATAAAAATATGGCTAACAAACTTATAAAATATATACGCTTCTTTATATCAAAAGTTAGGGTACAACCTGAAAAAAATCATGTTTTAAAAGAAAAAGAAGACACAAGCTCACATTATGAATGTCAAAGCTGTACTTTTCTCTGAATTTAATTCTGGTCAAACAAGATAAGCACACACATTTTACTTTCATATGAAATGATAATTTCTTTTCATGTTGCTAATGTTCATAAAGAAAACTCATTTTCATCCATGCAACAAATTGGAACCTAAGGCAAAAGGTTTATTGCTCTCCAAAGAATGGATGGGTAGCTGCCTTAGCAGAAACCGTCATTTGTCTAGAGACCTCTATCTACATTTATACTCAGGCATATTCCTCCCCTAAAAGTTACAATTCCAGGCTAAGGAGACAAGTCAATGCTGCGATAAAACACCGTGACCAAGGCAACTTTCAGAAGAGAGTTTATTTGGGTTTATGGTTCTAGAGGGACAAGAATTACTCACGGCAAGGAAAGATAAAAACAAATGGCAGACATGGCACCAAGGCTCTGGGAACCCTCGCCATCAAACACAAACTCAGAGCAAAGACAGTGACCTATCCTGTGCCTCTCTAAAACACTGGCTTTCCTTTGAAGCAGCAGTAGCAATTATCTCAAGATTTTCATTTGCCACAAGTCTCTCACAGAGTACTGATTTCATTTTTAAACAGTCCACAAAAGCTCAATGGTAGATAGCTTATTTTTAACTTTAAGCATAACATTATATAGCATTTAGCCATCAAAAACTGAACAACTTCTGGGTCTTTTCCTCCTTCCAGCCCTGCCAAAATACTATTCCCTAATTGTAAGAGACTATTTTGAAACCTTATGTAAATAGAATTACGAGGCATTTATACTTCTGTGGCTTGTACTCAGTTACTCCACAACTCAATTACAAAAGTCTAGTAGCCTGGTCTATTAAATAATAAATAGACTGGGGCTGGAGAGACGACTCGGTTGGTGATGAAGAGGATCTGCTGTCTTCTCCTTCTGAGGGTACTATACCCATGAAGTACACAGTCATCCATGCAATCAAAACAGCCATACATATAAATGAAAATATATCATTGAAACTTAGAAATTCTTAAGTGGGTTAAATTCTTTAACATTTTTCCAACGAATGCATACAAATGACAAGTAAATGTTACCAAAATATGATTACTGTCATTAATCAACAAAGGAAGACATGAATTGAGACCATAACTAGACATCATCTTCTGTAGGATGGCTGTTGTCTTTTGTGTTCAAGAATTGATTCATTTGGAGTCCAAGCATTTGTTTTTCCCTAGGACCTTGTAGAGAATTAGAAATGGGTGTACATAGCATGAAGAGTATGTGTGCTAAATGAGGTGTTTTCTTTATCTGGTTTTCAAGTTCAAAGGACTAAGCAAAATCTGGTCTATTTTTCTCTTAACAGTCTCCCTATATGGGGCTGAAGAAATGGCTCAGTATTTAAAAGCACTTCCTGCTCTTTCAGAGAAATGGAGAGCAGTTGGTTCTGCCCTTCTAACGTGTGGGTCCTGGTATCAAACTCAGATTTTCCATCTTGTTAGAGATCATCTGAACCCACTGAGCTATATTGTTTGTCAAAAAAAATGAACTTTTCAAAAGTTTTATTTACTAATTTGTGGCAAGGAGCGGGGGGGGGGGAATTTGTTGCAGTCAGTTATTGGCCATTGTTTGGGTCTCTGATAAAGCTCATTTTAGCAGTCTTGCCCAGAAATGGCCTTTATGGGCTGAGCCATCTCAGCAGCACACTCACATACTTTTATCAATCACAACACAAAAGCCCTCCAATCAAAAGTCACACCAGGTGAAAATAGAACAGTCTCATATTATTGCACTCAATTTTCTACAATGTGTTTTATAAATTTCATACACTGTTTAGCCTCTTGGCAAGAAAATGATTTTCTTTGGGAAATGAGTTTAGTTCTGATACTAAATGATGGTTATCATAATCTGCTTATGTGATTGTAAAAATTCATAAAACTGGTTAGTTTAGGAGCAGCTAAAGCTGTGTTCACACTCTGGACTTGGAACTATCACATTCCAAGTTTGGTAAGTTTTTTCTATTAAGTAAAGTTTTCGCTATTTGGGAATTCAAATAACTATTTGAAATTTTTTGTGTGTGTGTATGTTAAGTGATTTGTGGTGAAGTGTTTTCAAGTTTTATTATATTGTTGACACGCTTCACAATATTTCTCCATAAGCAAAGCAAATTGTTGGGGATACTTTGAATTGTGAGGCAGTTATAAGTAACAATGACAAGTAGCTTTTATTGCAAATGACTTGTGTTTGTTCTCTTGTTTGTGTGTGTGAACCTGTACCATGGTTCAGGTACAGTGGTCAGAGAACAACTTCAGGAGTCAGTTCTCTCTTCCACCATGTGAGTCCTAGGATCAAGCACAGGTGTTCAGGCTTGGCTTCAGATGCCGTTACCACTGAGCCATCCCAACCTCTGAAATTGTCCTTAACACTCCTTGTGCATCTAGGCCTCAAATCTTCCCTTTCCAGCTCACACACCTTTTTAAATCACCACATTAGAAAGACTATAAAACATGCTTGAAAAAGAAATGATGACATAAAGATATGGTGATGAGAAAAGTTGATAAATACAAAAAACTTTCTACAAGATAAAAACCTTTCTAAGTTGTGCAATTCTTATCCACAAATGTGTCTAACAACCAATCAGTAATGAGTTGGTTTGGTCATAAAACAAACATCTGCAAAACAACAACATAAAAACTTCTTTTGATGAGAACGTTCTTTCAAATCTGTATTTCCCTAGTGTTTGTTCACTTCTCTTATTCTTCTGCACACACGGCATGTTGTAGAAAGTACTTCGTGATTGATGGGCTTTCAGCATGAGGTCAACAACCTCTCCACATAGTTTAGCCCTTGTCAGTTATCAATGGCTTCCCTATTGTTTCAACGACTCCTTGAAAAGATTAAATTAAGAGTGATCCTCCTATATACTGTGATAATGGAGTCCTTTGATCATTAATAAACTTGACCATCAATATGAATACTAACACCAAGAGGCATGCACAATGCAGTAAAATTCATTTGTAATGTAAGTTTTTGTTCAGACCCAATGGTTTGTGAAACTTTGATTAATAAACTAATGACTAAATTGTTTACTGAAATAGTTTACCTGAAATTTCTGGATTTAATAGAGCATGCTATCATAAGAATGAAAACAGTCATGTCAAAATGTTTAGTTTCAATAGCAAAATTCTGGTAAAAGTGACTCCAATTACTCACATTCCAAATTATCAAAGTATGTCCCTTTAAAAAAAAAAAAGATTCAAGATGCTTTTCCTCATGGTGTAAGATAGCCCAAATGGGAATTTCTTTTTTGGTATTATTTCTTTTTTGACACTTAAATCCTTGATGCTTATTTTTAAGAAAGAATCCTGTGTTGTACATGCCTGATTGACAATTATGTTACTGGTGATAAGGCAAACAGAATTAAAATGTCTTATTTTGGTTTTCTTAAGTTTGAGTTGATTATTAAGATACATGTAAACATGGAAACTGAGCATGGGTTTTCTGTCCTGAAGTTCTAGTATAAGACATACTGAATGCAACTGATTGCTGATCGATTGATGACAAGTATTAGATAGACAGATGATAGAGATATTTATGAAAATATTCTACTCAATGGCCACAAGCATGTTAAGAGGTACCATAAGATTATATCACCCAATAATGTTATAGCTCTCTTAGTCTTTGTAATAGAAGTTTGAATAGTGAAATCACTTTAGTGAGTTAGTCACCCGACTTAGAATATATTTTCACCATTACAGGACATCTGGCTTCAAATGGACACAAATGAAAAATAATATGAACTTCAAGAATTACGCTTTCAGGATTACAGTATTTAAGGGATGACATGAAATCAAGATGCAAAGTAGTGTCTCAGTGAGGAACTGAGTTTCCCACATTCTCATACTATCCAAGGGAAAAGGGATGTGTAAGAAGTACAAAGGGAGAAACGCATCAGGGATCTGGCCCAGCTGTTAATCCTATAAACTATGATACAAATCACCCTGCACAGTAGTGGCACAACTGTCACTGGGGTACTCAACTGCCCTCAGATTGAACTTGACTCCCACCCCACAAGAGGGAATTTATACCAGGAATCTCGATCCAGTCAGAAATCTTAGCTAATGAAATCTTAAGTCATAGGGGTGAATTTACTACTGTTGTTTATCTGAATTGTCATCACACAAAGCTGCCTTCTAAATATTTATGTTCATCCCTACAAATAAATGTTACCTGCAGGCTGAATCAAAGAAGCTTCTCTGTCTATGAAGTGAATGCTCTCCCTAGCCGCTCAAGTTGACAAGAATAAGTTATCAGCCCTAAGCAGAGCATTTATGCCATCACCTGTAAGGTTCTGGGACTGTTGAGGGATAGTGGACAGAAAGAATGCAAGAGTCAGTAGATAGAGAACGGTAAAATGCTGATCTCTGGGCTTGGCAGAGTCAACTCAGTGCAGCTGAAGTTGTCTACAATAGGCTACACAACACTGGTCAATCAAATGTAATTCACTGTTTGGGGAGGGCTCTATTTGGTCCTATTAGTTCCTACTGCAGTAGGGACAACTGATGGATGCTGGGGTTGAACAGTCTCTGCTTTCAGTTGTGTGTCCACCAAGCTTAAATGGATGATTCTGGTAGACATCAAAGAAGAGAATTTGAAAGGGAATTCCAGGGGGGGGGGCTGATAAGGATAGGAAGAAATTAAATGGCTAGAATACATTTTCTATGTCTGTGACGTTCTCAAAGAAAAGAAAATTAAATTTGCAAAGTAATTATTATTTCTTATTGTACTTCACTGATTTGAGTCTATATAATAAATGAATGGAGATCATGGTAAACAATTTTCTGTACTTTCTCACAAAGTTGGGCAAAGAAAAGATATGGCACCTAATAACAAATAATACACAGGCTAGCAGGAATGTTCTGATACTGAGGAAATCTTTTTTTTTTTTTTCTTTAATGTAAGGAAGAAAACAGACGACATATGGACAGCAGCAATGATATCACGATCAGAGCTCTTGGTCAAGGACTGAGATTCACAAGGAGTCAAAGATGTCTCCATTTTAGAAGCTTGAATAAAGGTGGAGAATCCAATTGGCAGGAACACAAGGAACCTCTGAGGAGTTTTCTAGTTTCCTCAAGAAAATCAAAACACATTGTAAGCTAAGGAAAGGATCAAAGTTGGAGTTTGGAGTGGGTGCTAAAGATAAAGTAGTGAACTACAATTTGTACAATTTATAACACAGAGAGAAAAACAGCTGTGGCAAATGCCATGAGAGATAACAAAGATTTGGTGTCAGAGAAACAAACTAGCTTCAAAATTAAGGAATAGAGGGAGGGAAGGAGAAGGAAGAGAGGCCTTGAGAAAAGATAAGGTTTTCATTGTGTCTTAAGGGGGGGGGGGGAGCCTAGAGAAGGCTGTGGCCCAGGAAGAATAGCCCCGCATAGTGGCAGAATGAAGAGATGCATGCATGCAGCCTGGCATATCGATGATCAGATTCCGGCAGCCAGTTCCAACCCACCTAGAATCCAGGCCTGAGAAGGACTCACAAGTGTGAGAGGAAAACTTTAGCTTCGTGCTGAGTTCTTAAGACTGCGCAAATAATTCTGTACTTCATTTTAGTGTAAGGGGATGCTCAGACCACCCATGCTATGCTTCCACATGGCATCTCTACTTTCATTACAATACTTTCTGCTTTATTACTTAGATTCTAATCACAAGTCTGTCGTTTTCATCATACTGATAGCTCTCCAAAATATAGTCCTCAGGCTTTTTATTTTTTTCCTCAGAACGTGATAAATGAATAATAAACCTAATGTTGTAAATTTTATTTTAAAAACAAATAACATTAGATGTATGGATATGCCTAGCAGCAATCATTGATTGCATTTTAAATGAAAGCAGTGGAGAGAATTGTAGCTGGGTAGAGAGTGGTTCATTTGTAAATCTTGGTGAGAAGACTCTAAATTAGTTGTAAAGTAAAATTATATGTATTTAATATGACTCAAACATAATGACAGCAAAATTCGTATTTTAGGTATTTGCCATCCTCGACACTCTCACCGTGTAAAACCCACAAGTAAGCAACTGAGATATAAAGATAGTTTTGTTTTACTACTAAGGAAATAAAATCAAGAGGTACTACTGGCCTTCTTATCCTGGTAAGTAGTCTTCTGGGTTTAAGGTACATGTCTGGACAAAGAGAAACCAACATAATTTACCTAAAATTACAAAGGAAATGAGAGTATTATTTAAATAAAGGACTCTGAAAAAAAATTCCTAGAGGGAACACAAGTATCTCCCACAATGGACCTCATCTGCATTTCTAAGGGGCCATCCTCTTCCACGTTCACATAATCCAAGTGGAGCTTGGATTATTGTGTGTCTTCTGGTCTGGCTAGTAGTGATACTTTCTTCCCTAGCCACAAAAGGTACTTTAAGGATGAGCCTGCATTCACACCTGTCAGAGCATTAGATGAAAACTTATAAGACTAATGAGAATCAGTCATCCAAGGGCTGTTGGAAGCCATCTCTCTCTCCAGTGGAATAAATACACTGTGGGAATAGAAAAAAAAACAAGGAGAAAGTCAGAGCATGGAGAGGAGATGGAAGGACATCATCTCATCTTTTACAGGCAGTAACACTGAAGCCAATGGTAGCTAAGAAGCCCTCCATTCATTACTTTGATCTGAGTGCTGATGATCCCCTCTAAATACTCTAATATTTAATTATAGCAATTGTAACTGCTGCTCATGGACAGGGAATTTGGAGTACCCGAGGCCATGATCTGACCCCAGAACCACGAAACCAAAAATTCAGCTGGGTAATGCAGGTAGTCCTTGGAGGCTGAGTTCAAGTTTATCCCAGGTTAGATGAGACCTTGTCTTGAATGACAAACAAACAAACAAACAAACAAAAAACCAAGGTAGATCTGAAAGGAGGATCTCCGGGAGATGATTAGATCACAAGGGCTTCCTTTCCCAGACCATGAAGCAATGGAGATTCAGAATGCATTTCCTCACCAGTCAGTGCAACATTCAGTGCCCCAACCTCAGCTTCTCAACCATCACAACTGTTGAGAAACATGACTGTGACGCTTAAGAGCTAGCGATTCCATTCTATTCTGTCACAGCTGGCTGAACATGCCCATTTACCCCTCATTCGTTTCAGTTTTGTATGCTGCAGTCAGAGGAAGCTGATTTGTACATGCTGCCCGCTGCCCAGGGGGTGATTGGAGAGAGATTCAGTGAGAAGAGAGAGAAGGCAATGTTGGCATTTCCCTGGATAAGGGAGATTAAAAAAACAAAACAAAACAAACACACACACACAAGAATGACTTGATAACCTTGATGATAAAGGTTTGAAAGTTTCCTTAAGTAAAGGAACACTGGATCCTAGCTGTAACTGCATCAGCCACGTGTCTTCTCTATGCAACAAAATATTCTGACAAAAATGACTTGAGAAGGAAAAGGTGTCTTTTGGCTCCTGTTTCCAGTCATCTGTGGCAGGAAAGTCATGGTGGCAGCTGGTCGGTCATACAACATTTGCCTTGGGGGAGAAGAGACTGATGGATGCTGCCACTGTCCTCCCATTATTCAATTCAGGACACGGCCCATACCAAGGCTCTGCCAACAGCTAACCAAGCCTTCCCATCTCAGTGAGTCTAGACCACCCTTCACAGCAATGGCAGAGACTGGTGTAATACAGATACCCTTCCCTCCTGTGTTCACTTCTCTCATAAGTGATTTTGATCCTGTCAGATTTCAGGTTGGCAAGCACTGCAAACCATCAATCAAAGTAATCACACAAACTAAAGAAATTTGTTTCTTCCCATGTTTTTGTCAGAGGGCACTGTGAAAACTCTACTGAATTAGAACTTGGACTAAATCCAGGTGAAAATAACAATTTCTTATTCTTCTACATACTTTGGGTTCCTGGAGAAAATTCACATTCGAATGATAGCTTAAAACCAATAGAAACAAAACATGTTTGCTCTAATTCTGTTTAATGATATTTTAATAACAATAAGCATTCAAGCTGTATCATGGAAAAATAAGGATTGGGGAAAACAGATAGGCTGAATACATGTTTATTTAGGGAGAGATAATTTACGACAGAGACAGATGACTGACACAGGTTTTCCCTGGATGTTCTCCATCTCTGTCCAGGAAGCAAGAGAGAGCTCCAGGGTTCCCGATACCAGAACTAGTTCCTCTATGTCACTTCCGCCCCTATCTCCACCCCCAATGGGCATGGTCAATGCAACAGGTGCGGGGCAGGTGGATATCTCACTACAATTCCCCTTTTAGTCTAAAGAAAAGATTTAGGTTTGATACAAAACTATACACAAAGATAGTGAAAATCATGCATGTTCTAAGAAAAGGAAAATCAAGAACACACATACTTAAGACCTACATATTTAGTACTAGGGTAAAGGCATAACAGAGATTTACAAAAGAATTGTCCTCAGTTGGAAAGCTTAAGTCTAGTATCCAATATTTCTAGCTAGGAAGAGAAAATAGTAATTGTGATTGTCTAATCTTCAACCTCATCAAAGACCTGAGAAGGAAAATAACGATACTAGGGTAGGCAGGAAGTGCAGATGGGCAGCTTCCAAATGGTGCAGCGAGGACAGAAACATCAGCCTACCTGACAGTCACCCAAAGTCTCACAGCAGAGTTGGGGCAACAAGCTTTGGCTAAGGCCTAGAGTATCTGACAGACCACTACAGAAGCAGGGAGGAAGAAAGGCTGTCTTAACCTGACTTGGCAAGGTTCAACAGTCTTCTATGTTTGTCTTCTGCAAGCACAGTAGGAGACCATTTCAGTGGTTGAGGTGGGGGCAGTTCCTTGCCCAAGAGGCCATTAGCAGAGGAGAGGATGGACGCCAGATGGAGCCACATCAGTGCCCAATGTATTTTTGGGAAATCCATGGTGTTGTCAAGAGCTATGTCTCATGTCAATGGAGTACTAATATTAAAACATTTAAATGCCATATTCTGAAGGTTTATGAAGTGTTTGAAGATTAAGTATCTATGACTAATCTCATAGGTATAAGAAACATGGGTGATAGATAATCTGTAATACTCAGGAGCCTAGCTATAAAAATAGTTGAAACTTCCCTGAGTAAAGCAGGGACAATTACTTCAGCAATATAACTGTGTACATATATATATACATGTAAATCTCTAAAATAGAGGTAGAGTAGAAATGTCTTGACCAGAGGTAGAACTGTATAGTGAAGCATGATAAAAATATCATAAATTGTATCCATATACAAAATGTTTCAAACATAAGTTAAGGTATACTTCCGAGAAAGGAATACAAACTTCATTTTACATAGGTTACAACATGTAAGAATCTATAACAATGTAAGTTGTATATAACTAATAATTACTAAGCTGGATTTTTCTCAGTGAGCTCCTCACCACTTAGGACTATACTGACAAAGTTTACATATATTGTGTGATTTAAAAATAAAAAGTACAGCACACAGATTTCAAAATTACTAAAACTGCATTTATGTAATGAAATTCCCGAACACTGAAACTAGTCATCTCTGCATATAATAACCTCTTTGCCAGTTTTATTTTATTTGAATTACTTTTCTCTTCACAAATTACCAAATTACTGGATTGTTGAGGCTTCCTTTTATGATATTTAAGGTAATTCAAAATTTTTTTAAAAATGTGCAAAATGGCACACAGTCAATTATTTGAAAGAGTAAACTAATCCCAAACTATGAATAATTCTTATTTCTAGTCCAAAATGAAAACAAGGACTGTGGGAAAGTTACTTTTAGTATTATGTTTTAAAAAAGATTTTTACGTCATGAAAACAATGTGTTTTCATGGGGGGGGGGGAGAAACTATTATGTTTCCAGAAATCTAGACTATTGTGGTAAGAAAATTCACATTTCAATGATGCAAATCACCACAAACTCAACAAAAACATATGTATTTATTTAATCAACTTTTAAATGCTAAGAACAGGGTCTGTGGCCAATGACGAGGAAGTCATGGCAAACAGCTCCTTTCTAAAGGGCTTCTGTATGCTACATTATGAACACAAAGCTGTCACTGATCTGTTGACAAAGTAATGAGCAACTTCAAGAACAACAGCGAAAAAACCTTGTTTCTAGTTTTTATGAACCTGGAGAGATGTTGACACATTTTGGGGCTACATCATTGAAACTTCTCAATCTACTTTAAGAGGAAGACTAGGGAGAAACTTATTTAAAAGAATCAAAGATATCACTTGAATAATAAAGTACTAACGATGATTAAAATCCAGTTTCTGTGATTAACAGCAGGGGTACTAGAATTTCTCTCTCCTCTCTCTCTCTCTCTCTCTCTCTCTCTCTCTCTCCTCCTCCTCCTCCTCCTCCTCCCTTTATTCCTCCTCCTTCCTAATACCTTCTCTTCCTTAGACAAAATAGCTTTACACCAATTCCTAACTCATTCAATTGTTCCCACATAGCAAGTGGCATTTTGTGTATCCTATGATCAACTCCAAGAAAGGGCTGTGATTGAGGAAGGGTGAATCTGTGGCTCCAGGTTTCTATCATCAGACTATGTCGTGGTAATTAATACAAGCATAGATATGGAATAGAGATGTATTGCAGAAAAATCCTAAAAATTGTAAGAAGCAATACAAAGGAAATTATGGTGTGATTTTTTTTCACTCCAAAAACCTTAAAATGCATTTTAATGTATGAACTTTGTAAAGAATGACTTTTGCCTTTAGTTCACATAGTTTCATTGTGTTATCTACTTTTAACCTTCTATGACAAGGAATGCAGTCCATTTCCTTTGAGACAGAGTCTTTATTGATGGCCTGAAACTCAGTGTATCTTGAGTGCCTGGTAAGTCTAGGAACCCACCTGTCTCCACTCCCTCAGAAGCGGGATTCCAAATCCATCCCCTCCACCTGGGCATCAGCTCTTCCTGCTGGTGAGGCAAGTAGTGGCCATCTGCCCAGCCCCTGATACTAATTATTGTAGTGCAAATAGAGAAGAGTTGGTGGAGCAAGTAGCAACAAAAATGCCTTTTCTTTACTAAGTCTGTAGAATAGAATAAAAAGCATAGATGGAGATTATTGCCTAACATTTAAAAAGTAGAGAACAAGAAATAGCCCTGGGAGGTATTAATTCGCTCACACTCATCTTGAAATCGATTTATACGTGACCTTATATGGGTGGTGGTGTTTTTTTCTTTTTAATTTCTCATGGATAAATCAATTCATAAAATAGAGATTTTTTTCTGTAACTTTAAGTTTTCCTTTTACATTTATGTGCAAAATTAAAGGAACATAAAAGTAGAAGAAAGTTGAAAGCAAGCTCAGTAATTTAAAGTGCTTCCTGCTCTTGCAAAGACCCCAGTCAGTCCCCAACACCAAAATGGCAACTCCCAACCATCTAAACTCCAGTTCCAGAGCATTTTACACCATCTGCTTACCTCTGTGGGAAACACACACACACACACACACACACACACACACACACACACACACGATATACATACATTCAGCCAAAGTTCTCACATACATAAAAGACACATATGTAAAAGTTTTAAAAGGCACAGGTGAAACGGAATGTGACTTCCATCATACTCTACTCCACAGAGTGGCTGAACCAAGATGAACCGGAAGCAGAAGATGCAGCCCTGGCAGATTCTCACTGATACTCACTTTTCTCAGTACCTATCTCCAGAACCCAAGTAGAGTCAAACAAAAGCACTGGGCTACTCTGGGCTCAAATTCTGTATTGTGAATTCACTTCATTCTTTTGACATATCCATGGATCATTTTCAGAAATTGCCATAACATTAGGATGTTGGCTCCCAGTGACCTCTGACAACGGTTTTCAAAGTAGGGCTCCTATGAGTGATAACAGCTGCTGTACATTGCTAATGAGAGCACCCAAGAGTGTGGCTACCCTGGGAAAACATCTGGAGCAACTTCAAAGTAAAAACAGAAAAAAAAAATGACCTGTCCACACTGCTTCTAGGACATAGGAGAACCAAAAACTATCTCCTTACAAAAGTATAGTTATAGATGCTCAAAGTAGTGAAAACAGCTCATCATGTATCCCAGGTCAAATTTTATATATAAACCTCACTTCACTTTCTTAATGCATTTTTGTGGCTTCAGAATAGGAAGAGAATATATCAATGGTGACAAATGCCCTTTATAAATGCTATTCAAATGTCATAATATTAGTACTAATAACTGCAATTATTAATAAAAATTTCACATCAGTTAATAAATATTATCCAAGAATCCTCTAAAAAGATATAACTTGGTACCTTGTTATGAATTATATATTTTAAGGCATAATTTGAATTACTATTTAAATTTTATCAAAGAATGGTGGTTTTGATTAGCAAGGAGATATCCATGGTGATTATTCCCAACTATAAACCTACAACTGGGATTAATCTCAGGCCACTTTCTCAAGGTTTACATGTTATTCTGGGAACTGGAGAGAAAAAACGGCGGTACTGAGAAACACACCACAGTGAACTCATTAAAAATAAATATTTTCATGTGGACTCAAAGTTAATAGCCTTTTCAAGATTAGCACATTTGTTTATGTACTGGTAATCTAAGGCCATTGAGTAAATTCAATTACTCTTCCCTGAAAATGTATTCTGCAGAACTGACTGCTGATATGTTCAACATGGTTTAATAAATTCAGCTAGTTTTTCTCTAAAGTACATTAAGGTAAATCACCAATAAGCTACATTAATTCATAAAGTTTTCTTTAATTGTGTGTGGGGAAGGGGTAGGCATGAACATGGTACACTGTACATATGCAAACCAGAGAACACGTTGCCAGGGTCAATTTCCTACTTCACTTCAGTTATCCATCACGTAGGTTCCAGAATCAACAATAATCACTTTTGCCTACAGAATATTCCCAATAGCCCAGATAACTGTTATCCTTTTAAACACATTATGAAGTGAACAAAATTTTATAATTAGTTAAATTAGTTAAATATGAAACTGGAAGAATTTATTCATGAATGACAAAAGCTTGTGCTGTTTTCCTCTGCAAAATAACATGGGATTGAGATTCTGAGGTGAACAAAAGTCCCTTTTGTGTAGCAGATCAGCAAAGAGTTGCCCAGTGTGTCATATCTTCATATACTTTACTGAGTTACAGAGTATGAATCCACAAATTCTATGTATCAGGAATTCTTATAAAGGTGCAGCCACAAACAATACAAAAGAATTCAATGATATCCTCTACCCAGGAGAAAGAACTGACCAAAGAAGAAGATGGGCTGGGGCTATTACAATCCCTGCTCTTGGACCTGGGGCTATAACTCAGTTGATTGAATGCTTGCCTAGCATGCACAACACCCAAGGTTTGATCTTCATAAAGTAAGTGTGGTACTACACTCCAATAGATAACCTTAGAACTCAGGAAACAGAGACAGGAAGCTCAGAAGTTCAAGGTCATCCTCAGTGTCATTAGGAATTTTGGGCCAGCCTAGAGTACTTGAGACCTAGCTAAAAGGGTAAATCTTACTTATTCAACTTCTTTGGAACTTAAAATTTTGAAAGAATTTTCAAAATCATTTTTAACTTCAGAAAACTAAAGTACAGGCTTAATACTGTCTTCCTTATGGGTTGTTGCAAGAAGATAAATAATGGATATATTGATAGACAATAAGCAGATAGATGGTACACAGATAGAGATAGATGATAGATGAGAGGTAGGTAGATAGATAGATAGATGATAGAGAGGTACATTAGATGAAAAGATACATAAATGATAGATGGAAAGATGACAGATAATTTATTTTAGTACAAAATGAAAACTATATAAATGTCTGCTTTTGTTGTTTGTTGTGCAACAGTTTGAGCTATTTTGATAAGTCAGAAATTGTGTTGTAATTTTAATTTAAATTCCTTTCTACAATCTAATTTTAATATCATCATATGTTGTTAATATCTAAGCTCTTTAATTCTCTCTAGTAAACAAGTATTGAAGTCTCTTTCCAATTGTAACTATTTTTAACAATTGTGTTTCTTATGGGTTTCATTATGAGAATCATTTTAAATGTTCTTACAATACAGTTTTATCACTTATATTATTGTACACCATTTCAATATCAAACATGTTTATGGTTATTAATAAATATGGTCTTAATTTTACCTTATTTTCTTAATAGCTATGGTTGCATGTCCCAAACATACCATAATGCCATAGGATTTCATGAGACAGATGAAACATGCTTGCTTTCTCTGGGTTTATAGTAAGTGTGGGTTACAGATGTTAATTTCATGTGCTATAGAGAATTCTAGATGCCAGGATAATATACTAGTGTTTATTTTTTTATTAAAAACTGAAGACTTTAACAGATAAACATGAAACTGGTAAAAAGTGTCTGTCCTGGTAATACTGTAAATAAGATAGAGAAGCTGATAATCAGAATAGGTATCATGAAAGGTGGCGAAACTTGAAATCTTAAAAAATAATTTACAAAATAATTACAACTAACATTAAAGAACTTTGATCCAATAGACATTTCTTCTCCAAACAAAATAATTACAACTCTATGGATTCCTTATGGACATCCCCTCGGTGAGAACAGACTGACCTCTTTCCTATTGGAAATCCAAAGCCCTCTTTTATTAATAGCTCCCACAAGTTCCAATGGACATCACTTTTACTTAACAGAAGGATTTACCTTATAAATCCATTCTTAAACCTGTTTCTCCTACTGTGTTTGTGAGTTAATAGCCATCTCAGTGTTCAAGAATCTCTAGAAATAATTGGTACCTTCTAAACCTTTACTTTAAACTAAAGTGAATCTATTTTTATTTCCTCTAGACAGGAATGTTGCACCTGTTTCCATCATTTGACTTCCTCATGAGGCCTGCTTTGGGCCATACCCCATCTCTTGACCTTCCTCTTAATTATCACACCCCCTTGTATTATTACTTTTTCAATGCTGCCTGTATGAATTGATCCATCCCTCTGATCAAATACCTAAGTAAGCCAACTAAAAGGAAAAAAGAATAATTTGGAGTCACAGTTCTGAGGTCTTGTCCACTGTCATGAGTATGCGTACTGCATGACAGCTCAGACCACAGTGGGAAGGAAACAGAGAGAATGCCTGCACCAGCTGATAGGTTTTTCCCTTTTATTCTATCTGGTCCCACAGCCTATAGGATGTTACTATCCAGCCTCTGGGCAGATTTTGCCATCTGTGGAAATCTGTTTGCAGACACCCCCCAGAGCTGTCATTTGCTAATCTGAAGATCCCCATTCCAGTTAATTGACAAACACCATTAAACATTACATTGTCCCTAAAATAAATTTACTAAATCACAACTTTGATCATAACTTTTCTCCACTTCAGTAAAAACATTTCTTTCCCAACCAATAATAAAGTTTAATATATTTAACTTTGCTTTAAAAATCCATATGCTGGTCTAGGGATATAGTTAAACTTCAGAGCACACATGAGACCCCAAGCTTAATTCCTAGCAAAACAATTAAAAAAGAAAAGAAACAAGCAAACAAAAAATTAAAACACATGCAATATTATTTGTTTTTTTAAATGTTCTATGAATATTTACTGTGGTTATTTGAATGAGAATGGCCTCCATAGACCTATATGTGTGAATGCTTGGTCCACAATTGATACACTGTTTGGGTAGGATTAGGAGGTGTGTCCTTGTTGGAATTGGTGTGTGAATGGGGGCGGAGAGGAGGGTTTGAGATCCAAAGCTCACACCACACCCAGTCTCTCTACCCTCAACCTCCTTCCAGCTGCCTGTGGATCAGAATGTAAAACTCTCAGATACTGCTCAAGTGCCATACCTGTCACTTCCCGCCATGATGATCATAGCTGAACCCTTTAAAACTAGAAGCAAGGGTCTAATCAAGACATTTAATAGCATCAAGTTAGAAGCCTCAAGATAAAGAAAACAAGAATTATGCTTTTGAGCACAAAGAAAATGATGGTTCATTGTGGTGATATTCATATCATTTTAGAAAGATAAGTAACCATGAAGGTTTCAATATGTGTTCATAATTTTTAATCTCCTGTTGATAGTGTCTACTGGAGTTTTGAGTCTATGAAATTCCCAGTCTGGCCTCTGATGTTTTGAAGCTTATGTAACTAAGACACTGCACAGTAGACTTACACTCTTCCTTAATAATGGGCCTAAAGAAGCTGACACCACACCTTCATCTGCACAGCTCTTCCGGGCACCACCTTTGCTGGTTCCACCAAACTCTGTCTCAGGCATATATTTGATTGCCTCACTGAAATTGCTACAAATTTTAAATACCTCAAGTATTGGTTATTTTCTTCTGTCTCCTTTATTTGCTTGGAAATTCTATGAGGGCAGAGCTTATTTGTAGCTTAATCATCTAACTCAATATCTAGCATATTGTGGTATCTACAAAACATTTGCTAAACAATGCAAAACAAAGACATGAAGTGAACATGCAAGACACCATATAAGGGAAGGTTTCTATGCCACCTATTTGCACAGCATCCGCTTTGCAGTTCAAACCCCAATATATAAACCAGAAGAGTCAAACTATAACAGTCATTTAGCGAAGGTAATAACTGCTTCTGGAAATATTTACTTTGATCTAAGCACTCAACATTTTCCAATCCTTTCTACAAGTGTAGGGGAAAGCAACTCATACTATGTGTGTTTTATGAATAAAGAAATTGAGGAGGGAGCTCATGTTTTGCTCATCAGCCACATAGTTAAAAGCCAAAACCCCTATGTTTGAGAAGCATTATCTGACTTTCAGAGTGTTTGTGTCAAAGCACAATTTACTCTAAAAATATAGGAAAATCCCTCTGTGTGTAGGCATCTTTCTTAGTATCTTAAATAAAGTTAGATTTGAAAACACAGGCAAAAGTTCACCCTTCAAACTGTAAATGCAGCACACAGGAAAGTGAGGTACTTCCTGATCCCTGGCTCTCTGACCTAGAGTTACAAATAGTTGTGAGCCAGCAGGTAGGGACCGGGAATTGAAATTGTGTTCTAACTGCTGATTCATCTCTCTAGCCCACACAGTTAAACATTCACTCCAATTAAAGAGCTGAGCAAAACTTTCCAGCCTATTTATTCATCATGAAATGGAGAAATGAAAGACATGATCATAGTAAGCAGGTCAAAGCAGTCACTTTGACATACTGCTCAGCAACAGGTGTTAATCAAAGTGGGGTGCTATACAAGAGGACTAAAGAAGGAACACCATATCACTCTAAGAACTTTGAGGGTAGGTCCCGTGAGGCAGCTGTGGCTGTGCCTGGCTTTACTCCTGAGAGAAATTTAGAAGCTAGTTGCCAATGTCAAGACTTTAACTACCCCTATGGCCACGGAGCAGAGAAGAGCTGTTCTTCCTGACTTGTAGGTTGCTCAAATTGTAGGTGTTTTCTTTTTTGAGAAAAATAATTGTTATTATTAATGTTTTAAATTATTAAGATTATTTTTATGTGGCAATAATGGTAGGACAAATATTGAAAACCAAAATATGCATTGAACTTTGAAAGGAAACAAATTATTTTTTATTATAATGGTAAATTACACAATTACCTAACAGAAAAATATAAGCAGACCTTTGCAGAAAAAATAATATTAAAATACTTCAGATAAGCTTTGCAACACTTAAAAAAATAATGCGTTAAAAAATAATGATGAGCTGGGGCATGGGAAGAATGAACGCCTAGTATGTACTAGTATGTACAAGACCATAGCATCAATCCTTGCTACTACAATTTAAAAAAAAAAAAAAAAGCTAACAATCGAGTCAGGCATGTTACACCTAGGATGGCGAGGCAGGATGCCAGGATTCCAAGGCCAACTTGAGCTGCATTGTATGAGACTCCATCTCAAAAACAAGTGAATAAGGAAATAAAAGACAACTTCAAATGGAGTGATGACAGTCTGTATGAGAGTGGTGACAATAAGGAATGGGCAACAAACAGTGTTGCCTTCAGGGTGATCAGTAGTTTTGGTTTTCTTTGGGGAAGTACCACTATAATCCAAGTGAAAATGAAATTAAGCAACCAGGTGGATAAAGCTGTACTTTGAGGGACGGTGGCTAACTGTGACAAATCTAAGCACTGTTGGGATATTTCTCCTTCAGTCCCCACCACTCTGTGACAAAAGTGTCCATCTCATACAACGACTGACTGAAAGAGGCTCTGGGAAAAGCCAGAAGTAACTAAGCATGGCTAGCCTTCAAAAAGAAAATTTTCGAATTCCAGAGGCTCTACTTTTAGCCTTCAAGAAAAGAACGATAAAGAGTTTGAAGTGATTAACCAAGCCAACCACGCCAGCCTTCTAAGTTGTCTAAACAACAAAACGCCCCAAATGAACACGCTTTCTGGGTCCCAGATCCCCGCTTTGGGCTGCGGTCTAGCTCATGCTAACACTGCAGGCATTTTCAAGCAGCACTGCATTCCTGCCTGGGCTTGGTGGAGACTGAACTCTTCTCTTCATTCCTGCAGTCAAAATATCTTTAATGAAATCTCTCCTGTAGATTTGAACTTATTTGCCATCAGGGAGTGAAGAGCAGCCCAGGGACTTTTAACTTAATTGGGGTGCAGGCCTTTTGTTTGGCCCCACTGCAGCTTTGGCAACCCTGTCCTGTTGCTGCAGTCTGCCTTGAGCTTCCCCTCAGACTGCAGTCAGCAGAATGAGAAATCAGGAAAAGTGCTGATGCCTGAAACACTGCAGCCCAAACCGCTTAATTAATATACAGGTTTAATGCACTTGGTGATTAAAATTTAATTCTTTCACGACATACAATAGAAACAACTCCTCTTGTAAGCATTTAATCCACTGCAGCCAAGAAGGAAGCTAAGCAGGGAATTGAAAGGGGCTCTTCCTCCTTCTTGAGCATCCATCACCCCAGTGACCAGTGAAATGACAGCATGGGCTTTGCCCTACTTGATGGAGCACTGTTCTGGCTCAGATTTCTCTTTGCTGGATACAGATTTCCTTTCAACTGTATCGTGGAAAACCTGTGCATGCAAAGATATTCCTCTTTATGTATTAACAGTGCAATATAACCAAGGCCACAAAATTTTTAAATGCTCCCAGACTGGAGCCCATGAGTTTGTTCAGGTCAGCAGTTTCTGTGGGTTTCTCCAGCCTGGCATTGACCCTTTTGCTCATCACTTCTCCCTCTCTGCAACTGGATTACAGGAGTTTGGCTAAATAAATAAAAAATTGTCAGGGCCAGTGGACAAGGCTGTGCATATGTGTGTGTGCGCGCCCACACACACACACACACTTAAAAATTAAATTTAATACGAACTTTAAGGAAATGAGGATATGTGCAGGTGTGCACATGCAGAGACACAAAATAAAATTTAATGAAAATTTTCAGGAAAAGAAGATTTTTTGAGCAAATGTTCTGTGGTCAAAACCACCATAGTTTTCATTCTTTTGGGACATGTATAAAATGACTGGCTACTTTTTGGTTAAATGCATCTGCCTTAGTAAGTCTTGTCACTTACTTGCTGTATGAGACAAGGTGATCTCTTTCTCTCTCCTCACAGTCTTATCTCATTTGTATCTTGAAGATAATCATTTTCTTTATCCTTCGAGTGTTGAAATAATTAAATGAGCTATACATCAGCATAAAATACAAGCATCAAATTATTCTCGTACCATGATAGGTGACTTAAAAGAACATTTCATACTGGAAATCGAATCCACGGCCTTATAATCATTAGGCAACCACCCTCCTATAAGGAATAAGGTTTTTCCTCCCGCCGCCAGTCTTGTCCTGCCGCCACACCAGCCCCAATTAACACACAGAGATTCTGTATTAGGTATAATTCTGTTGGCCTGGTACTAGTTTCTTATCGGCTAGCTCTGTCTTAATTATTAACCCATTTCCATGTATTTCCACGTGGTCTTACCGAGAGCGGAGGAATGGCGGTTCTGTTCTCTCCAGACTCTCCATCTTGACCCCTTTACTACTTCCTCTTTCCTCCTTGTCTCCTAGTCCCTCCTATCTTCCTTTCCTATTGGCCAACAGTGCTTTATTCATTAAACAGTATGAGAAACATATACATAATGACAACTCCCATCATCTCCTCTTTTCTGTCTAAATAAAAAGTAGGGTTTTAACCTTAACATAGCAAAATAGATAACACAACAGTTATCCAATAAGAATCCAGTTAGCAATATTTACTCCATTAACATTTAGCAAGATTAAATATCCTATATTTGTGAGTCTAAATATCCTATATTTGTGAGTCTAAAGTCATATATGTAACTTATCTTTAAGCTTAACTAAGGAAAACAATAACCATAACTATCTGTCTTCAACTCCATCAAAGACCACAGAAGGATAATATATAAACTCTAGAAATGACAGAGACAACTCACTGCCTGGTCACCCGAAGTTCTTCTGTAATCTTCCATCTTCAGCCCATAGGCCATAGTGTGTATGGCAGACTCTTCAGCAAAGCAATAAACTTTAAACTGTCTTCTTGTATTGGCGGTTTCTCAGCCTCTTTTTTCTCTGTGTCCTGCAGACTGTCTGGCAGCCTCTTCCATGAAGCTGTAACTCTGTAGCAATGTCCATCTTGAATCAGCAGTCACTTTTCTGTAGGTCCTGCATGTTCAGTTTATACAGCATAAAGTCAAACAGTCCAGACAAGAGCAGTATCTTGTCTGGCCATATTGGAAGCAAACTCTATAACGAGTTTCTTCAATGTCCATCTTCCTTTCTGACAGGTGGTGTTGCCAGGAACAATTATGTCTCATTGTCAAGAAAAACCCTAAACCATTTTAAATGCCATATTCTGTAGGTCTTTGAAAGGTTTGAAGAATGCCTATCTATCTCAAATACATCTCTGCATATCTAGAAAACCTAACTCACCTAGCTATAAGTTTTGACTATTCTAGGTAACTATCTAAAATCTGTACTAAATTATACATTACATTTTTAAATGAGCTATATAAACACAATACATAAACAAGAAGAGAAATACACATATCACAACACCCTCCCACTGAAATAAATCCCAGGCCTTTTTTGTTTCTTTGTTTTCTTTTTAAGAATTATTGTGTAGCCTAGCATTGAACTTTCACCCAACATTCCCTGGCCTTCTGAGTAGCTGAGATAACAGGCATTGCTATTGCACACATCTTTTTACATATTCTAGAACCTTCTTGCCAAAATCTGATGAGGGTTTCACTAAACCAAAATCAAGGTGTCAGCAGAGATATGTTCCTTTCTGAAGACTCTTTTCTTCAGATCCATAAAAAATGGCTTCGATTCATTTTTACTTAAGGTCTTCTGAGGTTCAAGTCATAGGACCTAAAGAGCTAAGGGATGGCTACTATAGGATATTTGGTGTTAAGCATGGATGTCTTATCTAAATAACAAGAGATTTCATCTAAGGTGTGGTTACTAAATGTTTGGAGAATTAAGGAAGAAAGTAAGTCTGTTTCTTCCCTGTATCACGATAAAGAAGTCTTGCCATTTTCCCTTTTTGGTTGGGGTATTTAAGAAGATTGAAGAATAAACTTGGGGCATTCAGTATTCACTGGATTGCCCTCCTGACTTTATTCTGTATCTCTATCTTTTTGTAAGTATCTTTACCTGATGTTTCTCAATCCATACTCCCCTCTCAGGTATGTATCTAGAAAGTCAGCTGGATCCAAAGTCCCCCAAAGCCTCGTAACTACAGATTAGCACCACAAAAAGAGATAAATAGAGACTCTATGAAAATCTTTTTTCTCTCCCACTCTGTGTTCCAAGGACATCATTTCCCTGGCTCATGATAGACATCATTTGTGTTCAAAGCCCACAGTGCCCAGGAATCAAATTGGACCAAATCCTCCTACTGCTCTTAGTGACCACATGCTAAGGTCACAGCTGGAATGAAGGTTAGTTTGTAAGACTCCAAGGACTAGTCTGGGCCATCAGAAGGTGAGGAAGTAGGGTCATTACTGGAATGGTGCTGAGCCTATAATCCCAGGACTTGAGAGGCCCAGGTAGGAGAATTGCCACAAATTAGAGGCCTGAGATATGTGGTGAGTTCTAAACCAGCCTGGGCTACTGTACAAAATTCTCAGAATATCAATAAAGCAAGCCATCTCAAGACAGAAGAAAGCTTGTTAATAAGTAGAAGTGAAAGAAACCTAACTAATGTCCACATTACTAAAATTTTCACCCTCACATACTAGTGAACTCACTTCCAAGAATTTGTGTTTAAATATATTCTAAGATTTTTATTTTCCTATAAAGATGCCATTATATTTTCATGCAGATTCCTTATTAGGAGAGGGAGGTTTCCCTCTGTCCTGTTCATTGCAATTTATGTAGAAGCCTTTCTGACCTGTCCCCTCTGAATGCCAGTAACACCTCCTCTCCCTCAATTATGACAAACAAAAGTGTCTTCAGATATTGCCAAATGTCCCTGAGGGTCAAAATTGCCTTCAGTTGAGAAACAGTGCTCTGAATTAAAATATATAAGCTGTCTAATTAATGGATACATATTTGAAGAATAGTATTAAAAAAATAAAAACTGGGACCCATTGCCAAACTGTTCATGAAACAATGAATCTGTTTTTGAAATACACAATATTCTGCTCACATACATACCCAATACAGTAGTAAACTGAAGAGAATATACACATTCTGAAGTTTTTATTTGTCTGATATATTTGTTTTCCCAGAAATGTCATTTTATCATCAGTTCCCCCAGGTATGTAGGTGATGTGAATGGAATACAGAGAGAACAGAGGAGCAAACATGTGTGGCAGTCTGTGTACTAATTTTTTCCTTCTATCTGTGAAATGTCAATAAGGTTTTTTTATAGAGAGTTCTATCCATCATTGCCTTTCAAGTTTCAGGCAAACATTGGATTTCTTATAGCTAGAGGTTCTATAAAGAAACTCTGAGTGATTGACTGTATTCAAGATTGAGAAGAAGAAAACAATCCCCAAAAAGCCTTTTGTGCAACAAGTACAGAATGCTTCCTTCTTTCCTAGATTCAAATAATTCTCCTTCATATTCACTCCTAACACTCAACAAAGCTTGTTTCTAGTATCTCTATAAGTTCATCTGAATTTGAAGAAAAAAAATAATTTTCTTGTAATCTTCTGTGGTTGAAATTGATCTTTAAATAAAGCATACTATGAAAGTACATTGGTGTTTTCAATTGCCCAACTTCATGTTGGCTCTCAAAATATTTTGAATAGATATAGTTCCAGATTTCTAATCTATTATAAGATAAAATAGTACACTAGTTGAAAATACACACTAGTTGTAACAATAATATTTAAAGTGGTAAAACAAGAAATTTGGAATTAATAAGTAATTGCCTTAACATATCTCTAAATTTTATGTATAAAACATAGATGTACTGTGACTATTCTATAAATATTAAATTGAGTAAGGTAAAATAATCCACTACAGAACTTAACTAAACAGTCTGACCATGCAGCCTCCAGCAGTAGGTCTGGCCAATATAATACACAGCTATAAAAGGCCTCTGCACACATTGGACAGGCTCCAGTAATTACTGCAAAAGATGAGACAGTTTGGAATATGGCATTTTTTATTCACATGTTATGGCCCAAATGAGAACATCTGCCTAAAGGCATTATGGGCATGCCATCTGCTCTTTGGCTAACTCACCTTCTCTGAATAATGAGAGATAAACTCTTCTTGGAAAAATACATAGAATTTTAAATAAAATGTACCTATCATGTCAGAGGTAAACTTAATAATAAATTATCACTTTTTGAAATCTTGTTCTTGTCACAAATATTAGTAGATGCAATTTCATTTCATATTTGACCACCAATAGTTATTTCTTTCTGATAGTCCCCAGATGTACAATGGCAAGCAAACATGACATACTGCAGGGGAAAGGGTGCTCTCACATAGATAACAAAGAGGCACACTACTATACACAGCATGTCAAACTGTATTTCTAAAGATAGCCACAGAATCCTTTCCATCTCACACAGCTTTGTTCTTCAGCATCCCCTAATGCTTCTCCAAGTGAGAGGCAGGGCCTGTGTCACATTCCCTTTGAATGTGGACAGTATTGTTGTTGATATCCAGCTTTAATCCATAATGAGCAGATATGTGACCAGCATCAGTGCTAAGAGTGATAATGGTACAACTACATGGTACCTATGATGCTTCTGTCTTCTCTGCTTAATTACTTGCTTACAACCTTCAGCTTCCATACAAGTCACCCTTCCATACAAGTCATGCCATTTGGAGAAGCCAAAGATCTATACACATGATGGCAGTTCTAGACGTTGAATATCTGCATTCCAGTACATTCTTACAGTGACTATAAATCAAGAAACACTAGACACTAGACATTCTTCCCAATTGTTAAACCCTGTATGTGTTCATATACATGTTTTTTTTTATCTATAGGTGCTCATATTTGTGTAGGTTATGAATGCATGTTTGTGTGGCGGTCAAAGGTCAGACTAGGGCATCTTTCCCAGGAGACATCTACTTGGGTTTGGAAACAGCACCTCTAAGGTGGCCTGAAACTCACACATTCTGCTAGGTGGACTGGCCAGTGCTTCCTTCCTGGGTTGTTAAGCTCTGGGTTGTTAAGTATCTGCTGCAACAGGAAGCATTTTCTGTGGATTCTGGTGGTCAAACTCAAATCTTCATGCATGCCAAGCATGTATTTTACCAACAGCTATCACTCCAGGTCCCATTATTAAACCTCTTTCATATAAGTTCCCCTGATATTTTAGAACAAAGTCCATATCTCTTCTCCCCTTCAGAAATCCCTGACTCACAAAATCCATGAGCATATTCATTTTATGCAGTCAAATCTGGGCTGATTTGTTTCAAATGGGAAAACCATAAGCAAACAAGCTTCAATATTCTATTTATGGTGAATTTAACAAGAACATCAAACCATGGCTGCAATGAACATAATTGGCATTACATAATCTGGAAGGTAAAATTGAAAATCAGGTCCTTATAGATTTTGCTTTGACAAAGCCTTAGGTGATTTTCTTACTTTATTAAAGCTGTTTATACTAAACAATAAAACTGATAAGTTCTGAAGTTTGGGCAAATGTCAGTGGATTCAAGAGATTCCTTTTTCTTTTGAAGATAAATTAATTGGGGCTGTGAAAATGGCTCAAATAGATGAAGAATGTGATGTCCTCTTGTGAGGCTGAACGAGAGTGAGGGCCACTTGCATGCCAGAAGAGTATGGTGGTTCAACTGTAATCTCATCAGAGACAAAATGTGTTGGCAAGCTATCAAGCTATGCTAGGCAAAATTGTCACGCTCCAGGTTCAGTAAAAGACCCTGCATCAATAAAGTGGAGAGTGGTCCAGTGATTGAGAAGACATTACATTTCACCTTCAGACCTGCACACACATGTACAATCACACATATGCACCATCTCACACACACACACACACACACACACACACACACCCTATACACACTAACCTACATACTGTCTACTAATACACACACACATACACATATGATAACATGCACACTGCACACATAAACACACAAAAAAACATACAGAACATTAATTGAGGATGAGCTGCACGTTATAATGTCTTTGCCCATACAGTACAGCATTCTTGCCAGCTTTCCCAGGAAGAATAAGCTGCTTTACTTTCTCTTCCAGTGTTTGAGTACCTATACCACAGAAAGTTGAGCAACATGGCTATTGCCCTCTCATCTACTCTAAGAATGCCCTACGCCCACAGAGCCTTTAAATTCATTACTTCCAGGATTTCATTTTAGTGGGCTGATGACCTTGAGGCTTTAAAGCTACTTAGTATAAGAGGTCTTGTCTGCATTAATTAGCTATTTATGCTGGCCTTGGAAAGGACTAGAATTGAATCAGTACCTTCCTTGCAACACTGAGTACTGAAGCCTAAAGTCTACATTTGAGAGAAATTTTTTCAGTGAAGAGCATAGTTTCCATGGCTGTCCTGCTTGTGCTACTACACTCTGCGAGACCCTGTTCTAACTGAAGAGCTGTGCATGATTTTCCTAAACTCAGTGGGCTTGTTTTTATACCTCAGAACTTCCTGAAAATTTCCAAAGCTCTTCCCTTTTGAGGTGCCATTTTCAAATTATTAGTGGAAGATAACTTAAAGATACTCTTCTTGGTGTGATGGTGGGCAATCATGTAGTCCCTTTTGGGGTCATGTTTCATAGCAGAAAAAGCTAAGCAATAGCAATGCCTGGTATCTTCCACCTCTCTTTCTCCCTCCCTCCTTCCCTCCCTCCCTCCCTCCCTCCCTCCCCCTCCCTCTGTCTGTCCCTCCCTCCCTCTGTATGGAAGGGCAGGTTATCCCAAAGGAGCTCAGGAAGCAAAGCTAACCTGGGGACCCAGGACAGAGTAAGGCTGACTTATTAGCCTGTTCTCTGATTTAAAATTGATAACTATTGTTACTGTTACTTTTTTCCTTCCAGTGGAAGGACTGGGACATCAACGTAGCCACAAGTCCTTCAACCTGCAACTTTTCCTGCCTACAAGATGCACTAGGTAAAGATGGTGCAGAAATTATGGGAGTGATGCACGAATGACTCAAGACAGTTGAACACACACACCCTGAGAGGAATCTCACCCCTGAGAGCTAGGACCCAGAAATGGAATGCCCCAGTCACCTAGAAAAGAACCAAATGCAACTGGTAAAAGAAAAAAGCGAAAGAAATGATTCCTAATGATACTCTGTTATACTCATAGATTGAGGCCTAGGCTGATTGTGACTGTTATCCTGTTATTTTTAATTCTCCAACTAAACGATCATTCTGCCTGGCACTAAATACCAATTCCTAATGGAAAGGGAGGTGGGGATAAAACAACAAATTAATAGTAGACCGACCTACACAATACAAGATAATTCACAGAGCAAATTTGCTAGAAGACTATCTCATTCCTTCATTCCACGATTCTCACCCAAATTTAGCCTTCACAAGACATCCAGCTCTGTCTTATGTGGACTCCACTGATGGGAGATGTAATTCTGTATATGTTTCTCATACTGGTTAATGAATAAAGCACTGTTGGCCAATAGGAAAGGAAGATAGGAGGGACTAGGAGAGAAGGAGGAAGAGGAAGTAGTGAGGAGGAGTCAAGATGGAGAGTCTGGAGAAAGCAGTATGCCGCCGGCTCCCTGGTAAGAGAAATACATAGATCAACAGAAATGGGTTAATATTTAAGACAGAGCTAGCTGATAAGAAACTAGTACCAGGCCAACAGAATTATATCTAATACAGAGTCTCAGTGTGTTAATTGGGGCTGGCGCGGCAGCAAGACCAGACTGGCAGTGGAAAGAAAAAACATACTCCTTACACTCCACACCATTCCAATCTTGGAGCAGTTCTCATGCCTCTGCTAAGTCAGTTTCTACATATCTTCTCCTTAGGATATCATATATCAATGACTTTTCTCCAATAAACTTAATCCTTAGACAAACTGAACATATCATTCTTATTTTTATGTCATCTTGCAGTAAAACTATTTCTTTTGGACTTTACACGGCTATCACTGGCGTGCTCACTGCTGTCATGGCTGTCACTGTCATAGTCACTGCTATCTTGAAATAGAGAAAATCAGCCACACAGGACCCTTGAGTAATCAAAGCCATTAAATCCACTCGTGGAGCTAGTGGGATCATGTGACTCATGAGGACCTCAGCAGATCCCCACAAGATCTTCATGAGGCCTTTTCCCTCCCCAGGATGCTAATCACTATTGTAATACAGGCAAGCAATTAGCTAGAATGAATATTCTCGGTGGTATAGAATTCCATGGGCCACCTAAAGGACTTCCTGGTGGTGTACCTGTCCATAGGTTCCCTACATTCCTATAAGCAATCCTAGTAAACTCCCTGTTTGGGAAGGAAATCTTTCTTTAGTTTTGGGGTGCTCTATCTGGGGTGAATATTTGTTTCCTTATTTGTTCCCCCCAAATACAACATTTGTAAAAGAACATTAAATATTAAAGGCATACTAAAAGTGTTTACTAATTTTAGGTATAAATATTACAGTAGACACGATTATACAAATACCTATCCTTCTAGTCTCTTGTCCCTTATTCAATTTAACACTAATGCAAATAGCTCTGTCTAGAGCCTTAGGATATTACTTGATAAAATTAGTTATCAGCTAACCTTTTTGAGAAAGAAAAATGTTTCCTCTATGCTTTTAGTTCAACCTCTTAGGACTTATGAATTAAACTAACAAAGAACAGAGTAATTCAAATTCACGAGTTAATTAATATTTATATAAATGAATGATAAATCATGAAGTGACTAGGATATAAATATTAGTACTAACAGAACATGAAAAGTATTTTAGTAAAAACTGCTCATGCAAATTCACTTTGGTATCAGCTCCCCATTTTCCTAATGAGTTCTTTTTGTCCCTAGCAGAATATGGGGCACATCTACCTTGAGGGGGAAATTTCTTATTCCACTTCTAAATAGATAAGGCCACAGAAGTATAGCTACATCTGATGAATGTGAATTTCCTTCAGCTCCAAATTGTCCTTATGCCAAAGTGCCATATTCTGATCACCTTACTTTAAAGTAGAGATATTATCTTGTAAGCAATTTGAAACACAAAGAATGATTTAATTTGCCACTCTGTTTTGAAAGTGTACAAAAAGAGAGATAATGAATTTCTCTACTTCTAGAAGCTACAAAATACCTGCAGTCAACAAACAATAAGTAGTGAGACTGTCAATCCTGTAGTGCCATAGAACATAAGTCTGACATTACAAATTAGCCTAGGGGTAGACTAATGGTCAGCACTTTGCGAAATTTTCGGTGCTTGTGATAAACTGATTTCAGTTAATTCTATGGAATACAGAATCCAGCAATCAGCTGAGCCAGACTCTGCCTAGATGTCTCTAACTGAACTGATGTCCCTATAACACAACTTTACACCTGAAGTTCAGGTAATATCATAGAAGTGGGACTGAAAAGATTGTAAGAACCAGAAAAACAAGACATCTGTTGTGAAGTAGTGTCCTCTATATACCTCAAAGAAACTTCACCTATGATATCTCAAAGTACGGTCATCTAAGAAAGACCAGCACAATGACACCAGCACTTTACAGGACAATATAGATTGGGTAAGTCTCTTAAGGCATCACCCCTGGATGAAGAACTACATGTAATGAATGGCTACTAAAAGATGGAGAATCAGTCTACTTCAGGCATGAGGCTCCTGATGGCTTATTCAACCCTGAGAAGTGGTTAGCAACAAACATATACACATAGAAGCAACACTAAATGGACTCTGTCAATGGCATTTGTATGTACATATGTATATGTGTGAGAGACAATAAAAATTAATGAAGATTTCATAAATTGTAGAGGGTTTTAAGGAGATATGGTGGTATTTGGGAGGGGGAGAGTTATTAAAATAAACACTCATATATGAAGTTCTCAAAAAAATAAATTCTTTAAATTAAAACAACATAAGGGACATCAGAAAGTGTTTTCACCTTCTTCCTACAATTTAAGAATACAATAAGATGAGTTTAGTCTGTAGCCCAAAGAAGGGTGTAGAAAAACAGAAGTTATCAAGGAGTTCAAGCCAGCCTGCTCTAAATGAAAACATGTCTCAAAAACAAAACAACAAAAACAGCAATAAAAATAAGAACAAGAACAAGAACAAAACAAAGAGACAAGAACTTTCTATTGTTTCTGACACTCTACAGGCTGAACTAAGGCATTACTTCATTTCAGCAAGCAAGCTAGATAACTTGTCTATCAAACAATATTTTAAATCATTGACAACCATTCGGTGATACTGACTAGCATGAGACAGGCACAGAGCTCCTCAAAGAGTGTCACATTACTGGATATGTGAAATTAGGTGGCGCTCTCATTGTGATATGACTGCTATATAAAAGTCTGAGAGTCCTAGTGTTTATGTAAATTATGTTGCTTGTTGAAAGACTAGACCAACCATGATTACTAAAACCAAAAGGTAGAGATTGTGGAGATGAATCTCCAGTACTCTATTAAAAACAATTAAATGAAACTTGACCCTTGGCACACTTCTTATAATTGTGTGAGATATGATCCTAAGGATTCTATACCATTTCTGTGGCTGAATAGTTGTTCTCATCCATGTGCTCCTCCAGAACATTCCTTCATTTGGTGGAGAAATGGCATTTAGACATGGGAGATACACATATGCAGATGGTATTTTCAGTGTGAGCCCTTTTCATTTTGAGATTAGCCAGGCCCACCAATTATTTCCAGATGGAGGAGCCATTCAAGAGGACAACAGTTCATCTCAGAAGGACAGTTTTCCCTTTCTGGTTTTCTTTTTAAATGTCATTAAAGCTGAATCCCAAACCTGACTCTGGCAGTTGTTTTACTTTTATAACTCAGGAAGAAATTAAACAGGACAGAAAAACAAATTCAAGCAGCATGCTTGGGATAGAACAAATATATTTGCTAATTATAGAACAGAGAGTTTGCTTTTATGGACAGCCACCACTTTAGCCTGTGACCACTGAGAGAGAAACGAACCTCCAAATTAACTTTTATCCAATATAACCAAGATATTAAATTTATTCTTACTATTATTGCTGTTGTTGTCATCATTAGTGTTTGTGTGTGTATGAGTGTGTATGTATGTGTGAGAGAGTGTGTGTATGTGTGTGAAAGTGTATATGTGAATATTGTGTGAATGAGTGTGTGTGTGTGTGTGTGTGTGTGTGTGTGTGTGTGTGTAGGCCAAAAGTCAATTTGGGTTTTGTTCTATTGTTCTCTACCTCAATTCTTGTATTGATAATTTCATACATGTATACCGTACACTCTGGTAACATTCACCCCATACCAACTTTTATCTGTATCAATTACCCCTCATCCTTACCAGTCCATTTTCCAAATTTGTGACTCTTGTTGTTGTTGTCCTGTTTTGGGAACCATTCAGTTTAATCATGGGATCAAACTCAGGTTGTCAGGGTTACTATGCCAGCTCCTGATGCCCACTGAGCCACCTTATTTGCTCCACTTATTTCTTGTTTCTGGCTAAAACAGCCACAGTTCTGAATATGGAAGGGTAAATAAAGTAAAAGAAGAAATACACAGTGACTTATGCCACTGTACTATTCAAAAGCACATCAGAATGTTTCACCAAACTCTAAATAATTATTTCTCATGATCTACCTTATGATATATATATATATATATATATATATATATATATACCTTAAGATATATATATATATATATATATATATATATATATATATTGAGAGTATAGCTAGAAGCCTAATACACAGGCCTCACTGATTTCAATCTGTTTTACTTGCATATTTATCTGGTTACTAGCAGAGTGAGCTTGGTAATTTAAATGGAGTACAGAAGAATTGAAGCCCAGGACGCAGCCTGAGAACCATCAATGTTTGGAGAGACGGAGTGCTACTTTAGTGATGTGAAGTACCAGCTATTTACACAACAGCCAAGAGCTTCCTAGAGGCTGGCTCTCCGATTGTGTAATAGGTCATCATTCCCTGTGCACACAGCCAAATCAAAACATGGCTCACCAAGGGTACCATTCTAAATGACTTAGAAGCTCAAACACAAAGGTAAGAGGACCAGTGCAGACAGATGTAAACTCTGCCTAGCAAGATGGCCCTAGAGCACTGTAGGATGTTTAAAACATATTACCACTATCTTCCGACGCAGAACATGAAGCTACTCTCTCTTTGCCAAGCAGGGCACATAAGGCCAAAAGAGGTAAAGCTGAAAAGATGAGAATAGGACTGGAAAACTGGTGAATTACTTTTACTCTCTTCCAAGATCCTGAAACACTAGCTATTGAGGTCGACTTTCAACTTTGATCAAAACAGCATGAATCAGAAACCTCTACAATGCCAACAACCTTGAAATATCTTTTTTCTTTTCTGTAGAAAAAGTGGATTCCAAATGCTCCTCTTTATAATTTGCATCTATCTAGATAGTAAGAGGCTCAGAATAAATGCTTTTAAAACAAGGTGATGAGAAAGTATCAAACAAAATAGTTATGACTTTCATCTCCATTTTGAAACCCTCTTCTGATGTGCACAGAAACTTGCTTTGGTGTACAGTGAGACAAATATAGACAAAACACATAGTGTGAGGAACATTTGCTGAAATCGCTTTGTGTGATACAGACTAGAAATCATTGCAACTGGTAGGGATATGGGTTGGAGGAAACTGAGTTCCATGTAAATGTGGCCTCAAGGTAAGTTGTATGTGTAAAATGAAACAATCCATACCAATTCTCCTAGGGACAAATGAAATTCCTGTACTGCTTTCCCTTACTCACAATTAGATACTTTAAGCTATCTATTAGCTAAAAATTGCAGTGTCACAGTACAATATCATACTGATATAAAATTTGAATAATTATTATCTCAAATATCAATTAATGATGATGTGATTTCCTTTGCAATAAATAATGCCAGAAATTTAAAGTTAAATTTATTTTTAATGTAAAGCTATATATGTAAAGCTATAGATACATCGGTAGATAGATACAGATAGTCTCAGACACTATTGAGTAGAAATAATATTATTAACCAAACTAATGTATAATAATAAATCATATGCAAATGAATGTGATTAGCTACTAATTACTAAAACAATTTTTCAATCTATGTTATGGTGTTGCCTCAATATACTTACCTGTATTTTGTGAGGTAAGTTAATAGAACTATAAGACCCAAGAATAAAAGAGGAAAGATGTTTGATTATATTGAATAAATGCCAAATATCTAATTTTGTAAAAGTATGCCTTAATTAATAACCACTAGCAGAAAGTAATTTTTCATAAGCTAGGATGGTATTAACCTGAAAAAAAATCTTTGTAAGTTGTCTGAATATCTGAATAAAGACATTCTTCATAATAATGACAAGCCATTATATAGGCATTAAACAAATTATGGGAACTATACCAAATAATTCATAGGTTTTTGACCATTTTTATTATCTAAGTAGCACTAAAAATAAGAGTTACTCTCTTCTTTATGTACACAGGCTCAAGCCTAGGCCCTTTAGATAGGCACTCTACCATTGAGCTACAGCTGCAGCCTATTATACTCTTATCTGCAAGATAAGCAGACTGAGCTTAACAAATTACCCAAAATATCACAACAACTCTGTAAGAAAACTAAGATTCACTTTTAGGTGTGCTTGCATGTGTGTGTTTATGTGTGTGTGTGCATGTGTGTGCTTGCATGTGTGTGTGTATGTGTGCATGCACATGTGTACGCATGCATGTGTGTGTGCATGCGTGCATGTGTGCATGCATGTGTGCATGTGTATGTGCATGAATGTGTGTGTACACATGTGCGTGTGTGTGCGTGTGTGTATGTGCGTGTGTGTGCATGTGCGTGTGTGTGCATATGCTTGTGTGTGCATGCATGTGTGCATGTGTATGTGCACACATGTGTATGTGTGTGCATGTGTATGTGCGTGCATGCGTGTGTGTGTGTGTATGTGTTTGTGTGTGTGTGTGTTTGTCAGAGTATAAGAAGCTGTCCTTCTGCCATGTGAGCTCTGGTAACTGAATGCAGTCTGTCAAAGTTGGTAGCAAGTGTCTCTTCCTGCTGAACCATTTCACCAGCCCTGAAACTGAGGTTAAATTGCAGACTATCTAGCTCTATGACTCACACACTTACATATTATTAGTTTACAAAATTATTTGGAACACAATTTGACAGAAATGGTAAATTCATCCGTATATACCAGAATAATAATGTGCTCAGATGTTACAATCATGACTTATCAACTTTTTGTAATACTGGATGTGTTAGACAGACACTGAATAACTATTTCATATTGACTGCAAGTAAGATATATTAGTTGACACACACGTCAGTAGAATGTGTGCATAGCTATGGCACTGCCAACTCTCACTTTCTTAATAGGCACAGAATAATTCGGGGCGTTTAACATGGAAGTTGAACTCCTAGCACTTAGTGTCTTGACAAATAGAAAATTCATGCTACTCATTCAGTTCATTTATAAAATGTTTTCCTCTAGAGCTACAAGTCAATCAGTTCTACCCACCGAAAGAGAACACAACATAGAAGGGGAGATGGGGGATTTAATTGGGCTACCAGGATTGCTGATCCCTTCCGTTTCAGTCGAATCATAACTAAAGGGTAGTGATGTTTCTCTCATTCAGACATTTGTTTATACTGGATATCTGACTCTTAGAACTGTCTACATCTGAACAGCCTGAGAATAGAAATGAACATAGCACTTGAGCATTCTGCAGCCACCAAATGCAAATAGACCCTAGTCAGCCAGCTCAGTTTACCACGCACTGCTCTAGGCACTGAGCCAGCTACAGTCTGCCTGATTACTGTCCTGGCAGATCTGACTACACATTCGACAGGAAAAGAACATTTGATCACTGGGGAATTCCATATTAAAGAATTCTTGGAAAAGAAAACTGACAGTAGAATGTAAAGAAGGCGGGGGAGGGGTGCTTTTGATATAGATTGGTGGGTGGGAGAGTAATTGCTTAGCACAAGTGTGTCCCTGGTGTTACAGAAAAAAAGATGAAAGAAAGCGGGGGGGGGGGGGGCGGGGGAAGGAGAGAAAGAGGGAGGGGTGAGGTCCCTTAGAAACTACTTCCAAATTGAGTAGCTTTCCAGAATGCCACAATCAGGGTGTGTTGGACCTTGATTTGGAGTCTGTGCTCTGTCCTTGCAAAGTCAGAAACTGAGGCCTAACACTGTCACCAGATAAAGGACACATGGGCCAACTAAATGCTCAAAACTAATACAGAGTGTAACGTGCATTTGGATAATCACATAACCTCTGACAGTTATAGTGGGTGGTTAGATCGATTGTTTGATGAATGACCCAGAACTAAAGCACAGTTCAAGGGCTGACACACGTATTAAATACCTTTATGAAGCCTCTAGAGATACCTCTGCCATGTATGAAAACTGAGGCAAGAGCCAAACTGGCCTGTTCTACATGACTAGCCTAGCCAAGCACAGCTACATAGTGAGACCTCATCTCAAACAAATAAACAAACAAAACAAATAACCCTCTGTCCCACAGCACAATGGGCTGAGTCCCACAAATGCAGTGTCTCTTTCCCCAGATGACACTGGAAATGAAATCCTATCACGGTTAAATAAGGATCAGGATAAACAAATAGGCCGAATAGATGTTTATTCAGGGAGAAATAACTTACAACCTAGACAGATGAACACCAGGAAATTCAACCCGATGCTCTCCTGGCCGAGTCACACCAGCAAGAGCTTTTTCTGGCTCCCTCTCCGACCTCCTTCCACAGGTCACTTCCACCCATGGCTCCACCCCCCAATGGGCGTGGTCAGTGCCACAGAAGGACTATCTCACTACAAAATCCAATGCCTTCATCCTAAGAGAGTTTCTGCACAGAAGCTATCCTCTCATGTTTAACTCTGTCAACATATTTCTGTTCTCACTAGGTGTAGGAAGCCATGAGTGAGTCCTGAGTGAATGCATATTTTAACATGGGCATAGCCTGTCAAAGACTCTAAGACCACTTTGCCTATAGAAAATGGGCAAATTCATTATCCAAAGGGGCCAGGCTGAAGAGGTGTAGCAAAGCTTTTCTTGGGAGTCCCAGTATGAGTGTTTATGATGGACTGATGAGTGTATTTGCAAAGACAAGCAACTGCAGTGTCCTTCTCCTGGATGTTCACAGCCTGAGACTGCTCACCAGCAGAGCCCTCCCATGGAGCCTAGGGAAACCCTCCCCCTGACTGTCTCTAATAAACAGACTATAGTTCTGATTTGAATGGGAGTGTGGTACCCAAAGTGTTAGAGAGTCCTACCTGATCTAAGATTCACTCTATGTGTATCCATGTGCTGCATGTCTACCCTTTCTTCATTTCCTCACAGAACTGCACCTCTGGATTCCCTTACAGAATTTACAAACAATTCCCCTGGAAGGACCATCTCCTCTCCCAAGCAATTGCTACTGTGTGTCCTTGGTGTAGGACCTTATCAATCTTGTAACTTTCTGAAGCTTCCTTAGCCTTGGAATATCCTTTGAGTCCTCAGTCTTGTGTGTTTTATTTGCTTCCCAGATCTTACTGGTTTCTCATCTCCTTCCAAAATGGAATGTTTTAATTGAGAAAACTAGTTACATAACACTACCTTAAATGTGCTCAAGGTTTCTCTACCATCTGATTGGGCTAGCAGCAGCTTGGGTCTGATTTACTTATTTGATTTTTGTTTAGTTTTTGTTGTTCTAGTAATGGAAGTGCAAACTTTCAGAGGTAATTATAAGTGGTGGAAGAAATGCAAAAATTTAACTTTTGCACAATACAATCTGTCAAATATGAGAGATAATAATCTCCAGAGTCAATAGTGCTAAACCCTGGTTCACACTAGTCACTTCGAGGCAGTGTGTTTTCTTTTCTTTTCTTTTTTTTAATTGTTTTGCTCTTATTCCAGTTCCCTCTATCACCCTCCTTCCATCCCTCTCTTCCTTCCTCCCATGCTCCCTGACCACCTTCCCATCCCATTCACCCCCCCCACACACACACACACACTCCACAGGGTGGATGGAGTTTGGTAGGGCAAGATATAGAGCCTAGGCCACAGCACAAGACCCCCCAATGAGTGCCCCTGTGACTAGGATGAGGGACGTTGAGCTCTAAGATTCAATGCCTTAAATGTTAAATGAGAAAGATAAAATTTATAAATGGAGTTTCTGTCCTGTTCTGTTCCACAGCCATTCAGTACCAAGTAAACACATGGAAGCTTATATTAATCATAAACTAAAACCAAAAGTGCTCAATACACTAACATTAGCATAGCGTTGGGTAAAACCATCTAATAAAGCACAATTATTTATTTATTTATTTATTATTTTACAAAGCACATTTTTATTCATTTTTTAAAGATATGTTTTTATCTTATGTGTATGGGGGAATAGACTACATGCATGTCTGTGTACTGTGTGGGTTCAGTGTTGATGGCAGGCAGCAAAAGATATTGGTTCACCTAGAACTAGAGCTACAGATGGTTGGGTCCTGGGAATACAAACCCAGTCCTCTGGAAGAACAGCCAGCATTCTTAGCCCCCCCCCAAGACATCTCCAGTCCCTATGAAACACATTTTATAATACACCACTGAGTGTGTCGAGGACTGTAGCAGAAGTGAAATGTATGAATATGAATGACTGCACGAATATGCTTTTATAGCAAGGTAGCATAAGTAAGTCAAAACCTCTTAAGTATGGAAGCCAGTGAAATCTCTCCAGTTTCAGGTTGGCCACACTCAGTAAGTCCCATTAAAAAAGGGACTCTTCTCCATAGAGGGATACTCTCTCAGCCTAGACACATGGGGGGGGAGGGCCTAGGCCCTGCCCTAAATGATGTGAAGGACTTTGAGGACCCCCTGTGGAAGGGCTCACCCTTTCTATGGAACAGAAGAGGGATGGGATGGGGGTCGGTGGGGGGAATGGGAGGATGGGAGTGAGATGGAACTGGGATCGACGTATGAAATAAGATTGTTTCTAATTTAAATAAAATATGAAACAAAAGGGACTCTCATTTTGAAAAGAGATGTTGAATATGAATGTAGAGCAACTATGCCAACACACAGTGTGAGAAAAACAACAAATCCATACATCTTTGTAACCCAACTTCACATCTTAAAGAGCGAGGAAAGTGCCACACACAGAAATGTTATCAAACTGCTGGAAATGTTAATTGGGTTATATTCTTTTTTAGTTTATTTTATATTTTATTTAAATAACTAACTTTTTTCATTTATTTTACATACCAACCAGTTTCCTCCCATTTCCTCCCCTTTCCCATCTACCCCTACCCTGTCCCTATCTACCCCTCTTCCATCTTCATTCAGAAAGGGGCAGGCCTCCCATGGGGGCACATCAAATTGAGGCAGGACCAAGTTCCTCTTAAAGGAGCAGCCAGTTAATCCAGCATGGGAACAGGTTACCAAAAGGCAGCTAAGCGCCACAGAGAGGACTCAAATTTAGTTCTGTCTTACATTCAAGTACTCAAAAATGTTGAGTCCTCATCCCCCAAACCATCACCATTGCCAATTTTCTACATTATTTGACACAAATAATGTGAATTTTTGTAATGTTCAAACAGCATCCTTAGTTTCATTTGATGTATCAATTTCTTGTACCTGGGAATTTTCAGTACAAGACATGGTCCCTATGGAAAGAACTTCAAACATATATCCAGCTTTGATGATTTATAGCTCCCCTCTCCCATGCAGTACAGTGAATCTATAGTGACACTTCACACAAATTTATAAGCACTAAGGGAGAAATAGCAACAAGTAATTTATGAGTAAATGGTGCTCATTAGAAGTCTTACACTCTTATCTGAAGTTATTAGCATTTAGACAGTGAAATGGTCCTGAGTTTACCAGAGTTTACATAGTATTTTAGGCCTTCCAGAGATCATGAGTTTACCATCCTATTTTATAAGAAAGCACTTGGGGTCTAATGAGGTTAACTAGATTGTACAAAGGTTGGAGAGTGAAGGGTCTGTCTTCATAGTCTTCAATCCCCTTTTCATCTTTCCATTTACCTTCAGATCCTAGGACAGTGCCTCCATAGCAGACTACAAAAAGATGCCCTCTTCCTAGAAATGGAGACACTTTTATTAAATTAGTCTGCTAAGGCAAGAAAAGTAGAGACACAGCATTTAGTTTCTGTAGATTTAAGTGAAGGGATGAAACAGAACAATGAAGTAATGATCAAGAAATAATTTACTACAATTAATTTAATTAGATAAGAACCCTTTTAGTGCCATAGTCCATGTGACATTTCCTCAGTCATTCTAATTATTGAATATGTGCTCATGAAATACTGGTATAATTTTCCAACCCCATACCCATCCTTGCTCCCATTGATTCTGGACACTTAGGCACAATACTCCTTTAGAAAATTAACCAAGAAATAACATTAAGAGCAAACAGTACATGATCCATACTGAAGACCTTTGTTGCCTAGAATAGATACCAGAATTCCTTAGGCGATTTTAGCTTCAAAACTCAGTGCACTAATCTGAGAATATTGGAGTTTTATTGATTTTGCTGAATGGGACCACTTAGTTACCTAAATCCCAAAGGAGTCTGAGGAACATGGAGAAGACTGAACCTATTTATGTTGCACTGACTTTTATTTAGCACATATAGGTTCCCTGAATTGTGAATATAACACCTCAAGCACAAATAATAAATTGTATACTACAGAATTCTATAACATTACTGCAATGGAGGAAATTACACCACTTCCATTGCTGACTGACATTTGCTTTCTCTTTGCCTTGCTATGTCAGTCCACAACATCAGGTTTGTCTTCGGTGGGTTGTGCAGTGAGTGGCCTTTTTCCCTTGCCATTCTTAAGTAATTGAACTTTGGTATAGCTCATCATTAATGTCTTAGTTTTTATTGCTGTGTTAAGACACCATGGTCAATGCTACTTTCAGTAAAAAACATTTATTTAGAGATTATAGTTTCAGAGGGTGGGCCTTTGACCATCATGGCAGGGAGCATGGCACTAAGCAGGTAGCTATAGCTCTGGAGCAGGAACAGAGAGATCGTATCTTGAACTATGAGCAGGCGGCATAGAGAGATAACTTGGAATGGTAAGTCAAACTGAAACTGCAAAGATGGCCCCCAATGGCACATCTCCTCCAACATGGCTACACTTCTTAATCCTTCTCAAACCCACCATATTTTCAAAATATGAGCTTATAGGGTTCATTCTCATTCAAACAATAATGCTTAATATATTTCTAATTTCAGGAGAGTATAAAGATTACTGTGTACATTTTTAGTGATAACAATCAACAAAGTTTGCATAGGAATAATTGTGTATGAACCACATAGATATGAGGTTTAGTTGGAATGTAAACACACAACATATATACAATACATAATTAATTAGAGACTTTTATACTTACATACCCTCCACACACAGAGACAAACATACATACACAGACATACATAAATGCACACACACAGAGACACACACATGTAAACACACACACAACACACACACACACATATACACGTGTGTCAGGTTATAACATTATTATCTTTTACCCAACTACATTTTAGGGAAAAACTAAAATATTACTAAAACTGTAGGTTAGGTTATTTTTTTTTTCAGCTCTACTGCAACTACACTTGTTACCCATGCCCACATCTGCAGTGGAGTGCCCTGAGTTGAGGCAGCAATTCGTATTTGATATATTCTCGGGTCTTGGCTTGAGAGTACTTCATCTGAGATGCCCTGCACCTAATGCAATCAGAGAAATTAAAGAAGTTAAAGGAATGCAGTTCCCTGCCAAGAACCTCCTCTGTATTGTGCCCATATTCACCCTGTTCCAGAAAGTCTGTAGCCAGTCCTAATAAGCACTGGCTGCAATTCCAGAAAAAGCAGTGGGGACAAAATGCTGACCTCAGTAAATTTACCCTCACTTTACAATCCATGAAATTCTCGCTGATTGATCTACAACGAGACGCACCCATCCATTCCATTACTGTTCTTTCCAAGTGCCTTTTAGGAACTCACAGGATCAATATAATTCTGTAAATGAAATGAATCTCCATCAATATGACTATAAATATGATAACAGAAAACCTTGTCATATTTTAATTGATAGTTATTTAAACCAAGGAACATGTAAGGTAGGTAATTCTACTAAGGTAATATAATATTGCTTCAAAAAATCTTGTAAATGATACAAAAATAATAAACTTAGTTATTGAATTGTTGAAAACATACTCTAGCTAAAGATGGAGCAAATATTTACCTGATTTTCACTTAAATATAATCAAACGTTAAATGTATAAAAATGTGAGATAAATAGAATAAAGATAATGTCTACAGTATAAAGCAGAATATAAGCCTCTTTTATCAGCATGTCTATAAAATTCTGGTACTACTATGTTAAATACAATTCTAAATATATAAATTGTTAGGTGTCTGGGAAATAATCTTGTTTTAGTCATTAAGCCAAATGTAAAATAGTTTTTTATGGAAGGCAAAATTCAGCCTACTGAAATATATCTCAATATCTGTGAAACTTTTCAAACAATTATTTTTCTTAATATTTTTTTTCTGGAATTCCCACTGATTAAGAAGGTCAACATCTGCAGATATACGGAAACACACATAGACACAAATGTAGATACAATGGCTGTCATTGGTTTTAGTGAAATAAGAAGACAGTATTTCAAACGTAGATGAGAGTTTTGGGTAAGAAGGTTGTTAATGGGACTTTGTTTAGTGCCTCCTTAGGGGCAAAGACTGAGAACAAAACCACCCGCAGAATAGGAGATTTGGAGCCTGAAATGCATGACAGAGAGTAGTTAGGAAAATCTTACCATCCGGCTGAATCAGCAGATTAAAGCAACAGCTGAGAACCATGCCAGTGGAGGTGATGGGGGAAAGGCGGATGCAAGGGAAGTCACTAGTCATGTGGTAATTCTCACCCATTTTCCTTGTTCTTTCTGTTCGAATATACTAATCATGACAACTATTTTCCCATAGTTCCTGTGGATGTGAGGCATGAGGGGTAAAGCTGATACACACTTAGAGAAATTAATGTGGAGACAACAGCAATCACATGAGCAACAATGAAAAGGTGAAGAAATAAGAATTCAGAACTCAATAGGGCACGGAGGAATTCAGAATGAGAGGTATCTTTCTGTATAAATTCCTTCACATTTTTAATAAATAAAATGCTATTTCCACACTCTAAACAGGCAGAGAATTTGTGGTAATTTGGTACCATCAAGAGGCTTAGAACACTCAGATAGTCAAAGCATCCATTATTTGTCCTTGGTAATATTAGAGGTAGCAATACTGATGTGTGTGATAAGTTTGGAATAAGATGAGCAAAAGAGAACTTTTCACTATCTCTCAAAATATGGTGGCATTTATAACTTAAGTATATCTAATAAAATTATCACAATAAGGCAGATTATACCTAAAACATATGGCCAATGAGTTGTAAAACGAATCTCAATCAATGTATATCACATATGTGTAAACTTATGTTAAATATACTGTAATTTTTGACTGAGGGAATTTTATTTTTCCATCAACTTAACCTTAAAACAGTCTAAATATTAAAGACTCCCCAACATGTGCAAGCCTACAGAGAGAGAGATAGAAAGAAATAGAGAAATTAGCTACTAAGTTAAAGTACAACCTGTGACATATTTTAACTTTGGCACAGTAGCTGCACCTTAAGCTATTGTTATTTGAGCCAGCAATGGTGAGTCTGCAGTTACTGGCTTGCCTCTCCTATGGTGGTCCAGCTGCTCAGGCCACCGTCTGGCAAGTATTTTGTTTCCACAAGTACACACACCAGCTTTGTCACTGCCACTGCCACAAAAGATGGCTTTAACTAAATATCTATTTTTCTATTTATAAATAAGACTCGAGAGTCAAAGGCTGGGGTGAAAATTTGCTAGCTCAGAGAGGCTGAGGAGCAAGTAGCTAACCTTCTCTCTTTGCTGGCATCTCTCCAAAAAGCCCATCATTCTGCTCTTCCAAAACAAAACAAAACAAAACAAACAAACAAACAAAAAAAAAAATACCACTCACTGCTCAAAATCCTCTCCTATTGCTCTGGTGCATCTCTCTATCTCTTCCAGACGCCCTCTGATGTTTTGTGGCTACTGTCTGTCAACTAGATGCTGACTCAGCCTCCTGACCCAAGGTTCATTTTGTTTCATTAATGTGAATGCGAACTTGGGGTTCACAGTGTGATCAAATGCCCCCAACAGTGGTGAGTACTGTTGTTTTATCCCTCACTATCTGGTGGAATACTTGAGACAACTCACTTTAGAATGGCAATTCACATTCACCTAGAGACAGTGATCCCATTTCCTAAAGTCCCTGGTGCTGGAAGTCATTTTAAAGAGACTATAAAACAGTGCAGCTGAGCACCGTTCCAACTTGTAAGTTGACCACTAGGATAAACTATTTTGAGAAGAACTTTATGAAAATAAACATAATACTCTCCATTAAGACTGAAAAGTAAGGCACAGGCTGAGGAGATAACTTAGTGAATACATGTGTTTACTATATAAGTATGAGGACCTGAATTCAAATCCCCAGAACCCACACAAAGCTGGATATGATAATGTTTTTAACCCTAGCCCTCCTATTGCAGAAGAGACAAGAAAACCCCTGGCAGCTTTTGAATTAGCTAGTCTAGAGTTCACAGCAGCAAAACATGAGAACATGTCTCAAAGTAGAAAGCTAAGACCAGCAACTAAAGTTGTCCCATGACCTCCACACACAAACCATGGTATGTGCGTGCCCCCTCACACATGTGAATACATAAAGACATAAAATCATTCTCTCCTCTCTTTCTCTCTGTCTCTTTGTCTCTCTGTCTCTGTCTCTCTCTCTCTCTCACACATGCATACACATACACACACACAAACATATATAAAAAGAATGAAAATAAACCTTAAAACCAAATGCAGATGTTTGGATACTGTTTATACATATAATTCCTCTTATTTCACAAGTGCCAGATAATCAGAACTGAATGTTTTTTTTTAAATAACTAAAACTAACATGTGAATGAGATGCACACTGAAACAGAAATGACATTATAAAAACTTACATTCATAACTAACTCATCCCGCAACACCGGGTGTGCCACCATGACTTGAGAACTGCACTAGGCACAAGGAATATAAAAGAAAGATGTTCTACTCTCAACCAGAGTCTGCTCTAGTGAGCAATATCCTCTAACAGACCATCACACTGCAAGAGATCTATGGGACTAAACCATTTTTAGCTCAGTAATTAGTAAAGGCTAAAAGACTTCAACAAGAATATTGATATAAGAAAAATGGACCAGATAAGGAAAAGGGTGAAGAGACAAAGTTCACCAGAAACACAGTAGTTTGTGCATCACAGTTACAAGAAGATAGCCAAGTAGAGTGTGGGTCACAGCTTTGCTTCCACAAAAGCTCTTTTTTTAAAAATCTGTTCTATATTCTGAATTCCCCCTAAGAATTTACTTTAATGAAGTTTTGTTAAAATCAAAAAGGACAAGAAGATATAATAAGACAGTATAAGACATTAGAACTAGCTCTACTCCAACTGAGAGGTCATGTGTGAAAATGGCAGAAAATTAAGTTAACACGATTGGCAAAGGGCAAATTGTAAACTTGATTAAACGTTTAAGTGTAAGAGGGGGAAATGAAACTTCCTTTTTACATAATGATGAAAGACCCTGATCAGATCTGACACCACCAATCCTCAATAAAACAAAGAGAGAAACAGCCACTTGCTTCTAAATGTGGACTCTTCCACAATCCACACATGGCTTGGGTAGCTCACCAAAGAGCAGATTTTATTCTCAGTAACAATTAAGGGAAAAAAAAAAGGAATTTCTGACAGCAGAAGATGTGTCTATTAGCCATGCTGACCAAAAAAAATTTATATTTTCCTATTACATTTTCCTAAATTTTTTCCTACAAACTTTGACCTTGGTGCTTTGCAAACTAAACAGCTCTCCTCCCTGGGGCATAGGACCAAAATGAGCAGCACTTCCTAACTACACCCTGAGAAACAAGATCTATGAACAGTTAGCTGAAAATTAAAGTATTATCCAGGTTTTGAAGACATGGCGTGGCATCGCCTCACTCCTTATGAGAAATGAAGTATCTTGAGAGGAAATACCTTAGAAGTCTAAGACATGGGAAAGAGGACACTGTGTTCGTTGACCTGCATGGACAGTGTTCACCATCATGTGAAGTTTATCTTTCACTCAGGAAGATTATTCTCACTGACAAAGAAAGTTGTTAGATGTATCTCTAACCTCGGATAAGTATATGATATACAGGTAGGTAGATTATACACAGGTAAAGATTAGTGCTATCCAAGCTCCCTCCGTCATTTACTGTAAGGATTACAAAATGCAGTTGCCATTGCTTAGCAGCAGCAGCAGAAGAAGAAATGACCACAAGATGACAATGACAGCAGAGATCAAATATAAAAACAGGATGATCAGTGGGGAAGGTGCAGGCATAGCTGTATGATACAGCAATGTTTAACCTCACCTTGAAGGATGAGAGAAACACCGGAGGATTAAAGAACTTCACTGATACATGCATAAAAATGGACAGGAGAGGATGGTGTGTTGTTCAGCCTGCACAAGAGTGTTCATCACTGCATGATGTTTATGTTTTGCTTGGAAAGTTTATTCTCAGGGACAAAGAAAGTTGTTAGATATTTCCAACCATGGATAAGTAGGTGATTCATAGGTAGAAAGACTATACGCAGGTGAAGATTAACACATTACTAGAAACATGATAAATGTTTTCACATATGATATAATAATAGATAGAGATATTAAAGGACTATGAAAAGTCTGGAACTTTAACTTATTTGCAGGCTTTTTAAAATAATGGCAGAGGGTATGAGACATCTATATTTGAGATACAGGAATGTATTACTGATGATTCAAAACATGCTAGGCATGCTACCTTTATATAGTACCATACTTCCCTAAGTCCCCAGCTGTGATTACTGTAGATTACTGTTACACATGCAATCAGCTTATCTCATAGTTGAAGAGCCCTCAACTTAGAAACCTCCCACTTCTACAAGAAAACAGGGCTGCAAGTATACTTCCTAATATAGGAGATGGTAAACTTACACTGCAGAACACTCATGTCTTTTATGCTAGAAGGATATGGCGTTGGCTGAGGTGGTATTATCATTATTATTATTATTATTATTATTATTATTATTATTATTATTATTATATATCAATGCATTGGGATTCTTCATTCCTCAACAGTATCTTGAGAGAATTTCCCTGATATATAGCTAAGTAATTCATACATTTATTTTAATTGTGTAAGAAACGAAAAGAAACAAAAAATGGAGAAGACAAAACATGGACACTTTTGTGCACCTCACATTCAGACTCCTCTGCATACACAATCAAAGCCATCTACTTTATATACGGTATTTCCGGTCTTCTTTCTATCACTGTGTCTGTTAACTTATGTGTGATAATATAATTTGAAAGCTCCATGTCTCAGTTTCCTTTAGGATGATTTGCATATAGCAAAACATGTAGTAAAAGGAAATCTTTTTTTTGGAGCTCATACATAGAAATAGAGTTCATGTGAGTGCTCAGCCTCAGAATAAAGCTAGAGAAGTCATGAGCCCCTGCAGGGAACTGATGTTAAGTCAACATGTAGCCAATTATACTTCTAACTATTTATTTTTTGACCCTTATATTTGTGCTGTTCTCTGTCTTGATAACAAAATTTCTAAGAAGGGAGAAAGTAAGTTTTCTTCGAATGTTTTAATACTGAAAAGGGAAACTAGGAAAAAAAGAGGAAGGAAAAGGAAGACTATGTTGGTGATAAAAAGAAGACTATGTTGGTGATGCCAATGAAGGACCAAGCTGGAGAAAAAGAAACCACTCTGAAGGTCCTGCTGCCATGTCTACCACAAATAGACAATAAACAATGGGAAACTGCTAGGGGACCTCACCACTAATGACACAGGGTCTGAAGCCCTGTTCTGTTCACCATTATTGAAGAAATCATCCAAAACATCTTAAAACAAAGGCAATGGAAGATCAAATATTATATGTTGAAATTATATGATGGAAGTGACTGAAAAAAAAATGGAGTACAAAGTAAATTTTCCTGAGTGCAAATTCAACTCTTTTCCCAGACCAATATGATACACTCAACATTACTGACATATTAAGTAAAAGAGTTATAAAACACAATGCAAACTTCATTAAGGGAATATATTTATATTGCAATGTTTCAAATAATTTGTTGCACTGCCTATGAAACAATTTGTTCTGTCTTATTAGTTAGAGACATTGTGTCAAGTTAATGTATGTGTATCCCTTCCCCCATATGCCTGTTCTCCCACAGTAGGAGGTAGTGCTTTTGAAAGGAAATGGGTCATGAAGTAAGGGCCCCATAAGGTAGTATTGGTGTTCATATAAGAAGATATACATAGAACAACCTCTCTCTCTTTCCTGCCTTATGAGGAAACAGGAAGACGATGGACATCTGCAAGCCAAGAAGGGTTGCCTCACTAAAAACCAGACATCCAGACTCCTTGGTCTCAGAATCCTTGCTTCCAAAACTGTCAGAAAATAAATATCCACCGGTTCAGTCACACAGTCTATGGTGCTCTTTGAAGCAGTGTGAGCTGACCCAGACAGATCTTCAACAAATTAAGTAGCATAAGTATAGTGCATGATAAATCCATCTCAACCTGTCTTAACTCTTGGGAGATATATCAAGCATATAGAATATTTTAGGCCAGGCTAGGGAGATAGATTGGTGGGTAAAGTATTTTCTGCACAGCTAAAGATCTTACATTCAAATCTTCAGAACCTGCTTAAAGCAAAATGTAGCAGTGTACATCTGTAATCTCTGTGCTCCTACATCAAGATGGGAAACGGAGAAAGGAAATTTCCTGGAAGTCTGTAGGGCAGCCAGGTTTATATAGGGAGGCTGCAATCAAAAGAAAGACCCTGACTCAAACATAATGGAACGTGAGGACTGATGACAGAGATTGTCCTTTGACCTCCACCCATGTGTCATGCATTCACATATCTGCATCCATACACACATCATACATGTGCACACAAAGAGCATCATAGGCATGCATCGAGCTATTATAAACTATTATATATTTCACAAATATGCACAGACAGGATGTGTCAGTTAAAACAGAAGTATTTTAAGATGAAAATACGTATGACAAACAACAGTCCCTGTGAAGCAAGTTGTATCCGTGTAACTCGAATACTGGACAAGCCTGTTCCTAGCTGGAGTCTGGGAGCAACAGCATGTGTCGTTTTAGAATCTGACTTTGTGCCCTCTTTAGCTAATCTGAGGAACAGATTCTTTTCAGACAGACTGGCCAACACCTGTCACTATGGCCAATCCATTAGGGAACTTGCACTATGCCCCACTGACTGATTTCATTACCATTTCAAGGGTGAGCTGTTAGTTCCCAGGACTCAGCCTCATGGACTTGCTGACTTTCCCAAACTGCTGTTTATCCACGCATGTCTACCACATCTTCTACTTGAAGCACAAAGTATCCCAGACAGTTGCATGATCAGGGCTGTGCTGGTTATACACAGAGGCATAGAGAGCACAGAGCCAACCCTAGGAGCCACTAATTAGGCGAGAAAGAGTACCAAAGATAATAACAAAAGGCAAACACAAAATTCAGTGAGAGTATCTGTTGTGTTCCTGATATGGTACAAAGAATAATTTAGCCACTAAAATAATCTGCTAACCTGTACAGTATTACCATTTGCCTAATGCCAATATTACATACCATCTTCCACAGATGTAAGCTCTTAAAACAGAAACTAAGCTGGGGGTCTGGTGCTGATTAATACACAGATATCATTTTTCTCTCTGATCTTTCACTCTGCTGTAGTGAAATTGTAGAGATATTTCCTTTGAGTGGCTTCCTAAATGCGTTTTCTTTTAAAGTGTGCATGATAGGGCTGGAAAGAAGCCCTATCAGTAGGTAAAAGTGAGGACAAGACAAGAGAATCACAAGGAATTTGTGGTTTAATTCTTCTGGCTTTCATGGATATATAAGGATTAACACCCAAAGAGAAAGATACATTCTCTATTGGAATTGCATTGCTCTTACATGTGTTTACAGAGAGACACAAGCATAAGAATGCAGAGGGTAAATACTAGGGCGGCATTACACACACACACACACACACACACACACACACACACACACACACACACACACACCCCTACCCAGTGAAACTGCCAGGCATTCATCAGCCACATTCCAGGAAGATCACACCATTTCAGCATTATCAGAACTTAACTGAATATAATTTTGCCAAGGATAAGTGGCCCGTTGGGAGAGTTTAATAAACCTCTTCTTGTTGAGAGATTTTAATGCGTTTCTTCTTCTGTCTGAACTGCTTTGGTTGAGTTTTTGTTGATGGTAAGGTAATGCCAGATATCTGCAAGGGTCCCTTCCAGGTGTCTAGTCCTATTAAGGAGACAGTTGTAATCTAAAGAACTCCAGAATTCTCACCATCTATTATTTAAATTCACAGAACTTTCTCTGGTTCTTCAGCATCACTCCCTCTTCTTAAACACATTAAACTATTCACTTCCATACTCTCTCCTAACCCTTTGGCCCTTCTACTGCAATGCGTTTAGAACAGATGCTACCCAAAGGAATAAAATTCCTATAAATTAATAAGGCTTGTCATGGAGAATGTCAGGTTCCAATTGCAGTCACAGGGCAATAGACAGAAAGCAATTGGGCAAAGTAATGGGACGTGATTTCCAAAGTCCTTTGTCAGAGATTTGTTGAGTATTAAAGAGATCAAATATTATTACAATAAAAATCACATTTCTTAATATGATTTATACTGCAGAATTTTATTAGCAGATAAACATAATCATTTATTTTTTATAATTAAGTAAACTTAGTAGACATTGTTGGTATTGAATATGTACCCAGTAGCACCAGACAAACTCTAGTAAGAAATAAAACATATTTGATTGCTAAATGTATTCAAACATCTGTGTGTGTGTGTGTGAGAGAGAGAGAGAGACAGGTGGAGAAATTTGGTTCTGTTTAGCAGTGAACAACAGTGATCTAAAGTGAGCTCCAGCTATGTACATTAAGAATGTACTTCAATTTGATTTTAAGGGATGTGAAGAGTGATTCTGTCTAATAAACCTACAACAAATTGCATAAAAGTATCATTAGTAAGGATAAAAATATTAAAATAAGTTTACACAAATTATTTCTATGAGTATTTAGGTAATATATTCATCTATGAGATGATATGTGACAGTATATTTCTATTTATCAATTTCATGTCTTACTGATGCTACAGTTGAACACTTCCATAGTTTATCCTCTTTACAATTTCACTTAGATTATCTCAGTGCTAAGTCTACTATGTCTGATGAAAGTCTGCTTTCCTGATTTGCAGATGGATGGCCAGCTTTTCATTGTGTCTTCATACAGAAGCTAACAGGAGACAGGAAACTATTATATCTCTTCTTATAAATGGACTAACCTTATCCACACCCATCTTCAGGACCTAATCACCACCCAGATCCTACCTCTATATCCCACCACATTCAGGGTTAGGTTTCCAGTATATGGAGGGCACAGGTAGCTGCTCACTGACATATGCCTACAATGCTGTTTACTGGCTTTCTCTTTCTCAATAGTGTATATGACTTATAAAGATGTAATGTTCTTAAAATAAAAAGTATTTGACATTTTGAACATACTGAGGCAGTTAAAATACTATATAAACCCCATGTACTCACTTCTCAAATTTGAAAATTATGAATTTGTGGTTATCTTTTTACAATGATATATATGTGTGTATATAGATACATCATACACTGTTTTAATGTACAGCTCAAATAACAAATATTACAAAACATTTTATGTGGCCTGTGTGTCACTGTAATGAGAGCTACCCAAATAAAATTGAGTATTTAATGTAATTAAGCATTTCTAAATTCACTCTTTATAATACTAGTTTTTTAAATAATCCTCTGCTTGAATCAAGACTCAAATACACTATCACCATCAATAATAAAAGGTAAATGAAACAGTATCTGTGACAATGAGCTTAAGTTGTTGTTACCGTAAGGGAAGGAAGGAAAAAACAATTAGTAGAAATATTAAGAATTCTGTTTTATACAAGAATGTAAAAACTATAAAATCTCAGGCTGGGGAGACGGTTCAGTGGATAAAGTCCTTGCTGAGTAAGTATGAGGACTTGAGTTCAGAATCAAAGCAATCATTTCAATGCCCTGGCATTGCAACACACATTTGGAACCACAGTGGTGAGCAGTAGAGGCAGGGACAGGCTGAACAACTAACTGAACCCAAATGGTAAGTTTCAGGTTAAGAAAGAGACAGAGATTCTGTATCAAAAAAAAAAAATCAGTGAGGCATCAGTGGAGTAAGAAATTCTCCCATCAACATCTGTTCTGCACTGATAAGCACATCTGTGTGCACGTGTGTGCGTGTGTGTGCGCGCACACACACACTACAAAAGCCCTCTTGAAAGCTATTATGTATAAGAGACACGGGTGGGTGTGGTGACAGTACAAAAGCCCAGGATCATAGGCAGGTTTCAGATCAACCTCTTCACTTAACGAGGAATGGAGTGTGTGCTTAGTCACAAGCTGAAGACAGACACAAAGCCAGTAGACCTGTAGAAATCTGCTGGTTCCAAACATGTTTCTGAGAAGCTCTGGCCCTCCTAACATAATATTATACAAACTCTTTTACCTTCTGTACAAGGGAAAGTCATTATACAGGTTCTCATGTTCAGCCCAAAGCAACCCTGCCAACTCAAGTTCCCAAGGAGTCAAGACATGAAGAGTTGTGCCAGTTTCAAATTCAATTTGTTAATCATGTTGGAATTTAATTCTTCCTTTTGGTGAGTTCAGTTCTGAACTATGAGTTTTGCACACAACTTGTCTTAGCATTCTAATCTCATGACACAGACCCTTCTGTTATTTTGGCATTGTTTACTGAAAGAAAACTCAGTATCTATTTACATTGTCTTAGCACCTCTGTCAAAGTATTGACAGTGCATATCTTGTCTGTAATTACTCCTATACATGTGCTTTAGTTAATCCCACTCTGAAAAACAAATACGAGATTTTGATAGAAATTCCACTGAATCTGTAAGACAGATTGCAGAATATTTCCACTTTATTCATGTCCTTTTCCTAAGAGAGACATGCATGGTCCTCTGAAAAAGGGGATAGGGATAAGATCTCCTGAGCAAATTCGGATCACGGGTAGTGGAAGGGAGGTAAAAAGAGAAAGGGGGGGGGAAGAGAAGTGGAGAAGGAGAACTTGAGGGATCAGGAAGATCAAGATGAGGGAAGAATAGAGAAGGAGAGCAAGAAAAGAGATACATTAATAGAGGAGCCATTATAGGTTTAAAGAGAAATCTGGCACTAGGGAAATGTACAGAGACCTACAAGGATGACCCCCAACTAACAATCTGAGTAATAGTAAAGAGGTTACCTTAAATGCCTTTTGATGATAATGAGATTGATAACTACCTTATATGACATCCTAGAATCTTCATCTAGTAGTTGATGGAAGCAGAAGCAGACAACTACAGCTAAACACTGAGCCAAACTCCTGGAATCCAGTTACAGAGAGGGAGGAGTGATGAGCAAAGGGGTCAATATCAGGTTGTAGAAACCCACAGCTGACCTGAGCAAGGAGGAACTCATGAACTCCAGTTTGACAGCTGGGAAACCAGTATAGAACCAAACCAGACCCCCTGAATGTGGGTGTCAGTTGGAAGGCCTGGACAGTCTATGGAGCCTCTAGCAGTCGAACCAGTATTTATTCCTAGTGCACAAATGGGCTTTGGGAGCCCATTCTCCATAGAGGGATACTCCCTTATCCTGGATACATGGGGGAGGGCCTAGGCCTGCCCCAAATGATGTGACAGACTTTGATGATTCCCCATGGAAGACCTCACCCTCCCTGGGGAGTAAATGGTCGACAGGATGGGATGGGATGGGGGATTGGTGGGGGATACAGGAGGACAGGAGGGAGAGGGAACTGGGCCTGGTTTGTAAATAAGATTGTTTTTAATTTAAATAATTTTTTAAATGTGTATTATTCATAAAGATGAACATTATGCTTGTCCGTCCTTTTGAATTGCTTTCATTATCAGTTTGCAATAGCTTTTTGAAAGTGATGTTCATACTTATTTTGTTTACTTAGTTATAAATGTTTCAATATTTATCACAATAAAAAGAATTAACCACATTTTTGTAATGTTTATTGTCAGTATATTATAATAAATTGATTTTGTACATTTTCTGTCTTGTGTATTTCATACCTTTCATAGCATATATAGTTTATATCTCAAAAGCTTGTAAAGAGATACAAATATTTAATAGCTTTCTTATTTTCTATGAATACACTTATATTATTTCTTGCTTTTAAAATTTAATGTGAGAACTTGGTGTGTTGGTACACACCATCCTAGAACTTGGGGGACTGAAGACAAGGGTTGTAAATTGAAGGCTCATCTGGGTTATAGCAAGACCTTTCACAAAGCAAAACAATGAAAAACAAAACATAAAAAAATCATTTATTTCATGATTGTACTTTCAAAACCCCACAGAAAAATATGGGATAAAAGGTAGGGGTAAATCTTATTGTCTTATTCTTTACCTTAAAAGAAAACTTTCAATGTTTGGTTTTTCAACACTGCCCTGGAAGTTGTGAGCTTCTCACAGATATGCCCTCACCATATCGCCTACAAACTCTCTGGGATAGAACTTGTTACCCATGCAGAACCTCACAGAGCTGCACACTGGAGTAGAGTGGGCAATCTGAAGCTGTGTGGAGGGTGAGGTACTCAGTTGCATTCAATGGAAGATGTGTAAATGGCTATAACAACAAAAGTCTCCTACTTATAAATCAGAACCAATAGCATCTGGTTCCTCTGAAAGGGGGGATGATTTGGCTAGATGTTGTTATCTGCTGTGTCATATAAGAAAAGTGAACATGTATGAAGGTCAAAACGAACCCAGCTGGTTTCACCAAAAGCCAAAGAAGCACTTAATATTTCATTGTAATTTTCAGGTTTGCACTAGAAAATGCAGTGAAAATACTTTAAACAGACCATCACCCATTGCTTTACTCCTGTGATATGCCCCGATACTCAGCCTACCTCAGAAAAGAGTTGAGGTTTCTCTGTGTTTCTCAGTTAGATGCTTTAGAAGTCAAGTCCCAAGTGTATAGCAAGGAAGGCCCACTACCTTCATCAATGATACCACATAGAAACCAAAGGAATCATCCAAATAGAACTGTGTAAATTTGTACATAAACAGATTAATAATAAAATGAGCATTTGGCTCTGGGGGGAGACTATGCTGCTCTCTGCCAAACAATAAACATAAGGAGATTAATGATGCCACTTTAAATTGATGGACACCTTAAACTCAGTAAACGCATAAGCCTCTAATGGAAGCATCACTGTTACGGAATGACAGGAAATGCATACTGATGTGATGAGTGGAATTTCTAAATATCCAGCCATTAGCTGTAGCGGTGTTCCATTTCTAATCTACATGTGTCATCTGCTTTGTCAACCTCCCTCATTTCTAAGCTATTTTAGCGATGCTCCAGCCTTTGGTGACATTAGTTCTACAGCCACTTTGAAGTGACAGACCTATTTGGTATTAAAGGGAGCCCATTAATATACCAAGTGTGGAGCAGAAATGTGTTGGTAGGGAATTTTTGTAGCTTTTGAGTTGTTAGTCTTTGGCACAGCCTTTTAATTATCCATTCTAACACACAGGGGCTTTCTTCCAGAAAGTGGTGCAACAGTATGCTAACTTTATATTTAAACTGCACAAATTAATTATCGTGTTTTAGTACAATATCCATATTTTATAAAAAAATGTAATGTGACATATGGACCTTATCCAGTGACTGTTAGGAAGTATGTAACATTAAAAGATTTTGAAGGTAGAAAGAGTGCACATCTGTTAGTATCACTGAATTTAGTCCATCATATATACATATATATATATATATATATATATATATATATATATATATATACTAATCATTTCAATTAAAATGGTTTAAGAATTCTAACTGAAAAGTTTATCACAAAATATCTCCAGAAATGGAGACTAAAGCAAATGATAGATTTCAGTAAATTTAAAATAAAAGATGATAATCCATTTGTGGTAACACAGGATACATTTATTTTATATAGATGAACAAGCAGATACATAAAGCATTTCCTAATCCCTAGTAGTAACCAGAAAACTCTGAAACTCTGGAACTTGTACTTTGATGGATGGAAGACAAATATAAGAAACAAGAAAACCAGTTGTCAGTACCATGCAACTATAAAACTTAGATAACAGTATTAAATATGTTATATTCTGACCCTACAATTAGAGGTGACAGGACAATATTGCTGGTAAGTTCATTTTCCCCACATTGAAAACAACCAAATTTGTACCTTGAATTTCTTGGTGGTAATTATATTGTCATATGAGATCACATTAGAAAATACTAATTGAACAAAGAATTTTAAGTTTATTACATATAATAAGACTTAAATAGAATAATAATATTTTTAAAAGGCCATTATATTATCTGGGTATTCTCAGGTCAACTAGCTGAAAAGCATAAACAGATATGAATAAGGTAGAAAACTGCTTAAATTTAGATGTATGGGTAAATATATGGTAGACACACACACACAAATATTGTGTAGATGCAAATCTGTATGTATTTTTAAGTAAAAACTGCACAAATAATGATGAGCTTACTTTAGGTGTCAGTAGTTTTGCATGAGTGTGTGTGACCCAATGTTTGGGAAAGAACCAAACACATGCTAAGAAGTGAGTGTGGCGGGGGGGAACTTAGAGCCCCTGTTGTTCCTGCTCACAGACTGTAAAAGTCAGCTTAGAACCTAGAGGAAGCTGAAAAACAAAACATAAAAATGCTTCTGGGAAACAAATTAACATAGATGACATTATTATCATTCTTCCATTCTGATCCCATAGCCATGGGATCAGATATTTCATAGTGTATACTTACAATAAGATCAACATATTGTGAGTGATTTTCTTCAAACATACAGCTATGCCTTTTTTTTTTTTTTTTTTTATACACCAGTGGTTTTAGAATTTTCCAAGATTTTTTCTTTTTTCCATCTGTTGACTAAAAAATACAATCTGAAACAATCATCTGGGGGACTTTAACTTCTGAATCTCCCTGGCAAACATAGTGACTAACTTTGGCAGTGTTCCAAAAGTGTTCACTCATATATGCAGTATCACTTCTAGACTTTAAAAGGGACTTTACCCTTTCAAAACCAGGAGTCTGGGATATTACCTGTGGATGTGCCTCAAACATAGTACATGACCGCAAAACTTGATATTTGTGGCTCAAGAGTATTGATTCATGAGTCTTGAAGTTGCTTCCTATACTCAAAATACGGTTTTTAAAACTACATACATTTCTATTTGTCTCCATCATTTATTTTACTGTTATGTGGTCCCTCCATAAATCTACTATGATGACATGGAGGAGCTTCCCCTTCATAAATCTGTACCCACTGTGGTAGTTCAGTGGTAGAGTGCTTGCCACTAGACACAGGGCCCAGATTTAATCCTTACAAGCACCAAAAGGCAAACATAAAGGACTAAAGAGCATCTATATTTGCCTTTCATCGCAGTTTCTACACCAATATAAGCCTCAGCTAGTTCAATAAACTTAAGAGATGTGAGCAACCAGGCGACTCAGCATCCCACTGCCTCCTTTGTACTATATTTCACCCACACTTCAGGGTCGGAAACCAAATAGGTCATCAGCTAATGAAAAATGGGGATGAGAGGGGATTGAAGCCATGAGGAATTACTGAAAATCACTTGTTCGTTAGCCTAAGAATCATGATAGTGATGATGCTCCACCAGTGTAGGTCTGAGTGGTATGCATTAAACATGCATGATTTGTTATATCATTTTAACTCATAGAATTAAAAATAAAGCCCACACAATATAAAATAAAGGGGCAAAAAGACTGGACTATCTCTTCACCACACTTGCAGAACATTAAACTGTAAGAAGAGATTTGCAAAACCTCGCTGAAACTGTGACTGGTCCTTCTGCTGCTAGATGTGGAGTGCACAACTGTAGTTAAGCTATAGCAACTGCACTCTCAAACATCTATGAAAAGAAGCAGATAATCAGTGCAAAGAAGTAAGAGAGAAGAGAAAAGAGACAGTGCGAGGGAAGTTTAGAGTGAGTTGTTCTGCATTTGAGGATTGAAGAGGCTGTTCTATTACATCCTGGGTTAATTACTTAGAAAAGAATCATTGGTCCTATACAAGAACAATGTCCAGTAAATTCTATGAAATATAAGACCCATTTAAGTCTCATTTGTTAACGTCTTAGAAGTATTCCAGTATTGGATGCTGCTTTGTACTTTTACTGGAAGAGCAGCCTCTAATTACACATGTAATTATTACATGATAATAATGTAATAATGAACTGAATAAAGTTCAGGCAGACAACAGAAAGAGAAACATCTCCAAGGTGGACTTTTGAGAAATGCTTAAAGATGTAAATTAAAATTTCTGAGGATTCAGGAATAGAAGGCATTATCTGTCCATCACTTCTGAGACATATGCATTGGTATAACTCAAGCTAACCCCTAAAAAAAAAGAGCTTTTTTGTTTTGTTTTGTTTTTTTTTTTTTTTTTACATTTTTGCATCTCTCAGACTATCCTAGATTTTTGATGGAGTTGATGTTCTATAAACACTTATTAAGTGAATTAGAACACAAGCTCTCTCATCTAAATTAATTTATGTAGTCTGTCAATTATTTTTTAAATCTGTTAAGGCTGAAAATGATTAAAATACGATGCTTGTAGACTTGAGTGATTATGTTTCAATGGGAGGGTGTCCGTGCACATCAATTCTCCAGTTGGCTTCTAATCTAGTTACAATAAATGTGTAAACAATAATAACATGCACAGTAAAAAATTACCTTGAAGTGGAGTTAAAAGTTAAATATTGCTGTATAGTAAGCCAAACATAAAATTTATTTCGACTTTTGTTGTGTTTTTGCATGTTTATCTGTGTAGTCATGAATGTACATGTGTGTGGACACATGTAAAGTCCTGAAGTTAGTCTCAAGAATTGCTCCTCAAGGGAACAATTCTCTTCTGAGATAAGGTCTCTACCTGGCCTGAGAGTTGCTGATTGACTAGGCAAGGCCAGATGGCCATCACACTCTAGGGATCTGCTAGATCCTCACCAGTGAATGGATTGCAAGTGGACTGGACCTCCTGTTTTAATTTTCTTAGATTCTCCGAACTGAAATTCCTCAAAGCTTCATGCTCACAAGGCAAAACTTTGCCAACCAAGCCATCTCCCAGGCTCTATAATTTTCTTAAGATTTTTAAAAGATACTTTGCTTAAAGGTAACCATAATCATTAAACAATCACTAAACCCATATCAAGTTTTCAAAATTATTTGCATCCTATAACCACTCCCATTTTATAATGTCTATTTCTTTGTATAATGGAGTTTTTTTCAAGCTTGAAACACATCCATTTACTATTTTTCCTCATCTATTAAATAATAAGCCACAAAACAGTACAAAATTCGTGATGTGGCCATCAACCTACCTCCAGGAGAAGGAGTTATTTTTAAATATTGGTATAACAGAACTAAACAAAAGCAAATACAACTGACTCTATTTCACATACTCAGTCGATAAGCAAGGAGGCAGACAGCCTTTGAGCAGTGAGCTTTCAGACTGCACCAGGCATCACGCAGTATGTAACAGTAGAGGAATGGAATTGGCACCACATCTAGCAGATGGTTGGTGGTTCCTTAAATCACAGCACTTCCCAGTATTTAGCTCATCATAGCACCATGGAAAATTATACTGTTTAGAACGTTAGAATAAATGATCCAACACAACTGTCCTGGGGGCTCCAGCTGTCCCAGTCTCTGCCCAGCCATCTTCTAGGCTAAAGGGATCAATAACCCATCAGTAAACACTCGCTCCAGGCTGGGAAGATCTGGTTCACAGCTTCTACTGCTATGACAGCTCATATTGGGCACAGATGCATCACCTACTGTACCACTCCTCTGCTCTTGATAATGGAGCACCGTGATAGCCTGACAAGTTTCCTCTGCCACTGGCAACTGGTGACCTTAGTGGCTGACTTCTTCAGTAAAGCAGCAGCAAGCCTGCCTCTTGCTGAAGGTCTGGCCATCTACTCAATGCATCAATCCACTCTGGATTCCATCAGGGTTTCAAATCCTGTTGGCATCCTTGCTCATTCAATCAAACTAGGTTGGTGTGACCATGTGAAAAAATATGATACCATCACTTGAGATAAAGGGAAGAATGAACATATAAACAGAAAGTAAAATGACTTCAAAAGAGGTGTTGAACTTGTCCAGTAGCTGATGGAAGCAGATGCAGAGATTCACAGCTAAGCACTGGGCCAAATTCCCAGAGCCCATTTGTAGAGAGGGAGGAGCAATAATATAAGCAAAGGGATCAAGATCATGTTGGGGAAACTCACAGAAACAGTTGACTCAAGCAAGTGGGAGCTCACTGACTCCAGACTGACAGCTGGGCTACCTGCATGACACTGAACAGGGCCTCCTGAATGTGGATGACAGTTGGGGACTTTGGGCAGTTTATGAGGCCACTGGCAGTGTAACCAGTAATTATCCCTAGTTACTGGTTACTGCTTTTGGGAGCCCATTCCCTATGTAAGAATACCCTCTCAGCCTTGTTCCTTCCCCAGACATTGATGGTTCCTAATGGGAGGCCTCACCCTATCTGAGACGAGAATGGGGGTGGAGTGGGAAGATGATAACGGGAGTAAGAGGACTGGAAGGAGAGGCAACTGGAATTGGTATGTAAAATAAGATTGTTTTAAAAATACAAACATGAATAAATATGTTATCCACTCTTACTTAATAAGGCATTATGGTGGTTTGAATGAGAATGGGTTCCATAGGTTTATATGTTTGAATACTGGTCCACAGTCAATAAGAGTGTTTGGGAAGGATTAAGAAGTGTGCCTTGTTGGATTTGTCACTTAACTTGGAATCTGAGGATTCAATTTGGGGTTGCCATTTCCAGTGTGCTGTGTCTGCCTCTTGCTTGTGGATCATTATGTGATCTCCTGGCTGTTCTTACCACCATGCCTTTGGGCCACCAATATGGACTCTTTGGACCTTTGGAAACTGTAACCCAAATTAAATATTATGTTTTATAAATAAGTTTCTTTGGTTGCAGTGCTCTGTCACAGCAATAGACATGCAGCTAAGAAGACCACACTAAAGTATAGCATCTATCACAACAATATTTATTTACCTCACCAATGAATAGAAGACAATTTGGGCTAGGTTTTGCTCCTTAGTTTTGCTGTATTGGGGTAAATCAGAGAATTACAGACAAATTGAAAAATCTGGCTTGTAAAAGGCACAAAAATAATCAAGCAGGTATTTCACTTTTAAGGCAAAATCCCACAACGAAATAATTCTAGTATGGATGTTACAGCTAACTCTGCAACCTGTGGTCCTGGCTTGCTTGAGGAGGATATTGTACTAACCAGTCTTTCCCGAACATTTAATTCTGAAGCTCTCATTCTATATATCATTAGGTCATAATGATCATGTAGTTTAAGCTTATATCCTGGGTCTATTTGAGTTGTCAAGAGAGAGAGAAGAAATATCTGACTTTTAGCTTCCTTTTAGAAGATGTTCTTGGTCTCCCTCATATTCAAAATTTACAAAAGGATTTACAAATACAATTAAGATTGCAATTACTCCAGATTAACCAGATATGTAAAAAAGAGATCATTATGGAGCAAGGAGTGGGGGAGAAAAATACACAAGAGAATATCAGAGTACAAGTAATCTGAACAGGGGAATGGAAAAATGAGAGGCATAATTAAGAAAGGAAGAGAGAGAAAAATGCAAAAGAGGAGTGGAAGAGGGTAAAAGAATAGTAAGGTTGTCTGCAAAAGCCATAAACAATCATTACCTACCTAGAAGTTGCTATTACATTTTCTATATCAAAATATATTTTAATTAAAAGTTCCCATCTGGGCTGACAATGATCCCTCCAAGAGCCATAAACATTCTAACAAACCCATAATACAAGTCATGGGCAGCTCCCTTTTGAGTAGTTGGTCAAGGCTGCCCAAGAGACTCCCAGAACATTATGAACTATTTATTGTTTTTGACCTTGGTTTCCCCTCCCCCACAGTTGGAAAGTAAGTACCTGTTGCTAAAGACACTGTGTATTTCAGACGCAAGAAGAGTCCCCCTGAGCTGGAAATGACCTGAAAGCGTCCTCTGTGACTACTTTGACATGGTACCAGAAGGTCCATGCAAGCTTCCAAAAGAAGGAACAATGCAACCAAGAGTCCAATCCAGCTTTGATGTCTATGAACCACTGCAATGGCCAACACACCACAATCATCTTAAGGGTGTAATAGTCATATGCATACCCTAGTAGTAACCAATAGAATTTTAATTGGACTAAAGACCTGCTCAACAAGATGAAAATAATATCTGGTAATGGAAACCTAGGCAATGACACAGGACTATTGAAGCCATAGAGCCTAGAGGAGAACCTACAACCAGCACTTTCCTAAAATAGAATAATCAATCAAAATGCAGAGGTGTCTAACCAGGCCCCACTGCACACATCTACAAAACACTCCTGCAGCCAATGTTCAGGTGACACTGTAGAAGGGGTGATTATAAGACGATGGGAGGGGGGGCGTTGCTGTGTGATTGTGCTTCCTAGTAATATCAGAAGTTATACTCATCAAGTCTTGCCAATATGGAAGTCTAAACATGAACGAAATTAATCAACATCAATAGACATGCTAACATGGTTGAGGATAGCTCTGGAGGGGTCAATCCTAGTAAAAAGAACTTTAAGCAACTACTGAGACAGGATCAGGAAAAATAGCATTACCAGAGAAGGACACTCCAATTGGTTATCCAATGCCAAATAGTCATCCCTGAAAACATATTGATAAAGCTTGAATCCCAAAGTATATTATACACTTGAATACATACTGAGGAGAAATCTCTAAATATATCCATATAAGTACATGGCCACAAAGTTGTGAGTTACAATAAGGACACAATTTTAGGAATAATTTTTTAAGGCTAAAAGAGATGCAGAATATTAGCTGGCTCCTATAACTAACTTAGATTCTGATTCTAAGTTAAGATTTGTTTTCCCATTTCAGTGTGGTCTATGATCTCTTCATATAATAGCCCTATAATGAAAGGAGAGGGTGCATAGGCTTCAAGTCTACTTATTTTTAAAGAGAAAAAAAATGACAAAATTTGTTGGTCTAAATTTTTATTTTTGTATAAGAATTTGTAATTTAAAATATTTTACATTTCCCTGCTAATTTTTCATTCTTACACTTCTTGAGACTAAATCTCATTACTTCTACTTTATAAGAGGAGAGGTGACAAGTGAGCAAAGTTGTCTCTTAAATACAGGCTACTCACCTCTAATGTGGATGCTCTTCCCATTAAATTAAAATGCTTTTCATCTGCTCCATAGTTAGTCCGTTATAATGAAATTTTTAAGGGGGGAATAATCTATCTTCTGTTTGGATTCCAGTAGAGGGTTGAGTGTTATTGCTAACCTTGTGCCAAAATGAAATTTCAGGATGAAAAAGCAGAAATTTATGCCAAGGAAGTTAATGCTACTGCTTTTAGCTCCAATTCTTACTTTCATTTTAGTAACATGGAAGTTCTCTGAAGTTGTCCCTCCAATAGACTAAGAGTGCTATCTTGCTGCTCAGCAGAGCCGATCTGGAAGCATGTCTATCTGCAAAGTGTTCTCTATGCCCCTCAAACATGCATTGTTGTAATTAGTCTCCCTTACCTAAAAACAATGAAATCAATGCATGACTTAGACAACTACTAACACTACTAACGGCAGGCATTTCTTTAGAGATTATCATTATGGACCATTCTTTGTTGGTGTTAAATGCCCTGTTATGATTTGAATAATGAACTATCCCGCACAGGCTCATGGTCTAAGCCCTGTGTGAGGAGTCGGGCTGTTGCAGGTGTGAAGAAGCAGAGTCAAATGTTTGAAGCAGATGACAAGGAGTGGGACTATCACACATTGAAACTTGTCTCTGCTTCCTGTGCTGCCATGATGTGAGCAGACACATGTTCCTTCTTCATGAACTCCAATATGTCCTCTCCACCACTGAGACCTCTGAACTGTGGGACAAGATAATACTTTCCTGCTTTGAGTTATTTTTGTTTGTAATGTGATTGCACCAGCATGAACATACCTGACAAGCACTCCCTTTAAAGCCATTTCTAATTGCTTTATAACTTTTTCAAACGTGAGTGAAAGAAAAATGTAAACAAACCACAACAAAAAGAAATCCCCAGTTTCTTCCCAATGCCTATACATCTCTCAAACCTCACTTTTTGATTGTGGTGGTTTGAATAAGAATGGTCCCCATAGGCTCATATATTTGAATGCTTAGTCACCATGGAGTGGCACTATTTGAGAAGGAACTGGAGATGTGGCTTTATTGAAGTAGGTGGCCTTGTTGGAGGAAATATGTCAGTAGGGGTTGGCTTTGAGGCTTCAAAAGCACAAGGCCCAATCACTCTCTTTCTCTTGCCTGTGGATGCAGACATAGATGCCTCTCTTAGATACCTCTCCAGTCACCATACTCCCTGCCATGGTGATAGTGGACTAAACCTCTGAAACTGTAAGCAAGCTCTAATATAATGCTTTCTTTTGTGAGAGTTACCTTGGTCGTGGTTTGTCTTGAAAGCAAGAAAATGCTGACTTAAATAAATTACTATGACAATGATATCATTGGAAATAACAAATATATCTCACCTCTTTGAACAATTAAAATACATCCCAAACCTATCAACATTCAATATGCAGTGTACAGTAGTTAACCTACTGAGAATAGCAGGCCTAGAAAATGTTAAGGTAAAGGGACATAAAGCAGATTCCAAAAATAGTAGAAGGATATTTGGGCCATTTCCTAGGAAATTAACAATAGTATCCCAGAAGTTTTAAGGACTAATTCCCCTAAAGTGACAATGTTACTTCACTGAAGTCTTTACTTATCAAATGGTCCCAATTTTGTAATATCAGGAGAAATGCGAGTTAAAGCAAAGCTGCTTTGTATGATGCTGAGTTTACACTCTTGCATCTCTATCCTGGCAAGACCAGATGAATTAGAGAACATTAATCAATATTAATTCTTGGACCTGGGCAATCATCAGTTACTCATATTAAATTGAATATCATCTCTTTAAATATTCCTTTCTTTTTATCCTTATTAAATTTTGGGCCACTTCATCTGCCTCAATTAAATATATACTTTTCAAAACCAATTTGGATCACAACCAAGCAAATATGGATTTCATTATGGAATCTAAATATGGGTTTCTCTCATTTTTCAGAGTGGCATACAGTAATTTCAGTAATGCTCTTGACTCAAGATAAAAAAAATTTAATATAATTTTAAGTACAAACATCAGCAAAAAGTGTGGTAACTGAAAATATACTGTAGTATTGAAAATATATCTACTGGTTTCATTTCTTGTCTTTTATTTTTAGTATATAATATCTTCAATACTATTACATGGTTATATTTCAAATGCAAGTTAAGCATTTTTAATGACTACATCAACTATATTTTTCTACCTTCTAACTAGTGAAATGATATCCTTATATACTTAGTTCTAAAATTCTTCTAAAACTGACTAAAAGGATAAGAAAAGGGGGAATATGGAGAATGAAAAGTTAAACACTAGGAATTCTAAGGAGAAACAGGCTGGTGTACAACTCAGTTGTAGAGCACTGATACAGCATGGATGAGGCCTTGTGTTCAACCTCCAGCACAAAAACAATGAAAAAGAAAGAGGAAGATGAGGGAAGAAATAAAAGAAAAAAATTCATAAAACTGGAATAAAAACTACTGTTCTAAACATAATTAAAATACATATCTATCTATTAGCCATTTTGTTTTTAGAGAGGTGTGCGTGTGTGTGTGTGTGTGTGTGTGTGTGTGTGTGTGTGTTTGTAAATGTACATACATGTTCAGATGTGCCCAGTATTTCATTTCTCCAAAATGTTCAATTTTTCAGCTTTCCTATGGACTCTGTTGACAAGAAGCCTCTTTGCTACAGTCTAAATGGGACTGTCCCATTGACACATACACACTGTCCCCTAGGGGAACATATGGCACATTTGTCTGCTTTTTCTAACACTACTCATTGTATTCCATTTTTCTAGAGAAGAAATCTCCACTGGTCTGCTGTGTGTAACATCAAGCTTCTAGCTTGTACACATTTTGTGCTCAAGTGTACAGAAGTGCAGTTACATTTAAAGGATACATGACTTATAACTGATCAGTATGCACTGACAAGGCTATTGGTCAATGTTTACTTTCAATGTTCATCCTGAGTGGCCAACATTCTTTGGGATCAATTGTCAAGTAGTTTCTGTAATGATACTGACTGTGGATTCATTCTTCACTGTTGACATTCATTTATCCTGCAATGCCTTACTCTGCAACTATCCTCCACTTAAAATTTTTCATAAATATTTACACTAGAAGCTTCCTTTACTTTGGCCCATCAAGATAAGATCATCCCATCTGACTTCCATTTGCAATAAATGTGTTGAGCTACCCTCTGTTTAGATAGCGATGCTAACCCCCTTTTCTTTGATGCAAGATTAAAAGCGTTTTATTTCTGAATTGTCATTTTAATGACATCTTAGAAAGAAAATATATGTACTACATAGCTCAATCTGTAGTCTTGAAGCTAAAACTACAGTTTATTCAAACCCTAGAATAAATTGTAGTTTGGCAGAAATAATGTAAGACAGGTTTAAAAAGTATAATGCATTCATGAATTCATTTAAAGGACAAAAAAAAACCCTATGGGATTCTATGTGCTATTTTTCATATTTTAGCTGCTGTGATCAACAAAATGGGTCAGACAGTATATGATATAAATCACTGTATTACTAACATGACTTAATCAATATAGAATATAAGGAAACTGCTTCTATTCATGGAAAAATTATAAACATAAACTAGACTTTAAATAATGTTTTTAAAAGTCATAGGTAGTACAATATCATGAAATAGCAGCACATATATTTTTTTAATTGTAGGAGAAATGGAAAAGAAAATTGAAGAGAAGCAAGGATATCTAGGAAGAAGAAATGGCTAACAATATGAGCATGGCGAAGAAGAGAACTAAAAGTCTGTATCAAACAGACTCCCTTGCATTGGAGCCTGGAATTCAGAAGAGGATGGTGAGGAGCAGGGCAGCTCAATCCTCAGGGCACACAGGATACCTTGGTCAAGCTGTACTTCCTTTGCAGCTACTGTGATACACACATCTCATTAGAATATCGTCTGGCTGTTCAGAATAAGGGTGAAATCTTTTGATGTGCTACAATTTTAACAGGATGAAGACCATTACATGGGATGAAATGAGTCAGGAATGCAAACGCTGACATGTAGAATGTAAAGTGGATCATGAAGAAGTTAGGAATGAAATAAGGGTTACTGGAGGCTGAGGTGTATACAGGTAAGACAGGGATGGGGAAAGGTGAGAAAACAGATATTGAGTTACAGTTAGATACTTGAACAACACCTTCAAGACATGCAAGAAAGAAACTGAAGAAAATACCATGTTCATAGATGGGAGGGTTAATGTAGTGAAAATGGACATCCAACCAAAAGCAAGGTACAGATTCATGGCAATTCCCATCAATTAAAATATGAGACCTCATGAAACCGAAATGCTTCTTCTGGTAAAGGATGCCATCATTCAGAAAAGCAGCATCTTCAAAAAGGGAAAAGATTTTCATCAACTTCATATCCAACAGAGGGCTAACATTCAAAATATAGAAAGAACTCAAAAAAATGAACATCAAATAACAATTAACCCCATTAAAAATTATTTATGGGAACATATATAATTAGGGAAGGCTCAAAAGATGAAACACAAATGGCTGAGAAACACTTAGAGAAATGTCAACATCCTTAGACTTCAGGTTAATGCAAATCAAAACTATTTTGAGATTCTATCTTACACTAGCCAGAATGGCTAAGATCCACAAAACAAATGACAGAGAAACAGTCATCCACTGCTGGAGGGAGTGAAAACTTTTATGGCCACTATGGAAATCGGTTTGGCTGTTCTTCAGAAAGTTGGGAATATATCTACCTCAACATCCAGCAATATCACTCTTGGACATACATCCGAAGGACTCTACATGCTACTAGAGATACTTGTTCAAACATGTTTATTCTGCGTATTCATAATATGCAGAAATTTGAAACAGCCTAGATATCTATCAGTGGGTGAATGGATATTAGCTTTTTTAAAAAAAAATGAAATCATGAAATTCACAGGTATTAGATCAAGCTAGAAGAAAATCATCTGAGTGAGGTAACCCAGACCCAAAAAGGTAAATATGACAGGTATTCTATTATATGTGGATGTTAGCTGTTAAGTTTTTGATGAGCAGGCCACAATCCATGTAGCGACAGAGCAGAGGTTAGGAATACAGGATGGGCCTTGAGGGGTTCAGGGAGATATCACCCTAGTAAGGGAAAATAGAATAGGTAGTTGTGGATGGACAGGATGGGAGATTGGAATGGCAGCCTTGTTTCTCTGAAAGTTTTTATGTGGCAAGTAACAGTGTTTAAGTCAGAAGCTACTTAGCAAAGATTTCTCATTATCCTAAGAGCCATCCCATAGCTTGTTAAGACTTTCTTCCAGATAAATGAAAGCTTCTTCATCACCCAGTCATTAGGAAAGGAGTGGTTATTTTCTGTGTAATCAATTCTATCAGCCATTAGGAGAGACAGTATCTCAGTAATTCATTCAGCATTAAACAGATTCATTTGCCTAACAAGCAGAAATGCTCAAAAGAGTCTTTCCAACAGGCATCAATCTATGTTCATCTATAAGTGATATCAATCCAAAATTATACCAAAGGAAATAAAACAATCTGCTATTCCAAACTGAATATTTGTTTTTCATTCCTTATTCTTTAAAAATAAAACTATTTTAATAAATATAATAACCTACAATACCTCAAATAAACTAACATATGTGATATGTACAAGTGATTTGAATAATCAATTATAAATAATAAATCATTAATAAACACATTACTTACTTTCAAGTATCTGAGTTTGGGACAACAAAGCAAATAAAAATATACTCTCAGCCCAAGCCATGCTATCTCTGAGCTATTGTTTTCTACTTAAAAGGTAGATACGAACTAAAATGCCAAAGTGAATAATTCACTTTATGATTTGGGATAAATGGTGCTGAATGGTCAATCATCACAGCCCACAAAGTAAAATGATAAAGGAAATGGGATTTTGTCTCTAGTATAAGGTGATACTCAAAAGGAGAAAAAAAACACACATAGATTCTTACTGAAAGTTTGAGTTAGTTTACTACAATTACTGGAAGGACAAAAGGGTTTCATGCTGTGCCACGTATTATCTATGAAAAGACAGATGGTGATGATGATAAAAGCTGTTCCTTCAAACAGTGGCTGATGTATTTCTTAAGGAGAAACTACTGTGCCACCATTCAAATCATAACCAATTTCTCTAGTTCTTAAAATTTTTATTGCCCTTATGGATGTTAGTTTTTTCACTGGTTGCTTGACACTTTTTCAGATGTTCACTTTACTCTTACTGTTGAAAACTTTATGCTAGTCATCACATCCTGCTCCAGCTGAGATGGCCTGTAATAGTTCCCACCTTGAAAGTATTTCTTATACAATGTCATTGAAGACTTAGTCATTATATATCAAAATACAAACTTGAGTAGTAAATGAAACATCAAACTACTAGAAGATAACATTATTCAAAAATAATCAATTCCAACAAAATTATATATATATATATATATATATATATATATATATATATATATATCCCAGTTCCCTTTCCCTCCCATTCTATATATATATATATAGAGAGAGATTGTTTCTAATTTAAATAAAAAAGGAAAAGACTAAAAGGCCATTGGAAACTTTAAACATCTTTTTACAGGTTTATAGAGAATCTCTATCCTTGGGGGGAGGTGACAAGCTATTCAACCGGTAGAATTCCATCTGTTAAAGTTGTGGTCACATTCTATGGTTATGTCTGAAAGGTCAGTAAATATTGTTTTACCTTAGGGATGGATTTTCATTCCTCCATGATTTGTACCTAAGTAATCATTTCTTTGACTCTAAAGTAACTTCCTTGTAGGATAAGAAGTTTACCTCCAGGGGACCCAGTTTACAAGAATTCTTATGGACAATCTAATTACTATACTTCTTAATTTATTCTACAAAGTAAAATAAGAAGGAACACTACCAAATTCAATTAACAATGGCAATATCTTCCTGATACCAAAGCCAGGTAAAGACACAATAAATAGGAAAACTATACAATAACACTTAAATAAAATATCATGAATTGGGGGGGAAAGGGCAGGGGAGTAGTTGAACCAGAGAGGAGGAAGTGGTGCAAGTCAGTGAATACAATACACATTTAGAAAATTCCCCAAAGATTTCAAGTTATTAAAAGAATAAAATATTAAGAGAATTATTTTAAAAATAAATTTAAGTTGGCATAGTACAACTAAAAGAAAACTGCACACTAATTGTTCTGATTAACATGACCATAAAATTTCTCAAAAAATTATTCCAAACTGAATTCAGAAACAAAAAGATCATACACGATACGCAGATCAATAAGAATATAGATGAATATAAATATAAGTAAGCTTAGAGAAGACAAATAGCTGCCTGGATAAATACAGAAAAAGTATTTGACAATGATCAACATGTTTCATGACTAAAGCTCTGGAGAGTTTGTGAATAAATGAGTCACATCTCAAATAATAAAGCCTCATTATAAACTAAGAACTTTCCTTCAGAAATCAGAAATCTGACAATTCTTATTCACTATACTTACTCAAAACAGTGTTCATTGTGCTAGCCATAGCAATAAAAGAAGAGACAGATAAAAAAGTGGATAAAAATAGGAAAGGGAAAAGTCACACTTCCCTAATTGCCAATGACATGATTCCATAATTAATGGAACCTATAGATTATTTTAGAAAACTCTTATTTATAAACATTTTCAGTAAAGTTTCCAGAAAAAAATAAGTCAATAGCCTTCATGTATAATAACAGTGAACTCGAGTGGAAAAATATCTCATTCATATAGCTCCAAGAAAACAATATATCTAATAACCAAGGAAGTTAAAGTCTTCTATAATGAAAACTTCATGACATTTTTTAATAGGCAGAGGATATTAGACTATGGAAAATCATTCCATACTACTGAAGTGGCAGAATAAAAATATAGAAACTAAATGTAATCTACAGATTCAGCACAATTCCTGCCAAAATTCCTATGTCATTCTTCGGAAATAAAAATATATCTAAGAAGAGGAAGGGAGAGGAGGGCATGAGGGAGCAGGAAGACTGAGTCAGGGAAAGATTAGAGGAGAGAGAGAGCAAAAAAAAATGAGATACCATAATAGACGGAGCCATTATAGGCTTAAAGAAAAGTCTGGCATTAGGGAAATGTCCAGAGATCTACAAGGATGACCCCAACTAACAATCTAAGCAATAGTGGAGATTCCCTTCCATGATAATGAGACTGATGACTACTTTACATGCCATCCTAGGGCCTTCATCCAGTAGTTGATGTAAGCAGAAACAGACACCAACAGCTAAACACTGAGCCAAACTCCTGGAATCCAGTTAGAAAGAGGGAGGAGGGATGAGAAAAAGGGTCAAGACCAGACTTGAGAAAGCCACAGAAACAGCTGACCTGAACAAGGGGGAGTATATAGCTGGGAAAGCAGCATAGAACTGCTCCAGATTCCCTGAATGTGGGTGTTAGTTAAGAGGACTAGCCAGTCTCTGGGCCTCTGGTAATGGAACAGCTTTTATCCCTAGTGTTTGAATAGACATTTGGAGCCCATTCCCCATAGAAGGATACTCCCCTCAGCCTAGACACACAAGAGGGTGGGTGGATGGGAGGGCTAGGCCCTGCTCCAAATGATGTGACAGACTTGATGATTCCCCAATGAAAGCCCTCACACTTTCCATGGAGCAGGAGAGGGATTGGGATGGGGATTGATTGGGGAATGGCAGGATGGGAAGGAGAAGTAACTGGGATTGACATATAAAATAAGATTATTTCTAATTTAAGTAAAAAAGGAAAATAAACCTGACAACCAATGCACCAACGATGCAAAGGGTATAGAGAAAGAGGAACACTTAATCACTACTGGTGAGAGTATGAAATAGTACAGCCATTTTAGAGTCAGTAAAGAGGTTTCTCAAAAAATTAAAAATAGAACTGCCATCTAAACTATAGAAACCTCTACATCTCCTTTCACAGAAATATACTCCTTCCATATGTATATTTATTGTTGTTCTCCTAGTCACAATAGCTAGAAAATAAAACCAGCCTATGTGGTGATATATTGTTTATGCTCTAACAAAGCCACTGGCAATCAGAGTGCAAAGCTAACCACACTAGTTAGCTATAGAAGCTTGGCAGTGGTAGTGCATGCCTTTAATCTCAGGCCTCAAGTGACAGAGGCTGATGGGTCTTTGTGAGTTCAAGGCCACCCAGAACTAGATGAAAGTGAGTAAGTCTAAAAGATAAACAGAGCTCATGTCTTTAATCCCAGCATTAGAGAGTATATAAGGAGCTCAGTGCAGTCCCAGAGAGTAGTGTAAGAATCTGAGGCTTGCTGTAGAGCAGTGTAGTCTGGACATGCAATCAGTGGATCACCCCCTTTTCTGCCCATTGGTAGAGGTGAGAACTCTCTAGGGGCTGGCTACTTCATCTTGAACCCCAAGATCTGTCTCTGGGCTTTTGTTATTTGTGTTACAAGTCTAAATATCCATGAACAAATACATATAAAAAACACAATTTCAGTCAGCTGTAAAAAGTGAAATTTTCATAAAAATATTTGGATCTAGAAAGTATAATAATACACAAGATAACCCCCCCAAATTCAGAAAGATAAACACATGTGTTCTCTCTCATATGTAGATCCTAATGACGAGATATTACACATAATTAAAGGGATGTAAATGTGAGTAAAATCTGCCAAAGCTAGAAAAGAGACCAAGAGATGGCAAAAAAGTAGGTGAATAGGAAGAAATATGATACCTAATATCTTGTATACTTGTGTGTATATGCATGTTGTGTTGTATTGTGTTGTGTTGTTTTAGGGGGTGGTACTCAAGTTCTGCATTCAACTACTTATGTATGTACCAACCTGTATGTTTACACAATAGCATTTGTACAGGACTCATCAGATAACTTGCAAGAGTGGGGTTTCATTGAGCTGAACACCTGGAATCCAGTTGCAGAGAGGGAGGAGTGATAAGAAAATGACAGATTTAGTTGACTCCTCCTGAAAGGCACCACTCTCCCTGTGGAGGGGGGAATGGGAGGTTGGTCGGGGGAGGGCATGGGAGAGAGGGAGGGAGGGAGAGGGAACTGAGATTGATATGTACAATAATAAATAAATAAGAAAATGGGGTCAAGACCAGGCTACAGAAACCAACAGAGACAGCTGACCTGAACAAGGGGAAGCTAATGGACCTCAAGACTGATAGCTGGGAAACCAGTGTTGGACCCACTCAGACCCCTGAACATGGGTCTCAGTTAGAAGGCCTGGGCAGCCTAAGCGACCTTTGACAGTGGAACCAGGATTTATCCCTGATGCACGAAAGGACTTTGGGAGAACGTTCCCCATGTACTCCAAATGGCTTGACAGATTTTGATGACATCCTGGAAGATATCACACTCACTGTGGAGTGGAGGTGGGTGGGACGAAAGGTCAGGGGGCATGGGAGGGAGGGAAAGGGAACTGGGATGGACATGTAAAATAAGAAAAAATTATATATAATATATATATATAATATATATTTTATATATTATATATATATAATATATATATATATATATATATATATATATAGAGAGAGAGAGAGAGAGAGAGAAAAGTGTTTCTTCTTCCATTATTGTACTCTGAAGACCAACCTCCTACTGTCAAGATTGGTGACCAGTGCCCTTAAGAGCTGAACCATCTTGCCAGCCTAATTGTTCTTTTCTTTTCATTGATTCAGTTTTTCCTTGACAATTTCACAAAAAGAAAAGGGAAAGAAATTGACTGGATAACTATTAGTAGGTATACACATGTCTCTGAACGAAGTTTCTAGCCCAAGCAGTTCTGTTTGGGCCCATTTCTATTATGCTTGAAGTTGAAAAAAGCCCTGGCACTTGACAATGTCAACTCCTCCACAAAGGGGCTGCATCCATGTAACTGGCAATGCTGTCCAAAAAAATATTTCTCACTGCAATTTCAAGCGACAAACTCTAATGTTGGTCACTAAAAGCAATATGACAGAAAACACTTTCACACCAAAAGGAATACTTCTAACTAGTCAGGAGTCTCCAAAATTGCTTTTCAATCAGACTTACATTTTTACAAAATTGTGTTTAATATCTTGAGAATATTTTAAAGCCTAAATACTTTTTTTTCATTTAGACCATGTTTGTTTTCCTGCATTTGAGCTGAAGACTTATTTAAGCATTCCAAGGGGTATCAACAAAGCATGGCATATCAAATTGTAGTATTAATCTCCTCCCCTTGTATTGAGGCTGGGCAAGGAAACCCAGTATGAGGAATAGGTTCCCAAATGACAGTCCCACTCCTAGAAATTGCACAGGTAAACAAAGCTATACAACTGGCATATATATGTAGAGGGCCTTGGTTGGACCTATGCAGGCTCCCTGGTTGTCAGTTTGAACCAACAAGGCTAGATACTTTAATGTCTGCCACCAGCTGACCATAGTTCACTAGCCTAGTTCAACTGACTGAAAAACATATTTCTGTATTGAGCTACTTCATTATAATTCCTAACAAAGTTCTATTTCAGACCAGCCAAGGATAAGCAAGCTTTAAAACAAAAAGTAATAGGGAATTTAGAGAGGATCGTGAACTATTTGGCATGCAATAGTAAAGATAAAACTTAGTTTGGGTGTCACGTAGTACATAACATAGAGGCACATATGTTTATTATCAGATGAAGTAGAAATATAGATCCCAAAGATTAAGGCTCTCCCATCTCAAAAGAAACAGACAGTATCTCTCTCTACAAATAAGATGGGTACTGTATTGACCAGACTAACAGTTTCTCCCAGCTAGATGAAGCCTTCACAGGATTACTGCCCCTGAAGCAACATGCAGTGACTTTAGTGCTGGAGAGATACTGTCCTGGGTAAAGAACTTGCCTCATGAGGATGACGAATTGAGTTTCTATCCCCAGAATGTAATAAAGCATATACCTGTAAGACTAACAATCTTCTACTGGGAAGGGAAACAAGGAGGTCTCCAGAAGCTCATGAGCCCTCTAGACTAGACCATGCACTGTGGAACAATAGACCGACCTCATCTCAGACAAGGTCACAGGCAAACATGAACACCCAAGATGTCCTCCAGCATCAGCATGCGTGATATGGCACATATGCATCAGCATTCACATGTATGAACACACACCACACATATATAAGTACACATGTCTCTCTCTCATACACACCTACGTCTTCCTACAGGGAACAAACAACACTGAAAAATAATAATTAAATATAAATTAGACCAAAAGCCATTCCCATGTTGTAGAATATAAATTCAATACAAAATTATGTATGTGATTAAAAGATGTACAATTGCTGAAGAGTCTTCTTAGGACTGAGTAATTTCCAGCCTGAAAACATCAGTTTACAGGAAAATAAACATTGAATATTTATGAAACAATATTGGAAATCAAGTGCATAATTTCCCAGCTTTTTAATAGCACAAGTAAAACGTATAACCTAATATTTCATGGGAAATATAACTGAATAGCCTGAATTATAATTTGAGAGCCTGAAAAAAGAAAGCAAGTTAAGTTTCCTAATAAATTTACCTCTGGCCCAGTCTTAGAATCAGCAATCAATATGAAAACCCTTCATAAATTCTCTTCCAAAATTTGTTGTAGCATTATAGAAGAGGTGGACCCTGAAACTTAAGGAATATTTGCTGATGAAGCAACTAAATTGGATTTGTTGCTTATGCTAAACAGCAATGCATTACAATCAGCCACAGGCTTCGTCCCTTCCAATGTACTGTCGCAGCACTCTTAAAAATTTTAATGCATTTCTTAATACCCCCAAACAATTAACCAGAACTTATTTTGAACTTTCTCTGGCAAGAAAACCGAAAGTGCCATGGTCTCTCATAGTCTATCAAATTTGTCTAGAGTCCTACATATCCTAAGTGCCTCTGAATGATAAATGACCACTCGCAGAATCATGGGTCTTCTAAGAGTCCTAAAAAAAACTGATGTAACAGCAGTCTTCATGGTTCTCCCAGGCTTCATCAGCATCTTGATTGCAATCTCCAGGAGTTCAATGGCTTAGAATTCTTCACTTGTTAAATAACACTCTGCTTACTTTCTTATTAAGCAAGGACTCATACCACTGGCCAAAAAAAAAAAAAAAAAAAAAAATGCATCTCTTGATTCTCATATTTGACTGAACTATATGCATTACAGTATAAAACCATAATATCTATGCACCCATTTATTCATTAGTTTCACTCATTTGCCATGTGGTGGGATAAATAGAATACTTACTTTAAATTCTTCTGTCTGCTTCTGGGACTCTTTGCCTCCTATTGTGTTACCTTGTCTAGTCTGGATATGAGGGCTTTCAAATTGTTTTATTGTATTTTCTTTTGTTATGTTTGGTTGGTTGAGGGCTGTTCTTTTCTTAAAGGGAACATAGTGGGGAGTGGACCTGTGTGAGAGGGGAGTGGAGGGAGGGGAAACTGTGGTCAGGATGCATCGTATAAGAAAAAAGTTCTACTTTCAATAAAATAATCAATAATTTAAAAAGAAACTCAGCATTGATGATCAGATGGATTTGGGAAACACTAAAGTCTGTTGTGAATCCATAGGCAGGGATCATGCTTTGCTATGCTTTGTAATCCTAGGAATTAACATAAGTCCTAAGGTGGAATGTGATCTATAAATGTTTATGGAGAAGTAAAAAGCACAGAGAGAGGATCAAAGCTGAAAGATATGGTCTATATTTTCAGGAGACTTACAGCACTTGGTAATGTGGTAATGTCCATCATGATGCAGGACTCTCGGTTCCAACTTGAATTCAAAAGTGGATATTGACTGACTACAAAGAGAGAAAGAGGAAGAGAGACAGAGAGAAAGAGAGAGACAGAGACAGATAGATAGAGAGAGAGAGATAATTTGTGAATACATGATTCTTTTGCATCCCTAAAACAAATGTTGATGAGACGCAGATGATCTCATTACACAAGCAGACAGAAACACACTCAAAGTTATGTGTTACAAGGAAATGGCTCAGGTGATTACAGAGCCTGACTATCACAAGATCCAAAGCTAACAAGCTGAAATTTCAAGAATATTAAAAATGCAGTTGCAGGCCAATTACAAGTGACTAAGAAATAGAAGAAATGAGGGTTTCTGTTTCATTCTGGCAATGGAAAAGTACAGGAAGTGCGGATGTTTTAGTCCAAATACAGAGACTTTTCAAAACTGAATTTGGGAAAATCTAACATCTTGGTTCATGGCATTCACAGGGAAAATGTCTCTTCTTGGCCATTAGCCACCACACATATCTTCAGGACTATGAATAAATGAGACAATCATAAATTATTCTACCTTAATATTTTTAATCATTTTACCAAAAAAATTATTTAATATAGTTTATGTTGACCATTGATTGCATCAGGTATTGAAAACAATCTGAGAAGTAATTCAGTTGAAAATAAATGAGAAACGTTTAAGTTCTGGTCTTCTTTGGGACTTTGTGAGAAGAAAAAACAGAGATTTAAAAAAAAAGAACAATAAAAGGAATTATTATTGGACTTGGAGGGTGGCTTAGTGGGGAACAGTGCCAGCTGCACATGCATGAGGGCCCAAGTTTGGGTCAACAGCACCAAAGATGTATGACCTGGGTGCATTTCTTGCAAACACACAGTTTTCACCCCAAGAACACATGATTGATTTCCTCTTAAATAAAATTTTCCCCAGAGAGGGGAAAAAACAGTATATGAACAGTGATAGCCACTTTAAATTAATTAATGCCATGCTATTCATCTTCAGTATATGCTCACTAAGGAATTAAAAGAAGTCAGTAAAGTTTGGCAGTCGGTTGCCTAAATCTCAACTAACAGCTTATTCCCCAGCTGAAACATCCTCCATCCTTTTCTCTCATCTTCCCTGAATTCTCCTTTTTGAATTCAGAGATTTAAGAACTCTGATCTTCAGTACTCATTCTTTCCCTTTGCTCCTCACGGGTCCAGGAATCATAGGACCAAGTTGGGAATGTAAGGAAAATGTCTAAATAAAACTGATTCTGCTGTCTTTCTTGTAGACATTTTTGAAATCCATAATAGTTTTTATTCAAGTTATATTTTAATTCAGCCATAATATCTGAAATACTTATCAGTGACTAATACTCTTGATTCTCTCTCTCTTTATTTTTCCTGTGGGGTTTATAGGAATTTCCTCCATCTTTCATTTAAGAAATCACAATTTATGGCTCTCTATACTGTTCCATGGTGGGGTGGATTCGAGGAGGTAAAGATAAGGTGTCATCTGGGATTCTGACTTAAATTACTGTTGGAAAAGTCCCTTTGTAAATAGAAAAGGCTGAGTTTGCAAGTTAGTAGTGAGCAGCAAACTACAAGATCATTAGTTTGGAATATTCATGGAAAGCTTAAAAAAAAGCACAAGTGAATAATTTGAAATCAGAATGAAGGTTGGTCAGCTCACTTGAAGTGACCAGGTATATCAGTATATTCGTGCTGCACAACAAAATATCATAGACTGAATGGTTTAAACAACGCTAATTTATTTTTCACAGTTTTGAGGATCAGAAGTAAGTATCAAATGAGTGTCTGATAAGGGCTCCTGTTTTACCATCTCAGTGTATTCTCAGAGAGCCTTTTCTCTATTTACACATGGAAAGCACACTTTCTGGATCTTTTTTGGTAGGAGAACACTAATACCATCTAATAATAGCCTTAATTATTTCCATACAAATCTATTTCCAAATGCAAATAGTTGACAATTAAGGATTCAGGGTAAGAGTTTGGCAGAAGATAAAACATATTACATGATGAAATCCCTGAGTCTTCAAATTAGAGATGTAATTTCACGAATCATCCTCATATCATGTGTTTCTTAGAAGTGCATAAAACAGAAGATAAAAGCCAATGAGCAGACACAGTATAGTTAAGAGAGGATTACTGTGAAAAAGAAACAAAAATATAAGAATAATGAAAACCATAAGCTTGTAACAAATAGAAGACAGTAGAGATACCTACACAAAATAGGTTTATAGGCCTCTTCAAAACAATTTTGTATCAATTTGAGATAATCTTATCAATAGATAATTTTAAAAATATGTGAGAATTGAAAATATGGAAGACTGAGTTAGAAATGGACTTGAAAAACTGGAGATGCTTGCCTGTTGTGATGGCTAATCTTCATTGTTGACATACCTGGGAAGAAGGAGCCTCAACTAAAGAATTGCCTCCATCAAATTGGCAGGTGAGCACGTCGATGGGCATTTTCTTGAATGTTAATTGATATAGGGGGATTCAGTATACTGTACGCTACACTATCTTCAGGCAGGTGGGCCTTAAATGTCTAGGAAAGATAGCTGAGCAAGTCAATGAGCAGTATCCTCCCCTCCCCCACAGTCTTCATTCAGTTTCTGTCCTGCTTAGGTTCTTGTTTTGGCTTCCTTCAGTGATAGACTGTGACTGGTATGTGTGAGCCAAATAAACCCCTTCTACCCTGAGTTGCTTTTGGTTGTGTTGTTTATCAGAGCAATTAAAAGCAAAGTAAAATAGAAATCAGTAGCAGCACTGAGGTATTGCTACAAAAGATGTGACCATTTTGTACAGTGGAAGTGCTTGCAACAATGGGCTGGAAAATTATTCATTGCTCAATGTTTTATGAGCCTCTGTTGGGTGAGCTTGGAAGACAATGCTGAGAAAGCAGCAAAGATGATGGAGGCCAAGTTCATGACATTTTGGAAGGTAGTAAGATCCAACTGGGGCCATTTGTGTACTAAGAATCTGTAGCTTCTGGTCTTTTGGGGCTAATCACTTTCTCTTCATTAGCATCATAGAAGTGAAACTTGCTTTACTGGTACAATTGATTTTGGTTCAGAAGAGGCCAAGGCTGCATTTCACATAAGACAATATTGAGTTCGTTGGAGTCAGTAACCAAACAGAACTTTTTTTTTTTAATTACTATAATTTACAGTGAAGTCAATGTAAAATATTGGTGCTCTATCTACCCCAAAGAAAACAGTGTCATATTAGGTCCTTTCCTTAATAGGTACCAAAGTAAAAGATGTTCTGGTCTCTGGTGTTGGCAATTCTATGAGCAACAGAATGTCTTCTGAGGTCACTGGAGAGCTGCTGCCCCAGCATTTCAATAAATAGCACCATGTGTCTGTGATGCCAGAATAGATGATGTAAGAATCCCATGGTTCTTTGGCAAAAGATTTTTTTAAAAAATTACCCTTCTTTGCCAAGTTTTACTTTACATGATTACATCCTTCACCTCCTGAAAGTCTAGTTGTCCATGGTAATCTTCATTCCTTGCCCTAATCTTTTGGCCAATGCAGTAGCCACATTAGCCTATAATATACAGAAACATGAAGGATTTTACTGATGAACTCCAAGGCAAATTCCCTTGGTAACCCTTACTTTATCCTTAAGAACAACCTAAGGACTGATAATAGTTCTTTCCTGTGAAGGAAATCTTTGGGTAAGCTGATGGTGACATCATCACTAAATTCCTTTTTCCTGTACTCAGTCAGTCCAATCATAATCAAGTCTAAGATGATAGGTAAACTCCCAACTTTTGTACTTTCCTGTTCACTATTTTTTGTCAAAGTTTATTTTCAGTGGCATGATACTGCCTACTCCTCTGTAATCTTAGCATCTGTGGTGTTGAGACAGCATAATGACCCTGTCCCAGAAAAAAAAATCATTCTCAAAATTATAAGACACTTAAAAGCACCAGAAAACATTTCTTAATAACAAAACTCAAGGTTCTTCTTAAGACTCTAGTAGTTTTGGGTCAAAGTCTATGATTTACTTTCCTCAGACACAGCAAACATTTTATCAACCTATCATTCTGCCTAAAACATTAAATATTTAAGAAACTGTTGACACAGAGTCACTACTAAATTACTAAATCACTAGAGCCAGTGGAGCCAACCACTTCTAAAATCCCTGCCAGCTTTACAATTTGCGAAGTCACACTAAAAGCATTTTGCTTGTCTCTGTCATAGAGGTTCTAAATGACTATTCTAACAGACATCAGAAGTGAGCATGATGGCTATCAGTTTAAATTGGCACTAATCCCACCCCCAGCACATCCTTAATCAGAGCATCTTCATATTCCACAGAGCACAAATAGGGAGCCCTTTGACTCACTCTAGAATCTATGCCTCCAATCAATGCCTTATATCATAAAAAGAAAAGGGCTGTACTTCATCGTTTAGATAAAGTGCATACTTTAACCACACAGACGCAGTCCACACTGTGGCTCACTGGTGATCATTAGCAAATGGGTATTTTTCACTACAACTTAAAGAGGCATTTTTGATTGTTTCATAATAACTTCTGACTTGAAACTATCCACAGCATAATGACACTGTCTTGCATCTCAACACTCCTCAACCTGCACTCTGGGTAAGTAGTCTCCTCTCTTTTAATTCACAACAAATTTTGCTGACATACACTGTGCCATTTAGACCTGGGAGGCCACCCTGATTATTTTTCTTTACTTCTTATTTTTTTTTCTCTCATGTATACAAAGTTTCTTGTCCCTCCACTCTTCTCAGTACTCCCCACACCATCCCTCAACCTCAGATCCCTGTTTCCTGCTCTATAATTCAACTTATCTTCAAGTCATGTCATCTCCACCCTTAAGATATTGCAGCATTATGATTTGGTAGAAAGAGTGCAGTCTGAGGTTCAGCCGATGACCCCTTTGTCTGAGCATTGATAGAAGAGAGATTACTCTAGTGGCTGGCTACTTTGCTTCTCTGATCTTCAGCTTCAACCCCCACATCTGTCTCTGTTTTTTTTTTTTTTTTTTTTTATTAATCCTGACACTCAGCATCATGCTTCACACCTCTGTAGTACTAATAATTTGGACCAATTAATTATAACCACTGCCATCAACTACAGCAACAATTTTTGGTGGCTCTTCAAGACAGAGTTTATCTGTATAACAGCCTTGAATATCATGGAAAAAGTTTGGTAGACCAGTCCGAGATCTGCCTTTCTCTGCCTCTCTATACTTTGCAAACCTGTACTCCATAAAATTCGAAATTTTCATGGCAATGGACAATTTTCTGGATAGATATCACTTACAAAAATTAAATCAAGACCAAACACACAATTTAAATAGACCTATAAGCCCTAATGAAATTGAAACAATCATCAAAAGACTCCCAACCAAAACGAAGCCCAGAGCCAGATGGTTTCAGTGCAGAATTCTACCAAAATTTCAAAGAACAGCTAATACCAAACTCCTCAAAGTGTTCCACACAATAGAAGCAGAAGGGTCATTGCCAAACTCTTGTTGTAACCAAACTGAGGCTACAATTACCCTGGTACCCAAGCCACACAAAGACACAACTAAGAAAAAGAACTAAAGACCAATATCTCTCATGAACATTGATGCAAAAATACTCAATAAAATACTGACAAATTGAATCCAAGAACACATCAGAGAAATCATCCACAATGACCCAGGGATGAAGAAATGGTTCAACATACGAAAACCCATCAATATAATACACAATATAAAGAAACTGAAAAAGAAAAATCACATGATCATCTCACTAGATGCTGAAAAAGCCTTTGATGAAATCCAACACCCCTTCATTATAAAGGTTTTAGAGAGATCAGGGATAACAGGAACATACCTAAACAGAATAAAAGCAACATACAGCAATTCAACAGTCAATAGAGAGAAACTCAATGTGATTTCTCTAAAATCAGGAATAAGACAAGGCTGCCCACTCTCTCCACAGCTCTTCAATATTGTACTTGAAGTTCTAGCTAGAGCAACAAAAAGAGACAACAAAAGGAGATCAAGGGGATACAAATTGGAAAGGAAGAAGTCAAATTTTCACTATTTGCAGATGGTAGGATAGTTTACATAAGTGACCCAAAAAATTCTACCAAAGTGGGAGGATACAAGATTAATTAAAAAAAAACAGTAGCCCTAATACATTCAGATGATAAAGGGGCTGAGAAAGAAATCAGAGAAACATCATCCTTTAAAATAGTCACAAACAGCATAAAATATCTTGAGGTAATGCTTACCAAACAAGTGAAAGACCTATATAATAAGAACCTTGAGTCTTTAAAGAAAGAAATATAAGAAGACAGCAAAAAATGGAAAGTTCTCCCATGCTCTTGGATAGGTAGGATAAACATAGTAAAAATGGCAATCTTGCCTAAAGCAATCTACAAATTCTATGTGATCCCCATCAAAATACCGCACAAATCATCACAGACATTGAAAGAACAATCCTCAACTTTATTTGAAAAAACAAAAGACCCAGGATAGCCAAAACAATATTTTACAATAAAGGAACTTCCGGAGGGATCACCATCCCTGACTTCAAACTCTATTATAGTGCTATAGTACTGAAAACAGCTTGGTATTGGCACAAACATAGACAAGAAAAACAGTGGAATTGAAACCCTGATATTAACACACACACACACGTGAACACCTGATTTTTGAAAAAGAAGGTAAATTTATACAATGGAAAAAGAATGTATCTTCAAAAAATGGTGCTGGCATAACTGGATGCTGGTGTGTAGAAGACTGCATATAGATCCATATCTGTCTCCATATACAAAATTCAAGTCCAAATAGATAAAAGACCTCAACATAAACCCAGTCACACTGAACCTCTTAGAAGAGAAAATGGGAGGTACCTTTGAATGGATTGGTACAGGGGACCACTTCCTGACCATAACACCAGTAACAAGACACTGAGATTGACCATTAATAAATGGGAACTCCTCAAACTGAGCAGCTTTGTAAGGCAAAGGACACAGGCAACAAGACAAAACAGCAGCCCACAGAATGGGAAAAGATCTTCATCAACCCCACATCTGACAGAGGACTGATTTCCAAAATATACAAAGAACTCAAGAAGCTAGTCACCAAAACACCAAATAACCCAATTAAAAAGTGGGGTACAGAACTAAATAGAGAATTATCGATAGAGGAATCTAAAATGGCTGAAAGACACTTAAGAAAGTGCTCAACATCCTTAGCCATCAGGGAAATGCAAATTAAAAGAACTGAGATAGCTTACTCCTGCCAGAATGGCTAAAATCAAAAACACTAAAGACACTTTATGCTCCAGAGGGTGTGGAGAAAGGGGCACACTCCTCCACTGCTAGTGGGAGTGCAAACTCGTACAACCACTTTGGAAATCAGTATGGCAGTTCCTTAGGAAAATGGGAATCAGTCTATCTCAAGATCCAGTAATTCCACTCTTACGCATATACTACCTAAATGATGCACATTCATAAAACAGATGTTCTACTATGTTCATAGCAGCATTATTTGTAATAGCCAGAACCTGGAAGCCACCTAGATACCTCTCAACTGAAGGGTGGATGAAAAAAATGTGGTACATTTACACAGTGAAGTACTACTCAGCAGAAAAACACAATGGAATCCTGAAATTCACGGGAAATGGATAGAACTAGAAGAAACCTTCCTGAGTGAGGTAACCCAGTCACAAACGACAAAAGCATTATGTATGCGCTCATATATGGATTTTGACATAGAGCAAAGGATGACTAGCCTACAATTCACACTGCCAGAAAAACTAAGAAACAAACAGGACCCTAAGAGAGACATCCATGGTCCTCTGGAGAAGGGGAAAGGAACAAGATCTCGTGAGTAAATTGGGAGCATGTAGGTAGGGGAGCAGGAGTTAGCAGAAAGAGAAGGGGAGAATAAGGAGGGAAGAGAAGGACATGAGGGAGCAGGAAGATTGAGACAGGAAAGAATAGAGGAGAACAAGGAAAGAGGTACCTTAATAGAAGGAACCATTATAGATTTAAGGAGAAATCTGGCACTAGGGAAATGTCCAGAGATCTACAAGGATGACCCCAACTAACAATTTAAGCAATAGTGGAGAGGCTAGCTTAAGTGCCCTTCCCTGATAATAAGATTGATCACTACCTTATTTGCCACCCTAGAGCCTTCATCCAGTGGTTGATGAAAGCAGAAACAGACACCACAGCTAAACACTGAATCAAACTCCTGTAATCCAGTTACAGAAAGGGAGGAGTGATGAGCAAAAGTATCAAGACCAGACTGGAGAAACCCATAGAAAGAGCTGATCTGCACAAGGGGGGAGCTCATGGACTCCAATCTGATAGCTGGGAAATCAGAATAGGACCGACCTAGACCCCCTGAATATGGGTGTTAGTTAGGAGGACTGGGCAGTCTATGGGGCCTCTGGTAGTGGATCAATATTTACCCCTAGTGTACAATGGACTTTGGGAGCCCATTCCGCATTGAGGGATATTTTCTCAGCCTAGGTCCTGTCCCAAATGGTATGACAGACTTTGGAGACTCCCCATGAAAGGCTTTATCCTCCCTGGGGAGCAGAAAGGGGATGGGATGAAGGTTTGGTGGGGGTGATAGGGGAGGGTGGGAGGGTGAGGGAACTGGGATTGACATGTAAAACAACTTTGTTTCAAATTTTAATAAAAAAAGAGGGAGGTGAGTGCCACCATGCTCAGCAATAAAATAACTTTTAAGTGGGTTCCCTCTGTTCACTACATGTCTTCTAACCATAACATGACAGCTAATATGAGTTTTTTTTTAAGCAGTAATAGTATTCTTGCTTAAAACATTCAATGGCTTCGCATTGAAATTCAATAATACTTAAACTTCTTCCCACTGTCTAAAAAGACCTATAAATCCAAACACCTGGTCACCTCCAGTGGATCTAATTCCCTTTTCTCTTATCTACTGACATCATCCTCCTTTACCTCTTTTGGCTTTTCAAACATAGTCACTCCTCACAGGTAAAAGAAAATGCTATGTGGCATGTTTCCCGAGGATCCTACGTAAGATTAAACGGGGTAACTTCCCCCATGTCCTCCTCCACTCACTCTGCTCTGATCTCCACCATACTTTTATTTATTCTTTTAATAACAACTGACAATATTTTTAATCACATAGTTGTTTGCTCCTTTACCACTTAATGGATTTTCTCCTCCATTAAACTATTAACTCCAAGGGAGCAAAGATTCCATCTCTACGATGTCATTTAACCTTAGATCAATGAAGTACCTAAAAGAGATACAACAAACACAGGTAGATGTATAATTATATTGGTGTTAAAGACTGACTTGTGTTCCTTCTAAACCTCAGACTAAAGCCGTCATCAACAACATTGTAAAATGTAACTACATTTCAAGTGAAGGTCATTAAATAACTGATATATTTATTTTTTATATCTATTATTTTTCTGTCTGTCTCTATCTCTTAATTGATTTTCTCCTCCATTCCACTATTAACTCCAAGACATAAAAGACCTCATCTCCACTATGTCATTTGATTTTAGATCAGTGAAGTACCTCTGTGTGTGTGTGTGTGTGTGTGTGTGTGTGTGTATGAGTATGTGTGTGTGTGAGTGTGTGAGTGTGTGTGTGTGTGTGTATGAGAGAGATTATATGTGTGTGTGTAATGGGTGAGTGTGTTCAGGCCATCATATGTCTCAGGTACGTGGAGGTCAGAAGATAACCCTTGAATAGCCCATCTTGTTTTTGCACCTTTACACAGTCCTGGGGATCTGACTATATCACCAGTGTTCTGCAGCAAGCTGTTACTGGGCCATTTAAGTAGTTTGAGGAGTTATTCATTTAAAATGGGGTTAGCCCTTAATACAGCTGACAAGTGCCATTTTAAAAAAGGAAACACAGACAAACAGATATAAAGGATATTCACAGATGTACACAAATGACCATGAGAAAGCCATCCATCTGTCAAAAAGAGAAGCCTCCAAAGAAACCAGTTCTGCCAATTTTGACAACACCTTGATCTTAAACTTCAAACCTTAAGAATTATGAAAACATAAGTTTCTATGATAACAGATAGTATTTTCTTCTGTTAACTCTAATTAACATAATAAGAACTGAAATGTACATTGAAAACTAAAATCTATTTTTCCCTAAGTCATATTACTATGTAGTTGAACATACATGGTCTTGAATTCACAATTCCAGCATAGTAAAACTCAAATCTGTCCATTTCACCATTAACTAGGTTGATACATAAAGAGAATTGTCACATAGGTTTGTCACTGTTTCTTAGATTTACTCATTCTGATTGTTAAATGACATTATTGAATAACAGCATGCTTCAGTAAAATATTGAAAAACCTTCATCCATGCACTAGTAGTGAGATATCACTGAAGTTGAAGCTTGCAGATTAGTACTCTGTCTATATTACATAGAAAGTGTAGGAATAATATGGATAATTAAAGTTCTTTAAGACAGAAGATAGAAATCTTATCTATTTCTACAATTTTTAATTTTCAAACCAAAAATTATTTAGCAGCTGAGGTAGTCTTTATTATCATCTGCAAATCATTAAACAAAAATTCTTTAAAAAAAAAAAAAAACTTGTAGCTCTAAAACCATAACGATTCTCAACCAATAGCCTAAAATTTAGACTGAGTAGTATTTCTCATCCCTGACTTTTACCATCTAAGGACAGACATTTAATAGAAAATGTATATAGTGGCTGTTGCAATACCCACAGATAGTGCACAACTATTTTGAGTGGAGTTACAATTTTACAATTGTGTACAAGGGTTACACTTTCCGTTGAAACCATACTTTGAATCTGAATTTTGTTCTTAAGAGATGAATAGATGTGCCACATGATCCTCTCATGATTCTTGAAAGTGGCAGGAAGGCCTGGCAGTACAGCAAATCACAATATCTAACAAGCTATGCAGTCACAGGAGCAAAGATGCATACTCTACAGCATGCTGTATTGTGAGGTTATGATGCTAAGTACATTAGGTGAACTAATGCATTTTCACTTTACAGTTTTAAAGCTAGGGTGTGTTTAACAGGGCATGGCCCCATAAATTTAGAGGAGTGTCTCTCCTGTGAATCCAAAACAAATCCAGGAAACTCTTCTTAATCTCCCATCATCAATACATTTGTAAAATCTGAATACTCATAATTACTCACCAATTTAAAACATTATTCATCCACTTGGCATGATATTTGTTTTGAAGTTCAAATGTAGCAAACAGATTTTGTCATCAAATTTAAATGCACATAGAGATATATCGCCAATTATGTTATGCCAGTAAGTGCTAATGGGAATCACACTTACCAGTTCTCAACTAAGTGCAATTTGCTTCCTTAATTCATGGGTATGGATACATAGCAACAGCAAGAAGTTTCCATACCACATGGACATAGGAAGCCATACATCCTCATATTTAGTTCTCCTACCTGCATCTCATTCTTGTCCTTCTATTCAAATTGAAATCTAATGAATTATCTAAATTTGCCAAGGAAAAGGCTATTTAAGCTACAACATTTCATAGTATTTTCCCCAAAAGTTAAGAGGACAATAGATTTCAAGAGATGTATTCAAATTCCTTTTTAATATTTACCCTGAGTTTTAAGGCAAAAAAATGAAAAGTCTGTTATTAGACAGACCAATGAATCCATCTTATGGTCAAGAAGAAAGGTATTTTAAGTTTTGTCTCTTTCTCTTGATATCCCAGCAATCATTTTGCACTGCCCCTATACCCAATTGTGACATAACCAAGTAACACAAACCCACACATTCTCCGTGAGTTTAGGAACATAGTAGGTGATATGAACTGACATAATGAAGACTCTGGACATACAGCTCAAGCAAAACAAAGTGTGAGACCATCTCTCTAAAACAATTGGTTAAAGTTAAGAACATAAAATTCCATTAAGAAAAGTTCTCTCTGCAATAGACAGAGACCATTACCGAAAGCCAAAAGCAATCAAAATGCAGAGTTAAGACTCCCAGGCTCAATGGATGTATCTACAAAACACTCCCAAGTTTAAGACTCAGGGAACAATTCAGAAGAAGGGGCAAAAAAATTGTAAAATCCAGAGACTCAGATATTATATTAAGTGTATTTCTCATGACAGTCCCCACAACATATAGAACACTGATGGTTGTACCTGATTCCAATGAATATGAGACTATACTGTGTATGTACTGGTTTCACATTTACTGTAATGTGAGGTGGACAGGTGTGTCTGTCATCTAACTTATACCCAATCAGAAATAATTCTAGCAATTTAAAGGAATTAAATATAAAGTATATAAAGGTATAAGTCATAAAAAGTTGACCATCTTTTGATAATTCAAAGGATTTTATTTTTAAAAAGATAGACCTAATCTTCAAAAGCAAAATGGGAGACTGTGTTTAGATATGGCCTCTAGGCACAATACCTTTCATTGTACATTATCAAATTTCTTCAACAATTACCATTGCCAGGCATCTTATATATCACCAGTCTCTATGGCATCAAAGTACTGCTATTACTTTAATTAGGCAATATTCAATTATCTGTGATAGGGGAAAAGATATACTTTCCCTTTCTGCCAGAGTCATTATTGATTAAATGTAGAAGGGTTAGAAAGAGCAGCTCTAAGCTCAGATTTTCAGGTGTTTTGAGCCAAAATTCATGTTTAGATAAAAAAGTTGATTCTTGCATTTCTTTTAGTTTGTGGGTTGATCACTCAAAAAATAAATCTTTCCTACCCTCCTTTCTTCCTTCCTTAACTACCCTGCCACTTCAGGGAGTTGCTTTCTTTAAACAGAGTCAGTACTAATTTGTAATTCACATTATCTCCAACTTTGCAATTAAGTTCTATGGATTCATGTGATAATAATAAATAAATAATAAACAAACATAAAAATGAGCTGGGATCTTGGAAACTCGCCCTCATAGAACATTAGCCTACTCCAATCCTGGCGCTAAGAACTGATTGCTATAGTGATGGCAGCTCAGAGGGAGTCACCAAGAGTAAAATAGTTTTCGTGAACACTAAACTTAAATTTAAAAAAAAATCACATCATCATTAGATAGCAAAGGATATCTGATCTTTTTGTGTGTGTGTGTGTTATGACAAAACTCCTGATTCCCACTCTCAGTGGTGGGCATTTATCCTCTCCTAGCTGTTGCTATTTTGATATATGATATTATCATTGCCCATTTGCTCTAAACCTCAAAAACACATCTCTGAGTCCTCTCACGGCTGATTCATTACCAAGTCCTGTCACTTCAACCACAAAATCTATCTCTGAGATAAAAAGCCTACCTGTGAAATCTCACCCCTTAGTTAGTCATCCACTGTAGTTTCAGATGTACTGTCTTCCTGGACATGCAATGTCTTCAGTGCAGATCAATGTAGACTAAAGGATAATTTAGGTCAAGACCCATACACGGCTTTCTGTGACTACTAGAGTCAAACTCCAGAAACTTGCCATGCTTTGCCTTTGCTGTTTCCCTAATCTCCCCTTTGCTTCTTCTACCTGGCCACATTGAACAAATTGAATGGCTTAAAACTACTAAATATATTGTGATGCACCATGAAGGGAAAAAAATCTCAATATTATCAGGACCGTGCTTCCTTTGATGGTGCTAGGGGCCACTCTTTTCCTGGGCTTATAGTGGCTCCAGATATTCCTTACCTTGTAGCAATTTAACTCCAGTCAGTACTTCTAACCATCTCTTCTGTGTCTGTCATGACAATATTTTCCATTAAAGGTCTACCCCACTAACCAAGGACAGTCTCATCTTTAGAACAGTAGTTGCATCTGAAAATGTTTATTCCAAGTACAAAAGAAAATCTGGTAAGTAGTGGTACTTTTATGGAAAGCTACCTTCAACTCACTAGATCGGATTTGTTGTCTTTAGAATTTTGTGATTCTGTTTTCCAATGTGATAAAGATCACATCGTGTCCTCACTCCCTTTCCTTCCCCCAGCCCCTCCTAACCAACTTCCCTTGAATCCCTTCCATGTCCTCTCTATCTAGTCTCAAACTGGTGGCCTCTTTTTCTTTTATTATTAGTTACATCCACGTATGTATGCAGGTGTAAATACAACCTAACGAGTCAGTTTTTGTTGGTGGCATGTATATTAATATTCATGGACGATCACTCTGAATTAGATAATCAATAAAAGGTAAGTGTAGCTACCATCTCTCATCAACAAAGCCTCCCTCTGCAGCAAATGGAGGACCATCACAGAAAATCTCTGGATTCAAAGGGAGCCCATCCCCAGAAGATACATGTAAATCACACTTCCTTCATTTATGGCTCAGGGAATATCTTGGGAGATGGGTTGTAAAGAAATGTAAGAACCAGACCACTAGGAAATCTGCAGTGAAATTGTCTCTCAAAGGAACGTCTTCACAAACAAGACCAGACCAATGGAAATACCAGTGGCCATGGAAAAGTTGGAGGAGGGGATTCCATAGTCACCATCCTCTAGACAAAGAACTACAGGTAACTAAGAACTGCTAGGAAAGGAAGAATTAGCCTCTTACAAGCATGGGTCCCATTTTGTAATTCTCACTATCCCTACAACATTCTCATTTCAGAACCCTGCCTCTTCGTTCAGATGGGAATTACACTGTGTATTTGGTCCTCAGGCTCTCCTACTACTGAGTCTCTAGAGCAGTGCCCAGCATGTAATAGCTACTGGATAAATAATAATGTACACATAAATTTATTCTTCACAATAGCTCTGTGAAGATGAAATTAACTATCTCAAAGGAAAACTTGAAAATTAACTTAAAAGGTAAACCAAAATATAATCAGGCCAGAATCTCACCTCAAATTGACATGATTAGATTGACATTGATGACATAAAATGTTGTCTGGTCAACTATATTGTAATAAAGCTGATGAAAATAAAACTCTTTTGTATTTATTAACAGAAGGAAGACAATATGTGAATTGAGAAAACAGAGGTCCCAAGTGAAGAAAATGGAGGAACAACCCCAGCAGGGCATACATTGCTCTTTATGGCCCATATGGAGTTCACAGTTAGAGATATTACTCGGCTACTCTGTAGGAAAACAAAAAGCACTCCAATATAAGAAAGTTCTGGTTAGAATGGAAAATACAGACTCTTTTTTTTTTGGTTTTGTTTTGTTATGTTCTATTTCTTTCTTTCTTTCTTCTTTCAAACAGATTCTTACGCTATTAGTACACTGACGACATTCCTTGACTGAACTCTCACAGGCCAGGGCTCTCCGGAATGAAATTCTGTGTTCATGAAACACAGTGACTACAATTAAAAATGAATATATATAATATATATATATATATTGATCATACATATATCATTTTTAAAAGGAAGTTAAATTTCTTGCTATACTTCCATATTGTCCATTTATACAAGAATATGGTTAATAGATTAGCAAAAAAAAACAAACAAACAAGAAAGCTCAGGGCATGACTAGCAAACACATTGTAAAAGTCTACAAAGGAAGAACTTCAAAAGTGAAGAGTAAATAAACAACAAATCCATCAATCATCCATCCATCCATTGTCTCAGCCCATCTATATCTTAGAACTCAAGAGATACATAACTCCACAGTTTCACATGCTGGAGACCATTTTTCTCAGCCAGTTTTGGTGGCACATGTCTGCAATCTAGTACTTGAGAGGCAGAAGCAGGAGAATTAGCAGGCAAAAGAAACAAAGGAAGGATCACTGAACTGATTTAGATCAGTGAATTGTAGTTCCCAGATCTATTTCATACTGTTTTAGAAACAATGCCAGATGTCATAAGTATTCCACATGTGACATTTTCCTAAGACTCAATTTTCTGATTTGTCATTATAAAATTCATTATTACATAAAAACTAAAACCAGACATGGGCTTTTGTTACCATGAATCTAAGCATAAGGCCCCCTCCTACCTATGGGACCCAAGATGGGACCTTCCAATCAAATATGGTGAGAAATTGGTTTGTTTGTTTGTTGAAAGAGAAGAAAAGAATGTTCATTTAAAGTGCACTTAGCACTTGTGATTCAAATCTGCATCATACTCTAAAAACAATCTCGTGGAAAATAAATCATCCCTCTTCTAGATAAAAATATAAAATTAAATATTTGAAGTTAAGGAGATGCCAGAGGCACTTCAGCAAGAGTACTAAAGGTTATGTTTTGTTTTAATTTGGATAGGAATTTGTAGTGTACACTCTCCCCAAAGACTCAGATCAACTATCCATGTGCTTATGTGGTAATCCTAATATTTTAGGCAAGAATTAAAGAATTAGAAGAAGCAATATTTTTTGGCTCTCAAAATTCTGCATTATAGATTTTTTCTAATGCTGTTTTCTTTACTACATCACTGGAAGCAGTCCCATAGAAGCCAGATTGTCCTTATGTGGCCATTGCTAGTCTGTAGTGGGAGAATTTGATACTGCTTTTGCTTAAAGGCACATGGGTAAGAATCATCTCATTTCCTTGGCCTTCAATAAGCCTCCCCTGGAACACTCATCAGTGATTCATTAATTAAGTCACTTAAACCTTCACTTTCTTACATTTAGAATGACTGTGACAGATCCCACAAGTTATTTTCAGCTGAACTTTGTTGAGGCTATCCCAAAGTTTTATGAACTTAGTTTTAGCTTTAATTTTCTCTCATTTGAGGCCTTTTTCATTAATATTAATCCTATATTATACTTTAGACTTTTATGATTAAATATTATGCTTCAAGATTAATTTTATGATTACTTGCATGATCCATACTTAGTCTGAATAAAATGTGTATGTTTACACATATTCATGTATTTATGTGTAGTGTGCCTTTGTGTGTGTGCATGCATGTGTGCATATGTGCCTCTGTGTGTATGTGCATGTGTGTGTATATATGAATACTTGTGTCTCTGTGTATATATATGCATGTGGCCATATGTATATGTGTGCATGTGTGTATAAATATGAGTGTGTGTGCGTGTGTGTGTGTGTGTGTGTGTGTGTGTGTGTGTGTGTGTGTGTGTACCTGTGTGGGCCTGGGTGTGGTTTCCAGTATGTAATGAGACGATACTTTAACAGAATTTTTTTCTGAAGTAATTCTGGTGATTGTTTTTATAAATGCTTTATATTAAATCATTCCCATATACTAAACACAAAATACTGTGACATGACTATGGTTATTGTGTCTGGTGGTTAAAGTGTCATAACAACCTGACCAAGGCCCATAGACATGGAGATGGAATACGGATTCCTTCACAATTCCTTGATCACCAGACTATTCTTTCACCTGAGTCTAGGCAGAGGTCCTCAACCTTCAGGTGATCACACCTTTGGGAGGTCAAACTCTTTCACAGGGGTTACATATCAGACATCCTGCATATCAGATATTACATTAGGACTCAGGACTCATAACAGTAGCAAATTCTCAGTTACAGAGTAGCAACAAAAATAATTCTGTGGTTGATTTTGTGGTTGGAGGTCACCACAACATGAGGAACTGAATTAAGGCATTGTAGCATTAGAAGATTGAGAACCTCTGGTTAGTTTCTCAGTGATAGCTAGCAGCAACTACTGAACAAAATGACTTTCAAATCACGGGTCAAAAACAATGTAAAAATTCAGATATTCAACCTGTTCGAAAACATTACATAATTTCTAGAGCCTTTGGAATTCTTTTCATTTTTAAAACGGTGAACGTACTTCCAATTGAAGTTGGCTGAAGAAGTCAAATCATACAAGAGAAAATGACAAAGCTTTTTTCTTTCTGAGTTCCTTCTTCCAAGTGTACCTAAAACATGTAGCCAGGCACAAAAACCAACTCATCACCAATATAACCAAGAAAAGAGAAAAAAATGGGAATTAAAGGGGAATAATTTACTAAATGTTCTCCAATTAAGTATCCTAGGCTCCCTTTTCCCACGTGTAACTAGACAAAAGAAAGCTGCATTTGAAATAAAAGGTTCTTTGGCTTGCATTCAAGCTACATTAAAATAAAATGGCCCTAATTTATAAAATGGTATGAAATTTGATTGCCTATAACAGCCTTTTATGGAAAAAAATAATAATACTGCCATAGCCTAGGAGCAATAGTGCAAAACATACCTGTAAAGCGTTAAGAAGTCTTTTGTTGTAAAATTCTAAAATGCCGATGCAGCCCTTGTATCAGCAAGTATACCATTTTATTGCAGATACTCAAGGCTCACAGTCTTTCAACAGAAAATTAATTAGTATCTGCTCACCATAAATCTCAACAGTATTAGCTAAATGCCAATTTTGTGATCACTTTTCATTAAAGCCAAAAATACTAATTAAAATTGATTTCTGCCTGTGCTTTGGTAAGCGCCTGCCAGTTAAGGGCTTTCAGGTGCAATGCAGACCTTTACTTAAATTAATTTGTATGTTGTCTCCTTTCGTTTGTACAGATAATAAAATGTGAAAGGGTGTGAGATGTGGGTACAGAAGAATCAGTAGTATAGAGGACTCTGAGCCTTTTGTGGGAGCTAGCAAACAATATTTCTTCTTAAGTTTTTATCTTTTCATATATTTTCTTTCATAAGCAAAATAAATCAGGCTTCTTAACAAATAAATTATTTAGTGTTTTAAGTGGTTGGAATGATTAAATAGCTTATTTATTTCTAAAACAACATGTTCTGAGTAAAGTCCTATTTCTGCTTAGGCGATGTGACGTGGGTGTAATGATGCTGGTGTAAGAACTTAGTTCATCATTGGAGGCTGGTTGAGAAACAATAAAGGTCATTTAAGTCTGAAGATATGTTAAATAGAAGCTGATAGCCATATAACTGTCAAATCCCTTTCATGGGAAGAAGAATAACAAACCATAAATCTCTTAAAGAATAACCAATAATCTCTATAACTGTTCTCTTAACTTTTTAATTATTTTTATAGTGACTTGGGACCAGAACTAAGTTTCTTGTAGACGAGGTAAATGAGGATTAGAGTTTGAGTTTTTATTGTATATAATGGGATGGTGAATTTATTTATTAGAACTAGAAACCACACTGGCTAAACAAAGTACATAGTCACAGAGAGCCCCATGAATGCAGAAAGGAAACTTGGTTAATATTTCTACATTTAAATTAAATGTGATATTTAAGCCTAAGCATAAAGGACACTGTGACAACTTAAGGATCAATGTTCTTAGGCCCAATATAGAGAGGTTGCAATAGGCAAGGTGATTTTATACATAGTGTTTGGATTCACAATTTCTGGAACCCCATCATTGTTATGGAAATTTTGCTAACATTGGGTAGTGACTTTTCTATCCCTAATAGTATCCCTCTCCTAACTTCTAAAATGGTAAACTTGGTTATCTCATGCAAAATCAAAATAAATCTTTTCATAAAATGGTGGAAGGAAAGCAATCTTATTAAATTGCCAAGAGATAATAAATAGCAGCTGTAAATCTCTCAGAATTACTTATAGTGTATTAACACAAAGTAGTTATTTATTATGACCTTAACACTGAGGTAGCATGAATCCTGGCCATTAGGAGTCCTGCCCCCCCCCCCCATTCAGAAGTATGACTGTCCTAAGTACTTTCCATTCCAAAACGAGATAGAGTGCAACTGAAAAGCATTTGGACTTTGGCTGTTTAAGGCAAAGGTCATTTGTGATTTTAGGACCTAGATTCTATGTGACTTGAACTAGGTAGCTCCTTACAATGTTTTACTCTGGCATATTTGCTTACATATTTAGTGTATTTCAATCCAAACTTGTAATTGTCATTAGCAGAATTTTAAAACATCATGTGTCTAAGATAATATTAAGGCATGATTTATGGTTGATATTGGTTATTGGATCATTTGCTAGGCTCTCCAAATATGTGTTAAGTCGCTTTTTATCTGTTTTAGTTTTGAAATTATAACATAATTATAATCATTTCTCCCTTCCTTTTCCTTCCTCCAATTCCCCATTTTGCTATATGCTCCTGCTTGTCCTCTTTCAAAATCATGGCCTATATACATACATAAAATATATGTATGTGTTTATGTGTGTGTGTGTGTGTATGTATTCGTGTGTGTGTGTGTGTATGTATTCGTGTGTGTGTGTGTGTGTGTGTGTGTGTGTGTGTGTACATATATATCTCCAATTATAACTTGCTCAGTCTGTATACTGTTACATATATGTATGCTTTCAGGGCTGATCATCTTCCACTCTCAGCATTCCTTAATTGTATGCAGGTCTTTGTACACATACAATACAGGGCTGTGGTCTTGTGGGTTTTCCCTGTCTGCTTTGGACTGTCTCTTGGTGTCGTCATTGTTCAGCTCATGTTTGAGCAGTCATGTTGGTGAGACTTTATGGGAAGCTTCTGATAGTCCTAGGAAATTCAGTCTCACAGAAAACCTTCTGACTTTGAAAACTTTGTGATCTTTCCACACCCTCTTCTGAAATGCTTCCCGAGCCTTAGGTGAGAGAGTTATGTAGATGGGACTATCTGACTTGGCTTTACAACTCTGAACCCTTATTGATCGTGGTTTCCTGAAGTGGTTTCCACCTGTTGCAAAGAGAAGTTTTCTTGTTGAAGACTGCTCTCAGCTGTGGGTAGACAGACAAAAGTTTACAGGTTGTTGTTAGGGATTGTGGCGATGTAGTAAAGTTGGCTGTAGGTTCTTTATCATCCATGACTTCACTATCACTGAGTAGTTGGTTAGGTTTCCTATACTAGAACATTTGTGGATGAGTAAATTAAAATGAGTACATATCTAAACATCTTTATTCCAGAGAGCCAAGAAAGTAGGATAAAAAACATTCCAAGAAAAATTAGGAAAGTTAACAGGGCCAAAACAAAAGGAATGATGGGGTAGACAGGGTTAAGGAGACAGCTCTGTTGGTGGAGTGTTTATCTTGCAAGTGTAAAGACCTGAGTTTGACCTCCAGAACTCAGGTAAGATAGGGTGTGGTGGTCCACATTATAATTCCAGCACTGAAGGGAAGCAGATATAGGGGGGACCCTGGATATCTGCTGGCTAGCCACCCAAGTCTGATTGTTGAGTCCCACGTCCTACTGAGAGATCCTATCTAAAAATGAACCAGACAAATGCCATCTGAGAAACAGTGCTCATTGTTGTCCACTGGTCTCATTTGTGCTCACACATATATGCATGTGCACTCACACATGTGCATTTGAACACACAAACATACATTTGTACACCACATAATGATACAAACTATGTGAATAAAAATTTAATAACAGACAAAAATGTATTGAATAAAAGTTATACTAGCTTAGTTTTTAAAGTAGAAACGTTGGTGACCATAAAAATATACCATCAAAAACTCTCCAAAAAATGAAACAGATAACAAGAAAAAAAATCTCACAAGAGAAAGGACTGCACCATTATGAAAGTATAGCATGACTTCAAGAAGGCTAGCATGTATGTAACTAGAGTTCACCAAAAAGATGAGCAGCAAGAGGAAAAGAAAAGTGGAGAATAGTGTCCCATATTTTTTCAGATTTGAGGAATACTATCAAGTCATGGATCTCAAAGGCAAAACAAACCACAAACAGAGAGAGAGAGAGAGAGAGAGAGAGAGAGAGAGAGAGAGAGAGATCCCTTGGCCTTGGTGCCTCATATCTGCAGCCTCTTCTCTTGAAAGGATGAAGTAGGAGGACTGAGCTGATGGTCAGCCAGCACTAGACAGCAAGACCTTGTCATCCAACACATAAATATCATGAAAACTGCATCCAAGAAGATCAGAATCAAATTATGCAAAAGCACAGGTTAAAGCAGAAATTTCAAAATCATACCAAATTGTATTATATACAAGGAATTAAAGACAAGAGTGGGGATAGATTTCTCATCAAAACAAGTAGAACGCCAGTAAAATATTGAAAGGAAAAGGCCTGTCACCCTGGAGCTTTACACATGGTGAAAATAGTTTTGCAAAGAGCATCTGTCAGGAGGACAGGAAGCTGGCTAATGGATCCACACGAGGAAGTAAGAGTGAGGGGGACACACATGGATGTGCAGAAGCAGATGTGAGACATCGTTCCACTACTATGATCTCTCCCTGAAACACCAAAAAGATATAAGCATAAAATCAATGTTCCTGCATCATGGTATTCTGAGTGGAGAAACCAATGGCCTCTCTATCACTGTGTGTGCAGCTTCCTGTCAGCCGAGGAGACAACGGTGGTGCAGCTGTCAGGCCTCTCAGTTATGAGCCAAGAGAGTCTCTCTCTTCCTTCATATCATCAATGACTCCTTCTCTCTCAGTCGGAACCTTCTATTGATCGCTTGAAGTACCTGAGCTCTGAGACATTTGCCACTTTGTCCCAGATAACTCATGCTGCGAAATCCAGACTGCCTTGGGACTGTCAGATGCTCAGACAATGCTGTTCTCATACTTCCTCACAGAAGAAGTGTCCAGAAAATGAAGACCATCCACACAAACACTAACCTACTTTGCTTCTCTTTATCAAGCAAGACATCTCCACAGGATGACAAGAATGCAGACACCACAGGCATTGTCCCTCCTTTTTAGTCTTTGATTTGTAGACTTCCCGCAGAGAGCCACATTCCTTGGTTGGTTATATGTATGGCACTGTAGAAGCTTTGCTGAGCCTGCCTTTTTGACAGAGGTAGTAACCACAAAGGGATCTACTTTGCCCTACATATCCTGTGAAATTTACACTAAAGGATGTTTGTGGAGATGATATCAGTTACCACTCATTATAGATTGCTTAATACAAGGACAGAAAAAAAAAACTTCCATGGTGTCTCACATTTTAAAACACCAAGGATATAAAAGTTGGTGTAGAATAATGCAAGACATAAAATCTAAAGAGCATTTTAGAGTTTTGTCATGCTTTCCTAACATTCCCATCATCAAAACTTACAGGAACCAGAAGAAGAAAATGTACTTAGTCTGACTGTACTTCACTTTCCTGGTGACAGTTTAAGACTATGTGCATTCCCAGAAGAAAGTCCATTCACACTGTAAATGACAGAACACCCAGAACAGGACAGCAAGTTATTGGATGGGTTACTGACAATTCTCAATTCCCTTTCACAGATGAACATTAGAGTCCATGTGCAGTCAACTCAGATTATGAAAATAGGCTCAAGTACAAAGTTACTTTAAGATAGAAGTTTTCTTCTTTGTACCTGTGAAATTATGCAAGAAGCTAAATTATTAGATCCTATGTGACAGATCTTTTGTAAGTATGCACCCTATCATCCTCCCTCTCTGCTTCACTCCATCCATCCATCCATCCATCCATCCACCCATGGTCTCACTACATAGCCCAGGCTTAACTTGAACTCCCAATGTCCCTGCCTCCACCACCATTTAACGTTTACAGGCAGGTGTCACTGCACTTGGTCTACCAAGGTCCATTACAAATTATATCCTACATGGCTGTTTCACCTTTTCCTCAGAAAAAAAAGAAAGATCTGAAGATTCAAGAGTGCATCTTGCACTACATTTGAAAGAATTCAGTGACTGGAAATACAAACAGGTTGTTCTCTCCCATATCTCCACTACTTCCACTACAAAGGATAAAGAACTATGTTCTAGTCACTCCCCAAGTTATAATGATTTGTAGCCTAAAGTAAGATGCCATGTTACATGCATGTTACTTACCACAAGTAAACCAACACACTAATATTAGTGCATTGAGAAATAGATGTTATTGGATGCTATTTGAAGAAAACAGGAAACAAGAAAGTCTCTGATGGACAGAGGTCGATGAATTAGATGAAGGGTGCCTTCAAGAAAAAAATTTTTTTAAATCATGAACATCAATCAACCTGTATACTGTGATGTAATTGGTATTGAGCAGAACTTTAGAATATAATAGATCTCTGCCTGCCTGTGCTACCATGCCTGGCCCCAGTTGTATGTTTTGAGCGAGTTCCCATTATGCAACCCTGGCTGGACTAAAACGCAATATGAAGGCAAGACTAGATTTGAACTTAAAACTAGTCTTCTGATTCAGCCCCCCTCCTCCTTCTCTTCCCCTTCCCTATCCCTCTTCCTACCTCCTTCCTTATGGCAGGGTCCCTCTATGTAACCCTGACTGCCCTAGAACTTGCTATATAAACCAGGCTGGCTGGAGCTCACAGAGATCCACCTGCCTCTGCCTCTTAAATTCTGAGATCATGAGCCACATTTCAAGTTGTATGTTTAGAACATAAATATTTCAATTTAGTGTTTGGATTTTCCAGATTCTATTTAGTTTCTTGTTTTAAAAAAGTCATAAACTGGCTCAGTGGTTCATGATTTTTAGTATATAAAATTTTTTCCTGTTTGAATGTGTAGAGATCATTATGCATACATTTCTTTACTGTTTTCCTTGACTATACACAATATATGTTCTCTCTGAAAAATAAAAAATATGTAAAAACAAAGATGAAAAATTAAAAATCAGTAATAATTCCATATCCCAAATATGGCCACTGCTGATATTTTGGGCTTTGATTGTTTGTTTGTTAACAAGTGAAACTATATAGTGTATATTTAATAATCAGCCTACTTTTCCTTGTCATCATGTCACAAGCATTACCATGTTAACTATATAATCTAGTTATGTACACGTCAAAGTGTGTTTGACATTCACAGTTATTATGTATTTGCTTTTTTTTTTTTTGAATGCCCATTACAAATGACTAATGGAAAGCTTGAGATGTTTTTCTTTATTAAAAAAGTATAAATACTGAGTAAAGGATATGAAAAAGTTCAGTGCTCTTAATAAAAATCACAAACTACTCCCCCCCCCACAAAAAAATAAAATAGATCCAAAAAAGAATAAAAGAAAAACTTATTAGAGAAAATGCAGAGAAAGAAAAACCAAAAGGAGAACGGAAGGTAAGGGAGAAAAGAAATGAAGGGATCAGTTTGCTAGGCAAATAGGAAGAGTAAGGATATGGTATTTGTGTAAGAGTATGCATTGGTTCATCTAATATTATTTATTATAATGAATGGTGGAAAAAGCCAACTTCCCAAATTGTGACCTAAAGTGTGACTCCAAAGTTGTTATTTTTATCTTTTGTAAAACCATAGGTATTATATGGATGATATATAAAATATCTTATGATAAAAATGTATGTATCTTACATAGTGACATATTTACAAAACTATGCTATTTACATATACTTTTCAGATCCTGGAATTTCTTAAAAGATAAACAGTTTAATTAATTCACTTCTCCCAGGGACTGCATACTGCTTCTCAGTGTAGGCTGTTAGCATGTGTGTCTTCACATGCTTTAGGGGTCTCTTCTAATTTTGTGATTAACAATGTAGTCAAAGCAAACACACACATTCTTACTGTGATTTTATTTTTATGGTCTAGTTCCCATAAGTGGAATACTTTCGACAAGACTTACCGACTGACATCTGAACTCATTCCAAAACATCCTTACTTTAGACTATATTAGTTCTGACTTTTAGTTTATAAATCCTTGGTAATATGATTTATTGTCTTTTCTTCAGAATATGGAAGTGCCAGTACAGGATCTTATTTGAAAACAAAACAAATCAGCTTGTTAATAAGGCAACAAGGTTCAATTGGAAATAATATCAGTCATTTAAACAATTGAGAGGAAACTGGAACATGAGATCTAGAACAAGGGAAATACAGACCAAAGACTTTCCATAAATAGTTTCATTAGAAGACTTAATGCTACACCAACCATCAGAGTCAGACATCAGTGGGAGAAGTTTTGGTTGTGAATCTGAGTGCTGTAGCTTTTAAAAAATGGTGGGTTTGGGATGGGGCTAGTAAAAGAGGATCTGGGAAGACTTGAAAGAACATGTTCAAAATAAATTTAAATTTAACAATTGTTTTAAATAATAAAAATATGATTAAAAACCTGTTTTTAGCTTAAATATCCAGCTCTAAGAATTAAACCCAGAGCTTTCTTAGTCTAGAGTACCTAAACCCTTATCAGAGTACCTCTTCAGCATCATCATCATCTCCCTTCAGTTCCTTCCTTCCTTTCTTTCCTCCTTCCTTCCTCTTTTCCTTCCTTCCCTCTTCCTTCACTCTGGCTTCCACATCCATTCAGCTAGTATATCCACTTGTATTAGCAGTGGAGGAACAAAGAAAAGCCATTGTTTGTCATGGCTATCTTCAGTGATGCTGCTCCTCATCGCCAGAGCTTTGGCTAGAATGCTTCTGAATATCCATGGGGAAGTCCCAGTTTGGGCATCTCCAACATTTTTCCCTCTGAAAAAAAAATCCTCCTCCTTTTACAATCGCTATAGCCCAAAGAATGTTGCCAATGTTCTTCTGCATCTAACCCAAAGTCAAAAGCATTTATTTTCTCTCCCTTCCCTACAACAACAATATCATCAAGTTCTTTCAGGCTTTACTTTCATAATAAATGCCAAGAGTGACTGCTTCTTACTTCCTCCTATTACTACCAACTGACTCCATCGCATCATCATCCCTCTCCTCAGTCGCTAACTCCATCCGTTTTGCTACATGGTGTATCCATGATCTCTCACCAATGGCGCCACGTTTAAAGTACAGTTCAGGGCCTGCCACACTCATGCCCACAATCACACACCTGCTTCCCCGCTCTCCCTGTAAGTCAGCCCTACACTATCTGCTATTGCTGCCCTCATCCTCACTTCACTCACTGACGGTGTAGGTCAATGCCTTGTAGTTCTGGCACTTTCTGTTTCCTGTATGTGGAACTTTTCTTTCCCACGGTCCTTCTACTTGGTTCCCTCTCACTTTTATCAGGCTCCCACTGACATATCTCCCCATTCCAGTCTTTTCTAATCCCTAGCATTATGCAACAGCCCTGTTTTCCTGTACTCCCTCATTCTTCCACTCTTCATAGCAATCATCAGAGTTTGACTTGTGTTGTATTTAGTAGCTTTTTGTGGCTCATTTCTACAATGATAGTTCATTGGGAATTTATTAACCTTTGTTTACTGCTACATTTTCAGCAAGAGAATGGTGATGGGCACAAAATAGGTACTCAATGGCTATTTCTGAATGAACAAACAAATGAATAGCATGCAATTTTCCTACATGTGTTACCTTTAAGATAATTGTTTTCCAGGTTTCATCATCATAACATGATTAATTCAGTGAAATTACCTGTTGATGGGGCCATCCCTTTAAATTTTGGTACATTTGAGGGCTTATGAACACACTGTTCTCTTCTGATCCACAGAACTTTAAATTTTTACATACAATTTACATATAAATAATTGTACACCAGGTGTCAGAGTACATTGCTTTCCTCCAGCAAGATCACATCTGAAGCAGCAGTTGTCATAGAAGTAACCACCTGTCATTTTCTAAAACTCATCTATCTTGATCACTAACCACATTGAAGAGCAAAAGAGGATATGGACCGTATCTGTTCCTTTACATCTTCACGTATGGCTCTAGCCTGCTGTCTCCTGGTGATGCTGATTACTTATTTCAAAATTCTATTCATCAGCTAACATGCCACAAGCCCTGACTTTGACAGCAATTTGTGAAACCCCTGTTATCCCTCGAAAGGAGTGTTTGCCCATGAGCTCATGGGCAGCTACAAGTAGTTCAGAAATTGTCATGTTATAATGACAGGTAAAACCACATGAAGGTGTATAGGACCTACTTTCCTCAAAAGTCCTCAGAGTTTTTCATAGACCATATGACTAAGTCAATTGATTACCAAGGGCAAGACTATAGCTACTGTACTAATATAATCATAGCTTTTAGTTTCAATTAAGAGAAATCCTAGGGCTGAAGATATGGATCAGCAGTTAAGAGCATTTGCTGTTTTCTCAGAGTACCTGGGCTCAACTCCTAGAACTGCCATGGTAATTTACAACTTCCTACAACACCCAGTCCTTGGGATTTCAATGCTCTCTTCTTGCCTCCATAGGCACCAGCCACACATGTGATAAACATATACACATGCAGACAATTACACACACTTGAGCACACACACACACACACACACACACACACACACACGACAGATAGATAGATAGATAGATAGATAGATAGATAGATAGATAGAGATACAGATATACGGATTTCTCTGGGTAACAATTCTAGCTGCCCTGGAACATGCTTTATAGACCAGGCTGGTGTTGAACTCACAGAGATCTGTCTACCTCTGCCTCCCACTGTTTTCATTTTTATAAATTTTATAAGCATGCCTGTTTGGACAAAGTGATAGGTTTTATGACATGTTTTTATCATTTATTTTGACTACTCAACTTTCCATACACTCTGCCACCCCCTATCCATTAGCCCCCTTCATCTTCCCAAGCAGTCAGTGAATCTTTTTGAAGATCATAGAAAATTCATCTTTAATCTGATAATTTATTATTCACAATTTGTCGTTCTTCTTCTCTTGTCTACCCAATACTATTAGAAGAAACCATTTAATAGTTTACTAAAACAGTAAACTGGATTTCCCCAAGCTTTATCTTCAATGGTGTGTGTGTGTGTGTGTGTGTGTGTGTGTGTTTGGTGTTTGTTTATATACATGATTGTGTACATGGCTGTATGTGTTCATATGTGTGTGGTGGCACAAGGATGGTATTGCTTGTCCTCCTCAATTGCTCTTTACTTTGTATTTTAAGACAGGGTTAGACTGGCTAGTGAGCAGGCCCCCGGGGCTCCCACTGTTCCTGGACCCTCAGTGCTAGAGTTGTCAGACTGTCTGCATTGGCTGCACAGTCTGAATCCAGCTCTTCAAGCATGTTTGCCAAGAACTTTATTAACTGAGACATCTCACCAGTACCTCAAAGAACATTTTATTATAGGTTGATAACAGGTAAAACATAAATAATTGTTTTCTATTACTGGATCTTTTCTTAGAATGTTAAGAATATTGTCATTGTTTTCCAATCCTACCATTTCCAATGCCTTTTATTACCACTTAAACAATGCCTGTGTTGTCTACTACAACCAATAGAAAACTACTGTGCTTTACTGAACCAGAGAAAGGATTTTTCCAAATGGACAATGGTCCTATATTTCTGTGTAACAGATTATCCAAAACTTAACATTGAAAACAGAAATAAGTTCTGCTTTCTTATAGCTTTTGGGTCAGGGCATCTGAAATGGCTTAGTTTGTTTACTGAAGGTCTAATCATAAAGTTATGGTCAAGGTGTAGATGGCATCAGAAACCATTTCAGGGATCAACTAGAAAGGAACCCTCTTCTGCCTCGCTGAAAGGACTGTTGACAAACAGTGGGGCTTTGCTGTTAAGGCCAAGGACTTTGGCTCACTGGCATACAGGCATCTTCATAGAATTACAAAATATCAGCTGATTTATCTCCAACAGTTCATGAAGAACGCACCCAAAACAGAAAGACCATGCTCCCTTTTTTAACCTAATATCAAAAGTAATGCTTGTTCACTTTGTCCTCTTCTGTTTTGTTAGGGCTGAATGGGTGGGTCTAGCACAGGTACAGGAGAGGGAATAACTCAAAGAGACAGGGATCACCAATGCAGGACACAATGGGAATCCTCCTATAGGTGTCCAGTGTCTCACATCATTCAGAAGCAGATGGAAAGCCATGTCAGAAGGTGAGAGAACTCAAGAAGGCAACAAAGAACACTGCTGCACCCCCAGAACCATATGATCACAATGAACAGCTCTATTGACACCGTGGTACCCTGTGACTTCACTGTCCGGTGACCACTACCTTAAAACCTCCAATTACAGCATCAGAGGCCTGGGCTTGAGCATCTGTTGCAGCCAGGGAGCTGGGAGAGTATCTGCCCCTTTCTCACAGTAGAAAAACAGCCCACTTGACATTCCTGCTAAAAGAGGGAGGACTTCATGTTCCAGACAGCCAGGAATAAACAGACACATGGAAATTTGGGTAGATTTATAGATAGATAAAATATATCCTTTAAACTTGTCTGATGTATATAACACATTCTGCATTGTTTCCTTTGTATATGAAAATAAGCAGGAATTATTTTGGTTAACATTCCAAAATGTTTGCCTCCATTCACATACCTGCCTCTACTTTCAAAGGAAGTCATTCTGTTCTCGTGTTTCTAAAAGAGCTCTAGCTAGATACAGAATAGCTTAATCTGAATTAGAAGAGACCTAACCAAGGTCAGACATGTGTTCAAGTATCTGACTGTAAACAGAGTGATCCTATGCTGTAATTTACAGTAGAAATTCCTACAACTCCCTGCCTGCTAAGTCAGCTGAACACATGCCCAGACTATGATTTAGTTATGAAGTATTACTACACATTTTTATTTAAAGCTAAGGTTCCTATAAATACACTTGCATCTTTAGGGAAAATGCTATTGAGTCTTTTATGTAAAGGGAAACTGACTTCTTGCCACTTTTTTTGCCATTTCTTTTGAGAAGAATCTTTAGAGACCTTAGGAACTCTGGGAAACTAAGAATGGTACAGAAAAAATATAATGGGGGACCATAACATGTTCAGTCATATTAGCATATTTTAAGTGTGATTCCAAACCAAATCAAGCAGATGGATAAAAGCAGACACGGAATTTACAAAGCCCATTTTTTGTGATAATATGTCAATATGAGACATGCCAGCTACTAGTCCTAAATGATAAGAAATATATCTGTGGTATAAATTAAGTTAAATATATCTATGCTACAAACTAAGTTAAATATACATGTGTTACATATATCTGGCCTAAATAAGTGTCTTTGAATTATTCTTTCAACAATTTCCAATGAATATTTATCAGTCATATACTATTAATAGTAACACCTATGTAACAGAGGTGAAAGAGTTAGCAACAAAAAAGTTTCCGACATTAGAAAATAATAGGAAATAAACAAGTCATTCAGATGATGGGGAGATAGATTGATTGATTGATGACTGAAAAGCTAAAGGAAATGGGTCCTATAGAAGAAAATAACAGATAAGAATTTACTGTATTCAAAAGTTCTCCAGAAAGAAATGACATTTAAGTTCATATTAAAGCAACCTTCTTTCATTTGTTATATCTTTGCTGCTACTGATCAGAGTGACTGTATTTAGTTGGAGTGGCTTTCATAAGCTGGGTACCTTAGAACATATTCTTCAATCTGGAACAAAGAGGCCTGCAGTTAAGGTGCTGGCCCTTGCTGTTTGGCAGGGCATCCGCCCTGGTTGGCAGCAGGCTGTCCTCTCCCTATGTCCTCCTGTGGAGAGGGTAGAGAATGTGATCAAGTTCTCATACCTCCTCCTGTAGGGACAGTGATCTACTTTATATGTGTCCCCTCCTAATGTCTAACTACCACCCAAAACCACAATTAGAAGACAATGGATGTTCATCTAGCTTCATAATTGTTATAAGGAAACTAATAGAAAGGTATGTTGCTTCTTGAGCGAAATTGTTTTATTCTCTCTTTCTCTTTGTCTCTGACTGTCTCTGCCTTTCCCTCTCTCCCTCTCTCCCTCTCTCCCTCTCTCCCTCTCTCCCTCTCCACCCCCCTCTCCCTTTCTCTCTACCTCTCTTTCTTTTTTTCTGCCCTTATTTTTGTCTGTCTTTTTGCATGGGGGTGTCTGTGTGTACACATGTGTACATGTGAGTGTGAGAGTGTAGCTAAGCATAAATCCAACACCTTGAACATGCTAAACAAGTGCCTCGGGCATTGAAAATAAATTCTGAAATGCATTATTTGCTTATTATCTCTGCTATTAAGTTGCCTTTGTGGAAATAAATTGAGGCACATTTTGTGAAATTTAATAGTTTCACAAAAACTACAATCTAAAAGCATACCCCCCCCAAAACAGACTGTACTAAGCCTTTGTTTCTAAAACTTCTTGTACACTCTTGGATGTTGAAAACATGTAGCCTCCATGTTACTATGCACAAGGGCTTAGTAAGTGCTTATGTACCATGTACACTCCATCTACATAAAATACTTTCTATTAATAAGTCTCATTGAAATGAGTAGAAAAAGAGAAACAATTTCCTTGTGTGAAGAAAGCAGAGGAATGTGCTTCTGAAGGTTAGGGCATGGAGGGATGGGAAATCGTGTGTGTTACAACTCTGCCATCAACTGGAGCTCTGGCCTCAACATGCCTCTTTTCCATCTGCAGTCCATCAGTCTGACTGGAAAGGCTAACGACCTCCAAGGCGACTACCAGGAAAGAGTACATTCACTTTGGCTTTAATTACAAGTCTTTGTACTTAATTTTTCATTGGCTTAAAAGAACTGCTTCTCTTCTGTGTTTCTGCTCTGCAGCTGATGGTATGACACACTTTACTTTGATATCATAAATGCATTTCATTTGGTACTTATTTCTAATTACAGACTTTATCCACAAATGCCACTACCATGCCCATATGCCAGAATAAGTATAACTAAGGCTGTTCAAATCTTATGAATTCAAGGACAAATGATCTCTACTGGCAGATGAGGCATCTGACATACACAGAGAACTCTGGGATTTACAAATTTGTCACTTGACTTATTTGTTTAATTCTTTGACTGATTCATGCATTTTCTCCTCGGCAAATACTCATTTGGTGTCTGTTATTTTCCTGGCAATGACATAGGTTCTTAGGAAACAAGGGGAACAAAAATCTCTAGCAGCACATGCCCTAAATAATAGTGGCTAAAAATAAATCTGTTGTTACAGGTTGAATTGTGTACCCCAAACTCATGTGTTTAAGTCCTGATCCCTAATACTGATTTGTTAGACTACAGTATGGGACTGTAGTTGGATACAATGTTTTTAAAGGCATAACTGAGCTAAAAAGAGGTTGTTAGGGTAGGTTCTACTCCAATACAAGTGTCTTTTTAAAAGGAAGATGAACCACAGATAATGCACACACTAAGTGAAAACAAAGACACGTGTGGAAGGCACGTGACCTCAGAAGGAAGAACACCCAATCTGCACCTCAATCTCAGATTCTTGGCTTCCAGAGAGCTGTCAAAGCCACCCAGGCAATGGTATTTCATTATGGCTATTCTAGAAAACTGGTACATGAATATAAAGTAAACTTAATACAAAATTAAGAGCTCTTTAACAATAGAATAACATATCCATAGAAGTAAAGAGGGGCACTCAAGTCTGACACGGAATACATCATTATAAAGTATGGCCACCTCTCAGTTCTAAACAATAAGCATACAACCAGAGCTATTAGTGAAGGGGAAAAGGTTTGTGAAGAATTTAACACATTACTATTTTCATTTACTTTTCTTATTTTTCAATACTGATGGGGGCAAAATATGATCATATGTGTGTATGCTTTACATCAACAGTTTCTATGTACTTAATATGCAAATTTTACCTGGCAAGGTAGCCAATTATTGCCTCAGACTCTCTGATATTTTAGTATATATTCTGACCAACTTTCTTAGAATGAATATGTTTATGTCTATGTTTTAAAACATGTTACATATTTGTGTGTGTGTGTACATGTGTCTATAAAAAAAACTATAGACAAACTAAGTAATGCTGAGAGTGAGAAAACACACCAATTTATTACAGATAGCAGATGGTCTGAGAACATACATGCAAGTAATATGATACAGAATGAACAGTCTGTACTGTTGTATTAACAGATATGTATATACACATAAATAAGTATATATACGTGTGTGTAACAAAATTAATGGAAATAATGGACATAACATTGAAAGACAGCAAGGAGAGGTATTATGAGGGGGCTTGATGGAAGAAATGATGTAACTACATTATGATCTCAAAATATAAAATCGTTTTTAAAAGAATACCAGGATGTATTCCTGGTGCAAAAAAAGGACCTTGCAGACACCTCCCCCATGGAGGGTTACCCCTTAACTTAGAGACAGGAGAGAAGTCCTAGTCCCTACTTCAAATGACTTGACAGATTTACATGACCCCACCTGGATGGCATAGCCCTACATGTGGAATTGGGGTGGAGAGATGGTCAGGGTGCATGTGAGGGGGAAGAGAGGGGAGAGGGAGAGAGGGAGTGGGAACTGGGATCGACATATAAAATAAAATATAATAATTTTTAAAAAATACAAAAAGTACATTTTATTTAAATATTTGTGCCTCTGTGTGTATACACTCTTCTCTGTGTATTTATGCATGCACACACATACCAGCAAGCATGGGTGAAGGTCAGAAGACAATATCCTGCAGTTAGTGTCTTTTACTTCACTAAATTTTCAATCCTGGGGCTTGGTGGCAGGTGCCTTTACCTGCTGAGCAGCTCACTGACCCTGAATTTTTTTCACTGTATGTCTAGGACCTTTGAGTCCAAAACTCAAGATGTCTAGATCTAATATAACAAAAACAATGACAGCATGACTAACATTGAAGCTGGGGGTTTTTTGTTTGTTTGGTTGGTTGGTTTTGTTTTTTGTTTTTTTTTTTTTTTTTTTTTTTTTTTTTTTTTTTTTTCTTAACTGGAGGAGGAGAAACTGAAATTTTCTTGGGGATTGATGCCCAACAGCTTAACTTTCCAACACTGGCAAAGTGTCATGTGATATCATCAAAAAGCGGGAGAGGAATAATTCACAGGATTTGGCCCCTGCTCAATCCTGTCTCAAGGAGATGTGCACATTGCCTGTTCTGGAAGAATCCATCGCTGCATTTGCTATCTTCATAATGTGTTCTCCTTTCCACCAGCAGAGGTGAGATCAGGACATCCTAGAAGGACACTCATGAGTCTGATTATTAACCAGGCAAAACTTTCATTCTCATTCGATTTTAATGTTTTCCTACACCTTTTGTCCTAAAGAAACCAGTTTAGAAATGGTATTTCTTATGCACTTCCATTATATGGAGTGACACCCATGAACTGTGCCTCATATTATTGTTTCTCTACCACTATTATGCTCACAATTTCCCCTACCAGGATACAGTAAATAGAATCAAACAAAGAAAGGATCCTGGTATGGCTGGGCAAATAAATGATGCCAGGCCTCTATTAGCATGTTTAGAAGGGTGCCCAAAATGCACCCTAAGTGTTGGGTTTTAAATCTTTCTTTTAGAAAGTTATTTGAGGAGAAACAAAAATACAATGGGAGGTGGAGAAAGAGAGAGAAAGAATTATAGGTGGGTAGGAATGGAACAAAAACGTCCATATCAGAATCTCCGATCAAAAGTTTTAGTATAACGAGCAAATACATAACAAAAAGTGTGAGGGAGCTAAAAGATGCTTATGAAGCATGACCTTTCCCTTGCCTTCTATGTTTACCATAACTAATCTGTGGTTTTTCATGCTTTGAAAATCTGAAATCCAAAGCCATTTCAACTCCTTCCCAGGACTGCTTATATTACAGGGCAAGGAAGTCATTGGATACTCTTTTATTGATCCCCAAATTGCTACATGAGAAAAGAGATGGAATGTGGAAACATTTAATTGTGTGACCAAAACTACTGAGGTCATATAACATGTAAACGGTAACTATACTTTAAATCCTAATCTGTGCCTCCCATGATAAACAAGTTACTTTAGAATACTATGAAGCAGAGAGTCTCTGCTGTAGCCGAAGAACAAGAAGCAAGGTCAGACGGGCTCTGGTTACCTTCCACAGACAGAGGCTTATTTACCAACAAGAGTGCACCAGGCCAGGTTCACAGCCAAGAACTGCCCACACTTTGACACTTGGCTGCTCTCCATTCACGGTTGGACTCCTGACATCTTTTTTGGCTACTCAAGCTGGTCCCTGGCCTGTACTACCCACCCAATCTGGTCCCCACCTGTTTCACCTCTGCAGGGTGGGCTCCATCCTATATGACGAACAGCTGGAGCTGGTTCCCAGAAACAGAAATCTGAGTCTGGCACATACTACAAGCAACTGGCCACCCAGTTGTTCACAGCAGCTTACCTCCCACCCCACATTATCTTCTCTTGGGAGAAGCTCTGTTTGAAGCCTCTGTTTGTAGTGAGATTCGCCACTCCTTTATTCTCAGCTGGTCCCACACATTTGAAACTGCTCGTATCCTCACAGACAAGGCCGAACTTCAGAATACTATTGCTCCTGTCAGGACCACTAGCCTGTCCAGGGATGGCCATGACACATCTCTGTTCTCAGAAAGCTATGAGTCCAATTATATTGTCATCAATTAGCTATTTAGACCACAGCCACCAATAAATTTACATGTGCCTTCCTTTCTGTCTTGTCAAATGGTATCTTTCCAAGTTTACATTATAGAGAAATAGACAAACGCACTGAGTTAGGAACTAAAAGATGGACTCCAATGGATGTGAACACTTAATCTCTCTAAAGGTCTCTGTTTGCTATGAAGATTAACAAGATGATGCTTATTAAAGAGCTTAGAACAAAATACAATACCCAAGAGCTTCTCAGTATGAGTTGACTGAAGTTTGAATTGAATGTTTAAAATCACTGGATGCCAAAAGAATAAAGCAATAAGTAAAATGATTTCTTAATTGAACCCGAACAACTCTAGCTATTCAGAAATAACTAAAAACTTGTAACTTGGAAAAATAGATTCTAAAATATTTTCTTTTCTCCTTAAAACAAGGGACCTCTGACAGTGGAACCAGGATGTATCCCTGGTGCACAAAAGGACTTTGGGAACACATCCCCATTGAGGGTCTCCTTAACCTAGAGACATGAGGGAGGGCCTAGTTCATACTCCAAATGACTTGACAGATTTTGTTGACCCCTCCTGGAAGGCATCACCCTCCCTGTGGAGTGATGGGATGGGAGGGTCATGATGGGGGGGTGGTATGGGAGGGTAGGAGAGAGGGAGGGAGGGAGGGAAGGAAGGAGGGATGGAGGGAGAGGGAACTGGGATCAATATGTAAAATAAGAAAAATAACTAAATAAATTAAAAAAACATTCTGTTTGGTTAATTTCACTGTAACCAAATAGCTATTGTTCATCAAAAGAGAATGCAGAGAATTGGCTATTAATAATAAATACTTCAAATCTCTATAGCCACCTGAACCTGGGAGATGCCATGGATATAATATCTGTGGGAGCCTTTGTGGAAAGCACAGCTCTGGAAACAAAACCATGCCATAATAAGGCTCTGGTGCTTGTCCCCCACCAAGAGTATAGTGATCTATCACAACCCCAAGAATATAATCTTGTGACTATGACATAAATCCATACATTAATCTGCACTTGCTGTGTGGTGGTTAGTTTTGTCAATTTGCCATAACCTAGAATCCCCTGGGGTGGGGGGGAATCTCAATGGAAGACTATCTATATTGGTTTGGCCTATGAGGATGTCTGTGGAGGATTATCTTAATTTAGCTAATTGAATGGGAGATGCAGTCTACTATGGGGAGTACCATATCCTAGACAGGCAGCTCCTAGCTGTGCATGAAGTAATCAACTGACCATAAGCAACAAAGCAAGTGAGCAATTTCTTTTCATTTCTCTCTGCTATTGACTGTGGATGAAATGTGACAAACAATTTGAAGTTTCTGCCTTGACTTACTCACAATGATGGACTATAACCTGGACTTGTAAACTGAAATAAATCTTGTACTCCCCTGAGTTGATTTTTGATAAGGTATTTTATCACAGTAAATATAAATAAAAAAAATCTGAGGTTATTATCACAAAGCCACAGACCAGAAATAGACTGATTTCTTAGATTAGGAGATATGAGAAATCCAAGACTAAGATGTCAACAGACCCAGTGTCGGCTAAGGCCCACCTCTTGGCCCTCTCCTGTTACTCCCATTTAGCCAAGTAACAAAAGAATCAAAAGCTGTGATCACTTTTTTATAATGACGTTAAGCCTATCATAAGTCTTATGCCCTCATCACCTCCCAAAGACTCCAAGCACTGTTTCTTTAGAGGTAAAAGATACACATATTTGGTCCCTGGTAATGATTCCATAAGGAGAATCTAAGAGCTATCCCATTATAGGTTAGCAACTGAGACATTCACTCTGTAACACTGTTTCAATGGTGCTTTTAGTAGCATAGATTCCTCTCTTAGTTCTTTCTTTATATCATACTCTTATAATCATTTCCACTAGTGAAGAGATGCCTTGATGCTTTTCACCCAGAAATTCAGCATACAACTTTAAACCATTTCTAATTATTCTTGATGTTACCTCTGTCATGCTCAAAATTGCAAATTCATTTGTTTATCCTAAACATTTCCATATGTACACATATATTCATATATATTAGATATTGCACATATTTAATATACTGTACACAGCAGTGTTGCTTGCTACCATTATGACCCAAGTGGAAAAACAGACAATTGCTTCATTCACATACAATCCAGAACTAGGAGTCCGTGACTGAGGTAAGGCATCTTAACACTGGCCAGCGGCCTCAAGAGACACCAGGCTTATACAACTTGTTCATCGGGATTATTTTGAGATGCCTGTTATGTAACTGATTTTAAAAGGTGCAATGTGAGATGCTCAAAGGAAAATGAGCATACCCATAAAGAAACAGATATGAGAGAAGAGAGCATATTCTAGGAGCACAGTGAACACATTCCAGTACGTAAACCAAAAGGCCTGCTAACACACACCAAAATCCCATTCTTAACCTGTTTTCCTTTTCTGCTCACATAGATAAAGCATTTAACTAGCAAAATTCACATACATATGGAGACATTTACTTTATTTTAAAAATACACGATAACAAAATACTGTCAATTGTTACTAGTGCTGTATCCTTAACATGCCTTGTATTGCTATTACAAAGCCCACTCTTTTATTTGCCCCCAATACTTCTGAGTGAGTGTTATCAGTTGCCATGAAAAATGCATTACACTTACTCATGGCGGCAGGGGAGGGGGTATGCATTGAGAATTAAGAATACTTCCCTTCTCTAAAATATCAAACAAGCCCATATACCCCATAAGCTTGGGTATATGTTTGGGGCAAATTGTTTCACCTCTATCCCAAAAATCCAACTATGTGAGGAATCAATGCCAGGAGACATCTTCATCAGCATAACCAGACAAAGTAAAAAATCAATAATAAATTTGTATTGTTGGACAAGATAGGGAAAACAAATGATTATGATTTTACCCTTTTTCTACAACTTAGTAATTTAGAAATGTTATCAAAGAAGACAGTGGTCACCACTAAATTTAGCAAAGACGCAAAGCAGAAATACAGAGAAGTCCTAAGGCTATCAGGAGATTGACATAAGCAAGGGTAATGGGTTCCCAAAAAAAGGATGGCATCACTACAAAGTACAGTATGAATCTGCATAATTGTTTTGTTTGGGCTCCCAGAGAAGACACTGAAACACAGATATGCATAAAAGTTTCTTTATTGGTTGATTTCAAGAAACAACAGTGAAAAATGACCACAAGAAAAGGAAAAGTAATGCAATAAAGATTTCTTTACCGATGAGGTTCCCTCCATAGACAGGCAACTGGGAAAATTAAACAAACTTAGTGAACCTAAAAACCATCTTCCAGTAGTTCCTGATATATATAGTTCCAGATTTGCCGAAAGCATTATTAGAATTTTGTGCAAGCTTGTACGCTAAAATTATATCCTAAGTAGTATGTTAAGCAAAATAATTTTGTTTGTTTATCTATCAATTTAGATGTTATTGAATTGAACTACAGCCCAAGCAATTTTCATTCACAAGTCATTCAGCATTGTGATCTGGTTCACTATATTTGGCTTCTAATTCTTCCAGAAATACTTTCATGTCTCTAGTCTTTAAGATCTCTCATGTAGTAGATGAAAATACTAAAATTTAACACAAAACATTATAAACTAAGAGAGGATATACATATGAAATCTAAGAAATATCTGACTTAGTTTGAAATTTTCTTCCTAAATAATTTTTTCAAAAATCTAGACTCATCACTTAACCTTTATGTTCATTTTTCAAATATCCAACTATCAGTTCAATGACAGTATTCCAATTAAATTATTTTATAATTCTTACGTGTATTTGATAAACATTAAAAAAAACTTCAAGGACACCAAAATGTGCCAAGGACACATTAAGGAATGAATTAAAACTTCCTCTTGGATTAGTTTGATCAAGATTGACCAAAAATTTGTATTCTCAACTTCTCTCCCTGTGTCTTCCATCTGCTTTTAGTTTGTGTGTGTTTGTGTGTGTGTGTGTGTGTGTGTTTGAGAGATATCTTTTCTTCCTGTCCCTAATGCTGTTATTTGTTCTGTATTTATTAAACAGAACAGAAAAAAAGTGTATGAGAAATGAACATATGATACTTCTTTTGCTCACATTATTAGCAACATTGTATGAGACTTTAAAAAAAAAGTTCTTTAACAGAGCTCTATAAAGGAGTAAGTTACTTAACTGACTGCAACTAGTCCAGAATAACACTTAAATATGCAGACATTTTGAACCTATTTGTTTAGTTTAAGGATTCCTTCAATCTGTTGGCTACTTTCTGCAAATTATCACAACACACACACACACACACACAATTCTGGGTAAGGGGCATGAAAGTGCATAATGTAAAATTAAAGCCATGCATTCATCTTAAGTTGTAAAAGTTGATTGCATGGACAATTCAAAGTATAGTAAGACTGGTTACATCGTACTCCAAAAGATAGATTAAACAAGCTGAGTACAGAGTAAGACACCCCAATCTTGAGGGGAAAGTCTTACATGAACTCAAATATTATTGTTGTTGTTATTATTATTATTGTTTCTAGAGACAGGGATTATCAACTTGGCTGCAAGCTCTTTAAAGACAAAGAGGTATTTTCAGAAAATATATTACCAGCATGTATATTAATAATGATGACATGAAGTTCTTTAAGCTAATTCAAATAAGAATCACTTCAAAATGTTCCAACAAACCAGTGGAAGACTCATAGGACTCCCTTAGAAAGACTTCCTGGAGTCCCATGTACATACTGAGAAAGTCCAAGGATACTGCAGTAACAGAAGTGTGATGGGAGAGCCTGACATATAGGATGTCAGTAAAAGTAAAGTATAAAGTATAAAGCCAGTGGGAAATAACATGATAAAAAGAGAATGTTGTGCTGAGCATGGTGGTGCATGCTTTTAATCATAACACAGGAGAGGCAGAGGCAGGCAGATCTCTGAGTTCATTGTCAGCCTGATCTACATAATAAGTTCTTGGGCAGCCAGAAATATATAGAGAGACCTCTCAATAGAGAGGGGGGGAAGAAGAAATGAGGGTGATAATAAAGGCTGACAAATGGATGAAGGGAGGAGAGTGATGGTGTCAGCTACTTTGGATGTCAGAAAGAGAAGAATGTCGTTGGAATAGTGCCAAAGACTCAAATAATTGGGCTCACAATGCCCAGTAGCCAAGCTTCTTGATTAGGTCAGCAAACTTCAGTCTTCATCATGTTGAAACAGAGGTGATGCAGTAGAAGATTACATTATATGTAATCTTCAAAAAGATTTAAATAAGCCTTTCCTGAAACTCGAAGACAGCCTGTCACTTTCCCTGAGTTTAAGACTAATTGCTAAAGGTGCACCCAGATCAATGTGCAGTACACACAATGCGTTCAGTATTTGTTCAGGGAAGTGAGTCTTTGTTGCAGGTGCTTCTGAGTAAGAGTGACCTAGAATGATCATATAGCAAAGTATAGTCTACAGTGCACTAACTCTATGAAATCTGAAAACTTCCTTGTTAAAAAAAAAATGATTGCCAAAGGGCTATTGTCTTTGGCCACTATCAACTGTATCACAAAGAATAGAAAAACAGCAACTTACTACTTGAGTTTTAAAATATTCTAGTACTCATTAAGATAATAAACGATTTACTCATGATAAGACTACAGATAAAGATTAAACTTAGCTTAAGAGAATAAAAAGAAGTTTTTTACAAATAAAGGACTGGCAAGATGGTGCAGCAGGTAAAGATGTCTCTAGCCAAATCTGACTACCTGAGTTACCTTTCCAGGACCCACATGGTGGAAGGAGAAAAGCAACTCCTACACATCGTCTTCTGTCCTGCACACATGCTACAACACATGTGATGATCCACACACAAATAACACATGCACACACAAACACACACACAAAGAGAGAGAGACTATAATTTTAAAAATTTTAAATAAAGTCTTATCAAGAGCTAGATAAGATCAGTAGCTCTTCCAGAGAAATTATTCTCTTTGTGAGAAGGAAGGTTTCAGGGGAAAACAACATGACAGCTCTGGCAATTTCCCACTAAAACGCCAGTATAAAAATAACTTTTCATCATCTACATCTGCAAATCCTAGGTGAGATTTTTTACCTTAAAATTTACATTTAGATCCAATGTTGTCTTAGTTCTTTCTCTCTATTCAAACTACACCATAAGTTACAGGCATTGTTCTGTACTTATTTCTAAAAGAACAAAAGAGAGGAAGTAGGAGTATTAGTTTACATGTTTTGTCACCCAAGTTATTAACAAAGACTTGATATTACATACTCATTATCCAAATATTTAAACATATAGATAGATAGACATAGAGAGAGAGAGACAGAGAGAGAGGGGGGAGAGGGATACAGAGATACCGAGATGCAGAGATAGATGGATGGGTGGATGAATGGATGGATGGATGGATGGATGAAGCATAGACAGATGCAGAGAAATTTAGATAGATATAGAAAGATAAATGATAGGTAGAAAGATGATTCATAGATGAGAGACAGACAGACAGATAGACGATAGGCAGTCTGCCTTCATTATCTTCTCATCTACAAGCACTGTCTCATAACACACTTATCCCACTACAAAGTAAATATGAAAATTGATCACAGAAAGTCTGGAAAATTATCTTTAAATATTTGCCATATTAAAAATGATGTGTAAAAGCTACATTGCTGAAATATTTGTTGAGAAGTCAGAGTAGTTTATAAGAATATTAGAGTGATTTTTGTTGATACTTTTACTGATATCAACAAGCAAGAATCTTGATTCCTGGAAGCTAAAACTAAACTGCTATTATTTCATTCATCTTTCTTAAACAGAGCTGCCAGACTTTATAGATCTTCCTAATACCTGTGCAAAAGCTTGAAGTGAAAGCATTCAAAACTTTTAAAAACTGGGGGCTTCCTTTTTTAAAAATTAAGTGTATTTTGAAGTATTTTTGCTTTTATACTTTGCAATAGCTGAGATTTGAATGCCATTCTTTTTATTCCAGTTAGAACTTATAAATAATTCACATTATTAGAAAGCTTTACCTATAGGAGAAAGAGACAGCACAAACAAGCCATGCTTGTAGAAAAATGGGTCCTGATTAAATGAAAGAGATTTTACAAAGAAGACTGTAGGAGCCTGGGTAGTGAAAAGATGTGTTGCACTCACTGAAATAAAGATGCAAAGAAGTTTTGCGTGCGCACACACACACACAAATATCAAGCACTCCAGCAGTAAATAATCACCAGATGAGACTTCCTTGGTTACTTGCATAACACACCAGGAAACTTCCCTTAGGGAGAACCCAATTTCTTTTCTTTTTAATGACCCTCCCCTCCTCTGTCTCAAGTGTAAATGTGTGTGTAAATGTTCCACATTGACCATGTTCAAAATTGAGCAAGGCAGAGATTGCAAAATGCTGTAGCTCAAGTCGGTATTTGTGATAAAACTTAACATGAAGAGTGTCCATCTGTTCAGTCCTGTTTGTGACTTATAAGTGTTCGGTCGAAAGGCAAGCCACTCACGATTCCAATATACTATTTTGGCTGGGACATATGGAACTGATGGTACACATGCAGCCCTTGGAGTATGAATTATTCTTTAACATGGTCTTCCTCTTATGATTTCATCCACAACTTAATTATTTGCAGCACTTTAAAATAAAGTGGCATTCATATAACTACCATCCAGGTAATATATTTTACATCCCAATTGTATTTCTCAGCTCCTGAAATTTGTATATCCAGACTCAAAATGGCAAATTCTTCTTTTATTATAGCTTTATCTTCTTTGAAGATGAAATATCAACTGAACCAAAGTGCAAAATAAAGGTTACAGGAAGGGAACTTTGGAATTGTTATGCAATGACTGCGAAGATTTCCAGGAAGTTGCTTTGCCGGTCTAGTTTCAGCTCCATGGCTCAGTGACGGTCCATTCTTGGAGTTCCAGGTTGTTTTAGGAAACACTGAAGGCTGCCTCTAAACTGCATAGAGCACACAATCAACATCCACAAAGAAGCAATTGTCATACTGCATGCACCTCAACAAATCAATGGTGTCCTGGCTGGGGATAAACTCAAGTGTTCTATAAGTTCATGCATGTAGCAAGCTGCCTCCGTTGTGTTTAAAGTATTATATTGCAGCTACCTCTGCCCTGCTCATTCCTAAGTGTACAGTGACCTGTTAGACACATAAAACAGTTCATTGAAAATGTATACTCATAACACACACTCATGTGTTAGTTATCAGGTTTCAGAAATTATTTATTCAAAATTGGTTGAATGAACTCTAACTACAATTCCATATTTGCATTTTTCTGGTATGTCTGATGCAAGAGCCTGTGCATACGATACCACTTGGCTTCTTAGGAAACTTCTTTATATTTTTAAATGAACATTGGTTTCTATTTTAAAATTTTAATTCAACTAGTGTTCTTTGGAGAGTTGCCATGTGTGCCTTCACGATAGAGGTCTCGTGGATATTTTGGATTTTCCATCCCATTTCATCAACATAAAATGTCTGCTCACTTGAGCAACCCCAAACTGGAAAATAAATCTTTGCTACTTGTTAAGAAGTTCGTGATGCAAATGATACAACAGACTTTAATGATTCCCCCATCCTTGAGGAGTGGATGGGGGATTGGGAGGGGGCATGGGAGGATGGGAGGGAGAGGGAACTGGGATTGATAAGTAAAATAAGATTGTCATGATTTCCTTCTTGTTGAGTGAGTCTTAAGTCCAATTAGAAAATGTTGGTTACCTCCAAGATATGCAGGCCACCACTGGACCCTTAGGGCCACTGTGCCATGCTAGTTGATGTTGTGGTTCACAGGCATCACAGCTAGGTAGGGCTATTGACTACTGGCTACTTCTCCCCTTTGTCCCTCTTTTGGAAACTTGCATTGTGCCTATTTGGGTACCATGAATGCCATCCCTCAGAAAGAAGGTTGAAATTGTTTAAGTGTGTGTGTGTGTGTGTGTGTGTGTGTGTGTGTGTGTGTGTGTGTAAATTTGCGTAAGTGATTTGTTTAGAGTTCTGGTCTTCTGAGATATGGTCTCATGTAACCTAGGCTGCCCTGGAATTCCTGACTCTTCTGCTTTAACCGCTGAAGTTGTAAGATTATAGGTATGTACCACCATGCCCGGCTTAAAGTTGATTAATTGGTATGATGCCTCACATTTATAGAGTGATATAAGAGTTCGTGTGACTTTTTGTTTGAGAGAGAGGTAAAATAAGTGAGAGTCTGAAGCTCTGGGTGTGAGTAAGTGTGAAACAAAGCTCTGAAAACTTCCTGTACCTGCCTGATGGGAGTTCTTACCATTTATTCAGATGTCTGAATGCTACATCTCCTAAAAGCCAAGGGTATATTTACATACTCAAGGTACACCAAAAAGCAGAATGCCCACATCATGTTATTTCCATCTTCCCAAGAGTATTTCTGTTGTTACTGGTGTGTATGTGCTTTTTAATCCTTGAGGAAGAGTACTGTAGAGTACAGTATGCTAATACATATTGATTTAGACCTTTGACACCACTCAGAGAGTAAAGGCTAAAGTGTTCTTTCTTTTAAAAAACCAATTTACATATCATTCTTAATTCCATGAGAGGGTTATCTATTACAATATCCACCAAGCATACTAAGTAATTCAAAGTATATGTGAGCAACTATGTTTCTTCTAGTTTGCAAGAATACATAAAATTAATAATTTAATCTAGCATGCTTTTTCCTAGATCAGTGATGCTTTGCTACAATTAGGCTACTATTTTTAAATCTATTTTATCAATTAATTTCTTAGAAAAAATGCAACAAATAAAATGTTTCCCTTATCTACTAAATTATGTAATCTTTCCTATGGCAGAGTTAAAGAAATGTTTGCCTATGTATTTTGATTTACATATATAATAGCTGGCATCTACTCAATATAATATTAAATAGGGGTCCATTATTAAATAAAACAATAGCCATGAAATGTTTGCCTGACTATCATTTAGATAGTAATCAATATTGGCTTTCATTTTAATATTATGCTTTAGCTTGTTAATATCTTTCTGAAGTCTTATGATCTGTCAGCATCAAAGTATTTGATTTAAGTAAAACCGATCTTTATTAAAAGGTTAGTCATTGAATGCTATCCAGCATTTTGGGAAGGCTTCCTGGTTTGGGAATGCAGCAATCCTCCTGTCATAAAACTTAAAACTATATGTAAAAGATTAGAGGAGACTAGTACTGGTGAATACGGAGCCTAGACTTTTAACAGCAGCATGGACAAAAGCTAGAGTTTTTCAGTCTTGCAGACATTGGTAGATAGCATTGGACTCGTGACCCATCAAACCACAATCCATGGTCCCTGTAAACAACTGGTAGTGGAAGAGAAGTAACACCACCCCACAAGGCTGAGGAGCACATCAGCTCTGAGTTCTGGTGAAACTGAGTTCTGGAGATAGAGGTCTCTTCTTTTGGTGGGGTGGAAGTTACCAAGCTATGTTCACCAACCATGAGTCTAAGCCATGTGGAAATCCCACTTCACAGCTAGAAATTTATATGGATCCTTCATCCTTCTCACAGCCACAGCCTCACTGCAAACTATTCAAAACCAGCACGTGACAGAAACCTTATAATTAAAGGTAATGCCATAATGTAGTGGATGCGTGGTTAATTAAGGCTTTGGACTCAAAAAGTAAATGCCTATTAACTGTATTAAAGTAAGGATGAAATATTTAAAAAACTGTAACAAAGATCAACAGAAAGGACCAGTCTCTCCTAGACCCCTTTGAGACTCAGATTCCATCCATTAAGGAGTTGTTTCTGAGGGGCTTAAGTGGTTTCTTTGCAAATATGACCTTAAAGAAGAATTAATTATTATGGTCAGGGTATTAAATTTCATCATTGAACTCATGTAACTTGACAAATCTAGAAAACAAGTAAACAGAATACATCAATTAAAGTGTTAATCATCTTAGAAAATTGTCTCTACCCAGGTGTTCTGTTTTAAAGTGTGCTCTCTTTCTCTCTCCCCCCCCCCTCTCTCTCTCTCCCTCTCCGGTGTGTGTGTGTGTGTGTGTGTGTGTGTGTGTGTGTGTGTGTGAATTAACCGGAAGTACTGACAGTCTTCCTCTATCACTCTCCATCTTCTGTGTTTTGAGACATCCCCTTTCCTGAACCTGAAGAAAGAATAGCTAGCCAGCAGTACCAGGGATCTCACCTGTCTCAAAGCCCAAGAATTGGGGTTAAAGACATCCAACCACAAAATATTTTTTAATGCAGTGTTTTCCTTAACCCTATGAGAATTCCATTCTGGTACGCAACTTACTTTGAGCATAGTCAGCCCCCACTGCTCCCAGAGTCCTCTCAGATCTCCCCTGCCCACACCTTCCTAACTGAGTCTCCATTCTTGAGCACCAAGCACACTACTTACTGACTTTTGGGGGCATCTTGCCAGCCCACAAAATCAGCCTGCTTTTTAATGATTAACTCTGCCATGGCTTTGTCTATTCCACAGGAAGGAACTGTGACGATGGGATGGTGATAAACAGACAAAGGTAAGATGATGGAAATGAGGGACATGGATCCTCTTTCCCTTTCCCAGCCTCGCTTAACTTGTGCAGAAACACATCACAGTAAAGCACAGTGCAACAAAAGATCTGGGTGCATTTGTTGGCAGCAGAAGGATGTGTCTGCTCAACAGTCCCTAAGTAACCCTTCTGTGATGGATCTGAATAAGCCATTAAAGCTCTAACTGGTAAATGAGGCATGTCATTACACTGTATTTATAATAAAAAGAAAGGCATCCACAAGGACTATTTGCCTAGAGCCTCCTGGGCTCCTTAAACACACTCACAGGATAGATCCCCATGTGAGCAGGAGCAATAAAACTCGAGTCTGGCATCTTATCAAGCTTGTTTTCCAAATTCCCTGAAGTGGTGACCCTCATTCTCATATGCTGCCTGCAGTTTCCATTAACTCTGCTCCGTTCAGATATAATCTACAAGGGTTGAGAGGAGCTTTGTGTCCTGTCTACTTACCCTGGGCAGCTTCGTGGTTAACGTTCAATTCTTCCACACTCACCTCTTTGTTGGTAGGAGAACTTTTCCCTTGGGCTTGGGGTGCATTTCATTTCATCTAAGCCAGATCAACACTGAATCATCAGGCTCTTGGTGATTATGGTTGAGTCTGGCCCATTTTTGGTATTTTTTGTTTTTGTTTTTGTTTTGTTATGGAGAAGGCCAAAGGTAGGGTGTGCTAAATTCATCTCTAGGATCAAGTTGTACCAGAGTATTTTGGAATGTTCAACACTGGAAGTTGAAACTCTGGAAGAGTAGGGAATTATTCTGGAAACGTAATTGGATTTTGAACTTTCTCCTTTTTATATTTATGTAATTAATGTGTATATTTTTCATGTGCTGTCAGTAAGCCCACGGCTTCCTTCTATTGCCCATGAGACCTCTTTACTAATTTATTATCGGTGTGGGGAACCTAAGGAAGCTCCAATATGAACAATGAGGAGAAACCTTCCAAAGAAAATCAGGTGAGCCTTCGCTTATCCCCCAAGGAAGTTCTTCAAGTTCACAAGAAAGGAAGAAGCAATGTCTTCCCCTTGTTCAAACTATACACTACAAAAGCTCAAATGAAAAGTGAGTTGTGACAGAAAATGGAAAGCTGTGGATTCCTTCCAGACTAATGTGGTTTGATCAAGCCAGACTGCCTGAAACAGAGTACCAGGTTATCCTACATTCAAAACAGCTAGACAAAGCAGCCTTGCAGACTACAGCCAGGATTTCTGCATCTTCTTAGAATCCCCCATGACAGCGCCCCTTACCAGCAGGAAGTAGTTTGGAAAGAATGATGCCCAAATTCCCAAATATTGTCTACAAATGTTTGTTTCCATTTAAATGGACTTGGTTATAAAAATAAATTAAAAAAAAAGAAAGTGAGTTGTGAGAATTAGATACACAAAGGGAGGAACAATACTGTCAATGAATATCTGCTTTAGTCCACAGACATATATACAAGCTCACATACACAGCCTCATACTGAATCCCTGCCCTAGTCCACAGACATATACAGGCTCACATTGAACATGTGCCTTAGTGCACAAAGGCATACAAGCTCACATTAAACCTCTACCTTAGTACACAAAGGTATACAGACTCACACTGAATTTCAACCATCAGAAGTGAGCAGAAGAGCACTCCCAACTTCATCATACCTCAACAAGACTATGCTGTAATGTTTTTTACAAGCCAAGAACAAGCATGTAAAGCCATCTGCCCTGTGAACTAACTGCACTGTTGTGTTTGGTTTCAGATGATAGGTGAGAAGGCTATGACTCTTACTAGGAACAGAGAGACTAAATCAAAAAGTTCACATTGTGAAAGCACCTACTGTACCTCAGAAATGTGATACTATATTTAACAAGAAGAAACTGGGCAAAAAATATCTGCTAAGCTATTCATTCTCTCTCTCTCTCTCTCTCTCTCTCTCTCTTTCTCTTTCTCTCTCTCTCTCTCATTCTCTCGGCACATAGGAAAGGAGTTCCTATTCTCATCTTGTTCAAAAGATCCATGTGGAGACAGTGGTGTATGACTCCCAAGACAACCAAGTGGGAAGCCGAGCAACCATGCTAAGAGTGTGGGAGAGCAGTTCCTGACTGACAAAGGTCCACACAGCAGCTGCAGCCCAATTCCACACAATGCAGCCAAAGAGCCATTTACCAACATCTGCTGCCCCTCAGGATGCCGATGGCCACTCAGGCAGCGCTTGAGTATTTGCGGCATTGAGCAAGTCCTCTCCGGAGACAGCGACCCTTCTGCTGCGTCATCTTGGTGTAGCCAGATATAGGCAACAAGAGAGAAAAGGAAGGCAGAAATTGAAGTTGAGAGAACATGTCTTCCTGACTACTGCAGTTAAGAAGAAAAGGAACTTCGAGAATAACAATCACAACATAGATCTAGACACATGGATAACTGACAGAGGGTTATTTAGATGATGAATGTGCCCCGAGATTTTCTACAGGAAATACAGAATAACTTCCTCGACAGTAGGACTTGGAGGGACAGTGGGAAACAAAAGATTGATGATAATAGTTTCACGCACCGAATGTCCTGAACACAAAGTTATTATTTATGGTTTTCTCTCAGGATCAAACCTACGTTTTTTTTCCTGTTAACAACAACACCTTCTGCTCTCAAAACACCCAGACCCCAGTGGTTTTCTCTGTGCCTTTTCCCAACCATTACAGCTATCATTGAGGAAATGTGTTTAATACAAATAGAGACAGCAATAAAGACAGAGATAGAGACCCTGTAAAATGATGGAGTAAAGAAAATCAGACAAGAATCAAGCTACATGATAGCCTTGGAGCACTGCAGGAGACAAACTTCTTATTAAACTTAAATCTACACTGTCCTATTCAAAATCTAGTAAAATGGCTCTGACTCTCAGGTTTACTAAGGAAAAAAAAGCAAGCTTCTGGAAGTGTTTGACTGTTTACTACCAAGTTCTCAGGAATACCTGAGAGATACAACCTTATACCAACTATCTTTTATAAAACATCGGCGGGTTAGTCAGCCATACCCCTTTGTTTTGGAAAAACGCACAGCATTTACTTGGGTTGTACCTGGTGTCCGAACCCTTGAATTAACTAGCACATTAGCAGGTTCATCTATACAAGAAACCATCCCCTATTGTGGTTAAATAAGGATCAGGATAAACAAATAGGCCGAATAGATGTTTATTCAGGGAGAAATAACTTAAAGCCTAGACAGATGAACACCAGCAATCTCCACCGGATGCTCTCCTGTTCGAGTCCAGCCAGAAAGAGAGCTTTTCCCAGCTCCGACCTCCTTCCACAGGTCACTTCTGCCCATGGCTCCACCCATGGGCGTGGTCAGTGCCACAGAAGCACTATCTCACTACAATCCCCAATGCTTGCAGTTTGGCTCTTTTGTTAAATGTTGGCATGAAATAAGATTCATTCACAGAAAGTCTAAATACATACTTGCATTAATCACTTTTTTTGGTTTCTGCAACAAAGTACTTTACTTTGGCTTGCAGTTGGAAGATCCAGTTGGTCATGAGCTGGAGACAGTTGGTTACATTGCATCCATTACTTTGGGAAGCAGAAAGGGATGAGTCCTGGAATTGGACTGACCATCTCATTTTTTACTGAGAGCAAGATTCCAGCTCATTGATGGGTACTGCTAACATTTAGGGTGGTAACTCCCATCTTACTTAACCTAATCTAGAAATTCCCTGACAGACCCAAACATTTGTTTCCATGGTGACTCTAAATCAAGTCAACGATCAGGATGGACCATCATAAAAGCAAAACCTGTTTTTCTGTCGTGGTGTGTTTCATGGACACCTATTCAATCATATTTTGAAGACCTAACAATAGTTGCTTAAGTATGAAATATCTGGTTTTGTGTCTTCTATGTTTAGAGGTATTTTTAATAAATGCAGTCTAAATTAAAGTAAGTGAGGATGGGGGGAAATCCCTAAGGTGTGTATCCACTGTTTAAGCATGATAAAACTAAACATGATAAAAAAAATTTTAGATAAAAATACTTAGAACTGGGTCAAGCTCCATGGCCCCTCCATCACAACTTCCAATTTTACATCTGAAGCCCAAAATGAAAACCAGAGATTCCTGCTGTTCCCACAAAACGACCCACATATCCAGGATTTTTCAGGCACGCACTCTCCAAAATTGAGCACAATGTCTCAACTTGACCTTTGTTTTGGGTCTGGAACCAGAACCTCAGATGGTTTGCGAGGCTAAACACATTCAAGCAAAAAGATGTTTGTGACATAGAAAGCCATGGCTTGGGAGTCTCATTTATGTTGTTATCTTCCAGTTATCCATCCCCACGATTCTCATATGACAAACATTTCCCCCAGTACACAGACACACTTAACTTTGAACCTTTACAGGTCATGGGTTAAAATATCCCACAGGAACTATCCAACAAACAACTGTCCAAGTAGCTGGAGTGGAGCTAAGCCGAGGTGAGCTGGTGTAGTCATAGAGCTGTGTCAACAAGGCAAGCAGGAACCATGACTTCCTAAATGTATCATTGTTAAACACATCAAATGTTCTAAATGTTCTTTTTTTTTTCATGAGTTCACAGACCATGAGGTTTTCAGGTAAGACAAACTAATGCATTTTGCAACTAATGGAGTATTTTTTCAATTCTACCTTGTGCCAATAATAATGTTTAATAATTACATTTCACATAATGCTTTCTTTCAGAGATATTTTGACAGATAAATGACTTCCTTTAAGGTCAAATGACTCCAATGTACCCACCCTCAAGCTGTGTGTTTCTCTGAGCAACAAGCAAGAGATGGGTAATAAGTGTAATGTCAGATAGCTCACAGTTTGTTGTAATAACCAGCGGTGAGATGCTTGTTATTCACATTAAATACATAATAGACTTAGCAGGTGGTCCCATTTTCATTCCTGATGGATCATAAGAGACTGAAGTAAAATGATATTGCATTCTGTGGTTTGTTTCCCCTCAAGCTCTCTACCCAGAATCAAAGAAAATTTAGTGTTGCTGTGATTTAAAATCATGCATGGAAAGCTCTTTTCTATTAAGTCAATGTATGAAGAAAACATATTATGAATACATATTGCTTTTTAAATGTTCTTCTTTGACAAGGGTCTGGATGGATGCACTGGTTACCTAGGAGATCAGGAAAAAAATGAAAATTGATTGACTTATCATGTTGATTGTGAGCTGTGCTTCAAGTGGCAGCTGTGTGTGCTACACATAAAATGTAGCTGCCTGAAGTAGGCTTTCTTTAGTTTATCATATCAGTAATGATACTACGTGGATGTCTAAATAAAATGAAATAGCTACATTTTACTAGAAAATGCAGGATTGAATGATAGCCTAATGATTACAGTTGAGGGGGCAAATGTATTTTAAAGAAGTAATTATGATCTGGATGCTTGTTTGTACATGTCACTAAGTGAGTGCATTGATGATGAAGAAGTATGAGGCAGGAATCCTCTAGCTACTCCTCTTTAGTTCTAATAGCCCTGCCTTCTGTTGGCTGAGATTGGGCTAGTGGGAAGAAACCTTAATGGATCTTACTGTAAAAGCAGCTGCAACATCTACCCTTTCTGTTCCTCAAGTAATTTTTCTATACTGCTAGACAAGACACACTACAGATAAAAAAAATACTTTTGTTTTCTCAGCCATCCTAACTTCCTGTTAATAGCTTTCTCCCCAAATTGCTATCTTCTTCTAGAACTTTGCCACTGTGCAATGTTTTTTCACCACCCATAGTCCTATATTAGTCTCTCCTGGGGTCAAGACATTATTATATAATCCTAAGGATATAAAATAGGTGTACAAATTGAACATTCAATGATGATTTATCTTTGACATACATATAATTTTATCACTTCAAAAGCAAACTTGAGTACTATTGAGATGAAAGCATTTGTTTATTTTGATATAACTTTGACATAAAAATTAACTCCTGCACATCTTTACTGTTTTTCATAGTGTTTGCTTGTGTGTGTATGTCGGTGTGTGTGTATGCAGGATACAATAATGATCTATCATGAAAGATGTGCCCACTAGTACAATAGTGACAGGACTGTTAGATGTATAAGCAACTGCTTTCCAATTGAATTTAAGCCCCACTCCACAGGACAAGAGAGAGCTCATAACTGGGTCTATAAATCTGGATCAAAGCCAATGGCTATGGGGTCACAGACCCAAGAGAAGATCCTCCAACCATTATTTTTTTTAATAGTAACATTGTCAAGTTGCCTTTTAAGTCATCCTGTTTCTACCCATATATCAGTGCAGTCCCCAGCATTCATCCATGGTGCTTCTTACTGCAGTGGGCAGAGGTTAATGCAGAAACACATACATGGCCAAGGAGCTAAGACCAAGTGATGTGCTGTGTTTATCTCTAAATAATACAGCTATAACATTCCCATCGAAGGATCAGGAAATACCAAGAAAGAAGTAGCAAAAAGAATATCAGAGCCAGAAGATGGAGAGATGTGCAGAATAATGATGTCTTCTGGAAATGTCATACACTTAGGAATTCACTGTAACTGTGATTATCTAGATACAATGTGTAATTTTAGAACCACTAACATTTCCTCCTGAATGAGGGAAGGACCCATAAGGCCCAACCACTTCAAGAGAAGCTACTGATTGACAATCTGACTTTACAACCATCAGTGCTGAGAGCACTCTTTCTAATAAAGACATGGTATGTTGTGGGATATTTAATTCCACTGTGAAACCTGAGACTATGTTAATAAAAGGAACCTTAGATCAGGGGGCAGAAACAGCAACTCGTTGACAGAAATTAGCCTTAGAGAATACTGAGAAGTCAGGAACACAGATAGAAAGACATACAGGATGGAATACAGAGGGACTTGTTTTTTGTTTGTTTGTTTGTTTGTTTGTTTGCAGACTTTTTGATTTGGGAAGACTGGAGAGATGATCTTTTGCTGTATCTCTGGCCAAAAAGGGAGGTCACCTGAATGCTTCTTAGCCTCTCTGAGCTAGCAAGTTTTCACCCCAACATCAGACTCCTGAGTCTTTATTGGTAAATGGAAAAATAGTGACTTAATTAAGAACTACATTTGGAGTAAGCAGCAGAGCCAGGCCCAGTGGAACCAGAAGTCCTGCCAGGCTACAGCCTGAGCAGTGGAGTACTGACTGCAGGACTGACCATGAGGCTGCAGATGGTAGTTAAAATGTCAGTAGATTCAGGGGCAGCCACTAAGCTGACAGAAAAACAATTGGCATACAATGGTTGAAGCATGTTTAGACCATATAAGAAGTTGAAAATTTTGTCTTATCCCAAGCCAAAATTCATTTAACGATGTTTCATAAACTCAAGTCAGCAACAAATCAAACACCTAAGCAAAATACAATGTGAAAATATATTAATTTAATGAATACTTGGCAATGATGATAAAATATTATTAAGTCTGTTTTCCATAATTCGAGCTTATGTTTCTATAAAAGCAGTAAGTTTATAACATGCAATAGTCTCATACGTGATGATATTTCAAGCACCATTCTGCACATACTGTGCAGCATGAGATCTAATAGGTCTTATTAATAAAAACCCAGAGTCGGATATTAAGGGGTGAAAACTAAAAGGTCAGAGAAATGAAGTAGCAAACCACAGCCACACCTTATTTCCTCAAACTTCCCAGCCGAAAAGAGAATGAGTTCCTGTCCCCTCTCGCCCTATCACTTTCTCTCTCCACCCAGCCATATCACTTCCTGTCTGTCTATACAGACCTCCAGATCTCTGTGGTTAACTAATGGCTAGCTCTGCCCTCTGACCTTCAGACAAGCCTTTTTTAGAGTACAAACAAGATGCCACTATAATATCGCATGTTCAGAAGCAAAGCTATGGTGAAGTCACAAATGAAACTCTGGAAAGTGCTGCCAGAAGTACATTATGCATTTATATATTGACCATTCAACAATCTTTCCCTAGTGCCAACCCCCACATTCAACCACGAAACCACGTATGTGATCACAGCTCACATTTAAAAAGCTACACTTCCAGACATCTGTCTATGGAAATCAGAACACTACTAAGCATATATGTCAAGTACTTTGTCATTCTCAGGACCATGTTCTTATATATCTGTATAAATGAAGCTACTGTGATTGACAAAGGTGTCTGTGGGTGGTTATGATCATATGAGATGAATTTCGTGCCTCCTCCAGTTCATATGTTGAAGACTTAAATCCTGTGCAATTTGGGTTTGGAAACAGAGTCTGTAAGAGATGATTAGGACATAAAATCGGCCCTTTATAAGTGACATGGCTACATTGGAAGAGACAAATTCATTCCACATGTGAGGACTCAGGGAAAATGCACAAAGCATAAGCAGACGCTGCATCTACTGGCACCTTGCTCTTAGCTTCCCAGTTTCTACGAGAAATAAATATTTGCTATTTTTCATGACTCTGTCTATATTAATTGGCTATGATGGCCTAAACTGACAAAGACAGTGATTTAGGGATTAGTCTACCAAGTGTTACTCCCACACACACACTTTTTCTTTTACATTATTTAACCAAAATAAAACATCCCTATTGTAGTGAGGTAGTCCTTCTGTAGCACTGACCACGCCCATTGGGGGGTGGAGCTATGGGCGGAGGTGACCTGAGGAGGAGGTCGGAGGGGGCCAGGAAGGCGCTCTCTTTCTGGCGTGACTCGGACAGTCAGATATAGATGCTTAATCTTCAATCCTTCATAGACATGCAGAACATGGCATTTAAATGTTTTAATATTAGTACTCCATTGACATGAGACACTGTTGCTCCTGACAGCACCGTGCATTTTCCCGAAAATATGTTGGACACTGTTGTTGCTCCTGCTGGAGTTCAATCTCGCCTCAGCTAATGGCCTGTTGGGCATAGAATTGCCCCCACCTTGACCACTGATTTGGACATGCAGTCCTATGTGCTTGCAGGAGACAAATATAGAAGACTGCTTGACCTTGCCAAGTCAGGGTAAGACAGCCATTCTATTTCCCTGCTGTTGTTGTGGTCTGTCAAGTTCTCTTGGCCTTAGCCAAATCTGGGTGTACCAACATCGCTGTGAGACCTAGGGTGACTGTTCAGGTGGCTTGCTGTTTCTGTCCTTGCTGCACCGTTTTGGAAGTTGTCCATCCGCATTTCCTGTCTACTCTAGTATTGTTATTTTCCTTCTCAGGTCTTGATGAGGTTGAAGATTAAACTATCACAACTATTATTCTCTCTTCCTAGTTAGATATATTAGGTACTAGACTTACGTTTTCCAGCTTAGGACAACTCTATTGTAAACTCCATTATGCCCTCACCCTAGGACTAGATATGTAGGTCATTTTGTTCTCGATTTTCCTTTTCTTAGAGCACACTTGTTATTCACTGTTTTGTATATAGTTTTGTATTAAGCCTAAATCTTTTCTTTAGACTAAAAGGGGAATTGTAGTGAGGTAGTCCTTCTGTAGCACTGACCACGCCCATTGGGGGGTGGAGCTATGGGCGGAGGTGACCTGAGGAGGAGGTCGGAGGGGGCCAGGAAGGCGCTCTCTTTCTGGCGTGACTCGGACAGGAGAGAATCGGGTTGAATTTCCTGGTGTTCATCTGTCTAGGTTGTAAGTTATTTCTCCCTGAATAAACATCTATTCGGCCTATTTGTTTATCCTGACCCTTATTTACCGCAATACCCTATAATGGTAGAATATAGCTTTTTCTTCTCAGTAGAAAGTATATTGTGACTAATAGGAGTCTTCTTTTTTGTTCTTCCTCTCAAACGCTGCAACAAGTGAACTGGGACAATTTACATCAGGGATTAATCAAAAGCAAGAACAAGAGAAAAAGCAGAAAATAAAACGAAAAAGAGCAAACAGAATTTTCCCTGCTTTTTCCTCTTTCCACAGAAGCCATTGTCCCATGAACAAGTGACACCACGGGAGTTTCCCAGTAGTGCAGACATGGCTGAGTTTGCTACTAATTGAAGAAACAATAACAAGTAAACAGTGGAACACAGAGTGAGAATGTGATAGGGGGAGGCTTGGAACACAGAACTTCATGCTACATACAGAATCATGCATAAAACCATGTTCTTAATATACAGAGGAATGACAGAGCAGTAAATAAAAGGGTGGGTTCATAGGAAGGGAATTATGGCCAATAGATGACTTAACAATGTTATCTGATGATTCTGAACAGGAAGTAATTCTTACAAATGTCAGTTTTCACCAAGTTAAGCCATAAATTTAATGCAACCCCAATGAAAATGTGAAGTATGCCTTAAAATTATATTACATCACTCAATTTCTTCTGGAAATTTATGTAAACAAATACTAATCAAGATTGGCTTCCCTTATTAAGATGTGCTAAAATGTTATGTGTTTTAAATAGTGCAATATTTCTGCAAAAGTAGACAATTTATCAATAAAAAGGAATAGACCCTAAAAGAGTGAAACCTGTGGTACACATGCCATTGCAACACTTGAAAGGATGAGGCAGAATTGCAAATTTGAGGTCAAAATAAATTGTAACTAGAGTTTTTTAATTAAAGGAAAATCTAAGGGTCTTTGATAAAATGTATGGTAAAGAAAGTTCTGAAAATGATGGAAATGGTAAAAACTTATAAAGCAAAAAACTAGCTTGTCTATATAAAAATTTTAATTAATTATATATACATGACAGAAAATATTTTAACAATATTTCTGATAAAGGGTTAATATCTGCCACATGAAAAGATAGTACTATAGAAACTATGGAACATAAGGACATTTCTTTTTTTTTTAATTTTCTCAAAAAGTTAAAAATAAAACTGTCACTACTAGGTATATATGAAAAGGATTTAAAATAAGCTTGTCATACTTACACCTACATTGTTTCCAATAGTCAAGATGTAGAAATGTCCCCAATGCCCACTGCAGTTGGGCATATAAAATGTGGTTTATAAATACAAGAACATTGTTTAGTCTAAAAAGAAGAAAATCCTGTCATTTATGACAATATTGTTGAACCTGACAGACATAATGCTAAAAATAAGCCAGTCACAGAAAGATAAACACTGCATGGTTTCATGTGTAAGAGGTCCCTAGACTAATCAAATATACATGAAAACAGAGAACACAGGAGTATTTGCCAAGAACTAGAGAGAGGGTAAATGGAAACTGTTCTTTACTAAGTGCAAAGCTTCTGTTGCAACAGATAAATACACTCTAAGATCCATTGTATGACACGATCCTTGTAGTTAACAATACATTACTATGCACTTCAAACATAGGCAGTAAATTGCATGCCAAGGGTGTATATTCTTACTACATATAGACAAATGTACTTACATACATAATAAGTTGACACAAACGGAAATTTAAGAGGCATTATGTTTGTCTAATTCCTTAATTATAGCATTTATCATGGCTGTATGCATGTATCCAAACATCAAATTGTATATTTTAAATATTTTAAGTTCTTTCTATATAGACTATATTTTAATAAATCTGTTCAAAAAAGACAATGGAAAAGAATTCCACCAAATAATGAATAAACCGAGCTAATTAAAAAGAAGATTAACATACCATGTATAAGATAAACTAAATTACTAATAAAGGAAATGTACATTAGCTAAAACTATGGTGTTATATATGTCCAGTTAACAGAGGTTATGAAGTAACAATGAAGTGCCGGAGATACAGCTGAATCCTTTAATAGCATATGAAAGACATCCCCCCACTCCCTTAGTAATGCTAAAGCACACACACAACAAAACGAACAAACAAAACAAAACAGATTATAATAAGTAATGCCAACTGACACAAAATTCCAGATGAAAACTTTATGTGCAATATAAAATAGCAGAATACACCATCTTGAGGAAAGCCTCCCAAGGCAATGCCTGAACAAATCCTCACAAGACGCATGCATAGTAATACTTATTAAAAAAAAAACCTTCTGATATAATGAGAAAGAAAAGTGATGTAGGACACCGTGAAAATGGGATTTTGCTGTGGAAGGACTTGGACATCCACACAATTCAGTATAGCAAAACACTAATAAGCTGGTACTGATAATGCTCACGGAATGATACTTCAGTCATACTTCAGATTAAAATTATAGCAGGGAAGGAAGACTGTGAGCTGTGGTAGAATTTATGTTAGTAGATTCATGTGAAGGGGATGGCAGTATGTGGAGTGGTGGTAAAGCACATGTTTTGTGGGCATGATGCCCTAAATTCTATCTCTATATCCCAAAAATATAAAATTCATTAAAACATTTTTCTTACCATGGCTCTAGGGAATATTAAGATATATATACCTTAATTTATTAGAATTAGATCCAGATTTATACTAACTTAATTCATGTGAGACAGAAAACTTGTCCCTTTATAATTCTGTTCTCTTTCTGCCAGTTTTATTACTATCACACATATTGCTTCTATAAATTTAATAAACTCAACAGCATTTTACATGGATTCACCTCTGAAATATTATGGATTTGATTCCAGGCCACAGCAATAAAATAAATATTGTAAAAAAGCAAGCCACACAATTCCTTTTTACTTTCCAAGCACTCAGAAAAGTTATGGCTTTACTGTACTATATCCCATTAAGTATTCAACTGTGTTATGTCTAAACACACACACACACCTCAATTGAAAGGTATCTCATTATTTAAAAAAAAATAGTAACAATCCTGAGGCTTCCATGCATAGTAATACTTTTGCTCATGGAGGGTCTTACCTCGGTGTTGATGGCTGCTAACTGCTGGTAACTGGAAGGTAATTACAACAATGACAATTTCATTTTTCATTTATTTTAGATTCTTAATACTTAAAAATATTGTGTGTGTTCACCGTATATGATATTGGGTTACACATGAATATTTCTCTAATGGCAAATGAGACTAAATATTTTTTCCATATGACTATTGGCCATTTACATTTTATCTTTTGGGAAGTGTCTACTCATCTCATTAACCAATTCATTGATTGGGTTATTTGATTTCTTGTTTAGCTTTTTTTTAGATATTAAACTTCTCCGGGATGTGTAGCTACCAAAGTCTTCCCCCAAAAACTTAATGTATGTTGATTTATCCACTATAACCCATAACTCTCTCCTTTCTCGTTCCTCGCACCTCCTGGTAACCCCTTTGCTACCACAGTTTCACCTCTATGTAATAACATGTCATATACCTGCATATATATGTACATATGTGTATATATATATATATATATATATGCATCATATATGTAGTTTTCTGTAATCATATGCAACCTAGTAGCTGCAAAGATAGTAAACATAAAATATCTGTCTTTCTGAGGTTTTTTTAAATTCCCTCAAAATAACAAACTGCCATTGCATCCATTTACCTGCAATCAACATTTACTTCTTTATGGGTAGGTACAAAATTTTCCATCATTTATATACAGTATGTTGTCCTTATCCATCCCTCTGGTTTGGGTACATGCTTTTGTTCCATAACAGATAGAGAAAGGTGCTGCAATATTTATGATGGTCAACGATCTCTGTGATACACAGACTATGAATCCTTGGGATAAAACCCCAAGAGTGGTGCTGCTGGGTCAAATGTTAGATTTAGTGTTAGTTTTATGAATAACCTCCATACTGACCTCCACATTGCCTAGGATGTTTTACATCCCTACCAGAGATGGATCAAGGGTGCTCTTTTTTCACCTTTTAACAGAATGTATTTCCTTAACGACACCATACTGACTGGGGTGAATGGTAATTTTGGTATAGTTTTTGATTTTCAGTTCTCTGATGTCTAGAGAGGTAGAAAATTATTCTATGTAATTATTTCTCATTTGCATTTCATATAAGAACTGACTGAATGTCCCCAAGGTTCATGTTTGAATACTTGGTACCCAGTCAGTGAAACTGTTTAGGAAGGATTAGGAGGTCTGGCTTTGTGGACTGAGGTGTGTTAGTGGAGAGAGCCTTGGGGAATCAAAAGCCCACACTATTCTCAGTGTGTCTTTCCAAACTCTGTGGTTGTTTGTCAAGAAGAGAGCTCTCAGCTAGTTCTCCTTCCCCATGCCTGCATGCCTGCATGCCTGCAGCTGCACAACACTGTGCATATATAAATTTGTAAATATTTGGGGAGATTGTTCTGTTTTCCCTGGAGACTAGTAAGGTGTCTTGAGACAAATGACATTTATAAGAATTAATCTGAGCCCGTCTAGTTATAAGACCTCAGAGACCTCAGCTGTCACTTCTGTTTCTATGGAAACCAAATCAGGTGGCCAAAAATGAGGTTAGTTACTTAGAAAACCTATTTTTTAAAAAAGAAAGAATAACTGCCCACCACGAACATTATTTGAAATATTTGAAATAGAGTTTTGTATTAAGCCACTTTCTTGTTTTTTTTTTTTTTTTTTCATGATCAAATACCTGTCTCCATGGTAGCAGATTAATAAGCAACCAAGACAGAGCTGAGCTCAGAAGTTCCTTCTGGCAGTGTCAGCATGCTCAAAACATACAGTGCTAGTATAGCCATCTGCAGTCTGAGGGTACATGCTTCTGAAATGAAAGATGATAACTGATCCTATCTGCATGCATCCCACACATGAGCCATACATAAATTAAGTGCAGCAATTTTACAATAGTGACAATAGTATTATTTGTTAGCTCTCTACAATGGGACTGAGAATGTGGATGGCACTTTATATCAGTTATTTCTGTCCTCAACAATCTTATGGAGTTGTTGTTTCTCACACAGGAAATGACCAGTGCTGTGGGATGATCCTTCTGTATGCTGTCAATATGTACTGCCCCCATTGATTAATAATAAGTGTTTGACCTATAACAAGGCATGACAGTCAAACTGAGGACTGGGATGAAGGGGGCAGAGTCAGAGAAGACATGAGCCAGCCACCCAAGGAACAAGATGCCAGAGGACCAACCAGTAAGCCACGGACCACATGGCAATAAAAAGATTAATAGAAAAGGGTTGATTTAAATGTAAGAGCTACTTATTAATAAGCCTGAGCTAGAGGTCAAATACTCTGTAATTAATACTAAGCCTCTGAGTGATTATTTAGAAGCAGCTGCAGGAACAGAGTTTAATAGAGAAACCAGGAATGTAACCATGAGGCAAGCTGGGATCCTAACCACTCTAGAACTTCATCCTCTCTCTTCTCTCTTCTCTTCTCTTCTAGTCTCCTCTACCTCCATCCTCCCCCCCCTCATCCTTTCAAAGTGAAAGGATGCAACATGGAGAGAAGAGGCAGTCCCTACCCTTATCCGAGCACAGGAAAATTCACACGTCATCATCTGCACATACATCAGCATCTGCACACACAATGCATACAGATGTGAATCGGGTAAGAGACACAGACTCCTAAGAATTATTTCAGGACTTGTTCTTCTCTTCAAGTCTCTCTTGAGTCCAATACAATGGGGCAGCAATGCTCAATGGAACTCCAAACAATATAACTGTCTTCTTCCTGTGTCACCTTCTCACCACCAACCACAGAATCTTAGAATACAAGGACTTAAAAGTTACCAAGTTTCGTGACTTAGATGGCAAGTAACCTTTCTAAACTCTTGATGAAAACACTAGTCAGATCAAATGAACAAAGCCACTGTCGAATAAATGCATGAGTTTCCCCTGTGACGGTGCTCTACTGATTAAATTGAGAGCATACATTTTTGCTGCTTACTCCAGGCATGGGGGACCATACACTCGTCAGAAAATTAGGCAGGGAAAACAACAATGGTCATCCATGTCTCATTTTAAACAAATTCTCCCAGAGTTAAAAATAAGCTTTCCAAACCTCTGAGGACAGTCTTAATAGGAATTGGATTAATTTCAACATTAAAACAGCTGTCTTCCACATTTCTTCTCAAGCAAAACATAGATAGAAACTGATAGAACAGATTCTCTTCCCTCCAGGCAAATTGAAATGAAGGATTTTAATGTTAGTTCAGGATAAAAAAGAGGGGACAATCCCCCAAAGAGTAACTTCCTGCTCAATTTTAATTTATGTCAATATTTTTCTATTGCAGTAGGAATAGAAACCATGGGATAGAACATTTGAGAAGAGAAGCAGCGGCAATTCTGACATCACAAAAAAAAAAAAAAAGAAAAGAAAAAAGAAAACACTACTTTACCTCAAACCATTTGGGTTCTTTGGAGCAGAGTACAGTTTTAAAAGGTTTAAGAACTAGTGTTTGAAGATCTGATCACTATGTTTAGCAAAACCACAAAACCTATCCAAATACCAACCACTCTGACAATGCTCAGCATAACTCCTTGAGCGATAGAATAACGTTCTAAGTGAAATACACCTTAAATGTGGAAGCCATTACTGTCAGCCTCCTTGCTTTTAAATTTCACATCTTTAAAACTGTAAAGGACTTTCCAACCCTCTGTGCTCATCCATGTCTAGAGTCACCAGGGCATTCCAAATAAGTTTCATGTAATAAACCAAACTCAGCAGTGATCAGGGAAATTGTAACTCTACTGGACCAGCAAAAATAAACTTTAAACATTATATATATATATATATATATATATATATATATATATGAAATGTTATATATATTTATATATATAATTTATATATATATATATATTTGAAATGTTATAAATTAAAGCCAAAAAATCAAAATAAGACCAGCCAATATCAGAAGTAGAAGACAAAGAAAAAAATAATAAAATAAAATAAAGAAGACAAGAAAGACCCTGAACTACAGAGCTGTATATTTCCCTACAAATTTTCAGCTAACCCAGAACACAGTTGTTAAATGCTTCTGGTAAATTTTATTTAATGTAAAATATCAAAACCTCCTTGAAGGGCTGGGGATGATTCAATGGGTAAAGCCCTTGCTTACAATCTGGGCAGATGTGGGGGACCACCTGTAGTGCCAACATGTGGGAGACAGAGACAGGGAGTTCCTGGGGTAAGTTGTCCAGTTAAACTAGCTGAACCCCAGGTTCGGCAAGAGAGCTTCTGCCAATAAATAAAGTGGAGAGCAATTTAGAACAATGCCCAGTATTAACTTGGGTCTCTATACTCACTCGTGTACTCAAAAGAGCATTCACACCCATACACATGCCCTTCCACACATATGTAGACATACACACAGGGAATAGGACACTCATACACAAAAAATTAAAAAAGAAAGGAAGGAAGGAAGGAAGGAAGGAAGGAAGGAAGGAAGAAAGAAACCAAATTCCCTCCAATACATGTCTACATTGAAATTTTTTCTTCTTGCACTTCTGCCCATCTGTAGTGGGTAGATCAGTCCCCAGAAGGCACCCATGTCCTAACCTTTCCTATAAATTATTACATTTCGTATTATGTGAGAATAGATTTTTTGGAAGATATAGTTAAGATTATAGGGCTTTAACAAACAACATTGTCCTGACTGTTTGGACCTGATTTGTCTCAAGACTTCAAAAGCACAGAGCAGTCTGCAAATAGGAGAGAAAGGAAAACAGAACAGAGGAGATGTCCGCCTGTGAGCCTAGAACTGCTCAGTACAGATCCACAAGATCCAGAAGGTGTTCTCTACTGCTCACAGCAACTTATTATAATAATAAAAAATGAGTACATCCACAACGCAAAACTTATTTTCCTTTCACCTCTTATCTTCCATTGATCTTTTTAAGAAATTTTTAAAACTTTAATAATGGCTTAAGGTTTAATCCCAATGCATTAAATTGACTATTCAATATTGCCTTTGGGCAATCTCCTGTCATATCTATATCTATATCTATAGATTATAGATGATATAGATATAGATATAGATATAGATATAGATATGACAGAGTACAAAGAACTAACAATAAAGAGAGTGAGAAAGTTCAACGGTTTGAAGATGCAGTTTCCTCATCTATATGTTGGAAAAACACAACTTCTCTGGTACAGTTGTCCTGAGAACTGAGAATATTGAATCTATCTTAATCCCCTCTTCGCTGGTGTCCTTACAAGCTTTCTACATGTTGCAATTCCAAACTCCTAAAATCCTGTTTGCCCCATGGTACAGATAGGAGAAATAAACCAATGGCAATCATTAAATGTACCTGGAACATTTTTCCAAGAACCTGTCTGTAAAAGTCAGGATTTATGTCACATCATTGTTGTCTTCTCATAACTCTGATGGAAGATGAGGGCATTGTTAAGTTCTAATGTCTTCTGAACATAACTTTGTACTCATGAAGTTATGTATGGCCACAGTTATCTGCTCAAGACTGCACAACACTGGACCTCTCGGTGTGTTGTCATGAATAATGGGCACTTTCCATAGAGACCTCAGCAATTAAGGCTTGGGGACAGTGCCACTTCCTTCAGTAGAGCAGCCACAGACAAATTTCCCTTGCCTCCCTGAATAACATTCCACCCACATTTGGGCAAGGAACTGTAATTAAATGTAATGTGTCACTCATAGATGACATGGAAGTTAAGGGCTTGAAGAGAAGGAAACCAGAGGCAGCAAATGTGGGAGGAAAATTCATTACATAAATCTGAAAAGGCAGCAGACAATTTAAAACAAAGTTAAGATTTACACTGACTGACTTTCCTACAGGTTGAATGAAAAAAGTAAGATTGAAATTATAGCTAATACATTAGAAAAGAATAGGGACACATCTCTACAAAAAAAAATTAAAAGAACTTGGTCTTAACAGCAAAGTAATTAAGGACACGGACACAGTCATGGAGCTGAACACCTGTAGAGAATCTACCCAATTATACCATAAATATTGTAGTATAAAATGCATATTAACAACCTAATAATTAGAGAGCTGTTAGGAAATGATTACCAACATATTTAACTTGTTGAATTCATTATATGAGTTGGTTTATGGAGAGATTGGCCTTGGTCATATTCTCAGTGGCACATGAAAGGTGCCCATAACATATCTACTCAATGAGAGATGAGGGCAGCATTATGTCTGACCTTAAATATAACGTAGAGATGCCTGGAATAATGCATTTTTATGATTAAGATAAAAATGATCAATATTCTATGCTCCACCTTTCCATACATTAAATTAAAAGAACAGAAATTTAAAAACAATAAATAAATTAACTCCTTCACTATTTCAATTTAATTTTGTCCAGCTAACAAAAGTCCATTTATTCATGGGCACTTTAGGATGGAAAATATTACATGGTATTTTTTAAAATATAGCATATATTAAACTTGATTATACAAAATAAATTATACAATAAATTTCATTGTTTAAAATTATTTTTAGAAAACATACTAGGCTTATGTAAACAGTTAAAACATCAGCTGATTTCTTGAATAGGTTGCTTAATAAGGGCCACAAAATTCAGAAAACTTTATGCAAGTTTTATTTATGTATATAATGAAGTGAGAATCCTAAGCTTTTGGGTGCTAAAGAAAAGTGGCACTCAAAGGTGGTTAGAGAAAACCTTGTTGAAGAATTGTCATTTAAATGGTATTCAGCTGCAGGAAGAGAAAACTGAACACCAACCAAGTCACAAAACCTTTGACCTATATAATCTGCCTGGCTTCAGGATGTGCTGGGGCAATGGTGGCTCAGAACTTGTGCAAGTGGCCAACCAAGACCTGATTTAACTTGAGGCCTACAGCATGAGAGGGAGCCCCTCCCCGACACTGCCTGGACAGCCAGGAACCAGAGACTGGATAACTCAGCTATCTAGGGTAGGACTAAGCATAGCTGGCAAATGATGACAGATAGATAGATAGATAGATAGATAGATAGATAGATAGATAGATAGATAGATAGATAGAGATAGAATCACTGAAATAACTCCTAATGATGTTCTACTTTACTTACAGATCAGTGTCTTGTCCAGTCATCATTTGAGAGTCTTCCTTCAGCTTCAGAAGGAAACAGGTGAAGAGACCCACAGCTAGAAATTATGCACAGAGTGGGGCTAAATTTGAGGCCCTCATCCATCCCTTTCCTTGGAGATCAGAAAGACTGTAAAAATCAGAGGGGACAGACAAAACCTCATCAACTAAGCAAGACTCACAGAGACCGAAGCTGGGAGCACGAGGCCCGCACAGGTCTGCCCCACATCTTCTGTGGATGTGTTATGGCTGTTGGCTTGGTGTTCGAACTGTGGGAGTGCCACCACCTCCAGGCAAGCATAATATTCTTTAAAGGAAGAACTTAAGCAGATATCCCAAGTGTCCACATTCCTAGATTGCATTATTTCCACTAAAGCTACCAATAAACCATTTAGGACTCCTAGAAAACTTTTAGCCCTGGAGACAAAAGGAAAAAACAAAAACAAGCAAACACACTCTTGTCCCCAAAGAGTCTTTCATTTGTGGAGTTAAAAGGCATTTAGTAACCTATCCATTGCCTCTGGAATGCCAAAAGTTCCATGCACTGAGAAACAAATATTGAGAATAGCATGAAGATTTCTTCCTCCAAGCTAGAAGGTTGCCCCAAAGGAAGAGAGCTTGCAGACAAATTTGACATTGACACTACTGAGTAACACGGAGCAAACTCGTTCAGGGGAACACTGCTTGTCTCTGAGGTCTAAAGTAGGGAAAGGAAATTCACAGACTAGCATGGTATGGATTCTCTTTCATCAGGGTTATACTTCTGTTGGTGTGTAAGGTCTGTGCATAAATGATGGTATCATACCAATAGCACTGCCAGCCAAGTCTTATGCATCACAGCTGATGTTTATAAGCAAGGCTTACAAGAATGCTGTAACGAGGGCTTGGTGGGGATGATAGGGGAGGATGGAAAGGTGAGGGAACTGGGACTGACATGTAAAACAAGCTTGTTTCAAATTTAAATTTAAAAATAAATCCTCAGGAAGGAAAGGACACTTAGAGAGTGTCAGTGGGACAAAGAATCGCTTTTAAGGGTTACAAATGTAAAATAACCTGATTCGCCAGTGTGCCATTATCTGTATGGTCGGCACTAACAATGCACCATACTGGTACTATTTCAGTTCTTTGGCATAAATGTTTCTGTCATTGGAAGACAAGAACCTTGTTGATTAAAATAAGCAAGAACTTTGGGTGGTCATGAAAAGACTATAAGGTTGTGGAAAACTCATAAATCATCTCATGCACACTCCCAGTTCTTATGCTGTAGCCAGTGTAGCCCCAGTTTAGAACACCCGCTACAGTCTCAGCAGAACTAAGCCAGCCTACACTGAGATTACATAAATTTAAATAAAGTTTAGGCTTATGGGCCAAAGTTCTAACAATAGCACCTGTGCATTATTTCTTACCAATTCTGAGCCAGATAGGATACACAGGCAAAATTCTATAAAGCACAGAATATCTTTTAAAGATCACAAATTATATTTTAATAGTGGTCTGCACAAGATTAAAGGCATTCCTATACTGCTTCCAAACTGCAAACTCTGATTTTCTGTTACCAAAACAACTCTCTTGTATTTATTTAATTTAGCTAGCTTCTGCTAATAGCCATGTGCAGCTGTGTTTGTCAACACAGTAATTAAGTCATCTTAAACCAGAGACACTTGTTTTTTCTTTTGCAACAAGGTGGCCCCCTCATCTGTGCATTCAACCTTTGTCCTCTTGACTTTTACTCAGTTTGGTGCACACTGCAATACCCGGTGTTGTAAGATACGGTGCTATAAAGTAATGGTTTCCTTTTCTCACTGCTGTGACAGTTGCCATGGGCAACTTAAGGGTGGAAAAGTTTATTTTGGCTCACAGTTCTAAAGTCTAATCCATCATGGCTGAGAAATCATGGCAGCAAGAGCCTGAAGCACATTGTGCCCATGGTTAGGAAACAGAAAGCAATGAACGGTGATGCTGAGCTCTCTTTCTCCTTGTTACAGAGTACATGCTTCTGGATGATAGGATGCTGCTGTCCACAGTTAAGTAGGTCTTCTCACCTTAATTAACCCACCTGGAAAACTCCTCACAGACTGGCCCTGCCTGAGGTTTGTTTCAACCATGCTTCTAAATCCCATCAAGTTGACAAAACTAAAAGCCATCAGGATGAGTGAGGCATGGTGCCTGACTTCACAAATGGAAATGTAGCAGAAGAGAGTAAGGAGATACCATCTCTAAGAAACAGGACAAGTATGTTGTAAGCATATAAACACGGGACTACTGAGACCAAAGGAGGTATCAGTTTACTGTAAGGGAAGAGGGACTGACAGAGGTGTCATTTGGAGATAAGAACGCGCCATCGAAATTAAAAATAAAATGTTGTTGATGGGGAATAGGAGAAGCAAGTAAAAGTGGTCAAAAGAAAGATGAGAGGGAACGTGGAATGAAGCAAGGAGAAAGCATTAGCGGTGAAATAGAAAGGCATGGTCAGACTGAAGACATGAGGCCAGGTGAGACCAGAGGGTCCTGTCTGTAATGTGTGCTGACTCTGAAACGAGGTGGCGCAGTACCTTTCCCTCACACACGAGACCGTGAGGACTTATGAAGCAAAGAAAACAGAGCCCCGACTCTAAGTTTTAAGAACGAACACTTTATGACTGGAGACCAGATGTGTACATTTTGAGGAGAGAGGGGGCAAAGTACAATAAATGACAAAGACTGTAAGGATGGGAATGAGAAGTTAACGATTTTGGAGATGACAAATAGATGTGTTTCCTAAATGAAATCAAAATGTAAATTTAATTTTCCCATGAATAGCTCTTTCTGAAATATGTCAAGTCTAAATGAAGCAGAAATTTCCAACTGTTGTTTACTGATTGCTTCCAGATGTTCTCAGGTTCTCTTTTATTTATCTCTGTGGAATGACACAAAGGGTTAAAAAGGATGAAGAGGCAGCTAGCAGTTTCCCCTCTCACTCATCTGAGGCATCATGGCAAATATTTCAAACAGTAATTACCAGCTTTTGGTAATTCGATTAAAACAAATCAAACAAGGCAGAAATAGATCAAGTAAGCCATAGGAAAATCTGAGTTACTCATTAAGACTCAACACTGATTGTGTCGGGTCACAAGGACAGTGGGAATATGACAGTGTCTGTTGACATTCCCTGATAGTTAAACCAAAAACTTTCTGCCTGGAAAATGAACCTCAAGGCACTAGAAACAAACTCAAGACAAACCTTTATAAAACAAACACTGAAGGACCCCAGAGCCGGCACCTACATACATACAAGACAACACCACCAACCACAAATATACCCTTCCACTTATTCTAAAGAAGAATGCCATTCCCCATTAGAGCACAGCCACCACTGAATTCTGTTAAGTCACTGCTAAATGTTTATAAACTGAAACAAATTAATTCTTGGTCTGAGCATTTTCATGTATGGTGGGAGGGGCACACATGCATACATGCATGCTTATATCTCTTGCATGCATATGGGCTTATTTCATAGATATTCTTTCCCTACTTTTCATTTCCTTTTATTCTGATTAAATTGTATTCTCATGTAAAACATGAAACGCATATCCATCAACCCTTAATGATTGCATACTGAAGTTTTTCTTTCACTTCGGCTTCAAAGGTGGCTTTCCTCTTTTAAAGTCTTTGCAAAACATGAATATTATGTTAATTTGTACAATCCTGTATTTAACAAGTCTCTTGATTAAATACTTTTAGAGTCAAAGAGAAATACAGTATAATTATGTGCTCTGAATACATTTTCTCATAACAGCATACGTTTGTGATTTGGAAGGAAAGTTGCTTGCATTGATGGGAGAATAAAAGCCATTAAAAGATTAAATATAAAGTGATTTCACCGTAGCCGAATCCCTTTATTTTTGCCAGGCTTTTCTCTAAACATTAATGTAAGAGGTCATAAATGGGTGAGCGGAAAGCAGGAGAGACGTAAGAAAGGCAAAGCACATAGACAGTGTGTGTCTTCAGTTAGCCAGGAGGAAGAGTACGAGGAAGCACAAACCAGGCAGGGAGAGAACAAAGGTCTTTTTCCCAACAAAGAAGTATGGCCCTGTTAACAGGTTTCTCGCGCTACTTTCCCACTCTGACTTGTTTCTATGTACGTGGCAGTGTCCTGGTCTCCTTTCTTGCAGATGTGACAAAATACCCAGAGCAACTGAGAGGGGGAAGGTTACAGCTAATCCTACCAGGCAAATCACAGAGGACGGGAACTGGAAGAACTGAGTCCTACCCACAGCCGAGGGCTGGGAGAGAATGAATACATGCATGCCCACACTTGTCTCGGTTCATCTTTTATAAACAGTCAAGGACCCAAACCCAGGCAATGATACCACCTGCTTCCGGGCTTTGTCTCCCAACGCTTCCGGGCTTTGTCTCCCAACCTCAATTTCTTACAGACGTGCCACATGGAAACCTTCCTGACAACCCCCCACTGAGACAGTTTTCCTGTGGGATTCCATATTGTGGTCAGTTGATGAAAAGAATCACCCCAAACATATTTGATGGGATATCTACCTGTCTCAGTTTGGGGAAGTTTTCTATGAAGGGATGAGCCATGATTGGTTTAAAAAAAAAAAAAAAGTTTTTGGCATGCTAAATTAAATTTAAGTGGAAGAGAAAATGGAGAAAATGAAGTTCTCTATATTGTGCACACTTTGGAAGAGAATTTCCTAACTCCTTTTCCATGTAGGAAATGTGTCCTTTAACAGGTCTCACTAGATTTTCTAAGAACTCACTATATTTATGGTAAAGTAATTGATTTTTCTCTAAGTTTTCATTTTTTCTGGGGGAAAGAAATGCCATTTTATCAGCTAGCTGGCTTCTCACCAGTTTCTCTGAAAGTTTCCTTTTAGTGTTTATATCTGGCAATAGCACAGCTCCCCATTCCCAGGTAGGGATATTATATATAATTACTCACAGATGGCCATTGAGCCACCCAGCCCCAGACAGCAGACAGTCTCAGGTCAGCTCTCACATCTGCATCGGGATCCTGAAAGAGAAATCAAAAGAACCTGTGTCTGAGAATCAATGTCCAAACCCCCCTCAGCCTGTAATAAATCTTCCTTCCAGACCAAAAATGTGAGTGCATTAGAACCTGACCTCCCGTCCTACATAAAGAAAGCAAATTGATTGCATCCTCAATTCTTCACAATGGAGAACAGAAATTCAATGTTTTGCAAAAAGTAGACTGTTTAGCTATGTGCTCAAAGTAAAAGGGGAGGGGTAATAGTTTTGGTTACATCTTTATGTTCTTTATTTTATATTTTCAAGAAATTATGAGTATTTATGCTTTTCTATGCCCTGGAAGATAGATCTTTCAACATCTTACCCATTTTTCTTTATGTTATTTTAATCCCCAAATTGGAAGGCTTGATACTATTGGTGTGCCTTGATCTCCCTAATTCCAGGAAAATTCCTAGAAATGATGGACTTATCTTAACTTCCAACTTTTGCTAGCATCCAAATTTGCTTTGATGCGGTCACATGAACAACTGAAGAAGACTCAGGAGAACCTAAGTGAACAAAATACTGGGACCTTTGTTGTCCCTTCACTGTCCCTCATTGTTTTCATAAGCTCTCACACACTGGCTATTTATCATCCAAAAGTTTATACTTGAGAACTACTTTGTTGCCACTCACTACTCTTCCTTTAATGAAAATCACATGAGCAACACAGCACTTTCTCTATGATATCTCCTGAAGGCTAAGAGGTTGGCTGGTAGCCTTCTGACTGCATATGCCTCTTAGGAGTTAACAACCAAGGTTAAGAGCAAATATTAGCCAGTAAGTTGTCTTGTTCAGAGGTCAGCACAAGGACCAGTTTGGAATAGGTGAGTTGAATGATGCCCTCCCACTAGCCACCGTTTTCCTTACTGTTCCGAGTGCCTGCCCACATTTTTCCCAGGACACCTCTCAAAGGATTTTAAATAAAGATGCTTTTTTGTGCACCATCTGGCAGCTTCCTGGAAAGCAGCAGTGCAAGATGTCCCTACTCACAAAGATTGATTCGATTCCCAGAGGAACTTTTTCAGAGCTGGTCATTTACAGCAAGATGCTCACCATGGGCCAAACTTGCTTTTAGGCTGCCCACGCTGAAATGCACTGACCACCAACGTTTTGGAGATCATTAGCCTGATTCTCAAGTGCCAAGTGATAAAAGATTAACCACGATAACATTGAAGTCAAATGCAAAAGAGCTTGGGTTAGGGTGTCCATCCTCATAAGATGGACATCTAGCAGTGCAGTCTTTAGCAATTGTATGTGGTACCTCACATCGCACATGCCATGGGACCTAGGAACAGAGATGACAAAGGCCCATAGCTTACAGACAAATACACTGTGTTTTGGTTTGAAGATTACTGGAATAAAAGGTGAAAATAAAGATGGAAGCCTAAACTAACAATTCCAGAGAGACAGCCTAGCCGAAGTGAAGGCATTCATTTGAGGGACATAAACACTCATCATTTCTTCAAGATGAATGGTGTGGTGAAGAACGCATTCAGTTTGAGAAGGCTGATGAAGGGATGAAGGAGGGAAATGGAGAAGAGACTTGAGCAACAGGTACAGCTAGAGCAGTGGTCAGCTGGTAGCTGTGGGAACGTTACAGTGGTGGGTACAAGTCTGTCATCCTGTAAACAAGGAAAGGACCAGAATCTGAAAAGCTTAAGGAGATAATAGAATAAAAGAATGAAGTGGAGGGTAGTGAGTGATAACATTCAATTAGTCAACTAGGAAAAAGACTAAAGCAATGACTCCTGAGTTACCGGGGTAAGTTTCAAAATAAGGATCAGTCAATTGTGTCAAATATCTCAGAAAAAGAGAAGTGAAGATGAGAACAGAGAAATGTTCCTGGGATTGGAAAGTTGAGAAACTGTTACTAAACTTGACCAGAGCTGTGGACAGACTGTTAAAGGCAGTGTTGCATGAGGGGTGTAGAATTGTTTGAGGAGCCATTTACTCATTCACCCTATATAACATTAGCAGAACTTTGTAAATCACATTGGCTGAGAAACTAAAATATTTATCCAGTGACCAGTCTCAGCATTTCTACAGAAATATTCATGCTATTTACAAGAGATAGTTTTTGGTCAACTTGCCCAAAATATTCATAATCCAGTAAGCTTGTACACCTGGAGTCCTGGTGATGTGTACAGTTTTCAGAGAACTCTGGTGCATGACCTTAACCCTTTGTTTTCTGTAAACATGGAGATATCTGGAGCATGTAAGAAAATATACTGAGGGACTGAGTTAAAGGCAATTAGGAATGAAGTAGCTTATTAGCAACTACCTAAAAATATAACAATATTTCATCAAAGACAAAACTAATCACACAGATAATTTCCCCTTTTCTTTGTTTTGTTTTTTTTTTCTTTTGATTGTTGTTTTGTTTTGTTTCACAATGCTGGAAAGTGCACCCAGAGCCTTTCAAATTTTAGCAAGCACTTAAGTACTCCAAAACTAAATAATATACCTACACACACACAAATTACTTTACTTTAAAGTTGCACTCAAGTGCTGTTAAAAACACTCTAACCAAAGAAATTTAGAGGAGGGAAGGATTTCCTGGTCTTACTCTTCTAGGTCACAGACCATTGAGGGATGTCAGAGCAGGTACTCAGTCAGGAGCATTAACTCTGCTTTCTGTATCATGCTTAGCTAGCGTTCTTCCATAGTCAAGAACCACCTGCATAGGGAATGAGGCTACTCACAGTGGAGTTAGCCCACCTGCATCAGATAATAATCAAAGTAATCCCACAAAGGCCAATATGATCAAGGAAAACATTCAATTAAGACCCCCTTCTTAGATGACTCTAGGCTATACTAAGTTGACAATAAAAGCCAACAAAGGACAAAAGTTATTAAGGATTTTTTAAAAATGATCTTTAAATGATAGAACCAGTGTGCCTTTCATTCAACATAGACACTATGAATCTATTTTTGCATTCTTTCACAACTGATACTGTTTAGACAATAAAAACCTTCAGATGGGCAAAGGTCCCATACCCTGTAACTTTAAATTACATTGGCATAAATGAATTGTGTATATCAAAAGTAACTGACAGGGCTGGATGGATAGATAAAATGTAGCAGAATGCTTACCAACAAACATGAGACACAGGATGTGCTACCCTGAGCCATAGCACCAAACAATAGGTAAATAAATGACAACTAGTAATAATTGCTAACATTAAACAACAGTATGTCAGGAGGTGAGAGTAAGGGGAGCGCTAGAACAGACTGCTTGGGAGGAGGGGAATTTTAGTGTTAGGTAAAAACCTGATTCAAATAAATCCCCTGGAAATCTACAAAGATGACCCCAGCTAAGTTTCTTAGCAATAGCTGATACATATCCTGAACTGGCCATCTCCTGTGACCAGGCAAGACTTCAAGTGGGGGAAATAGGAAAACAACCCAGCCACATAACCTTCAACCTACAGTCTGTTCTACCTATAGGGTGTGCTTGGGTAAGGGTTGCCTAGAGATTGAGTGAGTGGCCAACCAATGACTGGTCTAGTCTAAAATCCATACCAGGACAGTAAGCGCACCCCTGACATTGCCCAGAGCACCAAGACCAATAGCTGGATACATCCAAACATGACCTGAGGTGAAAAAAGTTATCAATGTAATGCTACCTAATAATAGTCTGCTATACTCATAGGTGGTGGCCTAGCCCAAATGCCATCAGGGATACTCCATTCAGCAACAGACAGAAACAGACGAAGACCCATAGCCACACATTGGGTGGAGCTCAGGGGAGATTGAGGAAAGATCTTAGGAGCCAGAGGGGTCAAGGACACCACAAGAAAACCCATAGAACCAACTAACCTGGGTCCATAAGGGCCAACAGAGACAACCAATTATCCGCGAACCTTCAGGGGACTGACCTAGTAACCCATGTATGTTACAGTTATGTAGCTTGGTCCTCTTGTGGGACACCTAACAGCAGAAGCAGGGCTGTCTCTGACTCTTTTACTGGCCTTTGGAACCGTACTCCTCATCTTACCCAGCCTTAATACACAGGGAGGTGCTTAGTCTTGCAGCAACTTGATATGCCATGTTTTGTTGATACTCATGGGAGACCTGCTCTTTCCTGAACAGAAATGGAGAAAGAATGGCTTGGGAGTGGGAACAGAGGTGTGTGGAGTGGGGGCAGGAGGAGAGCAGGGAGGAAGACTATACTGGGATATAAACTACAAAATAAAATCTAAAAAAGAAAAACAAAAATATCAAAAAAAATCAATAGTATGACAAAGTTTAGGAAGCAGAACAAGGAGTAATCAAGATGTCATATTATTTAGAAGTAAAACCCTCATAAATGGGAATTCTTTGTAAATATATTGGCACTTTTTATTCATCTCCATGGACGTATTTTTCTCTAGGTCAACCAAAATGGGATTTTCAAGTCACTTTACAGAAGGCCAGCTCTTAACTAAAGGCCAAGAGACCAGAATCCCATGTCTTTCCACTGTTTCCTGCTGGGACTCTGGAAAAGTCATTTGCCTTTTTCCTGGTCTCAATGGCTTTCTCTATAAGACTATTTGGTTACTAATATCTTCACCAGTCCCAGGGTCTGACCTTCCAATCCTAAAATTCTAAGGTCTCCTGGTTGAACAATAAGACCAGCATTACCATATTTTCAAAAGAGAGAGAGAGAGAGAGATGAAGAATTACCTCCTGAGTTCTAGCAGCAGCATCATGAAGAGCAAATACCTCTTATGTACCTCTTAATACATGACCAGGGCTTAACTCTTCACAGAATAACCATCCACTTGCCTGTCCCTTTCTCACTATTCATCAATGACAGTGTCAGTGCACACCAACTAAAGCCATTTAAAAGGAAGTAAATACATTTGAATTAGTGAGTATGTAATCTGAATATGATAACGATGAACTTATTTGGTTGATGTAACACTGAATGGCGTTTCTAGCTCAACCTACAGTTTCAAAATAGCATTGAGATTGTGCCAATAGTATAAGAAAATACTTTTTGTCTTTTGTGATAAGACCCAGTTTATCAAAACAACAAATATAAATGATGATTGGCTCAGTTCTTTAACTTTTAGAAATCAGAATAGATAAAAGAGATAATTTTCAGTGAGTGAATTAGTCTTATTCATATAACAGATTTTGTGTTACTAGTAATGTATTATAGTGTACATTTCAGTTCATACTTTCTTCATCTTTATTTGCTAGAGAAGAATATTCTTTTTTAAAAAAATGGAATGCTTCGTAAATTTGCATGTTATCCTTGAGCAGGCCATACTAATCTCTGTATTGTTCTAATTTTATTATATGTGCTGTGGAAGCGAACACAAAGAGAATTTTCTTATAAAGTCCATCATTCTAAGCAAAGGAGACTGAGAAATGCTAATAAATAAGACAAAACAAAACAGTGTAACAAATTAAATCCATCATTAAATCTCAGAAGTATGCATATTTTCTATGTGAAGTAGGCATTCCTATTGTAGTTGGTTTGTTGTTTGCTTCTGGTCATTTTTCTTTCAAGAGAGGAAGTTTGAGCCTTTTCTACTGAACTTAAAGAATATTCACATGTTATTTGAAAATAACAATAATAATAGTTAATAATCTCATAACTATTTCTAAGGGTATAATTAGAAGTACATGCAAGGGTTTGGAATACCCAAAACACAAAACTAGAGTTATTTTTCATGGCCATAAATTTTATTAATTATCACTTTTCCTTGCAAAAAAAAATCACTCTCCATGCCCCTTATTTCTCTTAGTACTGGGGGTGGATGGGTAAATTGAATCCCTTCCTTAACATAAAAGAAGCTTCCATTTTATATTCAGAATCTAAAAATGACAAGACAAAAATATCAAGCTTAAAAGTACCCACATAACTGTTATCCAAAGAAGACAAGCAAATAGTCCCTCAAATTTTTAATAAACAAAAAGAAATGCATCAAGCCATGCTGGACCAAGTAAAGGCCCTCAGATGTAGAACAAGATTTGTGGGCAAATTCGACAGATTCAGAGCAGAAAGTAAATGTTCCTATTCATAATCAAAGGATTCAGGACAGAGCTCCATCTGTCATATTGTTCTCCCTCCTGTATTTATTGCCAGCAAGTTAAATAAGAACAGCACCTTAGACTCTTACTGTCTTTCCAGCTTCCGTGGGAAGATGTTAATTTGGGTTTTAAATTCTTTCTTATGTCTATCCCTCTGGCTCCCAACCCCAGTTGCCTGTTCCTACCAAGTGTCTGTTGGGACCTGATGATCATCCAAACTTCTTTTGATACTTCAGGAAGCTGGCTCTTTACATGAATGCTGAACAAATGTTTTTGAAGTCAATGTTATTGGAGATGGATGGAGAACAGGACACTAGCTGCATTAACAGCAGAGTGACCTGCAGGAGTCAGAAACAACCCTCTACTTGTGATCACTGGGACCAATATTGGTCTTTGTAAATTAACAGAATGGAGAGATTTTGGAGGAGCTATGAAAGCCTGAAAAATTATTACATATAATAAGGAATATGAAAAAGCATTATTTAGAGAAAAGATGAGTCAACATGGTACTGGGATTATGTAGACAGGAAAGAAAACAGCTATGAAGACATTTAATAAGAAAGTAATACAGTGAGTGAAAATTACAACTAAACATCCCTGATGCTGACCAGGGGAACAATTGATGGAAATATATTAAAATTAGAATAGCAAGAAGAGAGCTTTGTTAGACATAAGGAATAAAATCCTGGCCTTGATATTGAAATTTTGAAATACACTGCCAAAAAAAAAAAGTTGCAAGATTTCCTGGAAGAATCAATAACAGTCTGAACTAATTGATGAAGATACTCTTCTGTTGCAAGAAAAAAAGGCTTAAATCAGATAACTTTGTGAAGTTCCAATTCTAAGGGATATCTATAAGACTTTAGCAGTGACCATATGAAAGTTTCTAAGCCCAAAGCATTTTATTTATAAAAATATTATGTCACTGACATAATTGAAAATGTCAGCACTTTGCACAAAATACTTTTTATCATTATTTTATGATGTGACTCTTAATCTGTTGCCTTCTCCTTTAGCTTTCCAAACTTTCTTAATTAACACAGTGTTCCTCATGGCCCCAACTGGGCTGTGAACAGAGCTTGCTATAACAGAGCTTGTTCATTTTGAATGTAGACTTTTAACAATCAAGGAAGACAGTTTCTGTGCCTTCTCTCCCCACTCAAAATTTTTCTAAAACTCTGTGAAACAAAGAAAGAAGAAGCATATTCACCCCCATTCCAAATGTGGTCATTGTGACTCTTTATAGCACTGGCTTCTAGAAACAGCAGCCTCCTCATTACCTATTTTGCATGAACAGTTACAGTAGCACTTGTTGGCAGCTGTCAGGCCATGAGTCTAAGTCTTCAGAATTTTTGGTTTATTTCCACTTCAGTGAAGGATAGGGGATTCCTAAGATCCCATTGGTCAAGGTTTTATCCTTTAATATTAGCAACTTTTCTCACTCTAATGGCCTCTTTCCTGATTCCAGAGTCATAGCAGATATTCTCTACAGCTTTCACAGTCAAAAGAAGCAATAGTCACTTCCATAACTATCTTAGATGAGGCAACATAGATGACAATTCCTGTTCTGATTTGTCTAAGACATCCTGTTTTTCTCAAGGCACAATCTACACAAGAAGCTGATCTGAAGGTCTTATTCCTACCCTGTGCCTGTTCAGTGATGGGAGATGTCATTTTTTTAAATATGTTTTCATACTGGTTAATGAATAAAACACTGTTGGCCAATAGGAAAGCAAGATAGGCGGGACTAGGAGACAAGGAGGATTCGAGGAAGTAGTAAGGAGGAGTCAAGATGGAAGACAGAGAGAGCAGAATGCCAGTGGCCTCTGTCTCTGGTAAGATAAGACTACATGGAAGTACTTAGATTAACAGAAATGGATTAATACTTAAGACAGAACTAGCTGATAAAAAACTATTACCTGGCCAACAGTATTATATCAAATACAGTGTCTCAGTGTGATATTTGGAACTGGCATGGCGGTGGGACCAGGCGGGCTAGCGAAAAAAAATTTACTCCTTATAGTTCAGTGTCAATCAGAACGAAGGCAGAGCTGTGTCTGGACCCACTAATGCTTGTCTTGGTAACTGACAGAAAAAAAAGACAATTAGGAGGCCATGTACAAGTGGATTCCTTCCCGTTCATCAACACCACCATTCCTTTTCATAAAGCACATGCTACTCCACTTTGGCAATAAATATAATGAGAAATATCATTGCTTATACAAAGGTCCAAGTCATTAGGTTATGTTGAACACCTTGACAAACATCTGACAATTTTAAATTATAGAAGAACAGTTAACCCAGGCACAGTTCCCAGACAATGCTATTCCTTTTAGGTAGTCCTGTCTTGCCCTTCTGAGTAAGGAATCTGAGAAGAACAAATGGATAGTTGTTGAAACATACTCATTAAAAATCTCACCTACAACCACAGTTATCTTTACAGTGCTCGGTTGCCTATTAAGTTTCTTAGTTCTTTGGTCCCCCATAAGACTTTACTAGAGCCAACTTGCAGCATCCTTCTATACTCTTCACATTGTCCCTTTTCATCAGGTAAAGTATAACCTCTTAGAGACTTGTACACCTCACCCATTTCCAAATCCTCCTCCAAGTTCTAGTATGCACTGGTTTAACAGTCCCACCTAAATAGATATGTAGTCACATTAGCTTGGACAAATTACACTTGGACATGCTGAACATCACTTCCTCTGAACTGGCTATTAGTTGGGGACCTTTATAGCTGACATCAAGTCCAACAATGTCTAGGGATATACTGTCTAATGTTCATGTAAAAACTTAGACATACTTTCAATGCAAAATGTATAACCTAAATGGGCATCAGGAAGCCAAATAGACACAAGGAATAAAAGCCCAGGGATGGCTGACATATTACCTATCTGCTTCATAACGCATAGAACATACCACCTGGACAGACATCACTTAGCTCCTCAGATATTAAACTTTTTCAGAATGTCGTTTACGTAGAAAAGTTCATTGCCTGTGTTATGAAGTCCTTCTTGATCCTCTAACAGTTTGTACTATTCTTTTCTAAGAACTGTAACTCATCATTTAAGTGTGACAAGAACTTCAAAAGTTTCCAGCTCCACATTAAAAAAATAAATATCTGTTTCCTGTATATTGTTTCCTTTGGTAACTTGGGCCCTTTTAGATCCTGAGGCTTTAGAAAAAAAAAATTGAACTATATAAAGCAAATAAGCTCAAACTCAAACAAGAATTATAATTTAAAATGTAAAAATAAATACATATATCTCTCCCTAATTATATAACACATGACTCCTTTTCAGACCAATTTCCTTCATAACAATAAAACAATGTTACATCTCTGTTATAACCTTCTAGGTATCCATTTTCTGTATCTAGTATCAAATGCTATACATTCAATAACTCTACTGTAGAGTGCCCAAAATGAAAGTCACTTTATTTGTACAGGAAACCAACTGTTTTAGTGGAAATAAAACCAATGGTTCTTCCACTTTCACAGCTGGATTACTAATGCACGCTCCCTCGGATGACCCTGCTCATATAACCCTGTGATTCGTGACTGCTGTTGGCTATCAGCTGTGCGACCAAATCATCTCCATTTTCAAAGAGTCTAATTTAAATCCCCTGATGGGAAGTTTAATCAAAGTGCTATATCTCAAAGACCACAGTCAAGAGGGATGGGGCACGTCATTGCATTCAAACATTTCAAATAATCTACTACATCCCTAGATATCATGTATTCCCTATTGTTCAATTCAAAGTATTTTCTAATTTCCATGTTTATACATTCGAGTGTGTTATATTTCAAATACATGTGGCACAACTTTCCAGTATTTCAGGATTTTCTCGAGGTAATGAGTTCCAATTCAGTTTTCTGTGATCAAAGAACATGAGCAATACCTGCAGCCCTTAGGATTTTATATGCACGTGACTGACAGCCTTGCATAGGGTCTATTTTGGCGAAGGCTGCGGAGTACACAGTACAAAGACTGTGTACTCTGCATTGATTTATTTACTACTTTATAAACTGCAAGTAAATCACTTCAATTAATAGTGACATTCAAATGTGTCTAAATATATTAAGGTATTGTCTATCATATATAAAAGTTACCCACAAAATGAATGTCTGTCAAGGTTCTACAAAGAAGCAGAAGCAATAGAACATGCACACATAGCCTACTTAGAACAGCATGAACTCTATGGTTGATCATGTCTGTTCCAGTCCATTTCCAAAAGCCTAAGCAGTGATGGTACAAGTCCAGACAAGGAGAGTGCACTCTTCCCTTCTCTGCCTTTTGTTGCATCCATACAGACAGACTGGTTGTCCAGCCACACATGGAAGGGTAATTTTTCTTTTCCTTACTTGGCCCCATGATTCAAATGTTCATCCCTTCTAGAAACCCAGTCAGATACAGCTTACAGTAATGTGCAATAGATGTCCCATCCAGCTGGTACAAACAGTTAACCATCACAACCATGTGAAAGTGTACACTTTTTTTCTGATGTAGTCTCTTCTTCCATTTATTTCATTCTGTTTTATGTATGGGAAGCATTCTTATCAGGTTGATACATATCTAAGAGTGTTATGTCCTCTGGTGTTGAGGATATAACGAAGGGGTAGAGCACTCAATAAACATGCACAAGGTCATAGAGAAGTGGGGAAGAGGGAGAAAAAAGGATGGGGTAAAAAAAAAAAAAAGGAAGGAAGGATAGGGGAAAATAAGTCACATCTTCCTAGTTAATTTGTGTTCTACTACGTCCTTGAAGAACAATCCTTGCCTCATCTTTAAAGGACTTAAATCCACAGTTGAGATGAATTCAACCATAGCTTCTATGTGCTAATCCCAATACAGATTACAAAAGATCAAAGATATCAGACAGCAGGGAAAATTGAAATAAAAGTTATCTTCTTAGACTTCTTCTGCTTTAATTCTGAAGTCCCGCTAGAGATAGCGTTGAGACAGAATTATATCTCCAAGCATCTTGACTGCCAATTTCACTCTATTCATAAAGGAAGACTTTATCATGTGAGGACTAATGTGCATATGTGTGTATGTGTGTGAGAGAGAGAGAGAGAGTGTGTGTGTGTGTGTGTGTGTTAGAAAAATGCAGTCTCTCAGAAAAATAAATAAAGAAAATCTGAAATTGAATAACCAAAGGGAAAAAAGAAAAGAAAAAGGACAGACAACAAAAACCTTTACGACCTTCGACTATAGTAGTTTGTGACTGGAGAACTGGGAGACCATGGGAATGCAAGACTTTATACTTTAAAATACTGATATTTCAAAATTGCAAATCTGGTTTGGTTTGGTTTCAGGCTATTTTGTTTCATGCCCTCAAAATTCCTATGTGAAAGAAATACTGATCAGCGAAGACTGCCTCTGCTCCTACCTCCTCATATCTCAAGCCCTAAGTGCTAGCTATCCCTGAAGAGCGCCCAAAGGGAACAGTTTCTGCAGCACCTACAAAAGGCTTCCTTCAGACTGCCCCCCACCCACGGTGACTGTCTCAGGGATGGGGTCATTCTCCAGCTGTGCCTCACCGAGAACACAGGAATGGTTCTTCAGAAAGCTTTAGACTTCCTGCTTTGCACCAGAGCAGCTTTCAAGAGCTGTGTGTACGCCGAGACTCCTTATGGTAAAACTATAGGCTTTTCACTTGTTTTTCCATTCGAGCCAACAGCAAAAACTTCTTCTTTGCTAAATTTCCATTTTTGTTTCTTCTATTTATTTCTCGTTCTCAGCCAGTTTGCTCTTTATATCTTTGACCATTTTTATTTTTTTTTTCTTTGTGTTTCTCAGTGTGAGAACATATATTGAAGGCCAGAGGTTAACCTCGGGTATCATTCTTTTGGAGCTATCCAGTCTCTCAGGGGCCTGGGGCTGGAATGTTCTACTATACTGCATGATCAAAGAGCCCAAGGGATCAGCCTGCCTGACTCCCACCCCTTTACTAGAATTACGAGCTGTGAGACTAATCTTGGGTTTTACATGGCTTCCGGTCTTCATGCTTGTACAGAAATACCTCTACTAACTACACCACCTCCAGCTCTCTTCAAGTTTATAAGAACCCATTTTGCTTGTAACATTTTTAAAAAATAGAAAACTAATTTTATTAACTGTTTTGGATTATTCTTCTTATAATATACATTGTTTAAGCTTTCTAGAAACAAAGCATAGACTTGCCCACTTTTTACTACTTAGATTTAAATATATTCAACATTTTTGTTTAAAGGTATTGTGGTGTCACCCCTTGGTCCCAAGTTGATATCGATCAAGAAAATTCCTCTATGTTGACTATCTCTCAAAATATTTAAAGGTACTATTCAAACTGCTGGCAGTGGTTGGGGGCAGAGAGGTACCACCCGTGGCTTACCCAGCCATGAGCCCTGTGAACTGCAATAATGACTAGCATGCAAGATATGTCTGTGGATGGAAAAAATGACATAAATACTGTGTGGTTAATCAGTCAGCTTTTGGTTGGATTTAAGGCCCACTCCACAGAAAGATGCATACACCTGGTATGCAAATCAGCTGAGAACTCATGCTTGGAGTGTTCACATGCCTCTGAGACTCTCTGCTGCCATTTTTTGGTTAAGTGGACACAGTATCAAACTGCCCTCTAAATTGGCACCTCTCTGCTCACTGCTCACAGATTAGTGCAGCTGTCTGCTCTCATAAGAGAAGCTTCTTTGTGCATTGCAGAAACTCACAAGAAGGGGGATGTCCTTCTGTATATATGTTTCATTTATTGGTTGATAAATAAAACACTGACTGGCCAGTATCCAGGCAGGAAGTATAGGCAGAGCTACCAGAGAAAGAGAATTCTGGGGAGAGGACTCAGAGAAGCCGCAATGAGACACCATGTAACTACTGGAAAGATAGGATGCTGGGCATTCTCTGGTAAGAAAAGGCCATAGAGAAATACATAGATTAATAATTATAGGTTAATAATTAAGAGAAAGCTAGCCAGTAAGAAGCCTAAACATCAGCCAAATAGTTTATAAATAAGTCTTATGTGTTTACTTGGTACTGTGGGACCAGGTGAGCCAGAACCTCCAACTACACACATAACTGTCAAAGTGTGTAGAATAAATGTCAGAAAAAATCACTGAAGACAGGGTGAAAAGAATGTACACCCAGAGGTTGGTGAGAACTAGAGTGAAACACTGTCTTCTGGCTCTGACAGGACCACTGTACTCATGAACTTTCTGCAGCTGTGGTTGCCAGCACAAGATTGTACCAGTCAACATTCTAGCGTGCAGTGGGGAGAAGTTTATGACCCTCTATCCTAATTGAGAAGCTATGAATACCCAATGGTTTCTGGAGGGGAAGTCGGTTTTCTTCAAGGATTTGTAACCTGGTAGGTCATGACCAAATGGCATCACTCTTAGAAGTATATGGACGGCAAAAAAATTGTGGTGGCAATGTTATTTTTTTTAAGACTATAAAGTTGGAAGGTATAAAGGTGTGAGTGGATCCTGAAGCAGTTAAGGAAAGGAGTTGGGTGAATATAATAATCAAAACACATTGAATGAAATACTCAATGAATAATATTGCAGTGAGAGAGAGAGAAGGAATTAGGTAAGGCACCCCAAAATTGTGTTTAGGTATTATTTACTTCCTTGAGATGTGATTTCACAATCAAACTGGCACTGAACTTGCTATGTATCCCAGATTGGCCTCAAAGTCCGCATCTTCCCAAATGCTGGGGATGTAGGTGTGAGCCACCAGACTGAGCTAGGATAGTATCCCTCTTCAAAAGAGTCTACTTCTGGCATTCCAAGATGAAAAATGTTCTTAATTTAAAAGAAAAAAAAAGAGTCTACTTCTTCCTCGGTCTGAAGTTGTGTCTCTGTTTAAGGCAATGTTTCTCAATTTACATGCTTTGGATTACCTAGAAATTCCTCTGTTCTAATTGCTCATCCATCCTGCTTTTTCTCTTTATTAGGAGATGTCAAACATAAGAATTTAGTGTCATGTTTTCCCTTTGAGTGTATCTTCATTCTCTTGTTTTCTACTGTGTCCCTGGCTCACCTTACTTTAATTAAATAAAAAGTAGACACTTGCAAGACTGAAACGTTTACTTTTACAATTTCCTGTGGAAGATCAGAGGAGATAGGTCAGAACCAAGCATGGCCTTTCTTATTTCAGTCCACATTCCATATATTTGGCAAGTTTGTGACAAATTTCAGGATATGGGACTGCAGCCATTTCCGTTTTCACTGAAAATGCAGAGGGAATTTACTCCTTCCAGACTCATCACTCCCAACCAACACAAACACTTAACGAATTTTTCTTCTAAGGATTCAGGTCTTAGGCAACTTTTGAATGTATTAAATGAAAAAAAACATGTCTTTTCACAAAAATCTTCCTGGTGTTTTTTCTTCAAATACACATGTAATATTCAACTTGTCACTAAAACTTCAAGATTAAAAAAATTGAATTATGTGTTCATATTATATTTGTTCTTATTCCTCTCACCAGAGAACTTAGGCAGGAAAACTTGGTTGGACTGGAATATTATCTCACATCATTCTGTAGCTAAAATACAAATAAGAACTAGGACATCATCTTCTTCCAGAAATGTTCTCCAAAAGGAAATTAAGACTGGGCATACATATCTCCAGTACATATTTGACTATCACAACACCACTAACACTGCACTGAAGCATTCATCATAACAATGAAATTAGTTCCCAATCAGTGGAATTCAGCTGAAAATAATCAATTCATGACATAGGTATGTATTCTAAGTCCATAATTCAAGCTTAGCATTCCATAAAGTAACACGTTTCCTTGGAAACAGTCCTTAAAAATCATGGTATAATGAGCTAATTAATCTATGAAATATTTTCCCACATTCCTACTTAATAATACATTCCCCAAACTGAGAACTACTTACAGCAAAATGTACTACTTAACAAGGCCTTCCTACTTAAGGAACAGAACACACCAAAGTAAAAACTACAGATATATTTCCAACTTAATGTTAGGTCCCTATGTGCCATCCCTGATGCAGCAAACAAAGGACAACTATGAAAGTTTCTAGCCTGAAGCAAAGCAACCACTACTAAATATTTGGGAGTCATTGTTTAATAGACACATACAGAAGTTACTGAAACAATCTAAAAATACTGTCTTACATTCAGACTTGGTGAATTGTGGTGAATAAATTAACTCTAAAGTACTCTATTCCAATAATGTATGGTATCTTCGCATTTCTACCGCTGCAATAAAACACCATGGCCAAAAGCAAGTTGAAGAGGAAAGAGTTTATTTGGCATACACTTCCACATCATTGTCCATCAATGAAGGAAGTCAAGATAGGAACTGAAGCAGAACAGGAACCAGGAAGCAAGAGCTGATACAGAGGCTGAGGAGGGGTGCTGCTACTTGCTTGGTCCTCATGAGTTGCTCTGCTTGTTTTCTTATAGAACCCAGGACCACCAGTCCAGGGATGGCATCAACCCCAATGGGCTGGGCTCTCCCTCATCAATCACTAAATAAGAAAATACCCTGTAGGTTTGCCTGCAGGCCAATTGTATGGCAGCATTTTCTTAACTGAGGTTCTTCCTCTCAGATGACTAGCTTGTGTCATGTTGACATAAAACCAGCTAGCACAGTAAGTCTACACAATGAATAGATGGACACTAAACCATAAATTTTAGCTCTTTCTAAATTGTAAACATAGGAAGTACTTGTAAATCAAAAGAAAACTAGATTCATATTTCTCACCTATATAAAAATCATTTCAAATGGATTAAAGTCATTAATTTAAGACAGGAAACATTGATGCTACTAGGAGACAAAACATAGGCAACAAGATTCTCCATAAGAATCAAGTAACTGAGGAATAACACCAAGAATTGGCAAACAGTGTTGCAACAAATTACACACAGCAAAAGATTCAACCACCAGAGTAAAGCCTGCAGAATGGGAGAAAATCTTGGGCAACTATTCAGCCACAGGACATTAATATACAGAATATATAAACAACCAAAATAATCAAACATTCATAGAGCCTCAAGAAGTCAGAAACTACACTGAAATTCGAATTGACCTCCATCAGAATGAGTATCAAAAATAAATTCTGAGATGTGTGTTGGGCATGAAACCCTAGCCCAAGCTATGGTCCTTGTGGCAATTAATGGCTCCCAGGAGAAAAAAAAAGAAAGTTTTCTTTGAGTGCAGTCCCTGGAAAGTTCTCCAGTGGAAGATCACACACCAAGAAGGTTTGTGCAGCACAAAGTGGTTTTTATAGGTTAAACAAGAAAGACAAGGACACAAAGCTGAGTGGCTAGGAAAGGGATAGTGACTCTTCAAAGATTTGGTGCAGCCAATATGATCAAGACATGTGCAAATGTCTCAAAGAACTAATCATAAAAAAGAAAAATGTCAACATATAATACTGATACCTGCATACCTATATTTTTTTCTTTTCTACCTTTATTGGTATATGTTAATTATACATAATAATAGGTTTCCCTATGGCATTTTCAAACAAGTATATAATGTATTTTTATCAACTCATCCCTATCCATTCTTTTTCTATCTTAACCGTACTTTTACATTCATGTCTTAATCTATGTTTTGATGACCTGATGAGTTTCATTAAGGCTGCTTACTATATCCTGGGGCTATAACACTGGGGAAAATTATACACTTGTTTTTAATGCAGCGATATCAACCATAGCCAAGCCATGGAATCAGCCTAGATGCCAATCAAAGTAGAGTGGAGAACAAAACAAGGTGGAATACACAATAGATACTACTTGGTCATAAGGAATAGTGAAATCATGTTATTTAGAGGAAAACTAATTAGAGCTGGAAATTATCATGTTGCATCAAATAGGAGTCACAGAAAGAGATATGGCATACTATTCTCATATGTGAAATCTAGATTTTTAGACGGGGCAATTAGGAAGGAGCAACAAGACTGAATAGATACGTCCAGGGAGACAAGGATGAGAAGACCAATACGATGAAAGTGCTTTATATGCATGTGTGTAAAGTCAGGATAAAAGCCATTATTGGGTTCCTTTAGGCTATGCTAATAGAACATTTGGGCTACAGGAACAACACATCTTCATATCACCCACTGACATTTGTTAGAGACTAGCCGCCACACCAGATATGAAATGAATATACTAAACAAATGAAGAGCAAAGAAAAAACCTTACAGTTCTCAAGCCAGGAACTTATAGTCATCAAAAGGTAATTTGATTATTTGGTTTAAGAAAGCATAATTTTAAAGCATGATTTACTTTGACAATAACTTCAAATCTTTAACTGATTGCTCTCATTTTACTGCATTCCACACTGAAGTATCTCTAGTCCCTTATACATCAGATATATGACTACAGTGTGCTAGAGAAAGCATTGGTGAGATGGCTCAGTGGTTTAAGGTACTTCTTGTAAAGTCTGAGTTTGATCCTGAGGACCCACTGGGTGAAAGAGGAGGACCAACTTCCACTGCTAATCATCTGATCTTCACAAATGCTCAATACTGTGGCAGGTACACACACATAAGCATGTGCATGTGTGCATGCAGTACATTTTGAAAAGAGAAGAAATATTTTCACAGGTCATTCCCTGAACAATGTCTTCATTGGAAACAAAGCTTTATTGTTCTTTTATCTATTCCCATCTGAATTCTTGAATGTTTAAAGGCATGGTCTTCCCTGCAGAAGCCTCTCCTTCTGGCTGCATTTGGAGTTCATCATTGTTGTTTATGCACTCATGTCAAGCTAAAGACATTTCACAGAGCAGTTTATAGCATCCAACATTTTTAAAGATATCTGAAAAATACTGATTCCTTTCCACTTATTCCCTGGAGCATGAGTCTTTATTTATTCCATTTTAAACTCTGCTGTCAGCTCTAAGCATTGGTCAACACACTCCAGTTGTTTCTTTCTTTAATATCATTCCCATCACCCGCCCTCATTTTCCATCACCCTACGGGCAGCTTTACACTCCCCCACGGAGTCCTGTGGTCTCCCATCAGGTTCATGGTGAAGAAACTACATCAAATGATACTGTTGATAAATGGGGTGGGGGTCCTCAATTCCTTCATGTTTCAGTACCATCAGGATTTGTGTTTTTTACTTTGACTTTAAATAATGTGTGCTCATTTCTAAAGACAATGCTAAGACACTGAACACATATTCTAAATTAGACCAACTTTTCAAACTAGAAGTAACTCCCTTTGTTTTGAATATGAGATGGAGAGATGACCCAGAGGTGGAAAACACTTGCTGTCCTTACAAAGGACCCAGGTTCAGGCCCAAGCACTCAGATAACAGCTCACACCTGCAGGTAGTTCCAGTTTGCAGGAAGCTAATTCCCTCTTCTGACCTCTGCATCATGGGGCACAGATTCAGTGCACACTCATGCATGCCCACAAAGCACTCAAATCCATAAAGTATGACAAACAAATCTAAAGAACAATGTTAAAGAACAGGACCTCTATATTTAAAAAATCCTTGCAGGAATTGAACTTGTGCAATTGTGAGACTAGTTATCAAATCCAGAATCTTTAGGACAGGCTGTTAACAACTGTCCAAAAGGCAGATTTTCTTTTTCTTTCAGGGTCTTATTGTGCTTTCAAGGCTTTTTGACAGATTCAATCAGTCTCTCCCCTAATACCAAAGTTAATCCCCTTTTCTGAAGTCACTAATTCTGAACTTTAATCACATTTTCAAAATGCTTTCACAATAAGACCCAGGCTGAAGTCTGATAGAACAGCAGGGGACCATGGCCTACGCAGTAGGCATGAGAACGCTTCAATATAAATTATCTTCAAATTGTGATAGATCCACATCCTGCTAAATCCACCGAGAGCTGGACAGATCATAAATCAAGAACACATTAAATGGATCTACCTACCAAACAACAGCACTTACCAACACAACACTCTACGGAGCATCAGCTGTCTGCCTCATGGACCCCTAGCCAACTAGGGCTGACAGCCATTTCCAGCACCTTGGCAAACTATCATATATATCCAAGGGGACAACCAGAATTCAAACTAACCCACATCAACTCTGTAGCATCATGAGAAAACAAATGTAATGGGTAAGCTTTAAGTTTATACAATGTCTGGAGAAAATTAAATTTTAAATCCTGATATAGCCACATTTCTGGGTTTCTCCATTAAGTGTTTATGTCTTTGACCACATTTCCACATAATTCTTCATGACTTTGATGTGAAAATTGTATTTACTTGTTTCTCTTATTTTTGTTAAACTGTTGCATAACTTATGACAATTTTCTTTCTTTCTGACTAGTGTTGCTATCATCTGGGTGCATGTGTCATCCCATCTAAAACAAAATTCATATGCTTCAATTATAACCCAGATATAGCAGTATGAGGAGGTGATACTTTTTCGAATAATGATATCATGAGGACAAAGGCCTCAAAAATGAGACTACTGACATTTTTTTCAGGTTTTATGGGGGGGGAGGTGAAGTTCTTTTGTTTGTTGTTTGTTTCTGTTCAAGTTCCTTTCAAATTATTTGATAATCACATACATACATATATATAATGTTATTTGAACTCCACCCTCATTTCCTTCCCTCTGATTCCTCCTTTATCCCCACCACCACTTCCCTCTCAACTTCATGTAACTTCTTTTTAAATCCATGCCAGTATGTGCATGGTTATAGGGCCACCTGTTATAGCTTGAGTGGGCTTTCAGAGGACAAATCCCTGAAAATAAAAGTGAGTTTTCTCGTAGAAACCATTATTGCCAATGACTTATCAGCAAGGAGTGGGACTTCATGAGTTCCTCACCCATCCACAGTTGGATTTTATTCTGGCTTGTTCTAATATGTATCTTGTACGTACGCTCATACCTGCTGTGAGTTGTGTACAAGTCCCCCTTTTGTGTATGGTAAATACTGTTTCACTGCATTTATAGACACAAGAAAGGACATTCTGAACAGGACCCCAGTAGTACAAGCATTTAAGGACACAGTTGACAAATGATACCTCATGAAACTAAAGTATTTCTGTGTAGTAAAGGACAGCATCACTTAAGGGAAGAGGCAGCCTATATAACATAATAGTTTCTTTACAACTCTCTCCTGATAGAAAGTCAGTGCCTAGAATATACAAAGAGATTTAGGATATAAAAAGTTTTAAACACCAAAAAGAAAAGGAAGAAAGAAAGAAAGGAAGGAAGGAAGGAAGAAAAAGGTCAATTAGAAAAATTAAAACTGGGATACAGAACCAAAAATGTAGTCTCAAAGGACAAAATACAAATATTCAACATCCACAGACATCAGAGAAATGCAAATTAAAACTACTTTGGGATTTCAAGGTATCCCAATCACAGACGCTAAGATCAAGAAAATAAATTACAACAACTCTTGGTGTGGATATGGAGAAGGGGATTTGGAAGTCACTGGTTGTGGAAATGAAAAGTGGTACAGCCACTATGAAAATCAGTGTGAAGTTTCCTCAAGAAGCTATAAACCTATGACCCAGCTATTCCACTCTCTAATATACACTTGATATGAGCTTAAAGGTCTCTATGCCCTGCTACAGAGATACTTTTTCATGCATGTTTGTTGCTGCTCTATTCACTGTAGCTAGGAAATGGAAATAGCCTAAACGTCCATCAATTGATCCATAAATGAATAAAAACTGTGCTACTTATACACAACAGGATTCTATTCAACAGGAAAGAAAAACTAAATTATGAAAATTTAAGGTAAGTGGATTGAACCGCAAATAATCATTTAGAGTGAGGCAACCAGGCACAGAAAGACAAACGTTGCCATGTTCTCTCATATATGGACAGCAGCTTTGAATCTTTGGATCTGTGTATTCAAACTGGAGTTCACGCAGAAGGCAGGAACTAGGAAGGGGCATGGCCAAGTGGGATTTCAAGGGAAGAGTGAAAGAGCGCATGTGGTGTGGAGAAGAAGGGAGAAATGGAACAAGAAGGGTTAAATGTGGAGAGGTGTGGGAAAGCTGTCTCAAGAAGGGAGTGTGTGGAACGTAACTAGCACTAAAGACCTCTGAAAAAGCAATAGGGGTTGAAGATACTTTGAAAGCTTCCACTAGAGCCTTTCTCTGACTCTTACACCATGAGCAGACACAGCTGGACTCGGCAGGCGTTGAGAAATTTTGTCTGTACCTCAGTCTTGAGATTCCCTGCATCCAGAACTATTAGAAATAAATGCCCATTGCTCAAAAGTCAATGAGCCTATTCCATTCTGTTTTGGCTCCTGGATGCAGTGACACAGGTGTGTACTAGAAAATCTAACTTCACTCCAAAACAGACAGTCAAATGTCACAGAACCACTTTTTAATTTAACCTTTTATTCACTCATTTAAAATGTCAAGTATCTTAAAAGAGAAGATTGTGTGAGATCATTATGCTTCCAGTTTGTTTTCCTTTTTCTTTCAATGACTATTTAGCCATGGTTCCTTTGCACTGTAAACCATGGGTGATTCATTGGTACAGAACTGGTACCAATGGCCCCGAGCAAAGATTTGCAAGTGTATGCCCTCCTTATGCACTAGGGAAAGCTTTTGCAATGACACAAAATGAGATTATTATGAAGGTGTCAGTGTTGTTTGACCCTCTTGCAGCCACTGAAACTGGTTCAGCAATGGAAATTAGAAGCCAGCCAAGCTTTCAGAATCTTTTTAAAATGTGTAATTAAATCTGAGTCTGAATTCATCCATGTCTGTATGCCTTTTCAACTTAAGAGGTATAAAGTCTTCAAAGGCATATTTTACAAGATGAGTATTATAAAAAGAAATATTAAGAATAATTCAACGCAGCACATAAAACTAAATAAATAAAAGATGACAAGCAATCCAGGCTGCCTCTCTGTTCCCTTATGCCACACTCCACTAATGGGTAGACTTATACTGCCTCTTGGTTCCCATGAAAACAAAAAGCTTAATTCCTTACTAGTTTGTTTATTTTACAGTATATTCAGAACATGTTTCTATCCAAATGGTAAGTGGTTGGATTATCAGATGGATACAAAAGAGAGATTTGGGAGATAGGATGGACACTCAGAGAATGAATAAGGGTATCTATTAACGAAGCAGACCTCCTTAAGAAAGTGCCTACTCTTCTCCTACCAGATGCTCTCTTACTTTTCTTGGAAATAACACCCTACTGTGCATTTCTTTAATTTTATATGTACATGAGTGTCCCAGTTTGCTTCCTAGATAAACATCATCCCCAAGAGTACCCTGTAAAGCAAGGGGCTTATTTTGTCTTAGAGGTTATAGCGCACCATCGAGGGAAACTAAAACCAAATATCAACACAGATACAGTGGAATACTGCTTATTAACATGCTTGCTGGCTCTCAAGCAGCTTTCTTATACATCCCAGTCCCAGCTGCCCAAACCTGGTACCACCCACAATGAGCTGGTCAAGAAAATGCCCCACAGATGTGTCAACAGGCCAGTCTGATAGAGGGAATTCCTAACCCGACATTCCCTCTTGAAGTGTTCAATCACTATTAACCTTCATGACAAGATAAAATAAACCGAAAAACATGCTTTTTGAGTCTAACAAACTTATACACTTGTAACCCTTATCTGGATCAAGAATTAACATCAACAGAATCTCAGACATTTCTGTCATGGCCACCCTCAGTAATTCCCCAAATCATTGTAGTCTACTGTTGCTTTATTAGGCAACTTTTCTTGTCAGCTTCATTTAGATGAGATCTGTAACCATTCACTTCACTTTCCTCTCCAGGATCTCCTTTGTGAGATTTGTTTGCTACAAACGGCAGCAGTGAAACATTAATTTTTCTCTGAGTTTAACATATGTTAGTAGAGTTATACATTATTTGGGGATGCATAGCTTAGTTCTACTTACATATTTTCAGGAACATGAGTTTCAGTTGAGCTTTTAACCTTGGAGGGCAATCTTTGGGTAAGTGGGTTTTCTCTGATTTTATAAAAAATGCCCAACAGTGGAAGCTTTTATACAAGTTTCTGGGTTAATGAAATATGAAAAAACAGAACTCTGCTCAATAATTATTAGAATTTTAAGACAGCAATAGCAGAGCCAGTGCAAGACCATTGTCATCACAAGAAAGTTTATGTCTGGAATGATTACATAGTTTACATTTCCCAGGAGGCTTTTTTTCTGATTTGTTTTTCTTTGCTTTGTAGGCTTGAAGAATTAAGATGCATGCAATACGATTGAACATTCTATGATCTTAAGAGCTAACTCCAGCTAAATCTCTTAAAGTAAACAAGGGGAGATATTCTGAGGGAAACAACAAAGAAGCCAAATTAGAAATAGATTTTGCTGATGAAATAATGCAAGAAATGAGTTTACTCCTTGGTGGAACAGAAAAGACTAAGAGGGGGAGTCGTGAGAAGGGAGAGCCTGGCACGTGAGTTTGAGAAATCCTCTTTATTAGGTTTTCATGAGCAATAATTTTTATTCAGTTCCTATTTTTGAGTAATTGTTATTTATAGTAATTTTATAGTTGATTATTAAATATTTAGACATAAATTGTTTGTATCATTCATCAGGAACTAAAAGCTGAAAAGCTATAATATGTACTTACAATAGAACTTTGTACCTCTTTGAAAAGTAGAAAAATTAGAAATATGCAACAGCATGGATGAAATCTTATGATCCAGAGAAATGAGCCAGTCACAGAAATACAGATATTTCATTATTCAACAATGAAATCTAAAATAATATCTAAAGCAATACAATCCAAACAATTAAAGACAGAAAGGATGGCTAGCAAGGCCTAAGGAAAAAGGAGAAACGAGGTAATTTGTATAAATCAGCCAAACCTCCAATTAGGCAGCATGAATAAAACCTACATTTCTGATATACAGTATTGCATGAGTAGGCAACAATGATGCATTAGACATTTCAATATTTCCTAAGGACACAGCTCTCATTATATGTTCATAAAATTTTTATAAAATTAAATAAAAACTGCAATTTAATTTGTCTTGCTTTCCTTTTTATATTATAATCATTTATCACCAATTTCTTGGGATTGTATAAGAGTGATATCCTCATAGATATTGATAAGAGCAATGTGTTATATCTTTTAAATACCTCTGTGGAAAAAAAATCAACCTGGTTAGAAAGGAAAATTTTCAAATGATACAATAAGCTAGAATCAGAGGTGTCCACATGTCCACATGCCTCAGGGGATTTCCAGAAATGCTTGCATATTCATAAAACCTACAATGTAGGCTTCAGCTGATTTAAATAAGATCAGAATCCATAACATTATATGCAAGCATAATATTGCCCCTTATCTGTAGGATATACCTTCCAAGACATTCTGTTGATTCATAAAACCACAGAGTACCAAATCCTACCAGTACTGAGTTTTACTCATCCCTATATACCTGTGATGGTTGAATGTATAAATTAGGCAGATTAGGAGATTTACAATAATACTACTAATAAAACAGAAAAACTATAACAATATACCATAATAAAAGTTAACCAAATATTATTCATGGGCTTTCCCCTTTAATATGTTACACCCAAACTGTAGAAAGTAAAACGTCAGATAAAGGGTACAACTATAAAAGCCATCTTTGTATATAAATCAACAGCCACTGTAACATGCACTCAAGGTCTCTTGTCTTTCTTTTATTCTTATTATTGATTTTGGCGGAGGGGAGATGAGGGTGTGAGTACTGGGGCCTGCAGGGGTCAGACTCTATGATCCCCCTGATGCGGGACTTACAGGCAATTTTGAGTAGCCCGATGTGGCTGCTGAGAACCAAATGTGGGCCCTCTGTACAAGATCAGTATGCTGAACCGTCTCTCCAGATCTATTGTCAAAGTAGAGCAACAACACTCCAACATTTCAGTCCATTAGGAGACATGGAACAGCCCCGTAGAAACTTCAGGGTTTCTGCGTAGGCATGGTAAAACCCACTAAAAGTGAACGTGGTCCCATTGGGACAAATTGATGACAGCAATAAAGATTAGGTAGAAGAGTGGTTAACAACAAAGCCTAGTAGGGAAAACAGTTCATTACATTTAGCAATTATCCAAATTGTATTAAAAGCAATCTGGTCATATACGAGGAGCAGGGTGGGCTCTCAAGTCTGAATCTGTAAGCACGTGGTGAACACCAGCCTTGCTATATTTATATCCTTAGCCCAGAGCACAATGTCTGACACATAGTAGGCTCTTCACAGTGGTTCAGACTAACTGATAAGTACTGTGACCACCTTTTCAAGGAGTGTGGTCATGTTTAGACAAGGTCTTACTATATAACCCAAGCTGCCCTGGAATTCACTGTGTAACCCAATCTGGCTTCACATTCCTGACCTTCCTGCCTCAGCCTCCCAAGTCACAGGATTCCCAGTGTGATACACCACCCTGGCTTCTGTAGCAGATACTCATTGCAAAAAAGTCACCAAAAAAAAAAAAAAAAAAAAAAAAAAAAGTTACATGAAAGCTTTGTCAAAGTGAAACAGTAGAAATGTATGCCGAAACTGAAATCATGCCTTCAAAGAGCCACACAGGAGAAAGAAAAATAGGTTTTAGCAGTTAGTTAAAGTGAACTAATTCTAACCAAAGGCATCTCCACTGAGACCTTCGATTTTACAGAGAAGACACAACACAGCAGGAATGTGGATGCTCTGGGCGTGATCTTGGGTAAACCACTTAACAATGATCACAGATCAGGGCCACCTTCACTGTGACATTTCCCTGCCTATTACAGGACGGCCAACTCCGGGACAAAAGACAGAAGCACCCACACTTGGCAGACTGCAAATCCATGCAGCCCGGGTTCCAATGGGCTCTCTGCTCAGCAGGTTCTGTAATCCCAGGCACACGCTCCGCAGGTTCACTGAACCTTCCTTTTTCTCAGCTCCCATGTGCTGTTCCACCCTCTAAGCTTTACAGAATTGTTCTGAATTATGCGTTTTTCCATGTGAAAGATGCCTCATTATTACATTCTATAACGTCTTTAATTCCTTGATGAGGAGTAGGATTTCTTTCCCTTCCGTCCTTCATGTTCACATTCCACAATCCCTTGTTTTTAGTAAATGGTTTGGTCTCTCGAACCAAAATCATTAACATCATTTTGGCCAGTTTCCCTAAAATCTTTGCCTTATTACACACCAATTGACAAGCTCTTCCAATTCTTCCTTGACAATGGCTTTTGTATCTCTTTCCTTTTCTTCACTGCCCAAGTCCCTGGCCCTTTATACTCTGGACACTAAAATTACTACCAATTGGCTAAGAGGAACCCTGAGCCAGGATCAGCCTAGTGTTAACAGGTTTGAATCAGTGCCCCCAGCTCTTAGTGTGATTTTGCTTAACTTTGAGGGCCAGAGTCAGTCTCAGGTCTGAGTCACATGGTTCTAACATGGATTCTGTCAGCTGAGCCCTCAGCTGCTCTTGGTGGCTTATCAAGAACGAGGGGTAATACTTTCAGTAGCTGTGGACAACTCTTTTTTGAACTCTTTCGGGGGCTATTGTCTGCATTTGTCACATTCTCACTTCTCCGTAGCCCCTCACTTTTTCCTTTCTAGTTCTACACGGCCCTTGGCCTTGGTTCTTCACAACCCTCCACATCTCTTTCCCATCCCTCCCCCATCTTAGTTCTCTCCGCAGTCTCTGACATCAGCAATTCTCCGAAACTCTTTAGTGTCCTTCTGGATACTGGATGTGTTCGGAGCTAGTGGCTCTTGATAGTCTCTGCTTTTTGTGCATCTAATTTTTCCCATTCTAACAGAAGCAAAATACTATTACCAATAAGCTAGCGAGGGTCCATTTTCTCTAAACACATAGTAGAAACTACTAATGGGCAAGAGGAGCATCCAGTCCAGAACTGTTCTTTGTAAACTTTTGTTTCCCTGGGTGTTGGCAGCAAGCGGCAGGTGGTGCCCTCTACTGTTAAAGTCATCATGAAGTCCTCAGGTGTGGGGACTTTTAGATCTACAAATGTTTATAACTCTTGTGTAGGCCTAAGAAGTGGGACTTCTCAGCCCTTGACTACAACTGTCATTGCAGCATCTAGGTGCCTAGGTGTTGGGATTTCACTACTTTTGACAACAGCCAGTGTTAGCAGCATTTGTATAGGTCTTCACACTGGTCATTGTTAGCATTCTTGGTCAGTGGGTCTGAGACTCTTGGCCCTAAACACTTGCCAATTACCCGTAACTCTCTGGAGACCATGACTCATGGTTCCTTTTCCCGGGATACTTCCAGCCTTCTGCACTTCATCTCTCCACTCTCTTTTCTTCTCCATGCCCTGGCCACTCCTGAACTGTTCATATGCTTCTTCACCATCAATCAAGCAGAAAGCTGCTTTGTGCTATCCCTGTTTCACCTGTCAACTGCTTGACTATTATTGTTCCTGACCCTCCACTGCCTCTGTCATCGCCACTCTCCATTTTCTCTGCTATATCTACCTTCGTGTTACCAATGCAGCCCACACTATTGAAGGAGGACAAGAGAAGATCACATGGAACAAACCTTTCTTTTTTTTTAACCTAATGTTGCAACAGTGGGAAATCCAACACAAGGAAGTGTCTCCTAACCAGTTCGCTAAATGAGCCTGCTACTGTGACTAGAGAAGGGGGGTTTGGACCAATCACAACTTTGTCTCCTCAGTGTCAGTCAGGCCAGGAAGGTTTAAGTTTGTGCCAATCACAGCTTTGCCTGCTTTTTCACCTGTATCAGAAGGTCACAGCAGCCAGAACAACAAAGAAGAGATGAGAGCTTCTCCTTGAGGATTGAAATTATGAGAGTCCCATCATCTATGCTTATTTGCAAGAAAATAAGCATCAGAAGAGTGTTTATATTAATTATATGTTATATATATTATATGTTATGAAGAAAGATTGCTAAGAGCCAGAGGCAGAGGAGTCTACAAGAAAACAATGTTTTCTGGATAGAGCAAGGGCAGCTGCACATATAAACTCACAGTGGTTGTGACATTGTGCACAAGACCTGGACAAGCTCAAGCCAGATGAAACCCTATCACGGAGATATTTCCAGTTGATAGCTGGTAGGAGAGCATGAGTTGGTTTCTTTGTAGCTATCACCCCTGGTGGGTTCATGTTTCAGTGGATGGCCACACATCCAGAAGCATATGGGCAACACAAACCCCTTGTGGGCTTAGATAAAAAGAAAAAGAGGACAAAACATTGGGTGAGTAGCAAAGGGAGGTGGGTCTGGGAGGGGTGGAGTTAGAGGCGGGAATGGGATCGAAATATATTGTAGAAATTTCTCAAAGGTTTTATCTTCAGCTCTAACAGATGCTTTCAACAAGGATTAGTATTCGTGCAGTTCCTCAGGGAGAGGTGGACCCCTGATATGGTTTGCGTGTACATAAAACATCCCCCATATATAGTTGTCAGTTACACACCTGAACACTGTGTGGCCACCTTGTCAAATAAACTTTAGGAAGTGAATCCTTAATAGGGAAATGGCTCACTAAGGATATATCTTAAGATCTTATGACTTCCTGTCCACTCTCTACTTCCTGATTACAAATTCAATGTGACCAGATGCATTACATTATTTCCACCACGCCTTTCGCTCCATGATGGACTATAGACTCTCAAACCATAAACCAAAGTAAAAACTACCTTCCTTAAGATGCTCTTCATCACATATTTTGTCATCACTATAAGAAAAATAACTAAGGTAGGCCCCAGTCTGTCTCATAACTACAAAAGGGCAATAAAGTTACCTGGATGAGGTCGGAGAGGTCTATGCTGCAGGATGGTGGGGTAGTCTCAGGAAGGATGCCTCTGAAACTAATCCAACGAGGATGAGAAGAGAGAGGTTTACATAGCCACACACTTTCACATCTTCTCTGCCAATCACAAACTTTTTGTTTAGTCATAGCCTCTGCATCAGATGCATCTTTCCCAGAACGACTGAAATCACCTATAAAACAGAAAGGAAGACATGGAGAGTGCCTGAAGTTCCGGTGTCTGATATGAAGCCCAGAATCAGTTGGAAGGTGTCTGGAGTTGCCTTGGCTGCACCAAGTCTTCCCAAATAGAGGACTCCATTTTAGCAACAGTAATGACAGTTGTGGCAATTCCTACTCAAAGTTTCATCAGGATGCCTGTGACTAGAATGGAATTCTGCTGAGAGTCAGTGTCTGGATCCACTCCAGAAAAGTGTTCTCTGTACATCCATGATTGAAGCAAAGCCTCCCAGACTGGCTATGAGGCATTTAAAGTAGCTGTGGCTTCCCTACTGATCCCTACTGTATCGCCAAAGAAGTAGCAAGTTGATTGAGTCTCAGTAAAGTACTGAGGATGAAGTTGCAGCTGCTATTTCCTGCTCATCTCTAGAATGTGCATGGACTTGACTTACACCCAGGGCAGGCAACAGCACACAGACAACAGCAGGGGCTCCCAATGTGGCTTCTGACCCCACCCAATCTGATACCCAATTCCATTCACAGGCATCTTCCACTGCATCCAGTAGATGGCCAGATAGCCTTTGAGCAAGCATCCAAACTGATCCCTCCTAAAAAAAAATTCTAGTTAATAGGAAATAAACTTTAGAATATTTGTAATGAAGACCCAAGGCAAAGCTTCTATTCTTCTGCAATGAAATTAAACTTGCAATCCTTAATCACCAACATAATGCACCTAAGAAGTGTTGGGTCCTCCTCATCTGTCTCAAAGTCATCTGACTGAGAATATGAGGTACCTGATACTCCATTAGCACGTAAGTCAAAAATCATAATGGCTGATGATAAGAAAGTTTAGTACTAGTTTAATATATGGGCTGCTTCGTGCTCCTAGTACTGGTTGGAACTGAGGGAATAGCCTCCATCTAAATCATTGCCAGGCTCACAGCAAGAGAGCAGTCTTGCAAAACAGACTTGAAATCTTAAAGCTTGACTGGGAAGTGGCACTCCAGGCCCTAATATTCTCTGTACTCTACCACCATCACCCTAACCAGAACCCCACACCCCCAAAGGCCACACACTCTTTGAACTTTTTGTAACTGATGTGATAAAACATTATGTCCAATGCAACTTATAAAAGAGTTTATTTGGGACTTACAGCCCCATTATGGACTTAGAGTCCATAATGGTGGAGTAAAAACAGCAGGTGACTGCTACAGAAATTTAAAGCTGGTACCAGGCACTCATGTGGAATCAATCCATCCAATAAAGTGAAAGACCTCTACAAGGAACACCAAACATATTGAAGAAGACACTGGAACATGTAAAGACCTCCTACGTTGATGGGTTAATAGAATTAATATTGTGAAAATCACTATTCTATCAAGTGCAATGTCAATTTAATACAATCACCATCAAAATTCCAATGCCTCAGAGAACAGGCATTCAACTTTCATAGTTTTAGAAGGCACCATGCACTCTTCCAAAGCAGGAAAACAACCAACAGTCCAACCCATCTAGGATACCAATGAACCACAACAATGGCCAGCATAGCAAAAGCCCTAAGGGTACATCAGTGGCATAAATGCCTTGCAGGTATCAACAGCTCTCTAATTGTACTTAAGAACTACTCAAAAAGAAAGAAATCATGCTTATCATTAGAAACCTAGCCTAGAGGCAGAAAGGAGGGCCTAGTCCCTACTCCAAATGACTTGACAGATTTTGATGATCCCTCCTGGAAGGCATCACCCTCCCTGTGGAGGGATGGGATGGGAGGGCAGTCAAGAGCCATGGGAGGGAGGGGGAGGGAACTGGGATCGAGATATACCCAGGGCTAGTGAAGTTATGAAGTTAGGAATCTTGGAGGAGACTCTACAACTACCAGTTTATTAAACTAGCATGACTCCTTACTACACTTTGAATATTTATCCTTATATCCATAAATAAGTGCAGTTGTCACCTTTTATCAAAGAAATTTCTCGGCCAAAGAACGAGGTCTCAGCTGGAGAGCGCCAGTTTCCAGTGAGATCCCACTACCCTGCAAAACCTTCTCAAGTTCCAGCCCAGCCCTCGTCCTCTTCTGCCGGCTATTGGCCAGAGGTGAGTCTGGGCCCAATCGGGGCTGCCTGTCCCCTTCAACCTCTTTTCCCCCCTCCCCCCGCCTGAACTCCCTGGATTGGCCCCTGATCCTGCTGCTCCTGTCTCCGGTCCCCTTTGAGAGCACCCTTGGAGCTCTGATACTCCCCCACCCATCCCAACCTCCAGCCTACCCCCCCACCCTGTGCCCTACCCCACCTACGGTCCTGCCGCTCTGGTTGAGCACTGGGACAGAGGGTGGAGCCAACAGTCCACCCTACTCCCGGAGACCTCTTGGAGCAACTCCGAACAAAGGAGACCTGACTATCCACGTGGGACCACCTGTAATTTCCACCGGCTTGGTCCCTGACCCCGCCTCCAGTCCTCTGCTGGAGTCCCAGGCCCCCTCCCAGAGATCCGCCTATCTCTGCAGGTCCACTTGGAGTTCCTGCAGGCAAGATCCTTGACCCACAAATCCGGGCCCCTGCCAAAGAAGGAGGTCTCAGCTGGAGAGCGCCAGTTTCCAGTGAGATCCCACTACCCTGCAAAACCTTCTCAAGTTCCAGTCCAGCCCCTCGTCCTCTTCTGCCGGCTATTGGCCAGAGAGAAGCCTCCTAGAGAGCTTGGACCACACAGAGATACAGACATTGAATCTTTGATCCACATAAGCCCATCTGGGGAAGGACCATAGAGAGAGGGAAGAGACACCACCAACACCTACAGGAAGAAACTATGGGAAGAAGGCAATACAAGAGAACACCTAACAACAGAAAGACAAACATGACACCACCAGAATCTAGGGAATCTACACCAACTAGAATGGAACACAACAACAAAGCAGAGGAAGCAGAAGGGTACGACTTAAAAATCACCATCATAAAAATGATAGAGGCCCTCAAAGAAGATATGAGAAAATCCCTTAAAGAAATAGAGGAAAAAACAAACAAAAAAGTGGAAGAAATGAACAAATTCCTTAAGGAAAGTACAGAAAGCCAAGAAAAAACAATTAACCAGGTGAAGGAAACGGTTCAAGATTTGAAAACCGAAATTGAGAAAATAAAGGCAACACAAATGGAAGGAAAGCTGGAAATTGAAAAGCTGGGCAAAAAATCGGAAACCACGGACACAAGCATAACCAATAGAATTCAAGAGATGGAAGAGAGAATCTCAGGCGCAGAAGATAAACTAGAAGAAATAGATTCATCGACCAAAGAAAACCATAAATCCAACAAATCCTTAACACACAATATCCAGGAAATGTGGGACACCATGAAAAGGCCAACCCTAAGAATAATAGGCATAGAGGAAGGTGAGGAAGCCCAGCTCAAAGGTGCTGAAAACATATTCAACAAAATCATCGAGGAAAACTTTCCAAATCTGAAGAAGGACATGCCCATGAAAGTACAAGAAGCATACCGAACCCCAAATAGGCTGGACCAAAGAAAAATACCCCCTCGACATATAATAATCAAAACACCTAGCATACAGAATAAAGAAAGAATATTAAGAGCAGCGAAGGAAAAAGGACAGGTAACATATAAAGGCAGACCTATCAAAATTACACCTGACTTCTCCATGGAAACCCTCAAGGCCAGAAGGTCCTGGATAGATGTTCTAAAAGTATTAAGAGAACACGGATGCCAGCCTAGGCTACTATATCCAGCAAAACTCTCAGTCAATATAGATGGAGAGAACAAGATATTCAATGACAAAACCAGATTTTCCCAATATGTATCTACAAATCCAGCCCTACAGAAAGTATTGGAAGGAAAATTCCAACCCAAGGAGGGGTAACTACGCCCACAAAAATGTAGGCAACAGATAATCCAACTACACCAGAAACCTAGGGTGAAGCAGAACAAATATATTCACAATACCACTGCCAACAACAAACCTAAATCAAACAACCATCAACAATCAATGGTCCTTACTCACCCTCAACATTAATGGTCTTAACTCACCTATAAAAAGACACAGATTAACAGAATGGATACGAAGACAGAATCCATCCTTCTGCTGCATACAAGAAACACATCTTAGCTCCAAAGATAGACATTACCTCAGGGTACAGGGTTGGGAAAAGATTTTCCAATCAAATGGAAATAAGAAGCAAGCAGGCGTAGCTATCCTAATATCTAACAAGCTAGACTTCAAACCAAAACTAGTCAAAAGAGATGAAGACGGTCATTTCATATTCATCTCAGGAGAAATCCATCAACACAAAGTCTCAATTCTGAACATCTATGCCCCTAATACAAAGCCACCCACATTCGTAAAAGAAACACTACTAAAACTCAAAGCTCATATAAAACCTCACACACTTATAGTGGGAGACTTCAATACACCACTCTCAACACTAGATAGGACCACAAATCAGAAACTCAACAAAGAAACAAAAGAATTAACAGAAGTTATGTCTCAACTGGGGCTAACAGACATCTATAGAACATTCCATCCAAAGACAAAAGAATATACCTTCTTCTCTGCTCCACATGGAACCTTCTCTAAAATCGACCACATACTAGGAGACATAACAAACCTCAACAGATACAAGAGAATAGAAATAGTCCCCTGTATCTTATCGGACCACCATGCTTTAAAATTGGAATTCAACAACAATACAAATAGCAGAAAACCTGCAAACTCATGGAAACTTAACAATGTGCAATTGCACCACTCCTGGGTCAAAGAAGAAATAAAGAAAGAAATTAAAGACTTAATATTCAACGAGAATGAGGATACAACATACCCGAACTTATGGGACACCTTGAAAGCAGTGCTACGAGGGAAGTTCATTGCACTAAGTGCCCATATGAAGAAAACAGAGGATAGTCACATAAATGAATTAACAGCGCAACTGAAAACCTTAGAACAGAGAGAAGCGAATTCACCCGCAGGAGCAGACGCCAGGAAATAATCAACTTGAGGGCTGAAATCAACAAAATAGAAACCAGGAAAACAATACAAAAAATCAATGCAACAAAGAGTTGGTTTTTTGAGAAAATCAACAAGATTGATAAACCTTTATCCAAATTAACGAAAAAGCAGAGACAGAACATGCAAATTAACAAAATCAGAAACGAAATGGGGAACATAACAACAGACACAGAGGAAATCCAGACAATTTTCAGGTCATACTTCGAAAATCTGTATTCCACAAAAATTGAAAATTCAAAGGAAATGGACAAGTTTCTGGATAACTATCACTTACCAAAATTAAATCAAGAACAGACAAACAACTTAAATAGACCTATAACCCGAAATGAAATAGAAGCAGTCATCGAAAGCCTTCCAACGAAAAAAAGTCCAGGGCCAGATGGATTCAGTGCAGAATTCTACCAGACATTCAAGGAAGAACTAATACCACTACTCCTCAAACTGTTCCACAAGATAGAAACAGAAGGTTTATTGCCAATCTCTTTTTATGAGGCCACAATAACTTTGGTACCCAAACCTCACAAAGACACAACTAAGAAAGAAAACTACAGACCAATATCCCTGATGAACATCGATGCAAAAATACTCAATAAAATAATGGCAAACTGAATTCAAAAATACATCAGAGAAATCATCCACCATGATCAAGTAGGCTTCATACCTGGATTGCAGGGATGGTTTAACATACGAAAATCTATCAACGTGATCCACCATATAAACAAATTGAAAAAGAAAAACCATATGATTATCTCCCTAGATGCAGAAAAAGCCTTCGATAAAATTCAACACCCTTTCATGATAAAGGTATTAGAGAGGTCAGGGATAACAGGAACATACCTAAACATAATAAGAGCAATATACAGCAAACCAACTGCCAACATCAAACTGAATGGAGAGAAACTTAAGCCAATTCCTCTAAAATCAGGAACAAGACAATGCTGTCCTCTCTCTCCATATCTCTTCAATATCGTACTAGAAGTTCTAGCTAATGCTATAAGACAACAAAAGGAGATCAAGGGCATCCAAATTGGAAAGGAAGAAGTCAAACTGTCTCTATTTGCAGATGATATGATAGTTTACATAAGCGACCCAATAAACTCTACCAGGGAACTCCTACAGCTGATAAACACCTTCAGCAAACTAGCAGGATACAAGATAAACTCAAAAAAATCAGTAGCCCTATTTTTTTCAGACGACAAAGAGGCAGAGAAAGAAATCAGAGAAACATCACCCTTTACAATAGCCACAAGCAACATAAAGTATCTTGGTGTAACGCTTACCAAACAAGTAAAAGATCTATATAATAAGAACTTTGTGACTCTAAAGAAAGAAATTAAAGAAGATACCAGAAAATGGAAAGACCTCCCATGCTCTTGGATAGGTAGGATAGACATAGTAAAAATGGCAATCTTACCAAAAGCAATCTACAGATTCAATGCAATCCCCATTAAAATCCCACCACAATTCTTCACCGACCTTGAAAGGATAATAATCAACTTTATATGGAAAAACAAAAGACCCAGGATAGCCAAAACAACCCTATACAATAAAAGAACATCAGGAGGCATCACCATTCCTGACTTTAAGCTCTACTACAGAGCTATAGTTCTGAAAACAGCCTGGTATTGGCATAAAAATAGACAGGTAGACCAATGGAATCGAATTGAAAATCCTGATATTAATCCACGCACCTATGAACACCTGATTTTCGACAAAACAGCTAAAATTATACAATGGGGCAAAGACAGCATCTTCAACAAATGGTGCTGGCACAATTGGATGAGGGTGTGTAGAAGACTGCAGATAGACCCATGTCTGTCGCCATGCACAAAACTCAAGTCCAAATGGATCAAAGACCTCAACATCAATCCAGCCACATTGAACCTCTTAGAAGAGAAAGTAGGAGGTACCCTTGAACAAATTGGTATAGGAGACCGCTTCTTGAACATAACTCCAGGGGCACAGACACTGAAAGAAACAATTAATAAATGGGACCTCTTCAAACTTAGAAGCTTCTGTAAGGCAAAGGACACAGTTGACAAGACCAAACGGCAGCCCACTGACTGGGAAAAGATTTTCACTAATCCTATATCCGACAAAGGGCTGATCTCCAAAATATACAAAGAACTCAAGAAACTAGTCAACAAAACACCAAATAACCCTATTAAAAAATGGGGTACAGAACTGAAGAAAGAATTCTCAATGGAGGAAATCAAAAAGGCTGAAAGACACTTAAGAAAATGCTCCACATCCTTAGCTATCAGGGAAATGCAAATCAAAACAACTTTGAGATACCATCTTACCCCTGCCAGAATGGCTAAAATTAGAAACACCAGTGATGACTTATGTTGGAGAGGATGTGGAGAAAGTGGAACACTCCTCCACTGCTGGTGGGAGTGCAAACTCATACAGCCACTTTGGAGATCAGTATGGCGGTTCCTCAGGAAAATGGGAATTAGTTTACCACAGGACCCGGCAATCCCCCTCTTAGGCATATACCCAAAGGATTCACATCAATGCAACAAAGACATCTGTTCAACTATGTTCATAGCAGCACTATTTGTAATAGCAAGAACCTGGAAGCAACCTAGATGCCCTTCAATTGAAGAATGGTTAATGAAGATGTGGCACATCTACACAATGGAATACTACTCTGCAGAAAAAAATAATGGTATCTTGAAATTCGCAGGCAAGTGGATGGCACTTGAAGAAACCATCCTGAATGAGGTAACCCAGTCACAAAAAGAGGAACACAGTATGTACTCACTCATATATGGATTTTAGACCTAGATCAAATGATCACCAGCCTATAATTCACATCACCAGAGGAACTAGGATACAAGTTGTATTCTAAGAGATTCATATAAAGTCCCTCACAGAAAAGGGAAGGGACAAGTCCCCCAGACCTCAGGTATAGTGGGGGAGGACAGCTAATGGAGAGAGAAGTAGGAGAAAATGAGAGGGAGGAGAGGAAGGCATGTGCGACCAGGAGGATTGAGCCTGGTTAGGAATGGAAAATAGGAAAGAGAGAGAGAGACAGAGACAGAGAGAGAGAACATAAAAGAGGGAGCCAATATTGGTTTGAAGATAAAGTTGAACACAAAGAAAGGTCGAGGGAACTACAAGACTGCTCCCAACTAACAATCTCAGCTTCCGTGGAAAGGCTATCATAAATGCCCTTCCCGGAGAGTGAGATCAACAACTAACTTCTCCATGGAGTCCTCAACTAATGCCTGTTGAAAACAGGAGCAAACACCCATACATAAACACTGAGTCAAACTAGAACCCAGAAGCAGATGGAGAGGACAAGACCATGCGGTAGAAGTACATAGAGACAGCTTACCTGAACAAGGAGGAGCTAAGGGCCACTAGACTGATAGCTGGGAAGCCAACAGGGGTCTGACTCGGACCCCCCCAAAAAAAAATGGGTCAGAGACAAAAGGAGAAGAATAAAAAAAAACAAAAAAAGAAAGAGCAGGAAGAAAGAATAGGGCACAAAAAAAGGTTTAAACAATATACACCACAGAGGAAGAAAAATATATTATATAAAAAAGAGAGGAGAGAAGCTCCTCCTTCCACACCACAGGCTGTCAGTTCTCCCCACCCCCCAATGGCTGGCCTTCCCCTACATTTTGTTTTGTGGGGGGGGGGGGGGGGGGGGGGGTTTGGGGGGGGGGGGGGGGGGGGGAGAGGGCAAAGGGGGGGGGAGGGGGGGGGGAGGGCTTGGGGGGAGGGGAGGGAGGGAGAGGGAACTGGGATCGACATGTAAAATAATAAAAAAAAAAAAAAAAAAAAAAAAACGCTTTGACTCCAAAATTTAAGTTGAAGAACAAGTTACTGGGGAAAAGTATTTCTATTTTTGTTTCCACAGAAAATGAAAAGATGTGGATTCCTTCCAGACTAATGTGGTTTGATCACACCAGACCGCCTGAAACAGAGTACAAGCTGATCCTACATTCCAAACAGCTGGACAAAACAGCCCTACAGACTACAGCTAGGATATCTGAATCTTCTTCGAATCCCCCAAGACAGCGCCCCTTACCAGCAGGAAGTAGTTTGGAAAGAACGACGCCCAAATTCCCAAATATTGTGTATAAATGTTTGTTTTCATTTAATTGGACTTTGTTATATAAAATTAAATAAAAAATACTCTATATGCATAAAAAAAAAAGAAATTTCTCTTCTGCAACAAGCAGAAATCATCTTTTGGGTATATGCCTAAGAGTGGGATTACTGGATCTTGAGGTAGACTGATTTCCATTTTCCTGAGAAACAGCCATACTGATTTTCGAAGTGGCTGTACGAGTTTGCACTCCCACCAGCAGTGGAGGAGTGTTCCCCTTTCTCCACATTCTCTCCAGCATAAACTGTCTTTGGTACTTTTTATTTTAGCCATTCTGATAAGAGTAAGATGGTATTTCAGAGTTGTTTTGATTTGCATTTCCCTGATAGCTAAGGATATTGAGCAATTTCTTGAGTGTCTTTCAACCATTTTGGATTCCTCAATTGAGAATTCTCTATTTAGTTCTAAACCTCACTTTTTGATTGGATTATTTGATGTTTTTGTTACTAGCTTCTTGAGTTTCCATATATTTTAGAGATCAGCCTTTTGTCAGATGTGGGGTTAGTGAATGTCTTTTCCCATTCTGTTGGCTGCCATTTTGTCTTCTTGACTGTGTCCTTTTCCTTACAGAAGCTTCTCAGTTTCAGGAGGTCCCATTTATTAATTGTTGATCTCAGTGTCTGTGCTACTGGTATTTTGTTCAGGAAGCAGTCTCCTGTACCAATTCGTTCACAGGTACCTCCCACTTTCTCTTCTAAGAGGTTCAGTGTGACTGGATTTATGTTGAGGTCTTTGATTCATTTGGACTTAAGTTTTGTGCATGGCAATAGATATGGATCTATCTGCAGTCTTTTACACATCAACATCCAATTATTCCAGCACCATTTATTGAAGATGCTTTCCTTTTTCCATTGTATAATTTTAGCTTCTTTGTCAAAAATCAGGTGTTTGTAGGTATGTGGGACAATATCAGGATTTTCAATTAGATTCCATTGGTCTACCTGCCTGTTTTTGTGCCAATACCAAGCTGTTTTTAGAAATATAGCTCTATAATATAGCTTTAAGTCAGGGATAGTGATGCCTCTGGAAGTTTCCTTTATTGTACAGTGTTGTTTTAGCTATCCTGGATCTTTTGTATTGTTTTTCCATATAAAGTTTCAAGGTCTGTGAAGAATTGTGCTGGTATTTTGATGGGCATTGCATTGAATTTATAGATTGCTTTTGGCAAGACTGCCATTTTTACTATGTTGACAAGGTATTTTATGCTGTTTGTAGCTATTGTAAAGGGTGATGTTTCTCTGATTTCTTTCTCAGCCCCTTTATCATCTGTATATATTAGGGTCTACTGATTTTTTTTTTAGTTAATCTTGTATCCTGTCACTTTGCTGAAGGTATTTATCAGCTATAAGAGTTCCCTGGTAGAGTTTTTTGGGTCACTTATGTACACTATCATATCATCTGCAAATAGTAACAGTTTGATGTCTTCCTATCCAATTTATGTCCCATTGATCTCCTTTTGTTGTCTTATTTGTTCTAGCTGGAACTTCAAGTACACTATTGAAGAGATATGGAGAGAGAGAGGGCATCCTTGTCTTTTTCCTGATTTTAGAGGAATGACGTTGAGTTTCTCTCCATTTATTTTGATGTTGGCTGTTGGTTTGCTGTATATTGCTTTTATTATGTTTAAGTATGCTTCTGTTATCCCTGATCTCTCCAAGACCTTTTTCATGAAAGGTTGTTGGATTTTGTCAAAGGCTTTTTCAGCACCTAGTGAGATGATTATGTGGTTTTTCTTTTTCAGTTTGTTTATGTGGTGAATCATATTGATGGATTTCCATACGTTGAACCATCCCTGCATTCCTGAATCCTACTTAGTCATGGTGGATGATTTCTCTGACGTGTTCTTGGATTTGATTTGCCAGTACTTTATTGAGTATTTTTGCATCAGTGTTCATGAGGGATATTGGTCTGTAGTTCTTTTTCTTAGTTGTGTGTTTGTGTGGCTTGGGTACCAAGATAATTGTAGCCTTGTAAAAAGAGTTTGGAAATGACCCTTCTGCTTATATTGTATGGAACACTTTAATGAGTATTGGTATTAGGTGTTCTTTGAATTCCTGGTAGAATTCTGCACTGAAATCATCTGGCCCTGGGCTTTTGTTTTTGGGAGACATCTGATGACTGCTTCTATTTCACCAGGGATTATAGGTCTATTTAAATTACTTATCTGTTTTTGATTTAATTTTGATAAGTAATGTCTTCCAGAAAATTGTCCCTTTCCATTAAAATTTCGAATTTTGTGGATTACAGGTTTTCAAAGTATGACCTGAAGATTCTCTGGGTTTCCTCGATGTCAGTTGTTATATCTCCCTTTTCATTTCTGATTTGGCCAATTTTCAGGTTCTCTCTCTGTCTTTTGATTAGTTTGGATAAAGGTTTATGTATCTTGTTGATTTTCTTGAAGAACCAACTCTTTGTTACATTGATTCTTTGTATTGTTTACCTAGTTTCTCTATTTTATTGATTTCAACCATCAAATTGATTATGTCATGGCATCTACTTCTCTGGGGTGAGGTTGTTTCTTTTTGTTCTAGAGCTTTCAGTTGTGCTGGAGGGGACATGACTGATCTCAAGTTACAATACAGACCTATGGAAATGAAAACAGCAAGGGACTGGTGCGCACAGACTCGAATCCATGGAACAAACTAGCTGACCTAGATACAAAGCCACACAGGCTCTCCATCTTATCCCAGTCAAAAGCCCTCTGGTCAAGGAAGCAAAAGACAGCAAATACTGTGAGGAAGGGTGACCCTTACTCATACTGAAGTTCCAGAAAATATAATGGAAAGCAGAAATATCATACAACCCAGCTCTACCACTCCTGGGAAAGTACTTGAAAAAAATCTAAGTCAGCATATCCCAGAGATGCCTGTACATCCACAATCACTGCTACGATGTCCACAGTAGCCAAGATATGGGGCCAGCCTAGTTGCCTATCAACAGATGACTGAATAAAGGAAATGTGATGTGTGTGCTTTACTTGGCTGCAAAGAATGAGAATAAGTCATTTGCAGGAAATGGATGAAATTCGTGATCACTATGTTAGTGAAATAAGCCAAATTGAGAGAAAAAAAATGTTGATTTTGATATGCAAAAAAACTGTTTAAATATAGGTGGGTATATAGATGGAAAGATTAAACAGAGCACAAGAAATAACCACAGGTGAGGATGAACTGTATTTTTAACATCTCTTGGGGAGGGATGTAAAGAAGGCGTTAGCCAATTCCTAATCACCATCTGCCCAATCCTGCTAGGTGGGCAATACTCCTAATTTCAGAACTTTAAGAAGTTACTCTCCCAATATTCAGGTGGTGTGTTTTCTTTCATGTGTTCTATTTAATTTTACTCTCTATTCATCCTTTATGAGAAGACCTTTCAAATATGTCATTTGATATTTTTTTAGAGATATTATTCACATCATGAAAATCCAATAGCGGCCTGACAGAGACATTAGTTTGATGTGTGAAATCATCCTGAGTCTGTTTCTGCAATATATATTCATTTCAGAAAAGTTGAAAATAAAAGAGTACTTCTAAAACAGATTTCCATTTAGAACAAGTAAAATGGTCCTGACTGGATATGCTGGCATCCTGTTAAAGGTAATGTCCTTCCAGCAAACCATTAGGTTACTATCTTTTGATGGGAAAAGCAGTTCTGTAGTGAAAAATAAACTGTACCAACACTGGGTCTCTTGTCTTATTTTAAGCAGATTTCTAATAACTATGCTATGTGAATGAAGTCTAGTTTAGGATTTATCATTAATGGCAATACCGGATGGAAATTTGGAAATTTAAGCACATGTGTTATGTCTTAGGCTACTTTCTTAGAACATTCTATTATATGGTTTTGAAAGAACAGCCCACCTCAACAGCAGTAATAATGTGCACAGTTCACAAGTAAAAAGGGACCACTGTCAAACTGCTCTGCCTTCTCTGTTATTCTGTGGGCTTGTGGGGGTTTGCACAGCAATGGGTGTGAAAAGACATTAATTTTCCAGAAATGTAGTGGTCTATATTTGTTTCCTTTGCATGATAAAAAGCATGGCCAAAAACAATTTCCCAATGCAATGGTTTATTATAGCTTACAGGTCAGAGCCCATTATCTAGAGAAATCAAGGCAGGAATTCAAGAAACGAACCTGGAGACTGCAGCAGAGACCAAGGAAGGAGACACTAGAAGGCAATGTGATCAGTGCTGAAGAAAAATTTCACCTGTAATCACCTAAAAAAGTAATCAAATTCCCTTCATAGCAATGGGCATGGATGGGTTCAACTCTCAGTTCCCATTTTCACTGGGCCAGTCTTCAAGTTTTCTGCAGCTCTGGGAAACTCATATTTTGAAGATCTGTTTTACAATCACAGATGGACAGGCCATTTCCGGAATGGCCCAGTCAAGCACAATTGCTTTATGATTATAAAAGCTGTAACCCCAAAGGAGGAAAAGGTCTTTATTTGTTCGCTGGAGCCACTTACTTACATAAGTGGCCTTGTGCAAATAGTGTTTCTTAAGACAAAGCAAATGTAATTTCTGAGTCTAAGAAAAGGAATATCTCTTTTTTTCCTTTCACAAAGCAGATCTTCCATAAAATGTCAATATATGTATCTACAAATGCTATGCTTAACCTGTACTAATATGAATGATCAAGTCAGAGAATCTTATCAACAGGCTTGTGGTATTTTAGCAGGGAATAGTGCAGTTTTGCTGCCCTCTGCAGGACAGTAACGTGTCAATTCATCCACCAATAAGCACACCTTTACATGTCCTCCTCTCTAGGTTTCCTAGAACTGATCAAATTACTGACTACAATAATCCGGTCACAAAAGTTTAAGAACTATAGTAAAACAAACTGTCTTCTGAAAATTACATTAAAGTCATAGCCACTACATCCATGAACTCCACACTAGCCAACAGAAGGAATCCAGTCTCACTTGCCTTTCATACAATGTGGAATAGTATTTTACTCAAAGGAATCCAGAAAGTATGTATGTGACTCGTGTTATAATCCATGATTGTCTAAGAAAAACATTCGATAACACCAGAAGAAGAATCATCAAATCTTTTATAAACAAAAATATCCCTCTATTTAAAGGTAATTAAAAATTACCTTTTCGTTTGTTCTTTAAATTTTATCCCAACTCACAACTATAAGAAGCAAACCATATAGACAGTGAGTCACCATTCAAGTGGGCAAGCACTGATTTATAACAAGGTTCCCATCCACTTTTTTTGAATAACACCAATGGTGGATTGAGAAACTGATGGACTTAGTTCTGTCCTGTCTCCCCCATACTTGAAGTGTGTGAGAGAGTTGTACCAGGTATGAGAGCTGGTTATCAGGAGCTGACCTAGGTGCACTCACACTCATCATTCTCCACCTGAGCAGTCAAACAGTTTGTAGTAAGAGAGCTCTGTGAGCACAGGTCCAAGGTTCTAGATGTTTAAACTGGGGGAAATGGGAGTCCAGGTGCAGATCATGTACCAATCTAGGTACTGGGATACATTCTGAATCCCAGTACTGCAGTGGCCACTAGATGGAGCTCCAGGTGGCAATCATAGAGGGACCCTGCTGCCTTTTCCTTTCTCTCAACAGAACAGGTGCTTTCTCCCCTGGCCTTGTTTGTCCTGTTTGCATACTAACTCATTCTCGGAAGCATCTTCTCCATTACCTTGAGCTCCAGACAATTCTCTTTATACTTCATGCTCCTAGAATATCTTCATTCTGACTCTCAGTTTTATTAGTTGATTCAGACTACTGGACTAATGAATAATCATTGGTTCATGTCTTTGTCTTCTCGTGTGCCTGATTTTTTTTTAAACTTGTGTGTATGTGTGTGTGTGTGTGTGTGTGTAAGAAAGAAATATGTGTATGTATGTGTGATTATGTATGTGTGTATAAATACTTGTATTATAAGAGTGTGTGTATGTGTGTGTGAATGTGTGTGTAAATTCGTGCATTATATGTGGATGTATGTACATACATGAAAGTGTGTATATATCTGTGAATGTGTGTGAATATGTATATAAATGTGTGTATTGTGTGAATGTATGTATACATGTGAATTTGTGTACCCTGTATGTCTGTGTGTGGACATGTATATGTGTGCATGTGTGTGAATGTATAAATGTATGTGTTTGAGTTTACATGTAGACATGCACAGGACACAGCAATAATGTGGAAATCAGAGAACAACTTTGGGTGCTAGTCCTCCCCTTGTTTGAGACAGGGTCTCTTGCTGAGTGTGGCCTAGATAGGCTAAGACCAAGAGCTTGGCCTTCTTGTTTCTACATCTATTTGCTGCTAAGGTGACAAATGCATATAGAGGTCCATATGCACTTTTATGTGGCTTGTCAGAATCCCAGTTCAAACCTCACACTTCCAAAGCAAGTCTTTACCAGCCCTTGAGTCTTGAGGCTGTATAGTAGGGTAGGTATGAATGTTCCAAGTTGATTTTTCAAGATAGATGTGAGGATACATACAGAAATGGAAAGAGACCTTCTATTAGTTCTCTGGATTAATTAGCTCACTGATCAAACAAGCTTTAATAGCACTTTCTGCTTTGTGCTCAGCTAAAAAGTTATGCGGCCTCTTTCAAATGAGTCGAAGTCCAATGCCGTCCCGGCTAGACTCACCACATCAGTACCATTTCCATTTCACTTTGGAACCTCTCCCTCCCCCTGTGTTCAACTTGCTTCAAGTTCACGATTCCCTAGTAGAAAGAGGTTCGCTTCCTTTCTTTTCCTATTTCTCCTCCATGGGTCATGCCTAGAGCAGAGGAGCTGGCAGGAAAAATTCATGGCTTTTATGTGATGGAATAATTACACTCTGCATCAGTCCTCTGCTGGACCTGGCCAAATCTTCCCACTGGAATGTACCAACTGCCTTTCACGCAGTAGGCCACTTAGTCCTCTTCTCTCCCTCCTTTGCAATTTCCTGCACCACCTAGCTATCTCTAGAATACAATTTAGGTCTGTTTTTCCTGTTCAGCCCTGGGGGGGAAGGGTACTACTACTCTTCTACCCATCACATCAGTGCATTGCGCCCGAGGATAGACACCCTGTTCCTAAGTGAGGAAGTACCTGCAGCCACCACCTCTCACCTTCAGCTTCCTAGGGCACAAGCTGTGATGTTTGTAATTCTACAACTTCTGAAGAGCCAAGCACACCTAGACACCAAACCAATAAGCAGCTTTCCTCCGTGGTCTCTGTTTTTCTCAGCTGCCACCTCCAGTTTCCTGCTTTGGCTTCCCTTGATGGGAGACTGAGCCCAGAATAACCTTTCCCACCAAAAGCTGCTTTGGGTCATGGTGTTTGTCACAGCAACAGAGAAGCAAACTAGGACAGAGGCTTTTGACAATACTCAAAAACTCACTGTGAGAACCCTGCGTTACTTTCTGAAAATTTATTTTCTAAGTCCATAAAATGAGATTCCTTCCTAGTACCTATATCGTTGAGCTGTTTTACAAATTAAGCATTACAAAGCAGAACTGGGCAGAGAAAGAAGCAAAAGTAGGACCACATTGCCTCTCCATGGAAACCCTCAGGAGCTATGCCTCTAGTAAAGAAAAGTCCTAAAGCTCAGGAATGGAAAAGGCCACTTCCCTTTCCAACTTCCTAACACATAGCTCATTAGTTTTGTGATGGTTTAATGAGAAAGGCTCATATGGTTTGCGGGCTTCGTCCCCAGTTGATGAACTGTTTGAGAAGGATTAGGAGGTATGTCCTTGTTGGAGAAGGGGAGTTACTGAGATGGACTTGAAAGTTTCAAAAGCCCACACCAGGCTGGGGCTCTCTCTCTCTCTCTCTCTCTCAGCTGTCTGTGGGTCAGGACATTAAGTTCTCATGTACTGTTGCAGTACCATGACTGTCTGCTTCCCACTATGATGATAATGGACTAATATTGCGGTTAAATAAGGATCAGGATAAACAAATAGGCCGAATAGATGTTTATTCAGGGAGAAAAAAACTTACAACCTAGACAGATGAACACCAGCAAGTTCCACCGGATGCTCTCCTCTCTGTGTCCCGCCAGCAACAGAGTGTTCCCGGACTCCTCTTCAGACCTCCTTCTGCAGGTCACTTCCTCCCCTGGCTCCACCCCCAATGGGCGTGGTCAGTGCCACAGAAGGAGACAAAGTGAATATCCCACTATAATTCCCCTTTTAGTCTAAAGAAAAGATTTAGGCTTGATAGAAAACTATATACAAAACAGTGAACAACAAGTGTGTTATATATATATAGGATGAGTCCTCTTTCTGATAGTATCTTGTAACTGTATAAACAATGAAGTTAATTCTGTATTGTCAGGAATAAATTCTACAGTCTCAATGTGTAAGACGACTCTCTCTGCATATTGAGAGTCAGTAACTATATTGAGGGGTTCTGTAAAATACATAAGTACGATGAGAATGGCACACAATTCTGCCTTTTGTACAGAATTGTAAGGGCTTAGTGTTCCTGGTGATTCAACATTCGAAACAGCTTGAACAAGGCAGCCTTACAGACTACAGCCAGGATTTCTGCATCTTCTTAGGATCCCTCACGACAGTGCCCTTTACCAGCAGGAAGTAGTTTGGAAAGATGACGCCCAAATTCCCAAATATTTGTTTATAAATGTTTGTTTTCATTTAAATGGGTTTGGTTATAAATGGTTAATGATCACAACCAATTTTTTAAAGGTAAAAAGGGGATTATGGTATAGATATGAATACTTTATTTTAGAATGCATTTTCATTTATTGATACAATTTAAGGTCAATTTTGTGATATGTATATTTCTCCTTTTGTTTAGGTATTGTGCTTATTTAGCTCATTTAGAAATGTAATGTATAACTTAGTACAGATTATAGATAATTACCTATGATAGTCAAAACTTAGAGTTAAGTTAGTTAGGTTTTTCAAGATGTATTTGAGATGGATAGTCATTCTTCAAACCTTTCAAAGACCTACATAATATGGCATTTAAAATGGTTTAGGATTTTTCTTGACTGTGAGACATAAATGCTCCTGGCAACACCACCTGCGTCAGAAAGGAAGATGGACATTAAAGAAGCTCATAATGGAGTTTGCTTTCAATATGGCAAGACTAGCCATTTGGACAAGATACTGCTCTTGTCTGGACTGTTTGACTTTATGCTGTATAAACTGGACATGCAGGACCCACAGAAAAGTGACTGTTGATACAAGATGGACATTGCTACAGGGTTCCTGCTTCATGGAAGTGCCTGCCAGAGAGTCTGCTGGACACAGAGAAAAGTAACTGACAAACTGCCAATACAGATGGACAGTTTAAAGTTTTCTGCTTTGCTGAAGAGTCTGTCAGACACACTATGGCCTATGGGCTGAAGATGGAACATTACAGAAGAACTTCAGGTAACTGACCAGGCAAGATGTCTCTGTCTTTTCTAGAGTTTATATATTATCCTTTTGTGGTCTTTGAAAGAGTCGAAGACAGATAGTTATGGTTATAGTTTTCCTTAGTTAGGATTAAAGATAAGTTACATAGACTTTAGACACACAAAGATAGGATAGATGATGAAATATTTTCTTAAATCTTGCTAAATGTTAATGGACTAAATAGTGTTAACTGATTCTTATTTGATAACTGTTGTGTGATATATTTTACTATGTTAAGGTTAAAACCCTTCTTTTTATTTAGACAGAAAAGAGGAGATGATGGGAGATGTCATTCTGTATATATTTTTCTCATACTGGTTTAATAAATAAAGCACTGTTGGCCAATAGGAAAGTAAGATAGGAGGGACTAGGAGACAAGGAGGAAAGAGGAAGTAGTAGGGAGGAGTCAACATGGAGAGGCTGGGGAGACCAGACGCAGGTCCCATTCCCCGGTAGGATGAAAGCACGTGGAAATATTAGATTAACAGAAATGGGTTAATACTTAAGACAGAGCTAGCCGATAAGAAACAAGTAACTGGCCAACAGAATTATATCAAATACAGAGTCTCAGTGTGTTATTTGGGGCTGGTGCGGCAGCGGGACCAAACCGGCAGTGGGGCGGGGAAAAACCTTACTCCTTACATACTAACCCTCTAATCTGTAAGTGAGCCCCCAATCACATGCTTCCTTTTATAAGGTCATAGTGTCTCTTCATGTCAATAGAACATAACTAAGACAGCCTTACTATTTCACATCTGAATAAACAGCAATAGTATTAACTTACCACACAGGCTATGTGAGGTAAAAACAATGACTACTTATAAAGTACCTTAAATAATAATGCTAATAATCTCCACCTAGAATTAATGTGAGAGAATTTCACATAGGTCCATCCTGAGTGTCTCCCCTGACTCCACAGCCTCGCATGACTGATGTGCCACAGACTGTGTCCTTTGGAGTCACTGCGGCCCCAGCAGTAACTCCAGGCTGTGCAGTTGTCTACTCTCCCTGCCACAGCATCAACAGTCACAGAACAGCATAGCAAATTCCCTATGGAATGACCTTTAACCAAAAATAGACATGACACATGAATGAGTTGACATGTAACTTCTCTCAAACCCTCTCTGATAGGGTGACCCTAAGTCATGAACCCTCTTTAGGGCCACATGGTGGGGACCCACAAGGTGAGCACACTGAAGTTGTTTCGGGTCCTTCCTCATCGCCTTCTCCTCTGACCTACTCTAGCTGCACTAGTGTGTATTCTAATTAAGTATGGTCATTAAAATCTCATCTAAGACTCTGTGTTATAAAATGTGAATGAAGAAAATAAAAACTCATAATTAATAAGTTTCCTTTTATTGTAAAATGAATTCAGATAATCAATTTATGTTTTTTTCTTCAAAAATAGGAACTTAGAGTTTTATGCTGAGATAATCTGGTATAGCTAAAAGTTTGTCATGTGCTATGATTGATTTAAACATCTACAGCATACTCAGGGTACCATCCTAGCCAAAAATACCATCCCTTGCCCAGGCTTGCACTGCAAATTACTAACTGGTCTTCTTGCCTCCGCCCACTGCCAGTTAGCACATTCTCCTCATTGCTGCCAGCATAACAACATCAGTCAGGACATGCTAACTACTGTAAACAACCCCGGTTCCAAAGCTTCACATTACAGACACATTACTCAGGCGTGCCTCACGGTGAGTTCGGTGAAAGACAGATGCCAGATGGTGCTCTGGTCAGTTTCTTTCCATCTAGGGATTTCTTTATTCTGTGGATATATAGTCTCATTTCAGTCCTCTCAGCCCCTCGCCAGCAAGAACATGTCATAGAAGATTGGGCACAAGAGGTTTTAGCTTCTGGCCACAAAGGGACACACGTCCCTTCCACCCAGAATTCCACCTGATGCTTCATTTCCTGTATCAGCTTTAGAATGATTAAGATTTAAATTGGGGTCCTCTGAGTGAGGCAGATCACCTTCTATAATGTAAGCCAGCTTCTGCCAGACAGCCTTGAACAATGGCAGCCAGTGCTTCCTAAAGCAGAGAGCTGACTGCACAGCATTCCTGTGTTAAACTCACCAGTGTGTAGCTGGGCCTACTACTGACTTCAAATCTTCCTGATATGCTAAACAACCCATTTACCCTCCATTTTACAGATATATGGCCCATCCTGGTTGGCAGTGACCCTTCCAACACACTCTCTGCTACTTCAGAGACACTCCTGAGATTTAAGACTCACTCCAAATCCACACTGTATTAATTGCCTTTTCACTGCTGGAGGAAATAATATCTGAGCAGATGTAAGCGGTAAAGTCCATCATGATAAGGGAGACATTACTGGGAAGGCACAGAACCAACGGGTTCACGGTGGATGCTGTCAGGAAGCAGAGGATGATTAATTCCTTCCCTCCCTGCAGTCTAGGACCCTAGCCCACTGAATGGCACCATCTGCATTTAGGGTGAGTCTCCCCACCTCGACCTAATCTAGACAGCCCCTCACAGACATGCTCAGAGATCTTTCTCCAGGGTGATTCTGGATCTTGTCAAATAGACAACCAATATTACCCATCACAATCCCACACTTTCTCAACCTAACACTTCCCTTTGAATCTGTAGCCTTCCTTACTTTGTCTTCATACACTCAGGATTCAGATGCACACTCCATCACGTCTCATTAGCCTTTAACGGTTCCAGTACTACTTAAAAGTCCAAGCATCTGACATTCAAGGCAATTGCGTGACTGTAGGCTCCATCTAATCAAGTCAAGCTACACCCTGTATACACCAGCACAGAATAAACAACCCATTCCAAAGGGGGAGCCTGGGTCATAGGACAGGCTTAATGAACCAAGCCAAGACTGAAATCCTTCAGTTCTGTGGCCAACATCTGGGAAGAGCTTGGGTATTTAAATGCCTGAGACTATGGGAATATTTTGCATTCACACTGCCACATAATGGAATTGAGAACAGGAGCGACTCCAGAGACAAGGAATGGGCAGCGAGGAACAGTAAGTGCTATGCTGAATCTGCCTTGAACCTGCTTACAAGATTCAATTGTTACATTTCCTAGAGCAGTGGCTCTCAATATTCCTACTGCTGCGACCCTTTAATACAGTCCCTCACGTTGTGCTAACCCCCAACTATAAAATTATTTTCATTGCTACTTCATAACTATAATTGTGCTACTATTATGAATCATAATGTAAATGTGCGTGTTTTCTGATCATCTTAGGTGACCTCAAAGTGGTCAAGACCCACAGGTTGAAAACCACTGTTTTAGAGCTTTGCAAGCCAATTGTTAAATATTATTTAAAATAAAATAAATACCTTCCACAAAATGCATCTTCAAAAGTAATGTGATAAACACTCCAAATTCACCATTTCCTAATAATTTGACAGCCTTTCATTATTATTTACTAAAACTACCCACGGAGATGATTGATGATTTGCATTTGTGTGGTGCAAGTATTTTATATAATGTGTTGTTGTGCATCTCTAACCAGCTGTGCATTCTGATACCAGGGGCTTCTGCTGGTCAAGGAGGGAATGTTTTTGCCAAGGATACTGGAAAACAGTGCAAGTCTTGCTCTCTTCTGTCACTGCATGGGGAACAGTTGCCACTATTTTGCCAAGCAAATGATCTCTTTGGAAAGAAAGAGGGGGCCTTTTTCTTAACTTCCACCACCTATTCCAGGTTGGTATCTTTATCTTTTAATCTTGTCTGTTGACCTGCTTGGATTAAGAAGCATGGAGGAGATTAGGAAGACACACTTCTGGGTATCTGTGAGGGTACTCCAGAGACAGAGGCTTGCTTTGATACTGGACAGTACCAGTTATAAGTTGTGGGCCCAGGCAGAATAAAGGAGGAATAGGAGAAAGTGGGTACAAACACACTCCCCCCCCCCGGAAGTGTGGTGTGAGCTGCCCTTCCCAGTCATGATGGCATGCGCTTGCTGAAATCCAGAGATAGGGCACTCTTCCCTCTTCTAAGTAATTAAGTCAGGCTGTCTGTCATGTAGACAAGAAAATGAACAGAGTCTTAGATTATTCATTGAATTTTTAAATATCTCTTTCTAGTCTTCACTTTCTCAAAGAGTTTTTCTGGGTCTTGAGTTCTGTCTATATTGTAAGAGAGGCTATGACTGCCCTTTACTATGAAATAGATTTCCAAGTATATATAGCAAGTGGTGTTGAAAGAGAAAATGTGCTTTTTTTATGAGCAAAGGACAAGTGTCCTTGCTGCTTGTTACCAAACTTCAGATTTGCTAAATCCAAAGTCCCTCTTCTGTATCACAACCCAATGTGCACGCACATGTTTTAACTGTGCACCCAGAGCCTCAGAAATTATATCACACACGTTTGTTCTTTCACTGTGACAGATCCATGAGCAACGTTGTATTCAGATGCTGACCCTATTGGTGAAAAGAGGAAACCTTAAGATGTTCACAGGGTTTACAGTTCATGACTCAAACTTAGCATGACCACAAATCCTGGTAATAAATTGATTGCCACTGCACCCCATGCTTCACAGTAAGGCCAACTCCTCCCCTTTTCCCAGCTTACGAACACGCCTGCCCTCTTCTTTATTGGTTTGCAGGGGGTCTGCTCTCTCTAATTGTTCTTATAAAAACTGATGAAGCAGTGAGTCTGTTTCTTTCTGAAAATTAACTTCAAGAAAATGTCAACAGATACTATTAATCATAAATATGAATAGGAAGCCAGAAAGTGAGAGAGAGAGAAAAAAAAGCATGGTACTTCATCACAAAATGAAAAACTTACATTAAAAAAATGACAAATCAAATTGGTATTTATAAAAACTGAGTGGCATCTTTTCCACTTGTAAGTCACAGAAACTCTTCTCAAGTAAGATATTGAGAGCTGGGATGCTTGTACTGCAGGAGTGGGTGGGAACCTGGACCAGCAGCAGCAGGAAGCACCAGAGATGCAGGGTTATGAGGTCCAAAAAGCCAAGGTCAGAATAAGATGATGATGTAAACATTGGAAACAAGAGCATCCCTCTACCCTCCCCCGACTCTGATGCAGAAGTGCATAAACACGGTGTGATGGATGATCCGCTCAGAATGGCACCAAAAATGAAGCATTTTTCTCTCTATTTCTTTCACCATTTTGGCTTTTCTGGAACTGACCACATCCCTGTGGTACTTGGCTACAGTGGACCTTGTCATGGATCCAGGTTATCCTGGTGCACAGCCTTTGGTGTTCCTGTGACTCTATCTGCTTGACCAGTTTCTCAAGACTGCTTAGCAGGCTGGTGACATCACTAGTCCTCTTCAGTCCCTCATTTCTTGACTCATCTGTGCAATCAGCTTCTTGCTTTGACCCCCGCCTTAAACAGCCAGGTTTCCATTTTCTGATCTGAAATACATACTATACTATGCTTTATTCTTTTAAGTTTGTTCATGAGGGGCACAAGTCATTGAACAAGTTGGGTGTGGTGGTTTATGATGGGAGATGCCATTATGTATATATGTGTCTCATACTGGTTAATGAATAAAGCACTGTTGGCCAATAGGAAAGGAGGGACTAGGAGACAAGGAGGAAAGAGGAAGTAGGAAGGAGGAGTCAGGATGGAGAGTCCGGAGAGAATAGGACACCAGCCAGCTGTCCGGTAAGAGGAGACAACGTGGAGATTAATAGAAATGGGTTAATAATTAAGACAGAGCTAGCTGATAAGAAACAAGTAATGGCCAACAGCATTTATATCAAATACAGAGTCTCTGTGTGTTAATTGGGGCTGGCGTGGCGGCGGGACAAGACCAGCGGCGGGCGGAAAAACCCTACTCCTTACAGGTTTGTATGGAAATTGAGCACCTCTCAGAATCCCAGGCATTTAAAAACGTGGTCCCTACTTGGTAGCTAGAACCTTTGGGAGTTGGAGCCCTGATGGAGGAAGTACCTCATTGAGGAGGGCTTTGAAAGTTTAGAGCCTCACTCCACTTAAAGTTTGATTCAGTGTTTCTTGTTTGCATTTGGAATTGTGATCTCTCAGTTTCCTGTTTACGCAGCCTGCTGTCATACCTCACCTACCACTATGGACTCTCCCTCAAATAAACTCTTCCTTGTTGCCATGGTTGTGGTATTATATCACAGCATTAGAAAAGTAGTTAATACAATTTTCTAGCACCATGAAGGTACATCTCTAGCCCTTTATATTTTATAAAAACCCACTATTAAATGACACTTGAGTCATTAGGACTTACTGGCATGAGAAAAGAAATGATGATGGACAGGTCGTTGATTAAATCAGGGCTCTACTGGTGATGTCCTTGGGTGAACAGCAAAGATGAATAAGGGACAAGAACTTCTTCCTAAGTGTCAAATGAAGGGACATATTTCAAAAAAAAAAAAGATGGTGCCACTCTATAATGGTTTCTGTAGTGGAGAGGAGATGGGGGGAAATGGAAGGAATATCCTCCCATTTAATGAAGGGTTTTTACTCTACTAATGGAAATATAAATTAGTCATGAAAGTCCCTTAAATGAATTGCATTTGTGTGGGTTTGTGTGTTATTATTGTCAAATAGGCATATTCATTCTCCAATTGGTTTCATTGTGACATGAAGTCTATTTAAAGACTCTTTATGTGGTCAGTATTTCATTTTATAGAAGTTTGAAATCCTACTCCTTATAATTTTTCTTACGTGGAAAATGCATTTAGATTTCCAAAAGTAGGAAGGAATTATGGGAACATGCCCAAATAGTAGGCTGCTTAAAACATGTGATACATAGTTTACATTTTTTCAGTCCTTGAATTATGTCCACTAGAGGGCAGCAAAAAAATTTAGGAGAACATTACATTTACTAGATTTAAAAAAAATTATGAGCAAACCTGTATCACTGCTTTCTGATACACAAAGAATCATTAAACTCCAGATAACAGCAGTGAAAAAATAGTTGATGGGCAGAGACATGGCTCAGCAGGTAAAGAAGCTTGCTGCCAAGCCTGAAAGCCTGAGTTCGATACCCAAAACCCACATGACAGAAAGACAAGACTTCAAAAGTTGTCCTCTGTGGCAGTGTGCAACCCTCTCACACATAAATAGATAATGTCTAAAACTTAAGACTTAGAGAATTTGTTTCTTCAGAGTGGTAAATTCATGACTTTCCTATTTATTCTTACAGAATTTTAATATTGTTGAAAATTATTATAAATCATCTTACTTTAAGGCTTTGGTGCCAAACTTTATTTTAGCTGAATACCCAGTTAATTTTTCTCACTTAACACATTTAATGCAAATTATGTGATTACTTCTAGCCAAATTCTTGACCTGGTAGTTGTTCCTTTATGGCATGACTTGAGGAAAACAATAACAAGTGCCTGCCTGTACCACTGTACCTGTACTCTGCAGAAGAATAGCAGCAACAGAATATTAAACATGTGTGTCTTCTCCTTCTATACCCGTCCCACCTGTGTGGGGGGGGGGAGACTTGATTTTACCAATTGGCTGTACAGTTATAGACCTGAAATACAGAGTTCCTTCTTTGAGAAGCCTCCGGTTTATGCTCCCAATGTCTCCTCTAAAATCACTAGATGAGGCTTACCCTCAAAGTTAACTTTGTTTACTCTAAATTAATTAATCACAAGCATTAACCTTATACAAAACACCTTCCCACTGGCATCTACACTAGTACTTAATCAAATAACTGGGCCATATAGAACAACCACCTTGACACATAAAAGTGAAGACCATTTTCCAAAATATGTCCTTGATCGGCCTGTATACCAGGTCTCAGAAAAGTCACCCTTGTGACCTCAGAATGTTATCATGTTCTGAGTCTGTATCTCTCTTCCCAGATGTCATCCACTTAAAGTGCATGCACTTTGAATAAGTTAATACAACTCCTCAGGCACTAGCGTGAGCTCTAGATAACTTAGGACATCTTAGACACTAGTATGTGCTGTGGATAAGTTAAAACAGACCCTTAGGCACTAGCATGTGCTCTGGACAAGTTAGTGTATCTCTGCAGACACTAGTGCATGGCTTAGATAAGTTAATACAGACCCTTAGGCACTAGTGTGTACACATCAGCTCATCACTAGGCATGCTAAAAGCACAGAAAGGAAGCTGTGACTCATCATTACAAACTTCCAGTTTCCTAATTTTGCATATAACTCCTCCTAAAAAATACAATATTCTCAGTGTCTCTTTTTTGAGAAGCTACACTTCTGGTGTTCTTAGTAACACCATCTACCTCTTAATTAAGATCTCCAGCCCTTCTTCAATGTGTCAGTTGAAGTTTGGACTCAAAATGTTTTACTTACTATACTTTGTTGAAAAGATTTACACAAAGAAGCAAAATTTCATTCTTCACAATGAAGGAACAATGAAAAAAATCTCAAAATTAAAAGCATCCTACTGAAAATATAAAGCCTGCACCAATGCCATAGAAAACAAGCCATATACAATAATATGGAAGTCATTCTTTAACCCAAAACTTCCATGATAATAAATGGACTAATTTAGCCAGAAGCCATCTTCCCTATAAAATAAAAATTAGACGCATTCTACCATATAGTTCATTAATAATTATATGCTGAGTATCGACAATAAATGACACATGGGGCAATTGTAACTCTCAATATTTCTTTGATCATGGGCTTGTGAGGTGTTCTAATTAATGCCCACTCTTAGCCATAGTGCTCTTAAAGCAGTTGTCTCTACTGTGTTCTCAAATGCCACCTGCCACTTATGATGTTCTGAGCCTTCTGCATCCTGTGAGGACTATTGTTTTATGTCTGCTCTATAATTAGGTGAGAGAGCATTTATTGTTCTTACACTGGAATTGGAAGGAAAGCTACTTAATGAGCAAAAGTGAGACATCCCTCCTAGAAATAATAATGCTGTCTTTTTTTGGCCTGAAAGAACATCTTCCGCCCTTGAGTCTGAAGCTCAGGAGATGAACTCTATCATGCTCAATATCAAGTAGGCAGTATTAGCATGTCTTACTTTTCAATACTTTTAGAATAGTCCAGAAAAGCATCAGGAGAAAATTGCTTTCTAAAACATGCATAGAATTTATTAATGACAAGTCCAGAATGCCAGCTACTTCAAAGGAATGTTTCCTTTCATTTTCTAAAATTTGATGTTCCTGCACTCTCTGATTCCGCAGCTGAAATACCTTGAGCAGAAAAGACAATTCCTGTTTCTTATACTTTGGTCTTAATAAGTGTAAGAATTCGCAGTCGTCTTTCATGCAAGGCTACCATCATTCTCAGATATGAAACAAAGTATGATCACCTTGACAAAGCAGCAGTGGTGTCTGGATGGTGGCCTGACCATTTCCTAACATCAACCCATTGATTCAATTGAAGTACAGTCCCAGTTAGGTTAAGGTTGCAGTGGACAGTTTACCGTTTGTCAGTCAGAGCCTTGTTCTGCTAAGTAACTAACACATCAAAACTAATATCTTAGTAGATCTTCTTACACAGTCATGTCACAGGCCACTGGTGAAATGGGATGAGCCACAATTTCCAAAACCACTTTAAGTGCATGCCCTGAGATACATACAGCACTAATTTCTATAGGAAAGTTGCCATGCCTTAACTTGTTTGTCAGCCTCATATGTAACAATGGTAAACAGATTTCTCTTCAGCCACTTACAGTAACATGAATTTTCAGAAGGCACACATGGGCTTTTGACAATGGTAAATTGGCTTCATCTGTCACTTAAAGAATGTCTGTTGGGGTGAAAATCATGTTGCATTATGTGCTATAGTTACAATTCATTTAAATATAGCAATTCAGCTCATTTAACACTGCCTAATAAAAATCAATGGGAAAAAAAGAACTCTTGAGTTCACAGTAAGCCTTTATCTTTAAGCCAGACTAATTAAAAGAAAAAAGTGGTCTCAAAAAAAAAAAAAAAAAAAAAAACCACAAATACATTCTCATATTGGGAGTTAGACCTAATTTACTTGACCTGTCAAACAGTAAGGGTTTAGTTCATAGAGAATGCATCTAATCTAAAAGCAAACAAAACAAATATTTGAGAGGGATTTCACTTAAGAAAATAGCCTAGGTTTCTGAGAAGGGATTTGTCATCCCAGACTTTATGTTAAGTATTAAAAAAGAAATGACAGAATTCCTGACAGAGACTGTAGATTGTTTGAAGGAAAACACAAATTTTCAGATGATTTTTTTTTATATACCCAATGTATCATGAAGAAGGAATTGGACATGAGCCATGAGGAAATGATAGTAAGCATCCATGAACCATGCACAGCATGGAGATCAATTATGAGTTTCCATGACCCAGGATTAGGAGTTTACATGGGATATTGACACCTTTTAAGCATACTGTAGCAGGAGAGTGGGGTGACAGAACTTGAGATCCTGGAAAATCCAGACCAACACATCAGACTCTAGACCTATGGAGGAGAGCTTGAGGGAAGCCCAAGTGGATAAGAACTGGATTTTTCTATCTCAGAAAGCAGCCCATGGAAAATCAGCCACTGAAAACTCCACTCCTCCACAGAAAGCCGACAAACAGCCCAGCTGCAACAAATTGGGCTAAACAACTCAGTTTTGCCTTAAGACAAAAAGTTCTTTTCCAGAAAAGGGAAGGAAAGGGACAACTTTATTTGAGAAACAGAAAGACTGGCTAGGAACTTAGAACTTTGAGTGAATGCTATCCTACATGGAATGAGATGTTGAGGTGTCTTTAAGAATTAAGTCTTTCTATGTGCTTCTTGATCTTGGCTTGGAAGACAAAGATCCTGGAAAACTTAGTAGCCATCAAAACAGCCTGAAGCCAATGGCTTTTGGGTTCTTGAGCCAAGAACTTAAAAAGTGAAATCTATGAACCACAAAAAGTGATGTCTTAGTCATAGTTACTATTACTGTGATGAAACACCATGGCCAAAGTAAATTCAGGAGGAAAAGATTTATCAAGCTTACTTTTCCACACCAAAGTTCATCACAGAGGAAGTTAGGACAGGAACTCAAGCATGGCATGGACCTGGAGACAGGAACTGAGCAGAGGTCATGGAGGGATGTGGCTCACTGGCTTGTGCCTTGTGGCTTGCTCATCCTGCTTTCTTACACAATCTAAGATGACAGGCCCATGGACGTGCACCACCTACAATGGTGTTGGGTCCTTTCCAATCAATCACTAATTAAGAAAATGCCCTACAGGCTTATGTATAGTATGATCTTATAGTGGCATTTTCTTTTCTTTCTTTCTTATTTATTTATTCATTCATTCATTTATTTATTTATTTATTTATTTATTTATTTTGGTGGAATTTTCTTAATCGAGGTTTGGGCCTCTCAGGTGACTTTAGCTTGTGTCAAGTTGATATAAAACTAGGTAGCACAGCACGTATGTTTTACAGCAAATTTATTATAGATTCATATGTAGGAGCTTTAAGAGGGAGCAGAAAAGAGATGGGTAGAGGAGAGCGGCAGAGAAAGAGAGACCTGTAGAGCAGGATGGGAGCCTAAGAAATCAGCTACCATGAAGCATGAAGCTGTGGGTCTGCATTTTTAAAGGATTTATGGGATAATGTGGGGTAAGGAATGGGGAGAGGAGAGATTTGGTAAGTCCAGTTGCCCAAGCATGAATTGAATTGTCTATGTCCATCCTTTCTATTTCAGTCACCTAGTCACTATACCCTCTAGACAAGAGAGCTCCTTTGGAGATGACAGCAAAACAGGGTCCAGAACCTGTCTTTCCTTGTCTCCAGCAAGGCATTTCCAGGACTCTTGCTCTGGGAACTGTGATGGCTATTCTTGGTTGCCAACTTGACTACATCTGGAATTAACTAAAAGCCAAGCCATGGGGTACACCTGTGAGGGGTTATTCTAATTGAATCATTTGAAGTGGGAAGTCCTACTTTAGTCCAGGGCTTTTGAGGTTGGATAATCCAACTTTAAGCTGGGCCACACCTTCTGCTGGCAGCGGTATAAAAACCATGGAAGAAGGAAAATGTTTGTTCTTTGCCTGCTTGCCCTTCTCATGCTGATGGGTTCCTTCTTTCACTGACATTGGTCTAACTCTTCGGGGTTCTGACATATACTGAAGATCAACTGAGATACCCAGCCCCACGAACAACTACGGCATTGCTGGACTTGCCATAGGGAGACAAAGACTGTGGGACTAGCTGGACCATAGCCTGCAATGCACCCTAGTAAGTCTCCTTTCCATGTAGAAAGATGCATCCTCTCAGTTCTGTTCCTCTAAAGAACCCTGACTAATATAGGGTCCTTGCCCCACCCGACCAGTCTCTATTGCCAGGCTAAACGATATGGGAAGAAAGTCATGAAGGCAGAAGAGGCTGAGTCCCCTGGACTAGTCAGGTTGTGTCTTCCCTGATGCACTCATGCTCTCTGCAGGAACAGAACTGGAGTGCACAGAGCTGCAAAATCAGCAGCATGTTCCGTGTAGCTCAGTATTGCTGTGCAAACTTAACCTCAAAACACAGAAGTAAAATACAGTTCCAAACTTCCTTGATTTCCCAATCTACATAAAGCAAAAATTCCATCAAGGCATAGCATAGTAAACAATAAATAAAAACAAGCATAGGTACAAAAGAGACTGGTGACGGTGTTGTGTGAGATGTTTCCTATGGAGATATTACACACATCTACTCATCCCCAAAACTGCAATAACAACAATCACAGTAATGTTTGCACCTAAGTCCAACCTGCTGAACCAATGAGTTGTTGGGATCGCTCACATGAGCTTGGGTGAAGGGTTACCTATGGGAACAACGACGACTCAATGGCAGGCTGAGTCACAAAAGATCCTGCCCTACGTGGGTGATGACTCATGGAAGCTGCAAACCTAGAGCTCTCTAAATTATCTACAGGCAACTCAGCACCCTGGAATGTCTTCTCTACAGTCCAGTTGGCCATAGCCTTGCCCCTGCAGCTGTGGTTTGCTTCAGTAATCTTAAGCCCTCTCTTATGGCTTGTAAATTTCGGGTGTTGCAAACATGTGAAGTTGGTGTGCTTCCTGAATCTCAAAGGCCTTCCCTTCCTTCCTGGAATGAATGTTTCAATTCTGAGAAAGCTGCAATACAGTAAAAGGCTAAAAAGAGGTTAAGAAAATGTTCTTGGAAAAGGAAACCACATTAGGTTTCAGAAGCTGAATAAATGACCGTAGTTCACAGAAGGTAAGTTATAGTCACCAAAGAGTTAAGAGTATTCAGTTTTCTCTTATTTTATAATAATATAATGATATAATCTTCAAACAGAACTCTATTCTCTGGTAACAAATAATATGTTTACAAAAACAGAAATTATTTTAATATGTTGTAATTCTATTTTACATAAAATTCATCATGTATTCAATATAATTATGAAGAATATAGTACTACTATTCAGCCACTAATAGTAAGAGGTGACTTTCAAAGATAAATTTGTGAAATTATTGTTTTTGTCCTTGGTCTAAAAAGTAAAGACCAGATGGCTGAAAATATATGCTTCTAAAATAAAAAAAAAGGAAAGAAAAGAAAAAGAAATCTGTTTTTACTCTATCCAATCTCAAGATTTTCAACAAATTTTATTTCTAAAAATTATAAGGAAGCACTTGGCATTGCTAATCAACTATTTTAGTTCAGTGTCTTCTCTGTTAAACATGCCCACATGTGTCCTATTGAGAATAATGTGTATTTTTGAGAGCTGTTGTTTGTTGTTTATAATTCTTTTCTAATGTTTTTAATTGAAGCAGAATTACATGCCTTTTCTCCCTCCTTTTCAATCCCTCCCCAGTCACCCTTCCTCCAACCCCTCACACCCAGGTCGAGCTTGATAGCCTCTCTTTCTTTGATTTATTATTGTTAAGGCACACTCAACGGGAGGGAAAGCATTCCTGGTACTGAAAAGCCTTGGGCCTAGAAAGGTCATGGACCTCAGGGAGGAATCTACTACCTACACTTTGCTAGAGCAGCATAATTCCTTACTGTGTTCTAAAGCTTATCGTTGCAATCCTTGCTCAAAGATTATTGTGTGGCATTCTCTTTAGCTGTAAGCTTAAGTTTTCTATTATCTCAACAGCATTGTCACTGGTTGCTTTTTTCAGGTACAACTCAAAATTAATCTAAAAACAAAAAACAAAAACAAAAACAAAAAGGAACACTTTCAGTTCGTAGTCAAGGCAAACATAAATTCATAGTGGCCAGAGGGATTCTAGAAAGATCATCTGCCCAACTATACTTCATCTACTTGGCAGAGTACCAAAGATGTCCTACCAGAAATCCATAGCTTTCAATACCAAAAGTCTACTGGCCATTACTAATTCTATACTAGCCTTCCAGTGCCCCTTTTGATAGAGACTTTAAAAGACATTATCAAAGAACAACTTTAAGCAACATTTCCCAAGAAGTGTTGGGTACAGGAGTAGGGGATTTCATGATCAAATAAGATAAAAAATAATGAACATTATTCCTATATCTTAGAAAGTCACAATTTGTATTAGCATGTAAAACACTTATTTTAAAAGAATTCTAGGCTTTAAAAAAAATTAACAAGTTCAAAAATGAGTTGATTATCATGACTAATATGGCTATTAGAAGAACTGTAGCAGCAGAGAGTAAGGTAAAACAAAAATACATAATTGGATTGAGTCCAGAATGAGGCATGTGCATGACTAAGAAAATGCTGGTGGTGAAGATGGCTTTACTTCAACTGAAAAAGTGAATATTTTTTTTTCCTTTTTGACTGGTCCTAAGGGTTAATTTATACAGCTTTTGTTTTATCAGAGGAGTATCCTCATATAATTACAGTCTTTGACATGTGACATTGTGTCACTGTTATCTGAAGACAACACAGAAAGCCATCATAGGAAATCCATTCCAGGGCTTTTACATGAAGGATGTAAGAATGGTACCCATAATTCAGAGTTCCCATGCATAATGCACCATACTGGAAAAACAAATTTTCAGAGCTTTGTATTAGAGACAAAGTTTCCTTTTCCCCAAGGAACTGAGAAACATGCTTCTTTCTGCAAAGCAGCAATAGATCTTCCTACTGACTTTGATTGCCAGGAAGCACAAGACAAAATGTCCGAAAAAGTACTGCAACTACTCCATACTTGACTAATGCCTCTTCTGGTCATGGTACCAAATTCCTCATTCCCCTTTAGTTCATTGTTAGGATCCTGCACAAATCCACTTGAGACTGGGAGAGGGGAAAAAGTGAAGATATAGAAAGACAAAGACAAGAAATGACTGGTTCTGTTTCTCTGAAGAACCTAATGTTTACCTTGAATGCAAGCTTTAAATTTGTCTGTACAATCCCCTACTACACACACTTCAAAGCTACTTTCTCCTCCTACTCTTACATTTAAAATTTCAATCAAGGTGCATTATCCACCTGTTTTCCTAAAATTAAAACATACTCTCTTCTATCTTGACCCTTCATTTTTGCATTGTGAATTAGCCTCTCATAGTTCTAGAATCTCTCTTATCTTTCTACTCAGGCACAATGAGTTTCCATACTTTCTTACCTGATACAGGAATGGCCTCTGAGGTATGTTTTCAATTTCTCCCTGCTTGGGCACCTCTTCCACATACCTCTTAGAATGGCATACGGAAAATTCAGCATGACCATGGGATCTCCACGGCTAAACCCCTCTGAAGCGGTCAGTGAACCTGTGCATCGGGCTTCTGTTTTCTCTCAAGCTTTTCTAAAACTGCTTCTATTGGTTAGTCAACAGTAATTTGCCTCTCATTCTTTACTTTTTTAGTGATATTCCCCAAGGTTGGGGATGTCACTCAGCTCTTAACTCATCCTTCATGGTAAGGTTCTGGGACTCTCCTCCAGGAAGCCTGACCTTGGTTAAAATTGAGCTCTTCTTTGCTTTCCCATAGCTCAGCAAACTGTTCATTACTAATGTATAAATCTAAATGAACTAATGATAGTATGTCTCCAACACTAGTCAATTCCTTGAGATGTGGCCCAGTTTCATACTTGTTTTGTGTCTAAAATGTTGGGGACAGAATACCACAGGTGAGTTAGCCAGGAAAGAAAGAAAGAGAGGGGGATAGAAGGAGGGAAGGAGGGAGAAAGAAGGAAGGAAGGGAAAGGGCATATTGCAGGGAAAATTTACAGTCAATTCGAATGTCTATGGCTGAATCCAATAACTGTTTGAGACTGTCTTGCTAACATAATCTCAATTTTAGACCCTTCCTCAATAACTGACTTTCCCACCCTGCTTTCTGTGGTAGAAGCACAGTAAGATAGGAGAAGTCACCACCAGGTTTCTGGAAACCACACTAATTCATCTGGGGAATGTTCTTTTATCTTGTATTCCTTTCTTCTTAAACACACTGTGTTCAAATGGCTGGATTTTAGGAGACACCATGTGCTGTTGAAGATGCAAAGCCACACTACAAAGAAAATTAAAAGTCTGAATCTACAAGCATGGTGGAGCTGTCATACCTGCCCAGGACAACATTCATGTAGCCTTTTGTTATATGACATATCATAATGCCTACTTTATTTAGCCTACAGGTCCCCAGATATTGAATTCATTATTACCTGCTTGCTCTGCATAAAATTTCTCCTCAAATTATGCAATAGCTAATTAGGATTGATGATTAAAAAAAAATAAAGCTGCTTACTTGGTGTCCTAGTTTCATTCCTGTTGCTGGGACAGTTGCCCTGCTAGAAGGCAGCATAAGGGAGGAAATGTTTATGTGGCTTACCACTCTAGGTTACTGCCTATCACTGTGAGAAAGTCAAGGCAGAAGATCAGAACACATCCACAGTAGAAAGCATAGAAAGAACAATGGGTGTCTGCTTGCTTGCTGTCTGTTCAAGTAGCTTTCTTCACACTTAAATAGTTGAATGCTCAGCACATGAAGTGGTGCTCCCCACACTCAGGGTGGGGTTTCCTACTTCAATAAACAACCAAGACTCTATACACACACACACACACACACACACACACACACACACACACACACGCACGCACGTGCTCAAGAGCGAGAGTGCACCAATCTAATGGAGATAATCCCTCAGTAAGGCTCTCTTCTCAGCTGGTTCTAGGTTAGGTCAAGATCACAGTTGACACACCAGCACTGTGGCAATCATCCAGAGCAAAGCCCATTCTGTCTCTGAATATGGTGTTCTGCTCAATTTTATCCAGGGAGTGGAGGTTGAATAATCTATAAAGAAAAGTGAGCTGCTTTGATTTTCTGGTTTTTACTTTGCTCTTATGATTTGGCACTTCAAGTTGAGCTTGAGTTTGTGAGCCAGCTTTTATAGATAATCTTAAGCACAGCTAGTAACAACAATGGGAACTTCACAGAGCCTAATTAAGAAGTGAGGAGAAAGTAATTAGGGGTCTTTGATGGATTTACAATCAAGAAAGTATTAAGAAGCTTTTCTAAAAATAAACCACATCTATATACATTCACAATAGTAAATAATTTGCAGAGACAGAGAGCAAACAAATTATTGAGTTGGTGTTCCCATTTATAAATGGCAAAGTGGAACAAGGAAAACACGCATTTCAAGAATATTGCTTAATAATGCAGGTATCTTGAACTAATGTAACTATCTTGTTAGATGATTCCAAAATTGTGAGAACAGTAGAGATCCACCACCACCCAGCTTGTGCTAAACTTTTATACCATGGCAGCACAGATTTGTTTCTATCTACAATATCACAAGCATAGGAGCACTGTGATGTACCATGATGTAGTGACAACTACAGTGTCACTAGATGATAGGAATGTTGTAGCCCATAATAATTTTATGGGTCCACCTTCACAAGTGTATACATTATTAACCAAATTGCCATTATGTGGCATATTCTGAGTCATATACTTAACAAATATATTGTGAGTTTCTAGCTACTGGTTTACTTACCCTATTACCTCCTCAGGGGTGTCACAGGCTGTTTTCACACGATATTAACCCAATCTAAGCAGTATTCCCCTGGTAAACTGACACTGGCATTCTGTGGCTCCTTTCCTAGGCATTTAACATTATTAATACCCAGTGCCGTGTGGCTCTCTCTGCATTGCTTAGGGCCTTGGAGTCACTTTCCTCGTTTCCCTTCCTAATTCAGTCTTCACAATGAGGTTTTCAAGTAGCCATTCCTTCCTGAAAATGTGTGGGAGACAGAATCTTGTTCCAGAGAGTAAGCAATTCATCATGGTTTGGGTTTTCGTTTCTGGTTTTTCTTTTTTTAGCGACAGGTAGTAAGATAGGAAAATGAGATCTTCAAACACTTAAGTACTATATCTTGACCATGTTGGGAAATACTAGCTATGTGATTATTCTTGTTTAATAATAAGCACCTTACTTGTCTAAGGCGTAATCATTCACCAATTCAAGAAATACTAAGCATCTACCAAGTGTCTAAAACAAAGGGCCCAGGGTGAGCAGACAGGTATAGCATCCAATGGCATCAACCTAGGGAGGCTAAGTCTAAAGGAAATAGTCACAGAAACTCATTTACAACTGAAAACTGAGACAAGAGCCATGGAGGAAAGCTATGCAGTTCTATGAGTTTGCTAATTATGAATAAACTATTTTAGACCAATTGTCTCAATGACAGAAACACAAACGTTGGACTTAAAAACAAATCTAAAATACATCATAAAACAACCAACACTGAGAAGCTGAAGAGACAAAGCCCATCTGGAGAAGAAGGACGTGCTGTGAGGTCATCCTAAAAGGATGACTGCTGCTCTTGAGATGCTTGCTAACTTCAGTGGAAGCTCGGAAGACAGGAAGTGCTTCCGATAATTTCCTGGGTTTGGGGGAAATGTAAAACCTACTGAAAGGGTAGGTAGGTCTTGAAACCCCCTGCAGTCTTCAGATGAGCAAGGCTGCCTCCATGACTGCCTCCTCTAAGGAATACTGGCTATGCCCTTTTCCTTCAACCAGCAGTGATGACAGTTTATAGCTCCACAGTCAGTGAGTGACTCAGTTACTGCAGCTGAGCCACCAATTACCTTGATTATGTAGGGTTTCATTAGCTATTTGTTCAGTACCACTGAGCATGGCAGTAATAAAAGGAAATCAAGAATATTATTTTTGCCCAGACTGATAGCTGGGAAACCAGCATAGGACTGAACCAGACCCCCTGAACATGGGTCTTAGTTATAAGTCCTAGGCAGCCTAAGGGACCTCTGACAGAGGAACCAGGATGTATCCCTGGTTTACGAAAGGACTTTGGGAGCAAACTCCCCATGGAGGGATACTCCCTTAACCTAGAGGCAGGAGGGAGGACCTAGACCCTACTCCAAATGACTTGACAGATTTTGATGATCCCCCCTGGAAGGCCCCACCCTTCCTGGGGAGTGGATGGGGAATGGAATGGGGGGGGAGACATGGGAGAATGGGAGGGAAAAGAAACTGGGATCGATATGTAAAATAAGAAAAAAATAATAATAAAAGAAAAAATATTATTTTTGTTCTACTCGGGCTTCTCCCCAGACCCAATGTGTAGTCAAACCTTTAATAGCATTAATCAGCCAGAAACTAACTTGCTCTTCTCTATATACTCAGTGGTATAAAGAGCTCTAAATGGCTTTAAGCATTGTAGCATTGTTTTAGGTACCTATATCTTATATGCCAAATGGAATCATTCCATTCTTAAATACTAGTATCTTCTAACAAACTGTGCTATTATGAGTAGCCCCCCCCCTGTCTGGAACCACCACCGTGTCAGCCCCAAATAACACACAGAGATGCTGTATTAGATATAATTCTGTTAGCCAGTTACTAGTTTCTTATCGGCTAGCTCTGTCCTAAATCTCCCATCACTGTGCCAATAAGAGTGGGCAGAGATGGTAAAACATGCACAAGTAAATTATTAGGTATGGTAGGAGTAAGCGCCATTCCAACTTCCATTCTGTCATCTCCAAATCTGTACTTTCAATCTTTGTAGATATGATACACTGGATTATTCCTTGACTAAAATGGCATTACCAAATGGTCTTCAACTCATGGTATGTTCTATCTCAGTTGCACTGTATTAAACCACAGCTCTTTCTGGGTCACTGATAACTTTACCTATCAGTTACTTCAGTTCTTTCTCTGCAAGCTGAATTTCCCTGGTCAGAAGGAGTTTGGTAGAATATTAAATAACAAATAAATGCTCCGTCTGCAGATTATGATACTGAAAGAAAGGTAAATTAGGGGGTCTCCTAGGCATCTACAAGGATGACCCCAGCTGAGACTCCTAGCAATAGTGGATACATAGCCTGAACTGGCCATTTCCTGTGACCAAGTTGGTCCCTAGCCCAATTGTGATCAGAGAGGCTTCAACCAGCAACTGGTGGCTACAGATACAGACTCACAGCCAAACATTCAGGGGAGTTTGGGGAATCCTGCAGAAGAAGGGAAGAAATGATTGTAGGAGCCATAAAGGTCAAGGACAACACTAGAAAACTCACAGAATCAACTAACCTGGGCTCACAGGGGCTCACAGAGACTGAACTGACAACCAGGGAGCATGCATGAGTCTGACCTAGGCCCTCTGCATATATGTGACAGATGCTTAGCTTGTTTCTCTTGTGCGACTCCTAACAGAGGAACAGGGGGCTGTCTCTGATTCTTTTACTGGCTTTTGGGACCCTACTCCCCAGCCTCAATACACATGGTGGATGCTTAGTCTTCCTGCCACTTGACATATCATGTTTTGTTGATACTCAAGGGAGAACAGTCCTTTCCTACAAAGGAGTGGATTTGAAGGTGGGAAGAGAGGAGGGAACTGTGGCTGAGGTGATCAATATATTTTAATACCAATTTTAATATCAATATATTTTAAAAGGTGAGTTAAAACCTAAAGCACCCTGCCTCTTCTTTAAGAGAAGGAGTCCAGATAGCTATGGAATTTTACGCAAGCTCCAGGGTAGTAACAATTGCAAACGATTGCAGCAAGGTCTTATTTTTTGGGGAAAAAATAGCCATTTTTAGTGTGTGTCGCCATGTTCACTTTGATCAAGTACTAAAGAAACTGGGAAAGGCACAAAGCTAACATGAATAGAGTGAGTAACCTTGTTCACCTGTTAACTAAAAGCATCCCTCTCAGTGATCTTTGCTGTCATTTATGTAGGATGTATTTAGTCACACTTTGAAACTCCATTCAAACCTTCATCCATATGTGTCTTTCCCAAAATATTTTGTGATCAATCTTACAATTCTGCTTCTTTTAGGTCCCTGACAATCTGGTTACACCATTAGTGACTGACCATCAATCAGTATAGATGCTTACTTCAGGCTTTCTACTGAAAAGCAAAGAGAACAGTAAGATAAATCGAGTATCTGTCCACCGGGAGAACTTCCTTCCCTGACAATTCTTTAAGGCTACTCCATAGGGAGGAAATGGTAGTTCAGCAGTCTATTTCTGCTATGTGCGAACATGTGCAGAGCCTGTTGCCATTTCCAACCAAGTGTTTTCACCTTCGGTCAACTGATCTGAGGAATTTGCCCATGAGGGTGAAGTATGATGCAGGGAGGCAATGTGAGAGCTGATGAAATTGCATGTGCACTTATTTCTACAACTGCTTCCTTCTGATCCTGGTTAAAGCACTTCAATGTGATGATGGAAGACTGCTGGATTATCTTGCTTTCATGCTGGTTTCTAATCCATCATCACTTCCTAGGGGTCCCTCTACCTTTATCTCTTCGAGAAATAAATATTCATCTCTGTTCTCCATCACCATGTCTAATTGTGCCCACCATGACAATCACATCCAAAATTTTGAGTTAGCAGGTCTATCTGTATAAAATGTTCTTCCTTTCGGATATACCAGTCTGAGTCAACAGCTCCTGGGATTTCTTTCATAAAGTTGTGTTCTCCATGACACTCTGTATGGAAATCCTTTGTATGAATTGTGAAGCACTCTGGAAAAACTGCCCGGCCCAGATGTTTTCTCCGTATACTCATGGCCAGTTACAGACTATGTATGCATTTTAATTCATTTCTATACTTGAACCCAGCTATGTGCAAAACTTTTCTTATTTGTGTAATATTTAAGTAACCAAGTTGTATTCGTGAATCAATTGTCTGATATTTTTCACCAGTTCCATCAAACAGCCACAACCGATTTTTCTACATGCTTCATGTATAAAGTTATGCATTTTCATATGAGTGTGTTCTGAAGGTGTTTGCACACATGCCTGCATCCACTTTAAACTCTTCCAAGTGGAGAGACGTCAGTTCAATTTGCTTGTTTTTACTAACATCTGCTGGGTTTTAGAACAATTATAGCTATTTTTGACTCAAACACAATGCAATGTTTTGCTTCTTAGACAATTCAAACAAACCAACACATCAAACTATTCCAAGCCTAAAGCAGCACATTAAATCCAGAAATTCAGTAAGCTGTCCCATTGTGATAGCATGAACTTGATCAACCTTTATAGTACAGGTATCCTAGCATTCACATACAGGAGTAATTCTGCTGTGAATTAGAAAAGGTTGTCACTCTTTCACTGATTTGCATTTAAAATCACGCCTGATGCTTTTGAGGCTCTAAAAAACCCTGGAGACAAAGAGGAAAAGGATGGAACAGACAACAAAGTGGTGTCCCCTGGCCAGGGAAGTTCATCAGGTGAGTCTTCAAAAAGCCATTAGGAATCTTCATGTCTTTTCAGAGATAGAAGAAGGGCTACTCTATACTCTACCCACCAAGACACCATTGGAGAGTACAAGGTCCTGTAAGCAACATGCTTGATGTTCTTAGTGTCTACTTCTTGATCATTGCTCAAACTTTACAGAAGACGCATGGCAATGCTGAAAATGTGACTGATGTTAAATTTTGGCACCCTACAGGTTCAGTGTATGTATGTTGGTTCTCAAGCCAATAACTGCAAGGAATCTGATATTTCTTTTACAAAATCAAAAGAAAATCACTGTTTTTCAATCTATTTTGTACAATTATAAATCTATTTCTTTAAACTTTGTGGGAACTTGAATAACGAATAGTGTACACTATAAGTTTGACATAAACATTCCAACTCACTTCTAGAAGATGCTAATTAGACTCCCCAAACCTTGCTCTAATTAGTAGTACATTCCATAGTGAAAATTATAATGTACCATGTTGCTTCAATGTGCCATACAGTTAGAGATCCACTGTTTATTAGCAAGAATTTTAGTACTTTTATCTCTGTTGGTGTGTTAGCTTTCTGACACTATTTTCAAAACTAGCAGAGGTCAAGTGATGCATAAAGAAAGATTTATTAGTTCATGTTGGCATCTGTTTCACTCTAGTCTGGCCCCTATAACTGTATCATGTAGCAGATGGCATCATGGTAGAACTACATATGAACTCAATCACATGGAAATACAGGAAGCCCAAGTGAGAAGGAACAAGACTTACTTTTTTGTGGTAATCCTTTCTGGGGAACTAATGGGGATACCAACAAGAACTAACTCAGTTTCTTCCAACAGCAACACCTTCATCTACCTTACTTCTTATGACCCACCACCTTCCCATACTGCCACAATGAGGACACATCTCTCAACACACAAATCCTCAGGGAGACAAACACTTTCCAAACAATAGTCAGATACTGTCACGATAATGCTGCACAATGAAGAATTCCTTATTCTTACTTTTATAACCTTGGGTTGTGAGAAGCTTTTTTGAGCTTGAGCTCAAATGCACCTTAAAATCTATCCATATACCTCTCATCCTTCTCAAAACCACCATACTCAAGCAGCCAGATGATCTAGAATAACCACCAAGTAGAAGTCAAGGAAAAGGAAAGGTGTGAGGTTAAGGATATGAGGCAAAGAGGAAAACCACAAGTTCAGTAATGGAGATGCTAATGAGCAATGAATGAGTTTCTTCAATCTAGGATCAAGAGAAAGTTGTATATTGTAAATATATATATATATATGTGTGTGTGTGTGTGTGTGTGTATGTACATATGTTTATATATCAGGATATATGTTATATAGTTACAGATGAAATACTATAAGATAACATCATAAAATTGACATTTAAAAATAGGGACTATTGCAGAGAGGGAGGAGTGATGAGCAAAGGTGTCAGAATCAGGCTGGGCAAACCCACAGAAACAGCTGACTTGAACAAGGGGGAGCTCATGGACCCCAGACTGACAGATGGGAAACCAGCATAGGACTGAACCAGCCACCTTGAATGGGGTTGTCAGTTAGGAGGCCCGGACAGTCTATGGGGTCTCTGGTAGTGCATCATTTTTTATCCCTAGTATACGAATGGACTTTGGGAGCCTACTCCCCATAAAGGGATACTCTCTCAGCCTAGACACATGTCGGGAGAGCCTAGGCCCTACCCCAAATGATGTTACAGACTTTGATGATCCTCCATGGAAGGCCTCACTCTCCTTGAGGAGCAGAAGGGGGATGGGATGGAAGGCCGGTGGAGGGCATGGGAGGATGGTAGAGAGAGAGACTTGGATAGATATATAAAGTAAGATTGTTTCTAATTTAAGTTCAAGGACAAGTTACTGGAGAAAAGGATTTCTATTTTTGTTTCCACAGAAAATGAAAAGCTGTGGATTCCTTCCAGACTAATGTGGTTTGATCAAGCCAGGCCCCCTGAAACAGAGTCGCTGGTGATCTAACATTCAAAACAGCTTGGACAAAGCAGCCTTGCAGACTACAACCAGGATTTCTGCATCTTCTTAGGAGTCCCCCATGACAGCGCCCTTTACCAGCAGGAAGTAGTTTGGAAAGAACGACGCCCAAATTCCCAAATATTGTTTATAAATGTTTATAAATGTTTCATTTAAATGGGCTTGGTTATAAATGGTTAATGATCACAACCAATATCTTTTTAAAGGGAATTATGGTATAAATATGAATACTTTGTGTTGGAATGGATTTTCATTTATTGATACAATTTAAGGTCAATAAGGTGATATGTATATTTCTCCTTTTGTTTAGGTATTGTGTTTATATAGCTCATTTAGAAATGTAATGTATAATTTAGTACAGATTATAGATAGTTACCTATTAATAGTCAAAATTTATAGTGTTAGGTTTTCTAGATAGAGATGTATTTAAGATAAATAGGCATTCTTCAAACCTTTCAAAGACCTACAGCATATGGCATTTAAAATGGTTTAGGGTTTTTCTTGACAATGAGACATAATTGCTCCTGGCAACACCACCTTCGTCAAAAAGGAAGCTGGACATCGAAGAAACTCGTTATGGAGTTTACTTCCAATATGGCAATACTAGCCATTTGGACAAGATACTGCTCTTGTCTGGACTGTTTGACTTTATGCTGTATAAACTGGACATGCAGGACCCACAGAAAAGTGATTGCTGATTCAAGATGGACATTGCTACAGAGTTCCTGCTTCATGAAAGAGTCTGCCAGACAGTCTGCAGGACACAGAGAAAAATGACTGACAAGCTGCCAATAAAAGAAGACAGTTTAAAGTTTCCTGCTTTGCTGAAGAGTCTGCCAGATGGGCTGAAGATGAAAATTACAGAAGAACTTCAGGTGACTGAAAAGGTAAGATGTCTCTGTCATTTCTAGAGTTTATATATTGTCCTTCTGTGGTCTTTGAAGGAGTTGAAGACAGATAGTTATGGTTATAGTTTTCCTTCATTAGGCTTAAAGATAAGATACATATAGGACTTTAGACTCACAAATATAGGATAGATGATAGAATAGTTTCTTAAATCTTGCTAAATGTTAATGGACTACATATTGTTAACTGTGATTTTTTACTTGATAATTGTTGTGTGATATATTTTGCTATGCTAAGGTTAAAACCCTTCTTTTTATTTAGACAGAAAAGAGGAGATGATGGGAGATGCCATTATGTATATATGTTTCTCATACTGGTTAATGAATAAAGCATTGTTGGCCAATAGGAAAGGAAGATAGGAGGGACTAGGAGACAAGGAGAAATGCAGAAGTAGTAAGGAGGAGCCAAGATGGAGAGTCTGGAAAAGGTAGAACCGCCAGCCGCCTCTCGCTGGTAAGACCTAGAAATGGGTTAATAATTAAGACAGAGCTAGCCGATAAGAAACTAGTAACTGGCCAACAGAATATATCATATACAGAGTCTCTGTGTATTAACTGGGGCGGGACAAGACTTGGTGGCGGGTGGAAAAAACCTTTACTCCTTACAGCACTGGAATGCTGAAATAGATTCTTAAGTGCAAAAGGGACCTGTTGAAACATCTGAGCTACAAGGATTCCTTCCTTCATCAGTAAAGACCCAGTACACACTTACTGAATGCTGTTCGACTTGGAACTTACCATGGAGGAAACAACATAAAACTGGCAAATAAGACTGGTAATGCAGTTTTTTTTTAATAGCTATAGCTGCATAAGTTATGCATTATCTCATATACACCAGACTGTTCTGGAACTTCCTACCTAGCCAGGTATGGCCTTGAACTTCTAATCCTCCCGCCCCACTTTTAGAGTGCTAGTCCTGACTATCCCCGAACCCCCAGCCCTCTGCAGAGGGTAAGTATTTAAAAGCCTCTGCAGAGGGAATACGATTAACAGTGTGGGCTGAACTCCTGTAAGTGTTTTTCTAAATTAGATTTAGTTTCTAACTCATTCTCAAGTCTTCTCTTTCATCTTCAGCTTGCCTTCTTTCTTTATGCTGATAGCTTCTTGTCAGCATGCCTGGCAAGTTACATACTCTAATGGCTCTGTATCCAGGACGCATAAAGACATTTTAATACAGTCCCAATGAGTTAATCTCTTAAATTCTCATATTTCACCTTTTTTTTTTTAAGCAGACATTTTATGAGCCGGTGAAGCAATCATTCAGAAACATACATCTCTGAAGCCAAAATCATTTTATAATGTGCTGTGTAGCAAACAGCTACAGCTAGTCTTCCATGAGGACAATCCTTCAAATGCAGTCTCTAACATTAAAGCTGCTTACGGCTATTTCAGATAATGGGAGCTGTCCAGTCTGAGATGTGTTCAGTCATTCCCATTTATGGGGATCAGTTGTGCTAATAGTTGACTTGAAAATGAGCTGTGCAGTGCAAATTCAGAAGTGAATGATGAGAATGGGTAAGCATAGAACATTTATAAGGCATTTCCCCACAAAGAGAATATATTAAGCACAATGGTAAATTTGATTTTTTTCAAAGCAGCATATCACATCCTCATGAGATTCTGTGGTAAAGTTAATGTGCTACCTATTTAAAAGAACTGGCCAGGACTGGGGAGGTGGGTCAGTGACAATCTACCTATTGAGCCCTGGGCCCCAGCCAGTTACAAATACAAATACAAATACAAAATAATACAAAATTAAAAAAAAAAACTACTTTGTAAATTTGTCTAAGTTTTTGAAATAAAAAATAATATAAAAATTTTAAAAAGCATCTTTACAAAGGTAAAATCCCTACATTCTGTCCTTCTGATATTATTTTTCTAGAGACCTACTGTGTCACAGGAGTTATCTCATTATGAATAGGTCATGGAATTTTTCTGATTCCTATTTTCCTTCTAAAACTGGAAATAACCATATCTATTTTTGCAAGGTTTGTTGATATAATCTGAATGTTCATGTCCCCCCTAAATTTGTATGATGAACCTAATCCCCAAGTCAATCAGGATGATGACAGCATGTGTGTGCAACTCCTAAGTGGGATCAGCGTCCTTTAAGGGCCTAAGATCTCAGGACGTTTATCCTCTACCAACTGACGGCACAGTGAGAACACACCAGTCTAAGAGCAGAAAGGGACCCTGAGAGCGCCGTGAGAAACAGGACCCTCCCAAGACACTTCACCTGCCGGGGACTTCACCTCAGACTTCCCAGCTCTGACACTGTAAGAAGTCTCAGTTGTGTAGGCCACTCAGATTTGGTTCAAAAAACAACAGCCTAATCCAAAAGGTTTAGAATGTAAACAGCAGTGGTTTGGGCACTTAAGAGGCCAACCATGAATTCTGTTTCCATCCTGAAGCAGACTATTAATTTCTATGCATACTGTCAAAACTTCAAAGGTTTTGAGTTCATTCAAAAGAAGTAATACTTGTGTTCTTTTGAGGGACAGTGCTGAAACCTATTCTGTGTATTCACCTGAGAAAACCAGTTGAAATTACACACCAGTCATGCATAGAAATAACTGGCTCAATACTGCATCCATAATTGGCTTCCGGGACCCATCTCTCACATAAATGACCTTCATTCAGATGTTTATCCATGAGTGAAAAACAATCAAAGGTGTTACGTAAAGTGTTTATCAAAGGGCCCAAAATATATTCATGATAGTTCCCTGGTCTGCATCTCTTGGGACAATGCTGTCCACTTTAACAATGAATCACCGTCCAGTCCTTAACAATGACTCACATTGGGCAAAATGACATCCTACACACAGCAGCCATGTGTGACTACTGAAGACTTGAAACACACTATTCCAAAATGAAAAGCGATTGCAATATAAGATGCCAAACATATTTAGAAAACATAGAATAAAAACTTTAAGGTAACTCATGAATAATTATTGTACTACTTAGATGAGATAACACATTGATATCCTGGATTGTTGTCTTTGATGTTTGTGGTATTAGGGCTAGAAGGCAAAGGACTCATGTCCACTTACCATACATGGTATATTAGTAGAGTAAAACATTAACAGTAGTCCCAACTTCTTAATTTTTATAATGTAGCTCTCCTCCAAAATATTAAATCACTTTAGTTGTTTGAGTTATTCTTGTGGTGGACTATACTACTAGATACTGTGAGAAGGACTCAGTTTATGATCAAAATTGAGAGAAAGAGAGAAAAACATAACATACATGTATGCTCACACACAGAGAGATAAAATATTCAATAAAGTGTTTAATCTTGAATTATGGGCTCAAGTACAGAAGAGAGATTTTGTGAATGTTTGTATGTATGTATGGGTGTACATGTGGAGGGTATGTGAGCATCTGTTGTGCACACAAGTGTAGGCAGGAGATCGATATTGGGTGTCTGCTTCAATTGCTCTACACATCATTTTTGAGACAGGATTTCTCATTGGCCCTGAAGGTCACTGATTTCAGCTAGACCAGGTAACCAGCAAGCCCCAGGAATCCTGTTTCTGCTCCTCCAGTATAGAATTGTAGGTGTGGCAGCTTTTTTGTGTGTATTGAGGATTCAAATCCAGGTCCTCATGTTTGCTCAGGAAGCATTTCAGCAACTGAGCCATCTTCCCGAACCCCAAAGGCAATTTTATTAACAACGAAATGATGCTTCAAAACTTGGTCTGAAAAAATTAAGCTTAAAGGCTGTAGGTAGGTACATGGTCTTTGCTAGTTTGAAAACAGCTCCCATCACTCCATTGCTATCTCCACATCCTTTGCAAACCTGGCCTTCAAACACCTCCCATCAAGTACATGGGCAAAGAGACAATTGTATCCATTCTGAACAGAAACTTCAGAATCCGGACCTTCTTAGGAACGTGCTGAGCTACTATGTGATGATACCATGGTTAGCATGCTGGTTGACACTGGTCCTACTAATCCCATGAACTTTTTCCTTCTGAAATTGTGGTTCCCCCTGCAACAAATATTACAGTACTTTTAATTGCCTGTGTAAATTAAATGCTTGTGGTAAATTTGCACTGGCCAAGACTCCATGGCAAATAATCAATGTGACAGTTATTCAAACCACAGAAATACAGCTTCCTTACTGACCAGCATCTAGAGTTGCTCAGTTAAACCCAGTTCCTATAGCTGTTTCCACAGAATTACAACCTAATTAAGCTACAAAATTCTGCAGTTGCATAGGTCAAAGATAAATATGAAGGATAGCCCTAAGAGGGTAAAGTGTTCACAGCCATGAGGGCCTGAATTTGAATCCCCAGAACCCACATAAAGTCTGTAATTCCAGAACTCCTGCAGTGACATGGAAAATGAGACAGGAGGATCCCTGGGAGCTCGTGGTCAGCTATCCTGATCTAGGAAACAGCAAACAACAAAGAGATCCTGTCTGAAACAAGGTGGAGATTGAGCACCAACACCACAGTATATTCTCTGGCCTTCATGTTGTGAGACACAAACACACACCACACACACACACACACACACACACAGAGAGACAGACAGACAGACTGAGACAGAGAGACAGAGATAGAGACACACAGAAAATGATTTTTTTTAAAAAAAAAAAAAATGTAAGGAAGAGGATGTGCAAATTTGACACCAGCCTGTGCTTCATATCGAGATCTTTCTGTTAAAATAAATGTCCAAATGGTAGGCTTTATTCTGTAATAACCACTTCAAAGGGGGAAGGTTCCACCATGAACTAAGCGTAACAATTTGTGTGCGATGACTAAGTGTTTGAAAAGGACAGTTGTGGGGAGGAGTGAGCAGGGACCTGAGTCCAGCTGAGCTTGCTAATTAATAGTTAACTGGGGGGAAGCAGGGAAGAGAGGGGAATTAGTTCCTTAATGCTTGTGCCTCAGAGATGTTCTTGGGGCTTTGAGAAGGCAGTTCCAGGGTAGGAGATCTGTGTCTCAAGTGAGAAAGAAACCAAGAGCAGGTGTCCCAGCAACACCAAAAGGTACCTGTTTGTTACCGTTAATAAGAGATCATTCTGGTCTGGCAGTGGTGCTGCGTACCCTTAATCCAAGCACTTGGGAGGCAGAGGCAGGCAGATCTCTGTGAGTTCAAGGCCAGCCTTGTCTACAGAGTGAGTTCCAGGTCAGCTAGGGCTACACAGAGAAACCCTATCTCGAAAACAAACAGAATCATTCTGAAACTTTGAGCTTGGATCATTCTCAGGCAGACACTCGAAGGTATCTAGGTGTTAATTCCACCAGGAAGGTTAAGACCATTACCACAATTTTTGAGTCAAATTTGAAGCAAGCTTTAGTAAATATTGGCCATGACAATGGACACTGGCCAGGTCCATACCCAGGATTCCCTGAGAATGGCAGCAAACTAGGACAAACTAGGATTTATAAAGGCAACATCCACAAGGCTACTTATTTTGCACCTTCCTCCAACATGGGACAAGCATACATCCTGACATATTTCCTGCCTACATACCTCCCTAATACATATGATCAGACATATCCTGTACAGTTGAGGCAACCAACCTTGTTCATAGAAGTGAAAACATGTGGCTTGTTATCTCACATAAAGAGCCCTCAGCATTCCAGGAAGTTATCTGTCCTTGGGTAAGTGGAGCTTACAGGTTAGAGGTATTTTTGTTTTATAGATCTCTTAAGTACAGTAATTAAACTTACAACATAACTTTAACCCTCACATAAGTTATTCTACTCTAGGGGTACATTTGACCTGCTAGAACTCATGCTATCTTTATTCGGGTATTCAGGGTTGAAGTAGGATTGGGAGGAGTGGACAAAATCATCTGCCTGGACAATCTATACTTTTTATATCCCTGCTTTTAGGTGTGGGCAAAAGGGGTGGGGGATTAGCTCTGAGAAGCCTAGCTAAAGTTTCATTACCTAAAAAGTCATCGTCACTTGGCACTTTATTTGGGGAGGCTTAATATACAACAACGCTTAAATATTTCAATCGAGTCATCAAACTGTCCCAGTAGAAATTTTACCACTCTTCCTTCTAGACCCCAAAACTGTTTTTTTTACATGGCTACCCCACTGAGGTGGACCTGACATTGCCAACTGTTGTTCCTGTGGGCTATGTAGTTAACATCACCACTGATGTTAACTACATAGCCCTGTGTGATCTCTGCCTTTGAACATGGCTACCCTCAAATCAATGTCTGACTGAAGGAGCATGAATGGCATTCCCATGACCTAGCTTTTTGTCACCATCCCTCAATTCTATAGTACCATACTTTCTGTTTAATAAAAGAAGGGATCTGAAACTGTGGCAAGGATGACATGAAAGATGCCATCAAACCTTAAAAGAAAAAGCTATCTAGGCTCCAGAGGCAGAGAGGCGGGCCTCTTTGGATTCTGAGTTTCAGACCAACCTGGTTTATATGGTGAGTTCCAAAGCAGCCAGAGCAACAATGAGACCCTGTCTAAAAATAACAACAAAAGCTATCCTGTTGTTGCATATCTGCATTTGTAGTGATGTAGAGAACTGCACACAGAATACAATCCTGCCCTCTGATGTGAGGCCTCCTTTCCTCTCCCTGAATAAACTGGTTCTACTCTCCCCTTTCCCATTCTTGGCCAAATGAAACAAATATACAGATATGGAACTTAGTAAGGTAATTAGCATTTCCACTGCCTCCTTAGTTCCTCATTGGTCAAACTTCTTAACACCAATGGTCATTCAGAGGTGTTTAATAGCTTTCATTTATTCTTGGGATCTGGTATGGGGTCTCACGCAAAGTAAGGCTTAGAAAAAGCAAATCTGTGTTCATATGTCAGGTTATTAAAAGGAAAGGGGAAGTATGGATTTTTTAATGTGATAATGATCATTTTTTATTATCCTAAAACCCTTTCATCATCCTGTTCTTTATGAGATGTTTGCTCAGAAAAAGAAACATTAGGATAAATGGATTTCATACTCTGCATATTTCTTGAAAAAAGAATGTTCTAAGACAGAAAAGACTTCCAAAGAATGCTCACCGAAAGGAGTTAAACTCTTTTTCTTCATGCACACTGACAGCAAGTGAGTAAGAGTGTTTTGAGTCCTTGTATGGAGCACTAGCAGCTCCAAGCATTCTAGCTATACCCTTGAATGAAAATGTTCTTCCTCTACTGGGCAAAACCATATTCTTCATTAGGGTGCACAGTTTTGAGAGGAGAAGATTACATGGGCAGTGAGTGAGAAAAAGAAGTCTGATGAACACAGCCTTGGGAGTTGGGGATGCACATGGAATAGTGAGGGAGAAGGGAATACTGGCTTAGATAGACAGATGAGCTTAATCAACTCTGGTGATGGTCAAAGAGATGACAGATGTCATATCCAGATCTGCCTCACATCTAAGGGTGTCTTGAATTAGTCATGTAGGAACAGCAGGAAGGGTGAATACATACAAAAATAAGTGACCTCTGACCCTTTCCCCAGGTGAACAGCTAGGGATAGACAATGGTGGAGGAGAGTGTCTTCTAACCCTGACACACTACTTGGTAGGCCAGCATTAGAGCAGAAATGGTAGTGTGGGTTGGATTTCTATAACACCTTTTGCCAATGGAAGTGAAGAAATAAATTCTCCTTAATATAAGCAGGTCTCAGAAGTTACTTGGAAAACATCTGGAGACCAAAAGGGCTTGAACTTTTAATTCAACTTTAATCATTAGTCAGTCAAGTAAAGTTTTAGGGATTTCAGGAAGAAGGCAGACTTTGGATGACTGACAAATATAACAACCAAAGAACAGAGATCTCCTTCTCTGACCCCTCCTCAGATTCACCTGGTCAAAACTACACAAAGGAACAATGTAGTAGTACTTTATTGTCTGGACCACCCACCCACAAGTAAAGACACAGAGACATATTATTAATTATGAAAGTTTGGCCTTTACCTTATGCTTGTGCCCAACTAGCTCTTACAACTCAAATTAACCTGATCCTATTCATTTACATTCTGCTGTGTATCTCAGTTACCTCTGCTATGTACTGTGTATGTCTGACTTCTTCAGTCTCACTGATGTCTCTCTAGAGTGCCGAGATTCAGCCCAGAGTTCTCTCTCTCCCCAGGAACCCTGCCCATTCTCTCCTGTCTAGCTATTGGCCATTCAGTTTTTTATTAAACCAATCACAGTGACACATGTTCTCCCAGTCTAAACAAATACTCAACAAAGGAGAATAGACTCTAGATCTGACAGATTTTAAACCTGAAGTGACTAAGAAGGCATGAGAAAGGCTACAGTTTTATACCATCATAGGAAATAGGGCATATGAAATAGAGGCTCAATTAGAAATGCTACCTCTTTCATATGTATGAAATCTATACTTACCATGACTATAAAGGAATTTACTGTATCCTTAAAAGGATTACACCTTCTCTGAGCCACAAGATACATGGTGTTACAAGTGGAAAAACTTAAATCACTGACTAAGCTGAATAGTGAATTGCTATTTTACTTATGCCTATCTTTCCCTCTAAAGCTCTAAAGCAAGCTCTGCTCATAACTGAATGCTGTTTGGACCATCAGAGTGGTTCTAGCCAATATTCTAGCTATAAGACAGTCCAAAGATTTCCAGTTGAGGCTTAGTTAACTGGTCCTACGTAGTCAGGAAAGACAGATTACTTATTGAAGTTGATCTGTCATTGGGGTAAAGTCAAGGAGAGTAGAATTATTCTCTAGTCATGGGAGGATTGATAACTTCCCATAGGCTAGTTAATAAGGGCTGGGGAAATCTGAAGCCATTCCAACTGAGGAGATGTACTGGAACTTTCTGTATAGAAGCTAAAATAAGATCTCTAAACAATTACCCAATACACATATAGCCCCTATAACAAAAATTTATCTTGCCCCAAACATAAGCAATATTGAAGTTGCGCAATTTCAGAAATAAGTAAGTTATGAGCCTAATCACTTTTAGAATCTTGGGGGACTCTGGAAGCCCTTTGAATTGTAAATATGAGAAATGTCAGGTGCAGGAGGGCCATCATTTTGTGAAGGACCTAGACAGACAAGCCGCTAGAATTGTTAGGATGAAGTGCATCCCGTTGAAGGGTTCTTGGTTATAGCATCATTGTTGAACTTAGTTTTAGTTGTCGCTAAGAGTAAGAAGCATACTGATAGCATGCAGCTCCACTGTTTGAATGTGAATCCTGTACTGTGAGAAGTGAGGAAGCCAGAGGAAGAAAAACACAGTGGAAAGGAGGAGTCTGGTGAAAAACAGATTCAACTTTCTAACTATGTGTGTGTGTTGGGGACTGAACCTAGAGTTTTGTCTATGCTAGGTAAACATCCTATTGGAAGTTATATTTCCCAACACTTTTTGCAGTTTTCCTTCTGAGAGTTCCATTAAATTCACAAAGCTGACCTTGAATGTATTCTGTGACCAGGCAGGCCCATGACTTTACCATCTTCCTGCTCAGTCTCTTGAGAAATTGAGTAATAAATAGCCTGTGCCCCCTGTGCCTGGCCAGTTATCAACGCTCTTAAGATCATTATTCTTTTCTTAATTAGTACCATGTAAAAACACTAAAAAGGCACCTCATTGCTATAATTTATAATGCAGTTCATGTCAACCCTAAACCCAAAGTCAATTTGCTAAAACATGTCTGAAAGTCAACAAAACACCTTTAAATAATGAAGTATAATGTTGGGATCTGAAACGTGGAAAACAATACTTCCTAATAACAAACAAATTACTAAACTTGATAATCAGTAGTTTTGGTGTACAGCAAAATATTGAACCCTCTTTCTGAAGGCTAAATGACTTCCAAAATACCAATATGTGTCCAATGTTGTAATGGAAATAATTTTAAAACTTTCCCACATATGCTTAAATTGAAATACTTTCATTTTTCATTGGACTGATAACTATGACCCTGAACACTTCTGTTTGTGCTTTTGAATACCTGTGCATAATCTCTTGTTAAAGGTCTGTTGAAGTATTTGACCTTTTTTAAAAAAAATAAATATACTTTTAGTACTGAGAAAAAAAAGCAGCTTACAGACTACAGGTACAAATGCTTTACCACTTTTTTGTATTATAAAGTACTAGTACTCCACATTTGTTTGTTTCCTTTTGTTTTGTTGTTGCTTATGGTGCTAAGGATGGAATCAAGTGCATTGTGACAGCTAGACAAGAGCTCTACCACCAGGAGACATCTGCAGACTGCTTCTCATCTTATTGACTGTGCCTTGAAGTGAGGAGATATGTTTAACTGATTCTTTTTTCCATGACTAGAGAGTTTTATATTTTATTTAAGAAAACTTTCCCTACCTTACTGTCTCAGAAATAGTTTAATATTTCTGTCTTCTCAAAAGTTCACATACACTATAAAGTTAGGACTGACAGCACAGCACTGCCAAGAAATAGAAGAAACAAATATCTCCTAAATTAATTGTTAGCTGTGAAACATACAAGACCTTTGGTAGGCTGTTATTATGTGCTGTCAAACGGACACCCAGTCTATGACCCAGCAATTCCACAATTGCTATTTACCAAAGAGAACTGAATAAATGTGCCCCTAAAGTATTCGTAAGTATTTATAGGGGTTGGGGAGATGATTCTGCCGGTAAAAGAACTTGCCTTGCGAGCACAGGGACCTCCTTATTTTCATTCCCAGAACCCTCACTAAAACAGGCAAACAAAAGAGCTCAGGAAGGTGCGTGTCTGAGAAGTCTAAGGAGGGATATGCTTTGGGGCTCACTGGGAAACTGCAGGCCATGAGAAGCTCCATCTCAAAAAATAAACTGGGGACATGCACGATGGCTTAGGTAGATACACTTGTGCATCGTGGGCCTGATCACCTGAGTTCTATGTCCAGATCCCAAAATGCAGGAGAAGAATGAAATTCAAGGGTTGTTTTCCAAACTCCACACATACATGCCTGCACTCAAACACATGTACACACACACACACACACACAGAGAGAGAGAGAGAGAGAGAGAGAGAGAGAGAGAGAGAGAAATTAAAAAATAAGGTGGATGTCACCTGAGGAATAATAGCCAAGGTTGTCCTCTGGTCTAAACACACAGAATGTTTATAGTAGTTATATTAACAACAGTTTAAAATAGGAACAACACCACTGCCCTAAACAGGTAAGTCCCTGTTAAAGGGACACTATCTTCTCTGCTATGCCTGATCTATGCCAGTGTGCAGCTGCTAAGAATGCATTCTCTTCTCTGCCTGTATTTGTAAACATAACATACAATGTAAGAGGATTCTGTTTATAAGATAAAGTGATTGGGAAATGTTATTATTAGCTATAAAATTAAATGTCACCTACTCCATTTTTATCAAGGACCAGTGTTCTGCCAAGCCTCAGACATAACCTGAAAGGTATAAAGGAAGCCGAAAACATGGAGGTAAAACATGGGCAAGCCAAACCTTTTGCTTTTCTGAACCAAAGTTCACCTCCTGGCTGTTGTGAAGATATCTACAAAAAGCGTAAGTGCGGAGGTATGCCCAAAGCAGCCCTCTAAAGCATTTCTTGCCCTACATTCTTGTTTTGTTCTTTTGTAGTGTGTGTGTGTGTGTGTGTGTGTGTGTGTGTGTGTGTGTGTGTTTTGCACATTTTTATGTGCATATAGGTATCACAGGCAACCCTTAGGAACCATCCACCTTATTAGTTTTTAAATATTTATCTTAGGTGTATGGGTATTCAGCACATGGAGCTTGGATCCTCATACTTAACAGCAAGTAATTTACCCAATGAGCCACCTCCCCATCCATCTCATTACCCCTATGGAAGTGTAGTGAACCTGGATTTCTAGAAACTCTCCTGGTGGACACTTCTATGACTCAGTACACAACAGAGAACACGTGACAGAATGGAAGCAAACGAATATGCCTTTCATTATTGATGTCACTGTCAGTGCTCTTAGGGTCATGTTCATCTCTGTCACCATGGAGTTGTCACTGTATGTCATTCTTCAATGATGCAAATATGAACTGTAGATGGTATGAGGTTCTGGGTAGCAGTGGGACTGCCATGGGCATGAGGAAGTGCTTGTGACCACTTTAAAAGAAAGGTTCTAAAAATCCAAAATATCGTTTGGTTCAGGCACAGCAGCTGGCTTTATTACTTTTTCCTCCTTTTAGAAACTATTCTATTTTTGTTTTCCTCAGAAATATATACAAAGAATGGTTTCTAAAATAATAAGTTTGTGTGTGTTTAAATGAGAATTCTATTGCCTCTTTTACATCTAGTTAATTGCACCTAGTGACTATACACTACAAATCCAAAGCAGCTGTGAGAGAACTTGGTGATCTTGAAGAACAATGATAAAAAGAGAGACACAGGCATAAATGTGCTTGAGACTAACTTCGAATTATATTAGTCTATCTCCTAATCTGTCAGAAGTCAGTATACTGCTCAGTATTACTGTTTTTGTATTCCCAGGCTAGCCTTAAGGATGATTCTCCAATCTCCAATCCCAAGTGCTAGGCTATAGACAAGTGCCACCATGCTCAGTTTAAGTTGGTCCTTGAACCCAGGAATTCAAGGGCTCTCAGTAACAACTCTACTAACAGAGCTAAATCCCTAAAACTTGCCACTGCTTTTACTTGAGTTTTCTAGATAAACTATTTCTAGATAAACTTTTAATTGAGTCTAAAACAATAAATACAATAAGTAAGCCACATAGTAAATGACATGCTCATCCTGTGTATGTATGTATCATTTACAATCAAGCTATCATGAGAGTTGACCCTATCTTCCCTTCCAGATCTAGGCATAAGCTCACATGCTCATCTGACATACAAGTGTGATGATCTGTAAATACCCAGATCTCACAGTGGAGGAGAGAAGCAATTCCTGAATGTTTGTTTTTCTCTGACCTCCACACACACACCATGATACAAGTGTACTTACACAAAGCAGATGGGAAGGAATAGAAGGAGAAAGAATGTGTAATATAATAAAACTGTAGTGTTCTTTCTCACTTGTCCACAAACTTTTCTTCCTATCTCAATGCACATACCAGCACTAGAGTCCAATATACGTCTAGATTTCAATTTCTGGCTTAAGTATTACATACCCAGATGTTTGCTATTTACACCATGGGCTATAAAAGTAAACCCCTGGTATAGAAGTTCAGAACAGAATTTCTCTAACTTTGGATATCAAATTTAAACTTTCCTCTTATCACTTTGATTTTAATGGTGAGAACTGTATACAGTACTAACAGCTGTATTTGGTCTACTGTGGGGGGAAAATCAGTATCTTGGTAGTTAATTCCCAGTCTTCTTCTAGAAATGCTCACACAGAGTTAATCTACAGGCTAGAAAAGCACTTGATGTATTCTTAACAGGACAGTGGAACAGGACATGGTTTACCCATAATGTCAGCATTCCTCAGGCAGCAATTCCTTTGAATGCAAATATTCGTAAACCAAATTTTCGAAGGGGCGCTTACCTAAGATTAAAAAAACATCATAATTTTAAGAGTGATATTTTCTTTAGGATTAAGGATTCCAATCATTCCAGTCAAGCAGCATTTGAAAAGGATTAGGCACTTAGAAAATAGATGAACCAAACCGAAATAAACCCACACAATTCAATCTGAGTGGAAATGAAAAAAAAAATCATAAAACAAATTGTTATTGATTTCCTGTTTATTAAAAGAGGAAAGAAGTTTAAATACCTATTTTAACCTCAACATGGTCTTTAAGCTGACACTGGGTCTAAGATTGGAGATCTGGTCTTTAGTCTTTATTAGCCAGTTTTAATGTATAATGTGCAATGCATTCATTCCCACACCCAGCCAAAAACTTTATTGTGCACTGAAGCAGCCTACATGTTTGTCCTCTTCTAGAAGCCATGGTTTTTCAGCAGGGCACATGGATACCTGGGAAAAAAGCATGGTTCTCAAGGGTCCCTTTCAGTGAAGCCTTAGGGTAACCAGAAAACCTACATGACAGCTTCCAGGTTATAGTCTGGAAGGACAGCTGCAACATATTCTTTATGTTCTCTTCCCAGCCTCCTGCTCATTGCTATGTGTAACGCACACAAAGTGATCCCCGAATCTGAGGGAGAAAATTGGAGGCACCATTCATGTCTGAAGACTTTATGGACAGGGCCCCCTACATCTATACAATGCAGGAAAATAAAATAAAATAAAACCCTATCCTTCTGAGAGAAATGTTATTTAGCATTTTATATTAAATGTGGTGAAGCCTAATCCCAATGGTACAAGAGAAAACTCTAAGATATTAAATAAGTACTAAAATAAAAATTAAATTAGAAATGTAATTCTTAGAGACAATCTTTAGAAATTGAGCAATATAAAGAATGCCGATGCGGTTCATGATTTTTTGTTTACCACTTAATTTTTTGGTCTTGTTTCTTATGTGTGTGTAGTCAGTTTGTGTGGTATATGGATGCATGCACATGTGTTCCAGGACACATGTTTGCATGTGTATATTATGGAAGACAGAGGTTGGCATAGGGTGTCTTCCTTGATTGATCTCCACCTTATTTTGGGGATAGGTTCCCTCACTGAACCTGAAGTTCACTGACTCACCTAGGCTAACTGGACAGTAAACTTTGGGAATCCACCTATCTCTGCCTATCTCAGCCCTTAGGTAACAAGTGTGAGGCTCCATCCTGGCTTTTTGAGATCAGGTCTGGAGATGTGGACTCAGGTCCTCCTGTTTGTGCAGCACACATGGTTACCAACTGAGTCATCTCCCCAACCACAACTTATGTTTAAGCCAACTCCCTTCTTCTGGTAACAGCCACCACTTTCCTCCGGTATCAAGAGATCAAATTCTACCCCATCCTAGATAATTAAGTAGCCGTCCTTATAGCTGATTCAGGGGTCAGCTCATGAATTCAGAATCTGACTGTTGCAATTAGTGTCACCCCAACATGTTGCATGACAAAGCCCAAGTCGGTGCTTCTGCAGAAAACATCTGTTATGCTCCTGTCATTCAGCCGGCCCTGCCTAGCTTTACATTGAGGCTGGACATTCAATTGCTCTCCATCTGTCACCTCCTTTGCACAAGCTAATGACCAAGTATTTCTCAAAATGTTACAGCACACAAGAACTGAAGGTAAACCACAGAATCCCATTTACAACATGTTCATTAATATCTCATTGGGATAAAATAATAAATACATTCAAACCACTGCAGTGAACTCTAAGGTTGAAGGGACTAGAGAGGGGATGAAGAGTTAGAAATATGATGCAATTTATGACAGGTTGTGGAGGTGCACTAGTAAAGCTGTGGAGATTATGAAAACATGAAGGAAATATCAGTATACTAGTAGCAGGAATTCACGGGGGTTGAACTTTACTAATGAGTGGGGATGAGTTTTCACTATCACACATATGCAAGCAATTTTCAGTAAAGAAAGTTATGTCCTCTCCAATGACACTGTTGGCCTACTTACAAATCTCTTTTTCTTGTTTCATTTTTGTTTGTTTGTTTGTTTGTTTTTGTCATGGTAGCCAGAAAAAATAACAACAAAAAGACCTATTTTTCTCAAACCTGTTACCAGTCGATTATTTAAACAAAACTCTGCTATGGTCTCTTAGGAAATTCCTTGCTTCCTGACCACAGTGAAAGATGTGGCTTGCTCTCAGACTGTTCCCACATCTTTCATTGCTATTTTCTTTCCTCAAGGAAGATATGATGCCTAACCAGAGAGGAAGGCAAAGCCCAGAGTCTTGACAATGACAACTTTGGGGCAGTTGGCTCTGATAATCTTGTTCAGACACACAAAATAAGCCCTTTCTTGATTCAGATACTGTTAATTTGGGCTTTTCTTCCTTGGATATCAAATGATTCATAGTTATTCTAAACCCAAATTCAGGGTGATGTCTATTTTAGATCAAGCCTAATTATAGAGATAATCTTTGTTTATAGTATAGTTTTGCACACTTCAGAGTCAGTAATTTGAGGAGCTTATTATCTTTGTGTGTGTGTGTGAGTGAGAGAGAGAGAGGGAGAGAGAGAGAGAGAGAGAGAGAGAGAGAGAGAGAGAGAGGTGTATGCGGGTACTATGGAGGCCAAAGGGCAACTTTGGCCCTTGCTGTCCACCGTTTGAGTCAGGGTCTCTTGCTCACTCTCACTGCATCCAGCCGAAGAGCACAGATGACTCACCAGCTTCCAGGAACTTTGCTGTGTCTGCCCCCCATCTTGCCATAGAATGATTACAGACATGTGTTACCAAGCCTGGCTCTTATGTGGGTTCCAAGAATTCAAACCCATTTGAGTAGCAAGCTCTTTACCCCAGGAGCTTGCCTAATTACTAGTTTTGAAAGGCCTATATGTAAAGATAGCCACACAGGTCCCTCTGTGCCTGCCTCTTGGATTTAGGAGCACTGAGGGGTGATCTTTTGGAAGGATGGATTTCCTCCTCCTTATATTGGCCGGGGGGGGGGGTGTCAATGCGGTTTCCTACAGTGTTGTTTCCTTCCTCAGAATGGAAGGAGACAACCACCATCCTGGCTATTCTCAATAAATTTTTATTACCTAAAGCAGAAGATAACTACTTAATAAATAAATGAGATTTTATCAAAAACAATAAACTGGAAATCCACTTGTAACTGTCCAAATGCTAAAGAGATTAAAATATTCATTCCTGTTAGGAGAAAGGCACAAAGCCATCACGAGTTTTTAGAGGAGGATGCCATCTGCATTTGTCTCCGAAAACTCTTTGAAGAATACACTGAGAAACTAGATGAAAGATCTGCAGACATAATAACCAGGAATTCCAGCCAGGATGAAATAAGGGGTACCAGAATAGCTTGTAAAAAAGAAAGCTGGCCACAGTATACAAAATTCCTATTTTTAAATGCCAGAATGTGGATTATACAGCATGTAGTTTTTAATAGAAAGGAAGGCAAATGGAATGAGGTTTACAGTACCCCTGGTCCTACCCTAGAGGTTATCTTCAGAAAGGGTGAGGAAAGGCCAAGCTGCAGTGAAGAGAAAGAGATCGCATTTGGAGATGATGATGTGGCTGGAATTTGTAATAGGTAGTATTAGAAAGGGAAACCTATACATAGAAACTGTTTCAAATTTTTCTGCAAGTCCGTGGCTGGATGAAGCTGAGCATGTGTAGGATGAGACCCCAAGAAGCTGGGGAAAATATCCAAAGAGAAAGAACATCCACTGGAACTCCTGGGAATGGGAGTTGTCTGAGTTTGACTCTTGAACATCTGTGACATACAACAGAGAACCCAGGCAGCCATTTTTCAAGGATGGGACGACAACTATAGGCATTTAAAACCTGAGTTTAAGAACAAGTATGGAGAGGATCAAGATGAATGGCACTGAAATAACCTCTCAAAACAAAGTCCAAACTCCTCTAAAACTTCATATATTTAGTGTACCAATTTTGTAACACTGCCATAACAAATTAGGCACATTTGTAAGCTAAAGCCATATCCACCTGATATTTCATAGGTGGATAAGTTGGTAGTTTGAATAAGAATGGTCCCCATAAACTCAAAGATTTGAATGCTTGGCCCCCAGGAAGTGGTACTATTTGAAAGGATTAGGAGGTGTGACCTTGTTGGAGGAACTGTCACTGGAGGTTTTCAAAAGCCCGAACAGGCCCAGTGGCTCTCTCTTCCTGCTGCCTAAGGATGGAGATGTAGAGCTCTCAGTGCCTGCCTGCGTGCCACCATACTCCTTGCCCTGTTGACAATGGTCTAAACCTTGGAAACGTAAGTGAGTCTCAGTAAAAGCTTTCATGGTATATCTTCACAGCAAGAGAACATTGGCAAAAAGAGTAGGCATGAAATCCAGCAAGGTGCGGTTCCACTGAATGCTCTGTTGAGAGTCTCCTAAGGCTGAAACTAAGTTCATGTGATGCTGGAATGAATTTCCCACAGATTAGGAGTGGCATCCCCTTCCATGCCACTTCCTGGCGATGGCTAGGTACTTGTATCTCTCCATCCTCCCAGATGTTTTGCCTCACTCTTCAGATGCATCCCTGTCATTAATTAAAGGTTTCTGCTTTTTTATGGGTTTCTATGAATAGATTCACATCGTATCATGCAATATTTTCCATTAGTACCTCTCAAATAAACTCAAAAGCCGAATGAAATTTCTGTACATTTCCTTATACATTACTAATTCTTTTGTTGTTTGTTTGTTTTGTTTTGTTGTTGTTTTTCAAAACAGGGTTTCTCTCTATTGCTTTGGAGCCTGTCCTGAAACTCACAGAGACCCACCTGCCTCTGCCTCCCAAGTGCTGGGACTAAAGGTGTGTGCCACCAACGCCCAGCGTTTGTTTGCTTTTTTAAGGAAATAAAGATGGTTTATTCTAAGTCGAATAAGAGTGACCACAGCCTGGAGTCACAAACTTAAATGTCTCCAAATTCCATGGAAGCTGTTTCATGAAATGTTTACAATAACAGAACAAAGCAAGTCCAAAATCAAGCCATTTTTAAAAACATGGGTGAAAATATCAGAGAAGCAGGTTATAGTCAGGTGAAGAAATGTCAGCTATGGGCTTCAGGGGCTATCTGACAGCATTCTAAGTTAGCTCTTTGACTGGTCCAGAAAAGACTTTTGTTTGGTTAATACAGTCTGAGAAATGACATCTGTCTATCAGAATGCTCCCAGAGTCAAGAAAGAAATAGCTCTGTAGGAGCTAAAGATAGTCCCAAATACACCGCAGCTGGACTCCCGACCTGCAGCAGTCCAACCTCTCCACAGTCATGGACACTCTAATCCGCCAATCAGCCTTTGTAGACACGGCTTCTTTCTAGGTTTCCTGTTCACAGTATAATCCCATCTGCATAAATGCTATTGACTATTCATTTATTCATTTACGTTACCACTCTTTATACACATGCCAGGGTATGGACAATGCCCCACACTCACACCGACCGTACATACCACACACAAACATGCACATATACACACATCCTATATAAAAATCACTTTTATGTCGCACACCTTTAATCACAACACTTGGGAGGCAGACACAGGCAGATCTCTATAAGTTCGAGGCCAGACTGGTCTACAGAGCTAGTTCCAGGACAGGCTCCAAAGCAATACAGAGAAACCCTGTCTCAAAACCCCAAAAGACAAACAAACAAAAATTAAATCACTTTTATGGAATTGATGAGTAGAATCCAGATGCAAGATATCTTAGCAATTAGCATACCTCAAATTTTAATGTGCATAGAGATCTATGACTTTTAAAACTATTTTATTACAATAATTACTATTTTATGGGGGTAACATGTGTCACAGTAAATGAATGTGGGGTCACAGGACAGCCTTGTGGAGACAGTTCTCTCCTTCCACCAGGGATGAAACTGGGGTAGGCAGGCTTGCCATAACAAACACTTTTAATGGCTGAGGCACCTCCAGTCCACGGAGCTGGGGGTCTTGTTCAGTGGAAGGATCTGACATGGGGAATTTGGGGTAGGACTGGAGATTCTGCATGTGTAACAATGTCACAGGAAGTCGGAGTCCCCGATACACTTCAATAGCTTGGGTGACTTTTCTGAGCCATGGATAGTGGTTTTACTTCAGCAGTGTTGAGTTCAAGCTCCAGTTTCTGTTTCTAAGGAACTACGGGATAAGAGGATAGTCACTGCTAAGCTACAAGATCAGAGCTGAGTTTCCTGTTTCTCTTCTGTGGGCTGTTGAGAAAGACTACTATAGAAACGTAACTGAAAGTGTTACGTAGACTTTTGGCCTAGGACCAGTTTAAAGAGTCATGCAGATGATGGAAGTGAATTTACATACTAATGACAGAGAAAAACTTTAGAAAGGGCGGGCATAAAAACAAAAGGCGGGACCTCAGGAATGCCCTCTTGGATGCGCATGGGATGTACCATATTGTGGAGAGGGGCGCCTCATCCAAATTATATGAAAGAACGGAAGCTCTGTTTCTAGGATTATACCTAAATCGAGATACCTGAATTATCAACTTTTATCTTCATTCTGTAAGGCAACCAACGTTAAGACTGGAGTTCAGGGTCAGCTAGTGGTTCAGCTTCCTGGTTTCGAAGCAATCCACACCCCACGAGTGTGTGCCTCCCCTGCCCCACCCCACCCCAACCCCGTGCTCCCCGTGGGCCGGCTCCTGCAAGCCGCGCGTGGCTGGAGTTTGCAGGGGCTGGAGGGAGGCGGGCCGGACGGGTCCATGTGCGCCACGCGGAGGGGCGCGCGCTGCGCGACCGGGGTGCGCGCGGGGGGAGCTGTGTGAACGCGGGTGGCCGAGGGCCGCTGCGATCCTCGAGGCGGGGCGGGCACGTGGGGTCCCGGGACTGCGCGCTGGCCCCGCCGCTCTCCCCGTGGGCGGCTCGGGGTGGCGCAGGCGTCCGGGGCGGGGCGGAGCGCTGTGCCGTCTGCGCTGCGGCGGCGGCGGAAACAATAGTGCGGATCGTGGCGCGCGGACGGCGACCCGCGGAATCGGACGGTAAAGCTCCTCTCCGAGCCGCTTCGGCGCGCAGGGCCGGTGCCGGGACCGACGGACGGACAGACGAGAGGACTGTGTGCTCTCGGGACCCGGATCGCACCCCGCGCCGGCCACCCACGATCCTCGAGTGGCGCCCCCGGGACCCTCCGATCCGTAGCTGCCGGGTCTCCGACGTGTCCCATCCCTTCCCGGGTGTCGGCGTCCCCACGTGCGTCTTCCCGCAGCGGAACCGGGAACCGGGTAACCGAGTTAGCGGGACGCCTCCAGGCGCCCGGCGAGAAGTTGGCAAAGCCGCGTCCCAGCGGCTCCTTCTGGCCGCCGGGACCGACCTGAAGTTGGTTGACAGACCTAGTGTCTGTGCGGGAGCCACCGCGGTGGGCGGGTGTCCCCCACGGGCAGACTTTTCCTGTCCCCGTGCTTTTCACAGTAAAACTGGGATACTGTACTCCAAGCATGGCGATGCTTGCCTGGTGGGGCTGTTGTAAACGCCACCTTTTCCCTTTTTCTGTGGGTACTGCAGGCCTTAAGCAAGTTCTTGCCTTTGTGTAACTTGCCTTTTCTCTTTCTCCATAGCGGCACTATGAACGAAGAGGAGCAGTTTGTAAACATTGACTTGAACGATGACAACATTTGCAGTGTTTGTAAACTGGGAACAGACAAAGAAACACTCTCCTTCTGTCACGTTTGTTTTGAGCTAAATCTCGAGGGTAAGGACGCTGTGGTTTTAACTGCATGCCATGAACTTTGTACAACTTTTGCTGAAATGTGTTTGAAGGTTAAAAACTGAAATTGCTTGAATGCCCAGAGATTGTGCTAAGTGATGATCTGCTAGTTTTCTGGAAGTGACACCAGCGCCAGCGCTAACAAACTGAGGGAAATGTTTGTCTTTGAAACACTTAACATTGTTAACCTCATTTTCACTAAGATGAAATGAAATGCAGGTATTGCCTGGTCAACATGAGATTTTTTAGCACATGTATCTCTCTTGTATTAAGAATCAACATGACCATTTACACAGGCAGATGTAAGTCTATTCTTTTCGGCCCAAACTCTTAGTCACTATTTGCCTATCTTGTGAAAAGCTTAAGAAATTTTAAGTAATATCCTTTACTTTTAGTTATTTTGAAAAACCGAAAGGACTTTTACATTTTATGGAAATGAAACTCTTCAAAAGGTAAAATAAACCTTTTGCTGAAGGTTATGTTGGTGCACAGTTCACTGGGCCCTGAATACCAGTATGTTGTTTCCAGGAGACATAGGATTTAACCTTAACTTCTTACACAGTCATAGTGAAACCCTGAATCTTTTTAGGTTTGTATGAGTCACACTGAAAGGAAATCTTAAAATTCCCAAAAAAAACTAAATTTGTTTTTTTAATTTTGAGGCTGTAATGTGTCAGTGGGAAAAAAGCTTACTAGATATTAGTTAGATATTTTCAGATGTCTATATATTTGAGGTTTTAGTTTGAAAACAGCATTTCATTTTGTCATGGCCGATGTATTTAAAGATTTCCATGATCTTTTATTTATTTTTTTGGTTAGGAGGTACAAAATGACCTTATTGATATATATATATATATATATATATATATATATACACACACACACACACACACACACACACACACACACACACACACACACAGACAGGTGTTGTGATCATAGACTATGATGTTCCTGTTAGGACTTGTTACTTGGAATGCTATAGCTTCCAAATGGCGTATCATGGAGCACTGTACAGCTTCTGTGGATTAAGTAGAATGTCTGTTACTCTGGCTGTAGGGAATGTGGTGATTACAGCTAGTTTTAAAAGGGTGACTTAGAAGTATGATCCTTGAGCAGAGTCTGCATTACCATGGTCTGCATGCCACACTGAAAGGAACACACTCATGGTTTTCCCTGTGAATTCTGATGCCGTGCAGAAGCTTACGTTTTAGAAGGGCAGAGACATCAGAAATGATGAAGTGCATCCTCTGTATTTTCCCATGCCAGAAACTGAGGTCTGGCTGGTGGGTTGCACCCGGTTGCTGTAGTGGTAACAGCAAGCTGTTGTTATGTGCCAGGCAAATGTATGCTTCGAGCACATCTGTGCCAAGCATTTTACTAAGCATCTTACTGGATTATCTTCATTTAAAATAGCTCTGGGATGCCTGCTATTATTACTCATTTTGAATGTGATGGAATGGAACCTTAGAGACCTGAGCAATGCACTTTGAAGTCGCATAGCTAGTAACCGATGGTCCTGGGCTTTGAAGCTTGGCCATCTGGTTCTCCTATAGGTGACCTTAATTCCATTGATCTCCTGTCAATAGGTAGTTAATTGTAGAATGGATGCTAGAAATCTCTCCTGCTGAACCCTAACAGGTTTGGTTCAGCTAGCTTTCCCTGTCTGGTGCTTCCTCATAAGTACATGACCATGCCATAATAAATTTTTATTAGAAACTCCATTTTCATAATTACTTTTCTAGCCCTAATGAATATGCCTTTTAACTAATTGTTTAGTTCTTGATAGGTGAGCATGGCACTATCCTGTTTTTGAAACAATCATTGCCTATCAGTCCAAAAGACAGAAACAGTTCTCAACCTGGGTTAGAACTATTTCATCTTCTGTGTATTAGAGTTAAAATTCTCCCCAGTTTATCTATAGTGTTAATCCCTTGTTCACAAATACATTTGAGGTTTTACTGCACTGGTGAGCTATTTGTTATAAATGTGTTTTGTCTAGCATTGTTATTGTGGTAGGAAAATAGACAAAGATTTCCACAAATAATCAGTTTTTATATCACTATCCAGGTTTTTAAAAAAAAAAAAAAAAAAAAAATGGAGGGCTGGCAAGACTGCTTAATGTGGGAAAAGATTTCCTGCCAGGCCTGAGTTCAATTCCTGGCTACAAACATGGTTTAAGGAAAGAACCTGTTTCTTCAGACTGTCCTCTGACCTCCGTGTTTGAGTTGTGGTGTGCACATAAACACATTTTGTTTTTAAATCAGTGGGAAAAGTGATATAATTCCATATCAGAAAAGGTATAAGTTAATAGTCTTCATCTTTGTTAGTGGAATTATTATAGTTTTTCTCTCTACAACTGGAATGTAAGAGGGACTTTAATAAGATAGTTACCTATACTAAGTCAGTGTAGTTTTCTCTATGGTGTGGTAATATCGCTGTTGCTTAAAAACAAACAATAACAACAACAAAAAACTTTCTCTCTCAAGCATATTGTTTGGTTTTTAGTGTATTTTCCCTGCAGACAGCCCTAGTAAAATGAAAGTGTCTTGTAGATCATGGCAGTTAGACTAGTTTTCAGTTCAGCATTCATAAATAAAAATGGCATTTTATATGCTTTGGACTGTTTACATCAAATGAACACTGGTCTAATAATAGGCCTCTTGTTCAAAAGCTGTGTGCATGCATTAATTTCCACAACAAAGACAAAGGAAGAAAGGGAATTGACAGCAAACAGGCGGATCTTATGGAGGGGCTTTGTGTTCTAGGCATGGCACTGCCTTGTCTTTTTTCTGTGGTTTCATAGTAGGTAAAAGGGAAGAGGGTACTTTTATGTTTCTAATACATGGTCCTATTCTTCAAAACCCTAAAAATGTTTCAGGGTCTTCAGTCATTAACTAGTCATGCCCAGAACTCACCAATAGGACGGTTTGGGCCCTTGTAAGATAAGGACACAGATACACAGGTGGCTGTGGCCCAGTTTGGCCTAAGGCGCTCTGATATTTTGCACACAGTGTTAGTGATCATGTACACCCGTAGACATCTAGTTTATTGTGGTAAATTCTCTAAACCTACTTAATAACCCAATCACCACCATTGCCTAAACGGAAGCCAGAGTGCTAGGAGCCTGGGATGCGAACAACTGTCCTGTATCAAAGGTTTAACGGTCCTGGGAGAGGATCCAGGGAGGCAGTAGCTAGTCTGCACTCTTTAGTTTCCCGGTTAAGTAACTTAAGCTTTCCTTCCTATAGAGAACAACTCTTAGATAAAACTAAGTCATTTCCTGTTACACCAACGGTTTCAGTGCTGTTAAAGGCCATGAGGCCCTTCAGAACTGGAGTTTGCTAGCTGATGAGTGAGCATGTGTCTGGCTTCTCTGTGTAGTGTATCATCGGTCTTCCCTAACTTCTTGTCCTTTCATGGGAACATATGTGAATTTAGCTCCTGAATCTTTCCAGCAAGAAAAATATGTATTTTGCCTGAGTAAAAGCACAGGTAAGCCCAGCGCCTACCTCTATTGTCCCTCCGTCCTGAGTGTTTTAGACCACAACTTTGTTCATCACTAGTCACTGTTAAATCCTTGCTTCTGCTTGAGAGACGGAAATGGTTGTTTATTGTCTAAGGTCTTCTTTTCTCCCTCCACACCTGCTCTAAGTGCCAGCATCTTTCCACTCAAGCAGACTGACCCACTGCTTGAGGCTAGGAAGCAGCGAACTCAGCCCAAGCTCAGCTTAACTAAAAATGCTCGGGAGAGATGCTGGGCCATTTGTAGAGAGCTCCCTTTTGATTCCCAGCACCCATAGGGTGGCTCACAACCACCTGTAACTCCACTTCTGGAAGAGCTGATGCCATCTTCTCTGGGCACCAGACACAAACAGTACACAAACATACTTGCATGCAAAAACCCATACACACAAAATCAATCAGTCAATCTTTAAAAAGATAAAAATGCCATTTTTAGTTAACCTGAATGGAAAGCCTAATGCAGTTTCTACACTTATAGACTTATAGTGATCCTTCCCGAAACTGCTCTTGTTAGCACTGAAAAGGACGGAGTGCCTTGTAAATGGCTTTGTTAGTAGACAGACCCTCAGACCTAAGAGATAAGAGTGGGAAGTGGATTTCATTGGTGATGAGCTGAAATTTTAGACTTTCCAAAGAAAAGAAGCTTAAACTAGACTGGCACCTGGTGAAGGCTTGTCTTAACCAAACTCCATGTAGAACAAGCTAGGTTCAAATTCTTAATGCCTGACCTACTTATAGTAGCCTATTTTCATGACTTAAACTTTTCTCCTTAACTTACTAGTCTCAGTAACTTAAAAGTCCGGGTTGAGTTTGAAGTTTGGGTCACCCACAAGTGTTTGTCATGAAGGCTTATTTGTTGAGATTTGGTTTGATTATATGTAACAGGAAAGGAAGATGAAATCTAGTGTTGTAATAAAGTGGAATGAGTAGTTAAATTTGTCATATCAAAAGTTGGGGGCCAGGAAGATGGCTCGGTCAGTAAAAGGCTTGCTGTATAAGCATGAGATATGTTGAACCCTGTCTATCATTTGAGTGAGAACTAGGCTTGGTGGCATGTTCCTTAGTCCTAGTGCTGGAGAGGCAGAGCCATGAGAACCATGGATTTCACTGATCAGCCAGTCCATGAGTTCTACATTTAGCGAAAGACCCTGTCCCTAAACATCAGGCTGACCCCCAGCTTGTACCTGTGTACTCTGATGCACACATACACATGCCCCAAAAGAAGTTGAGTTAGGAACTGCAGAGTTGGTATCTCCACTCCATGAACGGAAAGACCAAGCCTGGGTGTATGTCTGTTTCCCTTTCTCTAACACATAGTTTCCATCTTCAGGCTTGTGTCCAAGCCTGGGAGCACTGAGCTTAGAAGACAAGTAATGTCAACATTGCCGCCAGTGTGGAAAAGGAGCTTTCCCTGAGTTCCACCAACCAATCTCCTGCCCTCGTGTTCACAGTGTTCAGGAGTTGCTGCTCCAGATGAAATTGATGTTTTACCAAAAAAAAAAAAAAAAAAAAAGTATAGTGTATATTGAGTAGGCAACTGATAAAATGGACCACACATCTTTTTTTTACCCCAATACAGTTTCACCATAGTGAAGGCAAACTGTTTCCATTACAGTTGAGACCAATTAGTGTTCAGATGAATCCTCTAGCCTTGGGGCTGAAGCGGATGAGAGTTCTTTGGATAATGTGTGAAGATCATCACATGCAGCCATACCTAAAGTGGTCTTGTCAGGAAGCTATAAGGATTTTCAATTTTTTTTAACCTACCTCAGTCCATAAAATATCATAATTACTCCAACTCCCCAGGAAGAGTGTCCCGGATATTTATTATTAGATTAGAATGGATGAAATTAAACTTAATTTAGTATATGTGATGCGGGGACTCTCCCCTGGCTTTTCCTCGGCCTCTGTTCAGAAGAGACTAGTGGCCTTCTCCCCTTCCCCTGGGTACCTTTGCAGAGACTCTCAGCAGCTGAGCCCGACATCCATCACTCTGCCCACCACGGCCCAGGAACTGAGCAGCTAGGCCAGGTCTTCCATTTTGACCTTGACACTTTCCTTCTGACTTTCCTCCTCAGGATACCATAGCCAACACTACTGACTTGATTGCCAGTTGTCACCTCCAAGACAGCCTAATAGTTTTCCTTCTTAGTCTTGATGTAGTATGCCAAAGTACATGTTAACAAGATCAACTGTCATTATTGTCATTTGTCCAGAAATAGAGCATGGATCTGTTTCTTTGTCCTGATGGTTAGAATAGCACTGCACAGTGGCTGGTGCTGAGCTGGGTGATAAGGAGCACAGCTTCCTACCCTGTACCTGTGAGGTCCCAAAACTCCACACAGTGATATATACTCCAGAACCAGATGGAAATCCCCAGTGCTGTGAAACCGAGCAAGTTCCTCATCCGCACTGTTGAGTTTGTCTAGAAGCTCATGCTCATCTGCATATGCAACAGGAAATGACTAATGCTTCCTCTCATTTAGTGATAATCTGTAGCAAAAACGCCATGACATTGAGTGGGGAAATTGGGAGCCCTTACCTTATGAGCCGATTTTTAAGTATAATCTAGCAGTTGTTGTCACACAAACATGTATATTTATCCCATCTTGGCTAAACAGAAACAACTTTATCCTCATTGTGACATAATGAAGGCCTTTGAAGTAAGTAAAATTGCCCTCCAGTGTCAAATAAATAGTAAAAGACACCAGAGGGCTCATATCCAGGTCTCTGGTGCCAGAGATGCTAGAGCTACAGCCCCTGAGTAAAGGGTGTTTCTTTGTTTCTTTGACTTTCTTCCGTTTACTCTGCTGTAACTGTACATCCAACTGGTGGTGGCGCTTTCTCTATGGTAGTGACATTCTCTTTGTAACAGCAGCACCTTCCCTGTGATAGAGATATTCTCCCTGTGATATTGGTACTCTTCCTGTGATGGTTCTGCTCACTCACTATGACACTGTTTCGAGTTTTCCCTTTCTCTCTGATGGGTCCTTCATGCTCCTTTGTAGTGTGTTGCATTTGTTTTTGTTCAATGAAACAATATTGATGTGTTTTGCCCGAGCCCTTTTAGCCTCGCCCCTGGTCTTTGTGACCATGTACATGAGGCTATCTAGCAGATCACCTTCTATTTCTCTCCCTCCCCTCAAATTGCCTATATTTGCAGTTAATTTTAGACATCATCACTATATCCCATGAACACCTGAGCCTGTATGTCTAAAGGTAGATTTCTCTACCCCATAAGCCATTTCTGAGTGACTGGATGAAATAACTGAAATCCTCCCTGCGTCTGCGACCAAAATATTTCTGTTGGAGATGAAGTGTGGAGGTGGTAAAGACACACACCTTGCTGAATTATGCAGGAGGGCATCTCTACAAAAGGACCGTTCCTGTTAAAAATCCTTTAAGAAGTTCAATCCCTCAGCTGGGCTGAGGCTCATATGCGTAATTTTGAAACACAATAGTCGAGGCAGGAAGATTTAGTGCATTTGAGACCAGCTTAGGTGCAGATTCAGAGCCTGCCTCACACAAACAAAAACATTCCTTCAAATGAGCAGCCATCGCGCTACCTCCCTTCAGCTCATTCTTTTCTCTTGTTTTGGGACAGGATTTTGCTATGTAGCTCTGACAGGCTGAAACTCACTAGGCAAACCAGTCTGACCTTGAACACAGAGATCCCCAGCCTCTGCTTCCCACCAGTGGGGACTAAAGACGTGCACATCACCTCCCCCGCCTCAATATTGTTCTTTTTATTGTACTCTTGGTGGTCATGTGCCCACCTTACTGCTGTAGGAACTTGCTTGTGTGTTTGTCCCCTGCAACCTTTCCCTTTCTCTGTGTGATTCCATAAAGGCCGGGTTGGAGTCTGACTTACCAGCAAGTGTTCAGCTTATCACAAAAGGACTAGCAGAGAAGTTCATTGAAGGTGGGATTATCATTAATTTTAGTACCATTCCCACATTACTAAATTGATACCAGGTACTCTGCCATTTAAAAATCATTTTTTGTTTCTTTGTGCAAAAAGTTGGTTTCCTTAGTTTTCTAACTGTTTGGTTAGCTCAAAGTTATTTTTACCCTATAATTATGAGAATGTAGTTATGACGGATAACCAGATTACTGAGAGGTGTTTATGCCACCTAAGATAAAATGTAAGTCAGTGTTTGCTGCTCCAACATTATTAATAGGTTCCTGCCTTCATCTCCATTGCAGATTTGTTATAAAAAGAGATATTTATAGCACTGTGGTCAAAATAAAGAGAAGCTAAATTGTCTGCTGCCAAAGTATCACACTTGAGTGGTTCATATTGGTCTGAACTACAAGTTAAAATTTTAGCTTTTGACAGCATAATTAAAGAATCTAATGAAATGCTTACCTGGGGCTTGAAGGTCAGATAGATGTCCTGTAAGTAGTCTGGGGTCTCTTCATCTCTCTCTTACCTGTTAAAAAAAAAAAGAAAAGAAAAGAAAAGCTAGTTTCTCAGTCCGAACCTTAACTGGGGAGATGGTGATTGAGGAGACAGAAAAGGGTTTAGACAGTTACTGAGACTCTAGGTACTAGATCCACGACTGGGTCTGGCTGGCTTGTCCCATTCATGTGGCTGCTGCCATTATCAGGCTGTCTTCAAACGACATTCATCTTTTTAGCTTTCCCATTGAGACACTACACTGCCACTCTTCCTGAAAATTCGTGTCCCTGTGTCCCACATGGAAGTGGATAGTTAAAACTGCTAAGTCTATTGTATCATAGTTATGCTATATTGTTTCATAATTTAGCTTTTTTATGATAACATCAATACAAAATATAGAGTAAATTTAGAACAATGAATTAAATTTATTTAAAGTGCACCACTTGATGTGTAGGACTATTTGAGAAAACTTTGCATGGTATGGTTTTATTTAATTGTGCCACTTTAAATTACCTGAATTTGGTGTATTTTTATGTACTCAGGAAACAGACCTAGTCTTTTTATTCAGTGTGGTTACAGACTTGGTATCCTCCATTAAGGTGAGGCTCCCGAAAAGATGGCTGGGGCTTCCAGCCATGCATGCCCTCGTTCTCATCCTCTTAATCGGTTGTCTGTGGCCCTGTCCTGGTCAGTAGCCTGCCCGTTGTGGTTACATTTCGACGAATTAAAATGAAACCAAATTCAAAGTTGAGTTCCTGGGTCACACTAACCTCATTCCTGATATTAAATATCAATGTGGCTGGTGTTAGCAGTATTTAATAGCTTAGATAGAGCACATACATCATCGTAGACAATGGTTAAAAGATCAAGCATACAAATTAGAACGTAGACTCAAGTGTGGGCTTTTGTACTCTTTTAGTAATAAACAGTTGTTATGTAGGTGTGTTTTCCCAACTTTCCAACTGTTCCAATGAGAAAGTAGAACTCACCCGGAGAGGGCTATTCTGGTTTGCTTTGTTTTTTTTAAATCATTTGTAATTTATACACACTATCAATACATAAACATACTTCCACCTTGGCTTCTCTGTTTATTTTACTTAACTTTTCTGAACTATTGACTTACTGTTTTCCCTTATAATTCGTTAATTGAAGTAAGCTGATTTGATTACCTGCTTAATCCTCTTAACACAAAATCTTCAGCCTGGCATAACCAGCCCAGAGCAGAAATCTTTTGCCTTGTAAGACCACCTGTTGTATGTCTTTCTCAAGTCAGCGGTTCTCAAATATGGGAAAGCCACTGAACCCGTCTGTGTGCTGACTTATGTGATCACTGCTACCCCTTGCTTTCCAGTGCTATGTCAGGACCTTGAGCATGGCGACTTTATTTAGGCATTTAAGTGGCACTTGAGTTAGCTAAACATGGGAGAGGTAGAGAATAGGATTCTCCTTTATCACAGTAAGCCTGCAGGCACAGGGAGCAACTACTCCAGCTTTCTAAAGAAGGAGCTATCCTGGGGAATTTAGTCCCAGCTAAGCATCCTTCCACTCACAGCAGTGGTTGACAACAATAAAAGGGGAGTATCCCTTTGAACCACAGCTTGACTTATGCTTGCTAAACAAATGCATAGTAATGTAGTTAGAATGGGTGTGTCAAAGCATTGTTCTAACCAGTCAGTTCAGACAAACACCACGAGGATTGTAACCTGTCCTGGCTCCAGAGCCTTTGAGGTCACAGATATGTGTGAATCCATTCAGGCACTGGTATGGACTGTTTTGATTTGAACAACACCATTCTCTGTTCTCATGATAGTGGCCCTCCATAAGCCAGTGGCTGAGAGACTTGATTTAATAGCCACCAAGAAATCAATAATTGTATATGAGTATTTTGTTTTCTCTCTCTCTCTCATGGAACCACTCAGTGCTATCCCTACTACTGACATGGCTTCTTTTATGTTGTTCATCAGAAATGGTTATCTGCTCCTCAAGTAGACTTCCATTCATTTTCATCTTCTCAAACAGAACCATATGAATATCCAGTCATTTTTATAATTAACAATTGCTTAAACAAACATGGCATTACTTAACATATGTGAATATTTCTACTGTCGTAGCAACTGAGGTAAACTCATCAAAAGAAAGCACTTGAAGTCCTGGAAAATTATCTAAGCTGTGCATAGTGTGAGACTCCATAAAAAGAACATTTGAAAGCAGTACTACTTATTATATGAATTAATGCACAATAATCGTCTTATTTAAACATGATATGCTTAAATTATTTCACTCAACCTGGAACCTGAGTCATAAGCTCCCTTGACTAATTAAGGATAGAAAAAAAAAATGTCACACAGTCCTGCCAGTAGGAAAAACCCAGAAAATCAGAACGGGGTCAAGTTGATAACTAAATATTCACCAGCTCATCAGGTAACGTGATTGAAGAATGCATGAAGTAAAGCTGTGTGGCATCAGCAGGGACAGTGTACAAGACCATGTTTGTCATCCGTGGGGACAGTGTGTGAGACCATGTGTGTCATCAGTGGGGACAGTGTACAAGACTATGTTTCTTCACAAGACCAGCTAGTGAACCTCCCAGGAAAAAGATGCTTGGTTGATTTCACTACTAGTTAATCATAAATAGGATCTGCCAGAGATTAGGATGGATAGGATGAGAAGTACAACTCTATAGGAGTTTTGGCATTAACGGCTTTTTTTTTTTTTTTTAAATAACTTTTGGGGCTTCGTGTCTTTTAGAAAGAAGCATTTTAGTCCCACAGTAAGCAGATTAAATAAGAGCCCAGGAATAGCCTCAATTTTAAAAGTAACAGTGACAATTACACGTAAATACTCATATTTCGGTAGTCTTTGCCCCTCTGGGGGCTTTGATAGGCAATTTTATTTTAAAGAGAGAATTAAAGAATGTGATTGTGAGGACAACCTGCCAGGTGGGTAATCAGGAGAGTCTTTTGGACATAGAAGAAAGATTTAAGTAAAAATTGGGTGTTCTGGTTTGTTTTCTGTTGCTGTGATAAGAACAGTTAGTCAGCTGTATCAGGTTGACAGGTAAAGCTATGACAGTCCCTAGTCACTTTTGACACACCACTTTAAACTAACCTTGTCTTTCATATTTGTCTCTAAGACCTTATTTTTAATATTCGGGATAAAATACAGTACAGTCTTAAAACTCCCACAGTCTTTTAAAAAATTCTATCACTTAAAAGTTCAGTTTCTCAGTGGGTCTCAGTCTATGGGACCTCTGACAGTGGAACCAGGATGTATCCCTGGTGCAGGAACTGACTTCAGGATCCCATTCTCCATGGAGGGACACTCCCTTAGCCTAGAGACACGGGGGGGGGGGGGGGGGGGGCCTAAGCCACACCCCAAATTTTGACAGATTTTGATGATCCCTAATAGAAGGCCTCACCTTCCCTGGGGAGTGGATGGGGGATAGGGTGGGGGGTTGGTGGTGGTCATGGGAGGATGGGAGGGAGAGGGAACTGGGATCGATATGTAAAATAAGAAAAAATATTAAAAAGGAAAAAAAAATTAAAGTTCAGTTTCTCTTTAAAATTACAGTCCGTTAAGTTTGGGCTCTTGGAAAATCCAAAGTAAGTTAAATACTTTATTATTCTAAGAGGAAAGAACCAGGGCACAAAGAGTAATCGTACTTAAGTAAAACCAAAGTCCAGCGGTGTAATTCTAAAATCTGGTCGGTAGCTCGGTGCCTGACATCTGGGACTCACCTGTGAGCTTGGCTCCAAAGGGCTGTGGCAGATCCCTCCTCCGACTTCACCATCTGTAGCACACATGCTTATCTCTTAGACTCAGGGCAGCTCAGTCCACACCTGCTGCTGCTGTCCTTAGTAGATGCCCAACATCCTGGCATCTCCAATATCCTGGGTCTCCAAGTTCAGCCAAAGCTACACCTTCACCAGTGGCCTCCTCTGACCTCTCACAGTGTCATTCATGCCTCAGCATTTGTCCTTGGCACCTTCAGTCCTGAGGTCTCTGATAACAGAAGTGATCATTTCTCTAGTGTTAATGTGAAATGGTAAATTAGAAAAACACATAATCTCTTAAGAGTTTTTAATATAAAATGACAGGCATATTGCTATTATAAACTGAGACACATCTTTTCTGTGTTAGAAATTAATTTTATATGAAGTAGTCATGGTATTATTGTTTTTACTTCTTTGCTTTTGCATGGGATAGTTAAAGCATGTTTACAGATATTTTCGAGATTTATCCAGGTAAAAATGTTATTATAATTTAAACAAAAATGTTAAAGGCTCTAACCTCACTGGGTAAGCAGGAGTTTATATGAATCAGCCCTTGTTGCTTTCTTCAGTGGATTGCTATTTAAAATATATAATGAAGTAAACTTTATGATTTTCTTGGCACACTGATACCACAGGAATCTACTTATGTATTAGTGCCACTCACCACTTCCTGAGACTGTCAGCCCTCTAGACTAAAGTGTAGGAATGACTTCACTGACAGGTGCCCTTAATTATCCTGAGTAAGCTGCCCAAACTGCCTGCTACCCTTTAAGTGAGATGGTAAATCTGCATGTAAGCTGTCTGTACATGACAGCTGGTAAAATAGGGCTTTTATTGTTGTTGTTGATGCTGCTGCTTTTTAAGCATCCTCTTAACTTTCCCTGATGTGTTTAACCACTTCTCATCACACGGCAGACAGTAAGACCGGGGATTGCCTGTGAGTAAGCTAGATAATGACCCCTTTCTACACAGAACTGACCTGGCTGGCAAGACACAAAAGCCAGTGAAGAGGCCATTGCAAATACCCCGTGTAATAGCTAACCTAGGTGTGTTGCTTAGAGAAGACTTCTCAGAGGAAGTGAGAACTAGTTAGAAGATGTGGGTAATGGCCCAGGTTTGCAGTGGGTGAAGTGGGCTTTAAGATTTTTATGGATGAAGGAGGAGGAGAAAGAGAAGGCAGTGAGGGAGTTCCAGCGAACATCTGGAACATCTGAGCATGGGGCAGGAGGGCTCTCAGGAGCAGTGCTCCATTCTGGTCAGTGGTTTCCACACTCACAGGGAGACTGGGGTTTGAGTGTCCCGAGGGGAAGCAGAGGAATCTCATTTCAACATGGTGAACTCTGGGAGTCTGTAGGACCATCGAAGAGCAAAAGCTGTAGGGTATACAAAGCATGCACTCAGGGTGCAGAGATGCTATCAAGGATGAGATTTGGGGCAAGCTGACCAAGTCCCAAATATCAGCTAGCATGGCTTTTTTATCTCTTACTGTATGCCGCTGAAACAATAATTTCACATTATCTTACTAATGACTAGACTTTCAATTTCAATTAATAAAATTACAGTTTGAGCTTTTAAAGTTAACAGGGAATAAAGGATGTAACTTTTCATGTCTCTTGAATTTTTTTTTTTTTTAGCTTTGGTTTTTTTGTTGTTGTTTTGTTTTGTTTTGGTTGGTTGGTTGGTTGGTTGGTTTTGTTGTTTAACCTAGCACCTCACTGGCTTTCCTTACTCCATTTTCACACATAGTTAGACAGAATCATTCTGGCAGGCATTCATTTAAAGCTCTGCATGCCTGATTTAACCTTAGTATGGAATGAGAACTATTTGACTTTAATAACATGTCTTGAATTATAAAAAAATGTATGATTGTTTTGAAAAAGACATTTTGTATTTGAAAATGTATCCTATATTTTTAAAAGTTTCACTAAGAAAACTGGGAGCTATAAAGGGATAATCAAAATATTTCCAATTTTTTTTTAGTGTGTCATGAATACTTATGAATTGAATTTATACCAGCTAATATGCTGTATAAGTAATAATTGTGTGTAATTCATTTCTTCTAGATAAAATTACCTTGATAAGTGTTAATGAGTGCAAAATTAAACTGAGAAATGTAGAAATTCTGATTTTCTTACAAAATAAACTGAAACAGTTCATTACATTTGTAAGGCTTTTATGTTTATGTATATATTATATATATGTATTCTGATTCTGGTATATATCTTCCAAGTAAGAACATAACTAGTTAGTGAAGTCCCATAGATCCTCAGACATTACAGGATACTGCCATTGCTTTTGTTTACCTTCCACAACTTGATGGTAAGATCATGTTGCTAAAGATGACATATATTTGAGTCATAGAATATAGCAATATTAGTCTGGACCAAGTCTGTATGTTCCATCCCTACGGGTTGTCACCATAGTGCTACAAGGTCCTGCGCATGCTACTCAAGGAGAAACATAGTCTTATCCAGCTGGGAATAATGGCTGGCCTGACAAGATACGCCTACTGGTCAATAGTGGCAGCGTTGTTACAGGAGTAACCAGTCATTTTCTGATTTGACTTAAGGCCAGTTCTGTAAGACAAAACTCATGCCTGGTACCAAAACTCATATATTGGACCAAGAACCCATGGCTGGTTAACTCATAGGTAGGCCTGTGGCTGGGTAACTCGTAGGCCTGTGGCTGGGGAGGATTAGTGGTGGAGGAATAGGGGAGGACCTGGAGAAAGGGGAATGGGGAATCAGTGTGGATTTGATAATATCCTTTTTAGGAACAATTTCCTTAAAGAATATGATTAGTGTATATTTCGTTGAAAAAAAAACAGTCTTTCTGGGGTACACAGGTTTGTAGTGTATGTAATTGTGTTCATTTGCGTGGGCGCACACGTGCAGACTCACGAGCATCATGTGGGAGCCTGAGGTTGATGTTGGGTTTCTCCTGGGATCACTGTCTATTTATCAAGGCCAGAGCTCACTGTGCTCTCGGGGAATCTGAACCCTGTTCCTCACACTTGTACAGCAAGTCTGTCCACTGAGGCCTTTCCCTGGCCCTTGGGCATCCTTTAAGTGGACATTGTAAGTATGTACTTCACGAAAATTAGTGGTTGCTGGGAACAAGAGTATGTGTAGTTATACTGTATGTGCTATGCCTCTGGACTGAGACTCAAACTGAATTATAAAGTTTTCAAAAATCTTTGCTAGTCATAAAGATATCCCTGTCCCTGTTGAGCTAGAGCCATGGCTCTGTCAAGTAAAGCCTCTGCTGGGTTAGCATGAGACCTGACTCGTCCCTAAAATGCACAGAGGCTCATTGACCAGACCGTGGAGTTTCAAGTTCAAAGAGGACTCTGCCTCAAGAAATGGAGGAGACAGCATCCACGACAGACACACTTTGTTGACTTTGGCTTCCACACATACGCATGCAGATGCATACATACAGCAAACCAATAAAGATATTTTGAGTATAAAGCTAAATGGAAACATAGACTAGGCTACATACACTTTGTATCAGTGTCAATACTCTTCAACATTTACCTCTAACGTGCAAATAAGTCCTATCAAGAATCCATTACAGTTCATTTGTACTTAAAGTGATGTTTTATAGAAACTGTGAATATGTTTTGAGTTTTCATCCTGTCTTCTTTTTCCTTTAGGAGTACCAAAGTCTAACCTTTTACATACCAGATCATTGCGGGGCCATAAAGACTGCTTTGAAAAGTATCATTTAATTGCAAACCAGGATTGTTCTCGATCCAAGCTTTCCAAAAGTACTTATGAAGGAGTTAAAACCCTCCTGACTAAGAAGATAAACTGGATTGTACAGTATGCACAAAATAAAGATATGGATTTGGATTCTGAATGTTCCAAAAATACCCGACATCACCTGTTTAATTTCCGGCATAAGCCAGATAAGAAGTTACTCCCCCAGTTCGATTATCAAGTGCCCAAGTACTCTGTGAAAGGGATAGCTGGAAACACGGGTGGCCTCTCAAGCTATACACAAAGAATTTTGGAGCAGAGGGAAAATACAGGCTTCGGGCTTGCTATATTGCAAGACTCGGATGCATTGTGGCCTCGCAAACACAGCCAGGCACAGAAAAAAGAAGAGACGAGCTCTGGTCCAGAGGAGAATGTCCAGACACAACATCCACATTACAGCAGAGAGGAATGTAAGTAATGTGGGAAGAAGGAAGGTGGAGACTGTGGAGCTTACTCATTTGGGGGGGGGGGGGGAGGGAGTTGGGTAGTAGTTGGTTTCAGTTGGTTTGATAATTTCTCTCTCTCTCTCTCTCTCTCTCTCTCTCTCTGTGTGTGTGTGTGTGTGTGTGTGTACGATTTTAGATTTGGTGAACATAATATTTTAAGTGACAGGTTTGCCTCAGCAAAGTCAAGATGGCTTAAAACTTCTCTGGAAGGTTCTTGAGTATGTGTTATATACATACTCATTGGCACCATCATTCACTTTGTCACTTTTAGTGACCAAATAGAATGGAATTGGCAAAGTGAATTAAAAGTTCAGGGTTCCTACTGTTTGTGTAACTGGAGCTATTGGCCTGTATACATTGTCATGTCGCTAAGCCCTTATAAGACTAATTCGCCACGAGGTCAACTTAAACATCTGGCAGTTTACTAAAGGGTAGAGGGCAATAGGGACATTGATTTTAAAATTTTAAGTGACGTCCTTTGTCTGCACCTTTCTACAAAATTTCACTGAGGTGATTTTAATTGCCTTAAAATATTTTAGCTCCGAAGGGACCTTGACGGTGTCTTTCGACCAGTTCTTGATTCTTTGTGTGAAGGTTGTTTTGCTAGATAGACACTTCATAGTACTTTAAAGTAGTATTTTAAAAGCGCAGGTCATGACCTATCCAAAGCTTACTCAGAGTCCGTGTGAGTGTGCAGTGAAAGGGGAGATAGCAGAATCGAACAGTCTGGTTATGCTCCTTTTGTTTGTTTGTTTGTTCAAGCTCTTGTTTCCTGTGGATGATGGAGGTGTATCTTTAATGTGTTTCTTACGAGGAGGGTTTTGTGGTTAGATTTTGGTACTCTTTAAGAACCCATACAGGAGAGCTGGGTTTCTGTTGAATGTTGTATTGGGAATGAAGTGCACTCTTTGCCTGAGAAGCTGACAGCTTACTTTCCTGGGTCGCCTGTGGTAACAATGAATGTATTTTCATGTTTCAGTGAACTCAATGACTCTTGATGAAGTAGAACAGCTGAATACAAAGCTGCAACAGCAAATCCAGGGTAAAGAATCATTCTCGATGCTTTTCCTTCTATGTTAAAGATGTCGCTGTAAAATATCCCCTGTATGGTTGAACATTGTTAGTTTCCACATGATTTAAATTTAGAAATTAAGGTGTTCACACCTGTTGAGGTTCCTGAGGCAAACAGAAAGGGGAAGTTTCATTAGGAAAAATCATCTTAAGTAGAATGGAGACTGCAGCCCTCCTCTTGGCATCACTGACTTCATTGTGGGTCAGGCACCCTGGGGTTATGTGTTCCCATAGTTCCTTAGGGCTGTAGTATTAGCCCTGCTTATCTATGTGAACTAGAACCATTTGAAGCACATGAAAATTGTGAGGTAAGTGTAGTGACCACTGCCTGTTGTCATTGGCTTCAACTGTTACTAAAGCTTTCCTTACCACTTGTTTCCTTCCATTCCTTTCAACCCACCACAACCACCTGCATGGATTATTTCCAGATCCCTGACAGTAAATGTCAAGGTTTTGTTTACAAAAAAAAAAAAAAAAAAAAAAACAAAAAAAACAAATCAGTTACATGCTCGTTATTAGCTCTTAAAAAACACTAATAATTCTTTAGCATCATCATAGACATCAACACCTACAATAGTCACATCCTCATCATCTTTAATTCTAGCCATTCCCATTTGGGGGAGGCAATTAGTTGCCTGGAAACCTTTAAGTTGCTACAGAGATTATTCAGTCAGTAGCAGACTTCAAAACTTGAAGCACACAAGCCTCTGAAAACAATAAAGTAACACTAGTAATCCCAGTTTACATTCGTTATGTACATACTTGCTCTTTACAAGTAGGACCTCATTTAACTATCACAGTGTCCCTGTGAGCTGTTTGCCATTCGTATCAATTTATCCATAAAAGGAAACACAAATAAAAGGTTTAGATGACTTAGCTGAAGCACATGCATGCACACATGATTGGAGGAGCCAGGATTTTGAAAATCCAGGTAACCTGTTGGAAGTATCTTGGAGTTGCTGGTCCTGGATATTAATGAGTAGTTATTTGATAAGTCATTGCATACTGATTGCACCTACAAGTAGATTAAAATGGAGAAGGGGCTCAAGTGGTGGCCGCTGTTTCTACTCTGTATTCTATAGTCTTTCTCAGCTTGCCCTTGATAAAGAAGAGATGGCATCTCACTTATCTATAAGAAATGTAGCAGGATAACACTGATCGGCTTAGGAGAAAGCAGCTGTTTTCCTCTGCATCAATTAGTTCCTTCTTAAATTTACCCAATGCATTGAACCCGTGTTTACTTAAAATAGAAGTCTTGGGGGGTTAGCGTTCTGCCCACTAAAACTGAAACTACTTTCTAAATCCTCAACAGAAGTTTTTGAAGAGTTAACACACCAAGTGCAAGAGAAAGACTCTTTGGCATCCGAGCTCCATGTCCGTCATGTTGCCATTGAGCAGCTTCTCAAGAACTATTCCAAGCTACCATGTCTGCAAGTGGGGCGGGCAGGAACGAGGTCGCACTTGCCCATAAACAACTGAACTGGACGTAGCTTCTGTGCTTTACCCCTGCTGCTCTGCCAAGCATGTGTACCTCCAACACATTTGAAGAAAGTTATGGTCCATTTTTATGGTTGTACTTTGAAAGCATAAGATAATATTTATTATCTTAATCCAATAAAGAGGATCACTCTAGTCTAGGGTTAATCATTTGGCTTCATTTGGGGACTTTTTCTTATACTTACTAAATGCCCCTCCCTAACTTTTACCATGTGTGACTAAAATATACTGTTACTGTGTTTTTATTGGACATTTTCCATTGTAACTCAGCTGTCAGAACAAAAGAAGCCTAATAAGATCTTAAGTCAGTATAAACTACCAGAGATAATTTTTTAGAGAGAAGTAGAATTCATAATATCACCTTATTTATGAGCAATATTTTGATATAAAATTTTATATATAAAAATGCTATTTTGGGTATTTTTCATTGTCTTTGTAAATGTGTGTGTGAATGGCCGTATGTATTCACACTTCCGTGTGTGAATATGTCTGCCCATATGAAGATCACTGCATTTGGGGATACATTGTTTTTATAACTGTTGTCTTTCTTTCCAAAGATGAATGTGTTTTGAATAGTATTTGGAGAAGCAGTCTACCTAGCTGAGCTGTTTTAAGTACTAGCATATGAAAGTGAGATCAATCCCTCTCTAAAGCAAACATCCAAGGAACTAAAGCACGTTATTATTTGCTAATGAAAGCAGTTGTGAATTAGCTTAGGAAGGGAATGCTACCCTGCTGCTTGTGTCAGTCTCCGTAAAAGCAGAAGCTCCAATCTGCTTCTTCACTCTCATGACTTTCTCTGATGTATCCGGTTTGGGGGAATAAATAATCTCTCAGCCCTGAGTCCAGTGTACCAGGGTAGTTCCTATCCGCAGACTGTATTTGTCGTGGTTTTTTTTGGGGGGGATAAAATTATGTGTCCCTCTTCACATGAAATCCTAATTGTCCAAATTTTGCTAACAATATCACTAAAATTAGCCCCAAAAAAGGAAAGAAAAAGCATTTATGGTACCTTTCTAAGTTTTAAAAGCTAGAGGGAGAGAAGACTACAAAACAATCAAACAAACAAACAAAAAACAAAACAAAACAAAATCAACTCTCAATAAAATAAGCCTATTAAAAAAAAAGGAGAGATAACCTACTTGGAGTCTAGATTCTTAACTAATAAAAGCTATGACGCATCCAAAATTAAGTCAGGCTCTAGATGGTTTTTAACTGGTGCTTAGAATGTGTTTGTGTGGTACTTCTAAGGAAGGACAGCCCTTTAACTTGGCAGCTGCATGCATCAAGATGATTTCTGCCATAGTGTTGGCAGTCTGTCTGGGCAAGGGTCAGACTTTAATGTCAAACACAAATAGTGTTTTATTTGACTAAGCAAAAAGAAAAAAAACCCTTCCCTGAAGGAAAAACACCTTTTCCTAATGCTAAGATGTATTAAATTGGCCTGGGTTTGTGCATTAGTTGATACCCCCATTGGTTTTGCTTTTTCCTGGATACAACTTAACTTTGAAGCTTTTTGGAGGGAACTTTTGAAAACAATTCCAAAGTGAATTTAAGATCTGGAGAGTGGAGATGGATGAATGCACTGCCTTAGTTTTGATAAGCTTTACAGTGAATGTGTGCAATGTGGAAGTGTCCACATTTACAAGCTGGGGGGAGATTGATGCCAGGAAGTATTTCAGTGCTTTGTTGTTAAGGTTACATTTTCATGTTTGACTCTTCTCTTGCTTGGCACAACTCATTAAGAATATTAGCAGCCAGCATATTGCACACATTTGGGCTTCTGTCTTGATGGTGTAAAGACAGGGCAGTCATGGGAGTCTAGGATTCTTAGTATTTGGTGTAGTACTTAGTGTGATTCTATCATAGGAGACATATGGTGCAGTCCTAAATACCAGTGTTATCCAAAGAAAATGTTTGCTGAACTCTTTGAAGACTTTTCTGGCAAATATTTCATTTACTAATGCATTTTGACTGACTGGGATTTTCCCAATTACCAATTCATTTCATTTAGATATTTCACCTGAAATGTCAAAGGATGGTGCTCCTAAGTCTATATCTGGTGCTGGTAGTAACACTAGTACTCATCCATGTGAATTATGTTGGAGTGTAGTATTTCATATTGTTTACCCACCAGTTACTTATAGTTGGTTGTGTTGTTGCTGGTTTTTTGTCTGTGTGTTTTGAGACAGGGTCATGCTACATAGCTCTGGCTGGCCTAGAATTTTCTTAGTAGGCCAGGCTGGTCTTGGAATTTGTGGCAGTTCTCCTGACTCAGGAAGAGATACAGTGCTGTGATTCAGGTGTACATCCTACACCTAGCTTCACATACTCTCTTGATTGAATATGCAATTATTGTATATACATAAATAAAGATGAGGACAGAGTTGAGTTACAATTTAGGGAGCTATAAATTATCACAAATACTGATTTCTATATTTGGTTCTTTCTAAATAGTTGTCAGTATGTTTTGGGAAAGTTCAGAAGCAACTGTCACACGTGATTTCACTTTTTAAAAATAACAGAAGACAGACTGCTAGTGAACCCTTATGTTCCAGAGCTGCTGTGTGAGGAGTGAGTTAAAATTTTGTCATGCTAGATTTCATAATTAAACTAGCTAAAAGGTTTTAAAATCAAAAGTCAAATGTGATTTTCACAAGACTTTTATCTTTAAAGATTGGTGTTTTTAATGTGCCTGGCATACATCAGGCCCTGGGTTTAATTCCTGTCACCATATTAAATACACAGAGGTTTTGGTTTGGGTTGTATTATGTAGTCCAGGCTGGCCTCAAACTTGACATCAATCTTACTGCTTCAACCCTCTGAATGCTGGGGTTCAACATACACTGCACTGCCATGCCTGGCTGAACCTTTTGGTATTGGCCCACCTGAGATTATCGTCTTCTCCTTTGATTCTAGTATTAGTTTATGAATTACTTATTTGGAGAAGGCACTCACTTGAGACACCATGCTGGTGAGCCCAAGCAGTCGATTTGTCTCATTGTGCTATTCTTGGATGCAGTATTAGTTTCTAAGCTACATGTTCATTTCACCATAAAGTGCCCATTTTTATAAACATTTAAGGGTTATTTTTCAAAATGTGTTCATGTTGGTAAGCTGTTTCAGAAATGCAGTGAAATATATTCTGCTGCCATTTGATAGGTCGTGTATGAGTCCTTGGTTTTGTGTTGTATCATATCTGCTACTGAAAATGGCTTTTACCTTTTTCAGTTGTCTATGTGATGCTTACCTTGGTGTTTATACTGCTGAGAGGCCTGTTACATTTCTTGTTACCTTTTAAACTAATTATTCTGATCTATTTGTATTAATGTTTATCACTTGGGGTTTTATTTTCTTTCTTTTCAGGAGAAATTCGCTTTCCTTGTTAACATTATATGTAGCACGAAACAGGTGTGCTCAAACTTAAGTAGGAATCTTAAAGATCTATGTAGCTTTTTTAAAGAGTTCAGCTTTGTGATCATGGAAAGTAATTACATGTATATGAAATACTTTAATGGTAAAATATATTGTTACTTTAACTTTGTTATTTTTACTTTTTTGCCAGTTCGTTTACTGACAAATGTTACTATTGTCCATGCTAAAGCAAGATAAAGCAAGACGTATGAATAGTTTAAAAGCTCATAAGTATAAAAATTTTATTTCCCTCTATTAAGATACAACTTTAAAGCAGAGACGATTTGATTTTGGTCTGATTCCTTGACCAGATTTTTTTTTTTCTTTCTTTTTTTTTTTTTAGGAAATTTGATTAAAAAAAAAAAAAAAAAAGTCACTAACAGATAGAACCCTGAATAAATGCCCTTGCGGAATTTTTGTGGAGATGGGCACAGAAGAGTTTAGGGCTAGAGTGAGGAAGGGGGAGTAATAGGACTCTGTGAGGAAGGGGACTCACGCTGCGCTGTGAAGAGTGTGACTTGGCCTTGCATTCTTGCATTTCACTTCTTTTTCCTACATCAGCCCCCTCCTCTCAACAGCCTCAGGCTGCATCTTCCTTGATGTGAACAGGATCTGGAACTTTAAGGTTTTTAACACTAGTTTATAAATCATGCCTTCACTATTATTTTTAGTTTGAAGGAGTCTCTGTTATAATTATTTAGTAATTTTTCCCCAGTTTCAAGTTTACCAACGTGAAGCAAAAGTGTCATAAAGATGTACTTACTCAAAAGCTGTGTATGCTTTGGGGGTGTGGTTGGTTTTGTTAAGTGTTGTTTTTCTTTTCCCCATCCTACTGCTTCCAGAAGAGGTGGTTTAAAAAGTGTTCAGTAGTGTGTGTGTGTGTGTGTGTGTGTGTGTGTGTGTGTGAGAGAGAGAGAGACAGAGACAGAGACAGAGAGAGACAGAGAGGGAGGGAGAGAAAGAAAGGGTTGCTTTGCTTTATACCTGACTAGAATATGCTATAGTCATTGAACTTTATAATCTCTGCTGTTAGAAGTTTATTTTAAACAATTGTGCTGACATTTAGAAAATGAAAATGAAACTGCTGTGGTAAAAACTTAAATTTGTTTCAAAATAGTTTATTTAGTCATCTGAGTTGTTATATGCAATAATTTATATATTTGTTGTATTCTGCTTTGAAACTGTAACTAGATAAGCTTGTCTACTATTTTTAACTTTACAATAATAAAACAAATATTTTGTTATCTATCTGCTAATGCCAATTTGTTTATTTTTGTACGTCAATTTATTTTACTGTGTGTGTGTTGGGGTTGGGGTGCACCTGACTACCAGAACCTTCAAGAGTTAATTCTATCTTTCTACCATACAGGTCCCAGGGATCAAACTCAGTAGTAGTAATATTTGTTGTTGTTATTGTTCTTCTTTCCTTCTTCTTCTTCTTCCTTCTTCTTTCTCTCTCTCCTCATCATCCTCCCCCTTCCTACTCCTTTTAATCAAACAACTGACCTACATTGAATGTTCTGTGTACTCTAATGTTCTGTGTACTCTAACTCTGTTTATCCAGTTAGCTGTTTGTGAACAATTTGAGTTTTTTTATCCAAGTTGAGCTAGTAAGAATAAAAGTTTAGGGGGCTGGAGAAATGGCTTAGGTTAAGAGCACTGGCTGCTCTTCTGGAGGATGCAGGTTCAACTCCCAGTTTCTCCATGGCTGCTAATAACTAACTCCAGCCCCAGTGGGGTTCCAGTGTCCTGTTTTGGTCTCTAGGGGCACCAAACATACACATATACATATACATGCACACATATATATGGTGCGAAGAACACATATATATATAAAATAAAAATTTGTTGAGCATATTTCAACTGGCTTTTTAAAGCATATTTAAAACAAGGATATTGTAATATTCAAGATTACTGTGGTTAGCAGAATGAATCAATATTAAATTAGCCTTTACTCATTCATGGTTTAATTTTTATTAGGACTGATGAAATGGCTTGTGGTTAAGAGCACTTGCTACTCTTCCAGAGGGCCCATCTCGCTGGCCATGGTACAAGGTCAGAGGACAACTTTGTGAAGTCCTTTCTCCTTCTACCCTTTCTTTACCCAGTGGCCATCTCACTGGCCACTCCTGAATGATTTTTTTAAAGTCATTCTTAGGATGTTTTATGGTAATAATTTAAAACTGGGAAACAAAGATCATAAGTAGATTACATGATAATGTCTGAGAACTGGAACACTGAATGTGTTGGGGAAATGTTAATTGCCTTTGGAAGTCTCAAAACTCCAACAATCCTAAACCCAGTGTGGTGGTTCAGTGCATGCCTACAGCCTAGCACTTTGCAGGAGGAAGAAGGATCAGGACCACCAGCCCAGGGGTGGCAGCAGCACAGTGCTCTGGCCCCTCACCCATTGATCACTAAAGTTACAAATGCACTGCAGGCCAAACCTCAGAGGTGTTTTCTCAGTTTCAGTTCCCTCTTCTCACATCCTGCTTGTGTCAAGATGGCTAAAAGTAACCAGCACAGACAGCTACTAAAGGTGTTCGGTTTTACCTAAAGGGCTCATGGAAGGGCCGGTCCAATAAAACCAGTGAAGGTCATGGAGGGATTGGCCTGTATTCACCTTAGTGGTACTGAATGACTCCCAATTCATCGATTGCCTAAGGAATGGGTGATGTGTGAAAAACCTCAGAGGCAGTACCAGGATTGAGCATCTTCTAAAATGTGTAAGTAGGTACAAAATGCCTGAAGCACTCTTCCAGAGACAGATTAACACATGCATTAGTTATATTTCTTGTTGCCATGATAAATTAGCCTCTCTTACAAAAACAACTCAAGGAAGGAAGGACTTACTTCACCTTACAATTTTTGGAGAAGACATAGTCTGCTGTGTCTAGGAAGTCATGGTGGTGAAAGACCCGCAGAGAGCGTGGACCCAAAGGCGGCTCCCCCAAATCACGAGAAGCGGTCTTGACACAAAAGCATGAGGTCTTTTATATTCCAGTGCACTGGGGTCCACAGTCATACTCCACGTGGGATAGAGGACTGGGAACCCCGGGTACAGGGGTACAGGGTTCAGACAGCGTTTATAGGGTTACAACAAAGCCTGCACATCATAAGCCAATCATCTCATAGCATCCAGTGCGGACCAATTAATTTGAACTATCCAAGCCCGCGCTTAACTCAGGAAGTCTGCTTTCGCTAGGGCTTCTGGGTAGTGTGACAAGGCTCATTTCTTGTGTTCACTCACTCACTCACAGGTGCTGTTGTAAACCACCCTGTGGTAAACAGTCAAGAATGTGACCTTTTGCCTACTCACTGCTAGGGGGCAGAGTCTAGGGAGAGTTAGGCTAAATTTTTCCATCCTTACAGTGGCAGGAGGCTGAAGAGTCTGGACACATTGATTCCACAGTCAAGAAGCTGAGTGTGATGAACTTCAGTGCCTAGATAGGTTTCTCCTTATATGGTCCAAAACTTAAGCCCAAGAAATGCTACCCCCTCCTTTAGGGTGTGTTCCCACCTCAGTTTACCTGATAGAGACAAACCCTCACAGATGTGCACAGGGGCTTGCACACCTGTCAAATTGACACACAGTGTTAGCCATCACACCACCCTTCTCTCCACATGCCTTTTCTCCGCTCTGGCTCCCTGACTATCTTGAGCCTCTGAAAACTGGCACTGGCTCGGCTCCTAATGCTCCTCCAAACTGGTGATTCTCTAAACTTCAGGTCTTATCAATCTGAGCCCTCATCCCCAGAGTTTTCTCACCTGTCATACCCCAAGTGGCACTGATACCACACAGTGTTTCACATAGTGGTAGAAACTTTCCACTGACCCAGGGGTCTTTTCCCAAAGGGATGAGATAATGCTGCTTCTTAGCTCAAAGACCTTTGAGAAGATTAGCACCGCCTACAGAATACAAGCCAGCGCCCTACTGCCCCATGTCTAAGGCCTTCATCTGGCACCCATATATTTCCCATTCAATGATTGCATCAAAGAATGTGTCAAAATGCTGGAGACATAGTTCAGTAGCAGAAGACCCCAATGGGCTCCATCCCCAAAGCCAGGGGGTGAGGTTGGCGAGTGGGCAGTTTGGCTGGCTGGATGCAGAGAGGGGGAACTGGAAGCACAGAAAGCTATCAACTCAAAGCTGCCTTCAGTGCTGTACTTCCAACAACCGGCCACCTCCTAAAGGTCCCACAGCTTGCTGAATATTGTTCAAGAAGGGCTCTAACAGGCCTGAGCATTGCAAACATGGGCCTGACAGGCTTTGCCTTTCACCCTCCCCCACCCCCTTGCTATAAAATCCTTAGGTTACATTCCTAAAGCTAGCCCCCAAGGTCCATTCCCTTATTCCTTCACTGACTCATTCCTGAGGCAGAACACGGAGGCTCAGCAAACAAAACTCATTATTTGGCTAACATGTCTGATCAAGATTCACCAAGTCACCCTAGTCACACAGATTTCTCTCTTTTTCCTTAAAAACCCCCACCCCTGCAGAAATACCTGCTTGCTGCTTGCTTGCTTTCAGCTGCTACCTGCTGTCTGCCTTTGTAGCCCATCCCTGACCCCTCTGGGATGATAAACCTCCCTTGTGCTGAGAATTTGTTATCTGGGGGGGGGGGGGGCGTACTGTGTTGGGGGAGGGGCTCCCTTACACCTAGGCAATCACGTGTTCAGATATCTGATGCTGTAGGGGAGATCTCTCATTCAAACCACCACACAAAGGGATTTTTTATAATTTAAGTAAATTAAACTGATTATATTGAGCTCTACTGGAACGAATCTGAAATTTTGATACATCTGTCTCTCAAGAAGAAAATTCCCAAAAACCCTTATGCAACAGATGAAATTTCAAATTAAAAACAACTTTTAAAGCTACTGCAAATGCCATATGGGGAAAATGAGAATTCTGCATCTTAATTTACTCTTTCTTTTTTTCAGACTGATTTATTTTTATGTGTATGAGTGTTTGCTTTTCTGTACCACATTGTGCCTAGTGCCCACAAAGACCGGAAGAGTGGGAACTTGGACAGTTGTGAGGCACTACATGGGTGGAGGGAATTGAACTCAGCAACTGCCCTTCACCTCTGAGCCATGTCTTCATACAGTATTCTCTTCATGGATATTCACATATGTGTCTTTGATGATGTGTGTGCACATATATGTGGGGTGTATGTGGAGGCCAGAGGCTGGCCTTGAGTGTCTTCTGTTGGAGTCTGCCTTCCCCCTCCTTGTTTCTTGAGACAGTGACTGACTCTCATTGACCCTCACGCTCACTGCGTGGTGATCCTGGCCAGCTAGCCCCCAGGATCTACAAGTCTCAGCCTCCTGAAGTACTGTGATTGTAGGCTCATGCCACCAGACCCTAGTTTGTCTATGGGGGGGGGGGGGCTGGGTATACAAAACGGGCACAGCTAGTACTTTACCAGCTGAGTCATGTTCCCAGCCCAGTTTTCATTTGCTGGATTACTTCTTTTACAAGCGGGTTTTGCTTGTCTTCTCAGTAACTGCCAGTATCAGGGACAGAGGTCTAAGACTGTCCTGAAGGCCCAATAATTATATATTAGTAGGTATCATTCTTCACTCGGACAAGTTTGGTGAATTTCTGACCCAGAATGAAGTAGCTTTACAAGAAAATCAACACAGAGAATGTGGACAAAAACCAAGACACAGCTAACCACAGAGTCTCACATCTGTAACTTGAAAGCAAAGAACAGGCAGTGTGAAAGGAAAAGGCTCTCACAGGTGGAGGAAGCAACTGAACTGAACTGAACAGTAAGGGGTGTAAGAAGGTCCCAGCGGCACGAGGACTGAGGCTATTGCTACCTGATATTCAGAGGCTCATTTCTAAGCCTCCTTTGCCACCATCTGCCTCTGGTAGACATTGTCTTCTAACCTGTAAAAAGTGGAAGTGAATTTGATCCTTAAGGAGCCCATAGCTTCAGTGAATATTAAAAATCGTGCAAGTAGCGACCATTCAAGTTCCTGCGTGCACAGCAGAATGGAGCTGAGCGGCCACAAAGGAAGTGTGGTTTCATTCAAGAAGACACTGGAGCCTTCCCGAGGAAGCAAGCAGAAGGTGGCCAGATTAACGTGGTTCATAAGCAGAGACACAATTCTCTACATGGGGTTTAGAAACAGTTAAGTTGGAGACAGAGAAATGTCTGTAAGCTCCAACGCCTTATTGCTCATTTCTCTGTCAGACAAAACTACTGAAGAAGACTTTTGGATGATGACAGGACACTTCAGAGACAGTGAGTCACCCCCAAGAGCACATCCCCTAAAGGCTGCTTAACTTTGACCTCTGATGCAAAGGCACATGATAAACTAATACAACAGCCTTTGTTCAAGTCTCAGAGCTGTCTTTTATTCTCAGCCAATGCCTTCTCTACCATCAGGATAGCCAACTGCTCTTTCTTGAAAGAATCATGGCAATAAGGTGGTTGAATTTCCCTTTGTTTATTGGCTATTTCCATTTGTTTTGAATCTTCTTATTTTATGGTGATTAATTTTACCAGCTTCGTTGGATTAGGAGATAATTGAGAAATCTGTAAAGCACAACACTGGGGATGTCTGTGAAGGCGTTCCCAGATTTGGCTGGCATATGGCACTGCATAAAAGGTGAAGCCCTAAATCTAGGCAGCACCACCCAGTAGGCTGGGGTCTGGATAAAACAGGATGGAAATTTCACACATGCTCAGTTTATGTGCATCAACCAGCTCATTGGAACTAAATCGACGAGTAGCCCTGGATGTTAGCTGAGCACTGATGTTCCCCAACACTGACTGGGTAAGTAAATAACTAGATCTCTGGCTCTCTCTATGTCAGTGTATTTTGTTCCTTTCAGCCCTGATTTGATGGCTCTGAAACTAGAAAAGGCAGCATCTGGGCCTCCTGCTAACCTTCTGTTGGCTGCTGCCACCATGCTGCTTCAGACACAAACAAGAAACTGGTAGAGGAGGTGTGTGTGCCTACCAAAGATTGAAAAGCTTCCTGTGCTTAAACAAACAAAAAGTGCAGGGAGCCGCCAGCCAGAGATATGCAAACCGTGTGCTTCTTTTTCTTTCTCATCTCTATATTTCTATAAAACCAAATAGGAGGCAGTAAACCCACAATCTTCAGGACAACATTTCATCCAAGCATGGAAGGAATCCCTGTCACAGACTGATCTCTTCTACACATCAATTTCTTCTCAGAAGACAAAATGAGCCAACATGTGGGGTGTAACCATCACAGCCAACAACTAGATGTGGAAACAGGCTTTCTGGAGCCTCATCTGGTCTTGTTTGGTTTTTCTGGCAGAGATCTTTATCTAAAATATTCATAAATCATTCAAGAATAATATGTGTGGAAGCAGAGCTGTTGCTACCAAGATCCCTGCGAAGCTCTGAGAGAACTGAGGGGCTATTGTCAAAGCAGCATTTAGGATCACCCTCAGTTGCTTAGGACACTTCAGCATTCTACATTTTGTTAGTCACAGACATAGACCAAACCCTCGGTCTCCTGGTTTCCTTTCTATAGCTCCCATGGCATCTGCCACCTTCACCTGGACACCTAAATAGCAGCTGCTTCTTTTCTTCCTTTCTTTCCCCCTTTCTTCCTTTCTTTCCTCCTTTCTTCCTTTCTTCCCTTCTTTCCTTCTGTTCTTTCTTCCTTTCTTTCCTTCCTTCTTTCTCTTCCTCCTCCTCTTTTTTTTTTTTTTTTCCTTTTATCCCATGAGAGGCATTTCTTATGGACTTTCTTCCTTTCTCTGCACTCTGAGGGATCACAGAACCAGTCAGTAGAAAAAATAAGCAAGGTAAGCTTTTTCACAAGTCAACAGGAACCTTAAAGGTTTTAATTCAGAAGACAACCAGGATAGAGTGAGAAGGGTTCGCATGGTTACAGCATGAATATGTGCCCTCCTTACATCAAAAATCCAGTGCCAGAAAAATCATCACTGTGAAAGAGCAATGTTCAAAACATCTGTAACTATTACCTGAGGGAGTGGGAGTAGCCTGTTGCTTCTGACTGGTTCTTCAAAGTAGAAGAGATACAGGTACTATAGTCAGACGTTTGAAGATGGATATGATGTGTCTGAGACTGCCAATAGCACAAGACGTTGGAATGATGTATATAAAAGCCTGTGTCCCTCACTATACCAGCATTTGTCATGCGATAGGTCATACATTTGTATATCGCATACTGGAACCACTGAGAAGGCTAAACAAGCTGAGCAAGAAAGAAGCTCATGGAGAAGCTAAATCCGACTTCATATGTGAATGAATGTGAAATAAGAACACAGACGATTGAACAGGATCTGAAATCCCTATCATTACTACTAACTTGATGCTGGTTAGAAGTAAATGGAGGCCCTATTCAATTACCTCTGCTGGGTTTCTTGTCGCACCACAGAACAGGAAGAAACAAACAATTCTACTAAGCAAGAATTGTCATCTGTAGGTGGCCTGTGGTTTGGTGGCTCGGAGGGATGTTCTGATAGGTCAGTCCAACACTGAAAATGCTAGAACAGTATCAGAAAAATGCCCAAGGAAACCAAGATGCTTTTGTGGTTCCTTTCTCTCTTTCTGAAGCCATTCAGTCCTAAAACTGCTATCTACAGTAAGTAAGGTAGGTGTCTATAGGGATGTGGAGAGGTGAGAGGCTGGCAGGGCAGGGGCAATCAGGAGGTCCCACCTAGGGGTGCCTTTCCACAGACTGCCAGCTCGAGTTTGATAAGGAGGGTAGCCATGAGAATAGCAGAGAGCACAGAGAGGAAGCCTGTCAGTAAGGAGTCAGAGCCTCAGAGAACATACACAAAAGAGAGAGACAGAGGAGCTAAAAGAAGATAGATTGTGTAGAAGAGGACTGATTGATGTGGAAATACAGTAAGGGTAACAGAAGCCTGGCATCTCAACTGTAAGAAGAACTGCAATGAACCTATGAGTCTAACATGAAAATAATGAGGTAAACTCTTAACTCTAAATAGATGAAACATAATGGAAATAGCCACATTCATTCATCATCACCCGTGTGTGCTTTTCCCCTAGGAGGACCAGGGAAACTGATGGCAAGCAAAAGGCAGCAAGCAACACCTAGAGCCCAAATCCTGCCTTCTTTTTTACTTTTAATTTGTTTTTTGTTGTCGTGACTGTTTGTGCTTGGGCTTATTTTTCTACGTATTCATGAGCAGAGCGTGTATGTGAGGAAATCATTCACAGGCGCGTGTGTGTGTGTGTGTGTGTGTGTGTGTGTGTGTGTGTGTGTGTGACCTACTAGTTGACACTGGGTATCTTTGCAATCACCACCCCACCTTCCATTTCTGAGACAGTCTCTCACTGAACCTAAGCCTCAAGAACCTGCTAGACCATCTGACCAGTACCTCCCAGGGCTCGTCCTGCCTCTGCCTCTCCAGTGCTGGGGTTACGGAGACTGTAGCCATTTTTACATGGATGCTGAGGACACACAGACTCTGCTCTTCACTGGTGCATACTTATATAACATACTGTTCTCATAACCTTTTATACGATCCAACTGGTTAGGATTTTAAATATCACATTTGCCTCGTAAATAACATTCCTGCTAGACTATCTCTTACGAAGTGCCTTATACACCACAGTCAAAGAAAATTAATCCAGAAATTAATCAGAAATGAGTCCAGATCATAAATGATTTTTTTTTATTTTAAAAAGGACAGGAGCTAATCAAAAGTGCTATATTCTCAGCTATCAGCCGAAACCTATTCACAAATCTACACCTAGATCATTAAACCTCCCATTGGTTAACAAGCACCCGTACCATAAGTCACTGGTTCTGTAGTCCCTATCTTACTGCCAATAAAGTGAAAATGTTTTGTTTTGAAAACAGAAACAAAAACTGTTGAGTTTACTGTGGATTTAATACTTCTGATACTGAAAAATGTTCTCTTTGGAAAAGTTTCCGGAACACTATTCAATTGATCATAAGTCTTGTAATATTGTGTGTGACTTGACACAAACGATTGACATAAATGGATGTTCCAACAGGAAACTGAGAGCAGCTGAGGGAGCCAGTGAGTCAGGCTTTCAGGAGGTGTGCAGGTCCAGTCTCTGTCTAATACCCTGACCTCAGCAAAAACGCCCAGCAAACACAATTCGCTTTGCAATTTCACAGCTCCACTTCCACGACCCAGCCTCAAGATCCCATTTCTCCACCCATGATGCGAGTGTATCTGAGTGTAGCTATTTCCCTGCCTGCAGGTTTTATGGGGACAGTGAACAGAGTATATCGTGCTATTAAACCATAACAAGCAGTAAATTACAGGGTGAAAACTGAAGCGAATCCTGCTGAGTGGGTGATTTTTTTTAAGTGAATGGCTACAACTTATTCTGAATTAGCAAAGAGTGGAAGATCTCTTACAGACTTGCCACTATAACTCATCTTTATTTTGCCTTTAGTTTGGAAATTGAAGCCATTTGAGAGAAAGAGTTTCCACTTGGGGAAGGAATCTGGAAAGATGAGTGCCCTAGTGGCTGTAACAGCTACCTTCAAACACAGTTCCTCTAACTCTTAGGATATTGTTTTTTAATTGATGGACAAGCATGCAGGGGAAAGAATAAACCTCGAAGACGCCATCCTCTCTGCGTTCCTGGAACTGCCATGGATCAACTACTACACACAAGGTGGAGAAGGAGAGAATCACAGTAAGGCCAGACACAGTAACCAGACACAGCCAGACAGTTGGAAGACCATCTGAAGACCAGTGGGAGTTCCTTGGCCTAAAATCGTATCTGTAGTTTTCCAGCACCCATTCGCCACAAAAGCTGAAGAATAACTTCACAGACAAGAAGAGTTCAAGCATCTTTGTCCCAGAGGAAGGCACAGTGGATGCCATGCTTTCCTTCAATGGTGACGAAAGGGGGCAAAAGTGCTCACTAACCAATCCCGAGTATCAGTGGACTTGTCGTCTGAAGGTGAGGGAGTCTTACTAGACACTCAGGTAAGGAGGGGTGGGTAAAGGGGTGGCGGACTCAATGATAGTTTTCTTTTACCTTTCTGAGTAAACAAACAGCCTTCTATTTGAGAATTCTCTAAAGCAAGGCCTTTTCAAACATTTCAAAAGATAAAGTGAAACTAAGCACCTCCCCATGTATTAAGGCTGGAAAAAGTGACACAGTATGAGGGGTGGGGTCCCAAAAGCCAGGAAAGGAGTCGGAGACAGTCCCTGTCCCCACTGTGAGAATCCCTCCCACAAGAGGACCAAGCTACCCAACTGCAACATCACTGTTTTATTTGTGCAGGGCCCACAGATTATGCTCCTGTAGCCCCAGACTTTCAAAATCTTAGCAATTGAGACCAAGAATTTCTAGGTCTTGTGGAGCCTAATGAAGTGTTCCCATCCCAGGCATCACTATTTCAACAATATTTTGAAGTCACTTGGAAGCTGACTGTGGGAAAGAAGGGCCATCATAAAAGGATCCCTTTGGACCTCGTCACAAGCTTAAAGAGATAGAGTAGAGGCAGGAGGATTACAAGTTCAGGTTTGTGAGTTTCAGGCCAGGCTGGGTTTATAAGATACTGTTTCAAAAAGAGGGGGGGGGGAAGAAGGGGGGACAGAAAGGAAAGGAGGAAGGATAAAGAAAAATAGATTATTCATCCTCTAGCATACTCAACACTGAGGATAAGGGCAGCCACCTGTGTTTTAACAAGCCTCTCTCAGGGAATTCTGTAGCTACTGAGAGCCAGTGGCAACTGCTTCTAGTAGCAAATATATAGCACATTAAAAATCATCTAAGTTTCTCCATCATCCAACCTGCTGAGGAAGGTTTTATCTTTATTGTCATTTATTTATATTCATTCAGATTATTTTATTATCATCATCATCATCGTCATCATTATAGCTATCATCATCATCATCACAGCCATCATCATCATCACAGCTATTACTGGGCGAGGCGTGCATGCCACGGTGCACATGCCGAAGTCAGAGCTCAGCTCTGTGGACTCAGTTCTCTCTGTCCACTATGGTAGTTTGCATGAGATGCCCACCCATAGTCTTGGCCATTTGAACACTTGCTCTCCAGTTCATAGTGCTTTAAGGGGGGCTTACAGGTGTGCCCTTGTTGGCAGAGTGTGTCACCAGGGTTGGGTTACCCTTTTGTTTCACAGGTAAAGTCACATGGGCAGAAATGAGTGTAGAGCCACAAGGATACCACCATGCTGACAGTTCTTTCAGCGAGACTGGATGTTTTTTAAAAGGATAATCTTTCGTTCTGTGTCTCCCTATGGCACATTTGGAAGCTAGCAGTCAACACTGAATGTCTTTCTCCATTACACTCAACCTTGCTTTGTTTTGTTTAGTTTAGAAGGAATCTCATATATCACATGAGGTCTGGCCTTGAACTTGCTATGCAGTCTAGAATGACTTCTAGTCCTCCTGCTTCTACCACTCAGTGCTAAGATTATAGGCAGGGGCCACCAAAGTCAGTTTATACAGTGCAGAGACTGGACCCAAGTCTGTGCATGCCAGGCAAGCACTCTACCGTCTGAGCTATAGCCCCCAGTGATCTCACCTGAATCTGACCTGGAAGTGATAGGGGTTGTCTCCCCCATCCTATGGGGCCATACATGGGTGTGGCACTTTTATGTCACTGCTGGAAGACCTGAACTGAGCCTCATGCTTGTGTGGCAAGCACTTCCCCACTTAGCCATCTCCCAGCTAGCTGCATCTTCACAGCTCCTCCCGACAGCATAGATAATGCTGCTTGTACATTACCTTTTTATTCTGTCATATGAGGGTCTCTCATGGGAATAGGTTTGATGATATTGTTTCTACTTTTTTTTTTTTAAGTCAAGAGCAATTTGTAGTTTGGAGCTTTTTTCGAGCAAGGGTGTGTTTAAGTTTCTACTTTTAGAGACCAGACTTCCAGTTCCCTTTCTCGGCACACCCTCCGCTCCCGTGTGTGTCACAGATGGATACTAGGCAGTCTCCCTGAGACATCTAGGATAACATGATGGGTCCTGAGGTGAGAGGAGATCATCATTTGTTAACTACCTTTCTGGTTACTTCTGCCAGATTCACTACATTCCTACTCCTGACTTTTCTAAGTGAACAACGGACCACAATAAGCAAAACAGCACATTAAAGAGATACATGTGTTCCAGTCATAATTTACCTCTTGTGGGCAAAACCCACCATCTCTGCCTAATTCTGAATAGCATTTAAGTGACATGAAATAACTTGATGCTTTCAGGAACACACTTACAAAAGACAACACACACGCGTGCACACACAAAATAGCTAGAGAAATGTAAATGAGTGCAACTCCTGTGCACATAAAGTTGGCAGTGCCCATTCAAACTTAACATGCAGTAAAATCTAGGCCAAAATTTACACTTCTAGGGCTTTATCCTCCAAAACTACTCAAACAGTCTAATTGGCTCTGTGCAACATTGGTCAATAAAATATAGTCTGAAATAACATTTTAAAAAGTAGAAGCAGGGCTTAGCAGTTAGGAGCATTTATGGCTCTTGCAGAGGACCCACATTCAACTCTCAGTACTCACATGGTGGCTTACAGCCATCTATTACTTCAGTTCCAAGGGATCTGATGCTTCTTCTGACCCCTATGGGCACAGACATGAAAGTGATACACACATATATACATGTTAGCAAAATACTCACACAGAAAATAAATAAATCTAATAAAAAGGTTAAAGAAATAATTAAGACAACTATGAATAAGAAACTGGTTACTGGGGCCTGGAGAAATGACTCAGCGATTAAAGGGTGGATACTGCTCTTACAGAAGACCCTGGTTCCAATTCCAGCACCCACAGTAGGTGACTCATGACCACCTATAACTCCAGTTCCATGTGGAATATTATACCTCAAACTCACGTGCACACTCATACACATACACACATAACTGATTTTTAAAGAGCATTGGGGAGCTGGTTATAAAGAATGGCTCATAAGACAAAGAGAGAGGTCCCAATGGATTGTTTTGGAGAATGCTCTATCGTATTCAGGCGTTGACAAATAGAAAGGTAGAGGATGATCAGGTTGTTTATTTCTCTTCTTTCAAGGAAAATGACATGGCATGACATTTAGTAAACCATGTGTAAGACAAATTGTAGCATCCACAAAAATGAACCAAGTTGCTCAGTAAAAAGTCTCCAGTCACTCAACAGATGCACAATATTTTTGTAAGCAAAGCAGTGAAAGTCACTGCACTTGCAAGTGTGTGTGTGTGTGTGTAAAATGAAGAATTTATCCAAAGACATCTTCACAACAATTATTACAAGTTCATAAATAGGTTCCTTATAATGCCTTTAAATGTCAGCAGATGTTATGAGCTGTTTCTACTCAGTTATAGCTATAGTTGAGTAAAATCCATTGCACATGAATCAAAACAACAGACCCTGAATGAACAGTCCTGTAGTAATACATGTAAGTTTAAAAAAAAAAAAAATGGGTTTGGATTGCCTCACAAAAGCAAAGTCTGCATATTCTCTCAGACTGTCTTCCATAAATACTCATTGTCTCAGTGAGCTCTGGATTCCTTCTGAGCAACTTAGAATTTAACATCACAGTTCCTAATGGGTGCCTGGAGATAGCCACAGGTCGTCATTGCTGTAGAGCAGAATTATGGGCCTTAATCATCAACAAAACTAGTCTTGAATGAAAAATCCTTTACAAGAGACCTTTGTTCTGTGTGGAAATAGTAGATGTAGCTACTTTTGCAGGAAAATGGCTACAGAGAAGAACTTAAAAACTTGGGACCATACCCACATACACATAAAAGGGCCATTGCCATCAAAGTTTAACAATCTGTCCTGAAAAAGATAACACACAGTGTCACCAGAGTCCATCTTAGTCTCCTGTTGTTGAGTCATGGAAACACCCAGAGAACCTGTGTAAGCAGATGACTGCATGAGAAAACTAAACAAAGTGGTTGCAGTTTCCACCTGGATGGGCAGTTGAGTAGAACACATGTAGCAGATGACAAGTGTCCCTAAGAAGAAAGCAGATCTTCCTGCTTCTATCCACACACATTCTTCCTGTCATGGTGCATCAGTCACAAAAAGGTTTAGCCCTATTTAACAGAAAAACCAAAATAACAGGAGCTGAAACAAAAGAACTTTTTCACTTACGTAAGAAAAATCTAAAGTTAGGGAACTCAGAATTGACACAATAGTCCCATTGTCTTGTCTAACTATGAGAAAGGCCCCAATTTGGTCCCTGCCCTTGAGGAACAGAAACTGAAAACTTCTAATAAAAGCTAAAAATAACTGATAAGTTGACAAGGAAATTTGAAATTTATATTGTAAACAAGTGTCACTAAAATACACAGCATGTTTCAGTAAATAAGGAAGACATAATAAATGGACATGTCACAAAAAAGAAATATAAATGGGTCTTGGGACTTAAGTATATTAGAACTGTAAATTGCTCTTTGCAATCATCTCTTTCATTTTTTTTTTCTCTTTTCCTAGCATTCAAAATTCTAAAGAAAGAGCCACCTAAGTGATTAAGATGTTGACTGGAAAATCAGCTACTTTCAGGAAACAGAAACAAGGAAAACATTGGCCTGAGGCCTTCTAATCTGCAATCTGGTGTACAGAACACAGAATGTCTTGTGACCCCATCAGATAACAAGAGATGTAACACTGTAGGACTACTTGATTACACTGGCAGCCACTCATCTGAGGCTAGAAACATACTTCCTTAAAATTTCATCACCCTAACTTATGGTTGTTAGAAGAGCTGGTTCTTTGAAGACAGGAATTTAGCTCTCCTTTCGTGGTTCTTTCTTTATTCATTGGCTTCAACAGCAATAGAATCAGACTTCTCAGGATTACAGTATGAAAATGATATACAATCTCAAAAATGATACAAATGAAAATTCAGAATTTCTCATTTTTCCTAACAGGTGGCTACAGTCAAACATTTGAGTCTGTAATTTCAGTACTTGGGAAGCAGAAGAAGTCCCCCCCCCCCAGCTATAGCCAAAGAAGAAAAATAAAAGTGAACATCACATTAAGTTAATGGAATTTGGGAAAATGGGCACGCACAGGCAGCACTGGTAGGCTGTAAGTTGGTGTATCCTCTAATGGAAGGTTCCACCCACAATAGTATAATATTCATAATATACCATTGAAACTGATCGTTATTATTCTAAAATTTTGCTTATCTTGAGGTGGTAAATATATATAGTTATTCACTGAAGCATTAGTATTTGTAGGTGAATAAAATTTGGAAAGTTTCTAATAAAATTCTATGCAGCTTTAAAAGTGAATGAGGAATCCATGTGTTGTTACATAATTATTTTGTAGGTATTTTAGTAAATGATAGCATCAAAATGTCTTTTGAATACTTATGTCTATGGGTAAGTGTGTCCCTCACCCCTCATCAAGGAAGTGTCTAACCTATCTAGATGCATCTCTAACAGCCTGTTGCTACATGTTTCCCCAATGTCATCGAATCTGAGACAAAGCTTGGGGCGGGGAAGCAGCAGCACTCTGCAGGCCATGGTTTCTTTTGCAAAGTTTACATAACTGTGTGATGGTGTAACCACATCTCACAACCCTAGATGGAGCCTATGGTGGGGAGAACAGAACGGTGCTGGCACTGAAACATATTCATCAGCCGGGGGAGCAGGATGGAGAGCCCAGAAATAAACCTGTGTATTCATGGTCAATTGATTCCCAACAAAGGTGCCAAGAACACACAAAGGGGAAAGGATATTCGCAACAATAAATGAGATTAGGGAAAAATGAATGTCTGTGTGCAGAGGACCAAAACTCAAGTCAAAAGGGATTGAAGACTTAAATACCAGAATGGAAAATAAACATTTTACATACAAATCCCCAAAGCACAGGCAATAAAATAAAACCTCAAGCTAAAAGGAGGCTTAAGATGTGTGTGTTTGTTTGCTTTAGCCCAAACTTGCCTCCTTAGTAGTCTCATTAATTGAAAGGGCAGCGTGAACAGGAATTTGTAAACACTTTGGGAATGAAAGGCTTCAGGGAAAACAGACACAAGCAGACAGACACAGAGAACTTTGTGTAGGACTTATCCTAACCCAGCCTATCCTCCCAGCAAATTAAAACTAAGCAACTCCCTGAGATCTGGAGGGCTTTGGGTTTCTTTCCATCAGCGTGGCCCTTTTCACTTTATTTCCCTTCTCCTTTCCCCTGCTGGGATTATGTTTCTAGCATTGTGTTGCTTTACTTCCTGCTTTCTCTGCGGTCACTTTTGTTGGTGTCCTGCTTTTCCCCTCCCACTGGCTCTCATTCCTGTGGTTTGTGTTCCAGTCAGGAAGAAGGAGTGCCACTCCCCCTGCCATTTTTAACGCTGCTTTTTATATTTCTAAGACCTAAGCTGCTGGGAAAGGCCACCAGTCCAGAGAAGTGCAGCCAGGTGACACTAGGTGGATTTGAGCGTAACCAGCGTAACCCTGTCTGATAACTTCTCTCAACTTATGAAATACAGCAAGTGATAAAAACCCATGGCAGGCCATCTCCCTGCCCTGTGTGGGATAAAGGCATGATGGACGGATCAGCAATGATGGGCAGCTCCTGTTCTACCTCTGTCCATGGATTTCGGTTTATGGGTTCTTTTCAGCTAGAACTAAGCTATCCTGGGGACAACAGGTCTCTACCAGCAGCTGGCTTAAGGGTTTTTGCTTGTTTATCAATAACACCTCCTTTAGTTAGTAAATTAAGAGAAAAAAAAATTACTGACTGACACAAAAGTTTCAGTCCGTTTCAGTGGCTTTTAATTTAGACATAAAGTTTAGCGTATGGATCAAGATTTCTAGAACTGTAAGATATTCCCTTACAAGTTTTAACGAAACATTGAATTTAATATAAAAGTGAAGACTTATTCATAGATGCTTGATAATCCTTGTTATCACCCACTGGCTCCTTTAGGAAATATGAAAACCCTGACTGACTTTAACATGCATGGTGAGCATTGGCATAGTCCTCGCAGTGATTTCCAAAGATCTATGCAATGTATTTTCACCTCTATTCACAATGTGAAATCCATGGTGCTCTTTAGCATACCTAAGGTCACACTGACTATGGTACCCTGAATGAAATTGGCCCCTATAATCTCACAGGGAGTGGCACTATTAGGATTTGGGGAAGTGGGTATGGCCTTGTTGGAGGAAGGCTTCAAGGTTTCCTATGTTCAGGATACCATCAGGGTGTCAGTCAACTTCTTGTTGTCTGTAAGATGTAGGACTCTGAGCTACTACCCAGTACCACATCTGCCTGCATGCTGCCACATCCTACCATGAGGACAGTTTACTAAACCTCTGAACATGTAAGCCACCACCTCAGTTAATAAGTTTTCCTTAATAAGAGTTGCTCTGGTCATGGTGTCTCTCCACAGCAATAGAAACCATAACTAAAACATTGGGTTTGGGGAAGAGTATCCTTTAGTGATTCAGCATTACCTACAGCGATGACTTTCCTTTTTTCTAAATCAGTATTCATTTTCAGGTAAAATTTCTAGTCACCAAGGCTGGGATTGCTGGTTAATATTCAGAGACCTTCTTATTAGAAAGGACTCCTGTATCTGACTGTAATAAGCCAGTGTTTTAGTTAGGGTTTGTATTGCTGTGAATACCACAGCAACTCTTATAAAGGGTGGATAGTATCAGAGGTTCAATTCATTATTATCGTGGTGGAAAGCATTACAGCGTGCAGGCAGACATGGTACTGGAATAGTACCTGAGGGTCCTACATTTTACAGACAACAGCAAGTCAAATGACACACTGGGAAGTACCCTGAGCATAGGAAACCTCAAAGCCCACCCCCACAGGGATGCACTTCCTCCAACAAGGCCATACCCATTTCACCAAACCCATGTCTCCTAATAGTGCCAGTCCTAGTGAGATTATGGGAGCCAATTATATTCAAACTACCACACCCTGTAATTGCACATGTTACAGATTTGATACATTTCAGCAAAACCATCAACCAAAAAATTTTACAATTTTGGGTGCATATGCTCAAGATAAACAGTTCACATATATTGTTGATAAATAAAATATATACTATTAGAATGAACAAACAAAAGGGATCTTGAGGCTAATGATATAACTCAGTGACTAATTGCTTGCTCAGCATATGTAAGGACCTCTAATAGGAAAGAGAAGGGAAGAAGAAAAGAGGAGAGGGGAAAGGGGGAAGGAGGATCCTATTCTCCTGTAACCCTAATCACCTAACTTATAAAATTTAGAAAACTGCATACTGGTCAACCTTAAACAGCTACCTATGTAAGCAACATGAAATGGACACATTGTGCTATATTTATGGTTTTGGTTGTGAGCCATCTCATCTCTTCAGCCATATATAATATAATATATATGTAATAAGGAGAGGCCATGAATTTGAGAAGGAGTTGGAACAACATGGGAGAAGTTGAAAGTGGGAGAAGTTGGGATGTAAATTATGTAAATATAATACTCATGTATGAAATTCTCAAGAAAAATTAAAAAAAAAATATATACCCTTCTAAGGAGTTTGGAAAAGGAAGGAGATGAACAAGAGTAGGGAAGGCAAAGAAATGGGGGTTAATGTGATCAAAAAACATTATATACATGCATAAGATGCCATAATGAAACTCATTACATGCAACTAATATATGCTAGTAAATACTTGAGCCACCTAAGGCATTGGTGAGGCAGATGTGTCAGTGAAGGCATTTGTAGGATTAACCAAAAAGGGAGGACACACATGACTGAAGGGAGCACCATCTATGAATTAGGTCCAGGAATGAATAAGAAAGGAAGAAGGAGCTATTTAGCTGACTACCAACATTCCCACTTTTCTGCTTTCTGATCTTACCCAGACACACAGAATACACATATCCTGGATGAATAGTCAAGATTTAATGGAATTTCTTAAAGAGGGGATTTTAATCAACTCCTCTACGAGAATGAAGTGATTTCTCAAGACATTTTGGTTCTCAGTGCAGGCTGTGTACTACAATCACTTAAGGAATTTTTTTTAAAGCAATGATATGCTATAATGCCCAGGAAACAATAGACTCAGACATTCTAGGGTGGAGTGCAGGCAAGTGTACATGTTAAACCTCTTCTAATGGTGCACCCAGAGATCTGAAGCACTACTCTGAATGGAAAAACCTGGAGCTTAACAGATGGCACGTAAACGTGCCAGATCCAATGAACTGAGATGGGATGCAGGTGGCTTTGAATATTGTAATTTCATCCTGCGATTAAGAAATGGAGGAAGAAAGATCTAAATAATCCAAAAAGCAGAGTAAACGTGGAGACACCTGCGGCTTTGTCTACGGAGGACTGATAGGAGATAGGCTAGAAAAAATGTGTTTTAATAAATGAATACTTTTGGCTTTGCTTTGCAAAGAATGAAATCAAATCACATAGAAGTAAAAATTAACTGTGGACTTTGCTTAAAAATAGATAAGTAAACATTTATTAAATCAAACTATTTGGGTTTTTTTTCAAATTGGTTTTGAAATAAGCAATAAAGTATATTTACTTAAACTATAGGTCACTGTCATTTTTTAGGCCAAATATCACACATAAGGGCTGGGAATATAGCTTAGGAAGCAAGCACTTGTGTAGTATGAGGCCCTAAATTGGATCCTGAGCACTAGGGGGAGGAGGGAGGGAACCAGCGTCACAGATGACTATAGCCAAACACATTCCCACCCCATCTTTTCATGGTCCTTACCCACCCGCTGCCCCTGACAATTCTCTAAGCACACCTACGGCTTCACCTTTAACTCTCTAGAAGCCTTCTCTAAGCACTAAGTCTAACACCACATTCACCTATATCACTGTATCAATTTGTCTGTTTTCACTTACCTCATATCAGCAAGTGCTTCCACTCCATAAAATGTTTAAAACCAAAAAAGAAAAAAAAAAGACAAATACGATATTTCTCCTGATAAAACTGGATTGATAAACCTTTTGAAGACTATCAACTACAGCGGAGGGAACTGACGTTGACTACTCAGCTTCCGGATTTGGGACAGAGTAAAACCTACTGCAGAGCAACTGCAGCAAAGCCTTTGAACTTCGTGTCTAAGTTCATTAACAAAAGCAGGCAGGAAGTGCACCCTTTCTCCACATACTTCCTTCTCCCTCCAAGATGCTCTGCGTGGCTTGGTCGGCACTACTATTCCAAGGATGTCTCAATTTGATTGTCATCTAACTAACTCAATGGTATTAATTTTTATCCTGCCTTATACTTCTGAACAAACTCCATGAAGTCACACCTGTTTCTAACTTATCCAGTCCTTCATCAACAGCCCCCAGCACAATACATAACATGAGGCACAGATTCTAAAAGTAGAAACAGATGTAGTTGTAATCCCAATTATGACTGGGTTTCTAATCCCAGCTTGTTGATAACTAGGTTTGTGATACTGGAAAAGTCTGTTAAAAGTCTCTGCACCTTCCCTCCTTCACCTCATTAGTAAAAGGAGTCATGGAGTCAAACTGCTTATCATGTAATTTTAATGCCTGGAAAGATGTACAACCAATCTTGGGCAGTATCATAAGCACTCTGGCTATTTTCTCCAGAGGGTAGCAGGGAAGAGCAGGCAATGCAAGTTACAAAGAATTCTCAGGAGGCCTCTCAAGCAGTTGATTTCCTCTGGCCACAGAAGATTCTGTAATGGTTAAGACTCATAGAGCTGAAGCCTCCGTGTACGGAAATTATACTCATTTGTGCACTCTCCAATTTGATTTAGGAATAATCTCTCAAGCCTGTTTCCTACCATGAATTCCACATTTTCCTCACAACCACTGAAAATTCAATTTTCTCCGAAACAATGGGGAAAAAAACTACAATTTTTCAGTGAATAGCCGACTTCCCTCCAAACATATCCATTCTTCCCTTGAGAAGGATGAAAGAAAACATCTTAGCAAGTTCTCAGATACTTGTACTTCTCAAGGAGTTCATGCTCTTATAGAAGCCTGTGTAGAAGCCAAGAAACAGAACTATAGTTCAAATGTCTCCAAGAACCAGATCTAGCTCTGTCTCTGTGGAAAGATTACCACCCATCCATAATTGGCAAATGGTTACACATCCCGGGAATCCACTCTGTTCTACAGAAGGTAGCTCCAAAGACCACAGCTCCCCCAGCCCCCAACAATACATCAACTTTATATTCCTTTTTGTCATATTATAAAACAGAAAAAAAGGACTACAATCTAGGAGGAAGAGAGAGGGCAAAAACTGAAAGAAAATGACATGGCAAACTGATTTTAAGAAGGAAACAAGAGCTTGAACTGAAAACACTAACCATGCAGATAACAAAGAGGATGCAGGCTCTATGTGTCATAATGAAATGTGAACATTTAAATTGGTGACACACTGAAGAACATTTACTCATAATATCTATGGAATAACTATGGAAATATCAAGAATACCACTGTCCTAGTCAGTTACTGAGGCTGCCACAACTTCACACCACTGTGCCCTAGGTCACCCAAACCTTAGTGGCCTAAAAGATCGCCATTTTATTACACAGTAGGTCTTGGGGTTGGGACTTCAGAAGGGCTCAGCTGAGTATTGCTTTAGCTCCCTGATGCACTGACTGTACTTGCATAGGGTATTTAGTGGCATATGAGCTTAACACGGGGTCCAGCACACCTTTTTCATATGTCTGGCACTATGGCAGGGAAGACAGGCAAGCTGAGCACAGACATGGTCTCTGACTACCAGAGAACTGACACGGGGGTCTCCAATACTTGCACTTTTATTTTAAGTCGTGTGTGTCTGTGTGTGTGTGTGTGTGTGTGTGTGTGTGTGTGTGTGTGTTCGTGTGTGCGTGTGTGTGTTCAAAGTGCAGGTGCCGGAAGGGTCCAGAAGAGGCATTGAACAACCTGGAACTGGAGTTACAGGCAATTGAAAGCCAGTCCATGTGGGTGCTAGGATTTGAACTCCTGTCCTCTGTAAAAGCAGAAAGTCTCTCCAGCCATACTTGTAGTATCAAAGTGCTTAGTCACTTACAGAAAGCTTTCTAGGAACAAGCAGGCAGCGCTTGCCATTGCTTAAGGCCTAGCCTAGCAACTGACAGTGTCAGGTTTTTGGTTCTGTGGTTTTTCCTTAGGTTTTTTTTTTTTTTTTGGTTCAGCCCAGATTGATCTTAAGCTCATGATCATACTGACAACGCTCCAAATGCATGGCCCGGCTACAGATGTGTGCCATGACTCTAAACTTCATTTCTGTCACTTTTTATTGTCCAAATGGTCACCAAGCCACAATTAGACACTCTAGCCTCCACTTAACCTCTTGTTGGTCATGTATTTAGTGTGTGTGTGTGTGTGTGTGTGTGTGTGTGTGTGTGTGTGTGTATGTGTGAGTGAGCGCGCGCTCATGTGAAAGTCAGAAACAACAAGCTTGGCAGACAATAAGCAGCTTTACCCTCTGAGCCATCTGGCAAACCTTTTGGCTATTTCCAATGTTCTGTACCTGGCAAGGTTTTCTCAAGTTATCTTTTCTTAATGGGGACAAATCTACACGTGAAGACATACTTGCTAAAAGTAGAAAAGGCCTGCAAGAGAAAGACTGTGGAAAACATTGAAATTGGTCCTCAAACAGAAGGACTCAAAGGCAAAGAGAAAGAGGCAGGGTCATCAGAAGACACCTGCTTATTGTCCACCTGCTGGAGAAACCAAGTCCTCTGAGAACAGAACGGGACATGATAACTGGAAATGTGTGTGACACTGTGGAGTGACAATTATTTTCTCTTCTGATTCTGGAAGTGGGGTTACTGTAGCAAAATTCTTCTCTAGGACACAGGGCTCAGGAAGATGAACAGTCTAAATCAAGAGTTTCAGCCTTAAGGATTTGTTTCAAATGGCTTAAAATGACTTAAGCTTTCTTGCTTGGAAACTCATTAAAAACGACTTCAGTGTGCTCTAGGGAAGTTGTCTTTTAATAAGCTTTCCCCTCCTACATGTAGGGAGTATGTGTGTGCCATCCAGATTGCCCTCCGGAGCAGATTCTTGCTCCCACCTGCCAGGGTTGTTGGTAGCCAGTGTCTCTCAGCTAAGTTCCTTCCTAGCACACAGCCTCTGTAATAAGAGCTGCCTTGATCGAAGAGCAGCCACTGTCTAATTACTAGTTCCTCTCACGGAGTTGCCTGACACCTCTCTGTTGACTGTACTGTCATTCTCTTCTTCCTCTCCCTATCCTCCTTTCAAAGCTTGCAACCCAAGCATAAGTACAGCAGTAATAAAGGCAGCATGGATGACGGAAGGAGTCTCTGTTTGCTTTGGAAGCCTTAGGAATGACAGGGTTAGAGGAAACCGGCCAGGCAAAGGGCTTGCCAGTTTTACTGCCCTACTGGGAAAGCCTAGGATGGCAACAACACAACCACAGGACATAGCCCAAATGCTTCTTGGAAAGCAAGACTTACTTTCTATTCCATTCTATGCTACACACAAATAGTCCAGGGATGGCTTCTGCGGTATACATACCTTCCCCTAGCTGATTTTATGCTTCGGCTATTTAAAAAAAGAGACTCTCGAGTTCACAAATATTTCACCACCTCCTCCACACCAGTTATATGAACACTGTCCTACTCAGATCTTAGTCCTTGAGGTGCACAGACCTCAAAGGCAACACATGTGACATGGGCCTCTCAGTGTTCTAGGCTTGTGGCACAAGAATAAGAAAAACAAAGTAGGGATTAAATAATATATCGAGAAAACAGTCCCAGGTAGACATAGAGAACATGGAGAAGATGAATGAAGAGAAAAGAGACTGGGAGCTAGGACTGCATCTTCCAACACAGGTGCAAAGGAAAAGGTGGGGCCTGTAAGGGACAACTGACAGGCAGATGACCAAGTGGAGTAAAGCCAAGAACTGGAAGACACGTCACCTAACACAGACACCGGAAGAACAGCAGAGTAACCCACACCAGTGCCACACAGCAAGGGCTGTCACAGAGTGGCTCTAACACCTGGACAGCCTTGCTCTGATCAACAGCCTGAGTGGACTGCTGAGACCCTCGACGCCTTGCTTCCCAAACAACCAATGAGCCCCTATTATTTGGAAAAACCACCGGGGATGCTCTGTCACCCAAAATGGTACGCTTTTTGTTAGTTCCGGGCCACTGTACAAGCTAAGCAGCCCATGGCAGAAATCAATGCGGAATGTGTGTAATGGCTGCTGATGTCATCATAAGCAGATGAGAACAGAAATGACAGAGTGCCTGTGACAACAAAGGAAAACAAAGCTACTTTCTTCTGAAGGTCAGAATATCCATTGCATTGGTTGCCTTATTAAGCCCCTGCTTTATCCGGATAGTGAAGAAGACCTTGGGAAGTATTGACAAGTATTATTAAGTGTCTATCCTGAGAAGACCATCCTGTGCTGGGCTTTGAGGACAAATGGAAATCAAAAACATTTGCAGATACGCCATTTTGGCCCCTATGGTCTATTTATGAGAGGCAAATACTAGAGGAAAAAATGGTCTGTGGGGAACACAGAACTCCTCCATGGTGAGTGCTGAGGAGAGCACAGGGCTCCTCCATCCTACTTCACAGTAGAATTGGGACAAACTGGCTTAGCTGATTTGAGTGAAGACTTCCCTGAGAAGTGAAATAATTAAGATCTGCTACAGCGTTTGTAAGAGGAGAGGGGGGAATATTGAGGAAAGCCAGGAGCATGTGCAGAGACACACGTAAAGGGGAGATTGTGCACTGACAAGCCTTTGTTTTCTATGGGCCAGGAGCGCTATCACTTGAGAAGGTTAAAAATAAAGACACTGCCCTCATTTATGGTTCAGCAAGATTCCCAAGCTGTCTGTACATACTTCAAATTTTGAAAGGCTGCAAGAAGACTACCAAGACTGTTGCTTAGACTATGTTGAGTGCAGCATGATGTGAAACATGGCTGGACACCTAGGGACACCCTGCACCCAGACTTTTACTGGCAGTGTTTAGGAGTTTGCATTTACTCTAACAGTATTAAAGCACTGAGTATGTAAGTTTGGGGTGATAGGATGGAATCTAGCCCCAATATTAAAATATATATTGATGGAAGAATACTGTTCGGTGTGAAATAGCACCCACAGGTTTGTATGTTTGAACTTTGCTTTTCAGAGACTGGGGAAACTGGAGGAAGTGGATCACTGTGGGTGGGCCCTTAGCGTCATAGCCCAGCTCCACATCAGTACCGTCTCTGCTTGCCTGTCCCCTGGCATGCCAGCAAGTACCTTCATGCTCCAGCAGTCACAACAGAGAGGGGCTCCTACCACTACCATGAAACACTCTCCAACTCTAAGTCAAAATTAATCCTTCTTCCTTCAAGTTCTTATCAGGCAATTTGACACAACAAAGGAATAACTACTTATATGAGGATTATATGGGATTTTCAAGAAAAAGGCTATTACAGGGTTTAGAAATTTAGCTCAGTGGGAGAGCACTTGTCTAGCGGGTGCAAGGCTCTGAGTTCTGTCCTCAGGTCTGAGGTGGGGAATGGGGTAAAGAAGAACAGTACTATAATAAGCCAAGCAAGATAATACCAGAGTCAGAGTTCAGAGACAGAAAAAGAGGAAGAAGGGAATGGATCTGAAAAATGCTCAGGAAATACAGTCAGCAAGGCACGGTAATAGTTTAGAATCAGGAATAAGCATGAGTTGTGAATGCAATGACTTAACACAATGATTGATACACAATCATAATCTTTGTTGGTCGCTTTACTACTGATATATACAACACCAACACAACTAGCAAATGCTCGATAGTCATTGAGCTGAATAGAGAAATCAAGGATAGTTTTAGGGTTAGACCATGAGTGTGGCTGCAAAACTGTTGTTAGAGACTTGAATAAACTGAGTTGTACCTCAAAATATATGAATTCTTAGTGCCCATGAGTATGATCTTATTGGAAATAGGGGTTCTTTGAATGTGCACAGGTTAAAATAAGGTTATATTGGATTAATGCAGCTATCCCAATAAAGACACAAGAACACAAGCATGGAGGATACTTAAAGACAAAAAGACACATACAAAGAAATGTGATGTTAGAGGCAGAAATTGAAGTGCTCCATTTATAAGCCATTAATTGAGAATTACTACAGCCACTTGAAGCTCTAAGAGTGAAAAACTGATTTTCCCCCAGAGGTTCCAGAAGGAAAAAGCCCCTCTGACACATTGACTTCAAACTTAAAGTCTCTAAAACTGAGAGAAATTGATTTTGTTTTAAACCAACTGACCTGTGGAGTTTTGTTATGACAGTCTTATAAAACTAACAGAGGAATGTCTTTCTGATATCAAAGTGTAAGACCCTCAGAATGAGGAGTCTTCCAGGTTCGGTCGATACCCCAAGAACTCAATGTCCAGTCCAGTTGCTGCAAAATGCAAGAGGCTTTAATGAACAGGAAACGTTTACGCAAACGGGCTCCTCCAGCACGCAGGCTAGAGAGAAGCCCCCTCCCCTGGGCCCAGGTGTTTTTAAAGGCAAACCCACAAGCTTAGGGAGGGGGTGGGACCCTCTGTCCATTGAGTACCTGACCCTTGGAGGCCGAATGGTCTGCTATTTGGGTCAGCAGACCTTAGGGCCTCAGGGTGTGCTAATTAATCTTGTCTGGGCAAACCAGCAGAGTTACAGCTATCTCTTTGTTTCCTAAGGACCCTATTTACCACCTGTTGACTCACAGGAAAGGAGGGGCAGTGTGAATTTTTCTTATCTCAGGGCCTTGTGAGAGGAAGCTAGCAAATACCAAGGAACAGATATTGGTTTCCAGGTTAGTCCATCATTAACATTACTTTTTAGGTCTTTCAAAAGAAGAAATGTCAATGCTTAATTTAAAATTTGAAGCAAGGATTACAATGAAGTTTCTTACTCAGAACCTGCTATCATTAAAGTAAACACCCTTGATCATATCTATCCCAGTCACTATCTTCTAAGAAAAATGTTTTCCACATTTATTGCCAAGAACATTCTAGGAGGTCTGGGAATGCAGCTCAGTCAGTAGACTGTCTGTCATACATGAAGGCTGAGGTTTAATCTCCAGCACTGCATAAAACCAGCCCTGGTAGAGTACACTTTGTAATTCCTACACCCTGGGAGGTGGAAGCAAGAAGTTCAAAAGTTCAAGGTTATCCTTGACTACTAGTGAGTTGGAAGCCAGTCAAAGCTATATGAAACAAACAAATATGCCAAAGATAAAAAAGAAATCAGTCTAGGAAATTCCAAATGTCTAAAAACAAAACAACTTACTTTAACTTAATCTTTAATTGTAAATTTGTTGCCAGTTGCATACACACACACTCTCTCTCTCTGCCTCTCTCTCTCTCTCTGTCTCTCTCTCTCTCCACTCCACCCCACAGGTCCTCTTGCTATGTTCATGCCTTCATGTTTTGTTTTATGGTCCACAGATTTTAACCAGTAGCATCTGTGTGGTCACCAGTTTGGAACATCCGTTAGAGCTCACTGGTTTGATAGACAAGCAAGGCAATGACTTGTCCATCTCCCGGAATCATTAGTTGCCAGCACTTCAGCAGAAAGAGTTAAGGTTCTCTGAGTCCCTCATCCATCCATGATGGCTGCTGACAGGCCCAGTCTTGTGCAGAGCCAGAGCAGGGAGGCAATCACAGCAGCTATGAGATCAAGTTTGCAATGCCATGCCATGCCCCGAGGACAGCATTTCACAACCCTTCTTCCTGTGTCCCAGCCTGTACATTTTTTTCCTGTTCTTCCCCTCTTTCACAACGTTCTCTGAACCTCAGAGGGGGTCATATAAATGTCTCGTTTAAGGCTGGACACTGAATAATCACTTATCCTTTTTTTTATTTTTTATTGAAAATGCATTCTTCTCTCATACAGCACACCCTGACAACAGTTTCCCTCCCTCCATTCCCCTCCACTCTCCTCTCCCCCAGATCCACTCATCTTCCCTTGCCCTCAGAAAGGACTAGGCCTCTAAGACACTACAACCAAACATGACAACACAAGGCAGGACAAAAGCCCTCATACTGAAGTTAGACAAAGCAACCCAACTTGAGAAAAGTAGTCCCAAAAACAGGCAAAACAGTCAGAGAGACACAGACACTCCTACTGTTATGAGTCCCAAAAACACCAGCTAAGAGTCACAACATACATGAAGAGGACCTGGTACAGAACCTTGCAGGCCACATGCTTGTTGATTTAGTCTCTATGAAGCCCATCTGAGCTCTGCTTTAGTTGATTCAGTGGGCTGTGTCCTCCATCCTCTCTGGCTCCCATGATATCTGGTAGAGACCTCCAATTTAGAGTCCCTCTCAGAATAATGTCTGGCTGTGGGTCTCTACACCTGCTCCCATCTGCTGCTGGAGGAAGTCTCTCTGAGGAGGACTAGACAAGCCACAGATCTATGACTATAGCAGAATGTCATGATCGATTGATTGATTGATCGATTCATTCATTCATTCATTCATTATTTTTGCCAGCTGTGTTATCCTGAGCCATGCATTCACTGCAAGGACAAGCTTCTTTGATTAAGATAAGAGTAGCATTTTTATAGCTATAAACAATATTTAAACTGCAGTCATGTCAATTTACCTAAACAACAGTAATGACCCCCTTGAGACCCATGACATCAGTAACAGGATTTTTTTTAGAATTCACATATTTTAGGATTTCGCTGTATGAGTGTTTTGCCTGCATGTGTGTGTGTGTGTGTGTGTGTGTGTGTGTGTGTGTGTGTGTGTGCATCACATGCATGCCTTGTGCCTACTGAGGTCAGAAGAAAGCATCAAATCCCCTGGGACTAGAGTTATAGATGGTTATGAGTGCTATGTAAGGGCTTGGTCTTAAATGACCAAGGCTTCTGATACACTTGTCAGGATTGAAAACCTCAGATAAAATGTTTCATTGTTACTTACACATTCTAAGTCTGCCTAACTCGGCCAGTCACCTAACACAACTACATCTGAGAAGTGGTTACTACATGAAACACAATCCAAACTCTGTCTTCTAGACACTACATACCTGCCAGATCATACTGTACCCTCACCTCTCCCTACTTGCTTCACAATCAGATGCAAATCCTTCTACAAGCCTAAGTGACATCACACGGGCAGACAGGACTAAGCAACATGCACAGACCTTTTGAAGTGGATAACTCCAGGTGGCCACCTTGCTCTCTTATACAAAATCCTTACTTTTCTCCTGAGCCAGTCAGTCTTATCAGCCACTTTACCAAGTTTCTGTGCTAAATAGTTTCCCTCTGCAAGCCCAAGACATGAGTCAAGACCTTACTTTCCCCCATTCCTAGCCAAAGGGAGGGAAACAAGATGACTATTTCTCAAAAAGACTTTCATCAACAACAAAGAGTAAAATAAAGTACCTGCACCGGAGTACATGACCCTACCTAAGCGGAATGAACAAACTGAGATAACGCCTAACAAGTGGTTATACCTCATTGGCTGGGATGTGGCCCAGGTGCCACAAAGCCCTCCTCTTTCCACAGATGGCCTCTTTATCGCCTACCTGCCAGTGAAATCAGGCTGGCTGTGAGGGGACTCACTGAGTCTCGGGCTGGCTAACGTGGGAAAATGAGAGGAGTACGTAAATGAAGTTTGATCTCAGCTCTGACAAGAAGTGCTCTGGGCAATTAGGGAAGCAGAGAGAAGTTCAAGGAGAAGCCCGACTTGGGATTGGACTGTGCCTTCCATCACACCCTCCTTACAGGTGTCTGTTGCTGTGCAGTCTCCTTCCCTATCTCTAGATCTGGAGTCTAGGTAGAAAAGAGGGCCAACTCCAAGCAGGTTCACACCTGCTTAGCATCACTGAGAATGGAAGTTCTAGTACCGAGGCAGTATGTATGGGCTTTTCCCTGGGAGAATCTCAGTAACTGAGTATTAAAGGCGCTCCCCTTTAATACTCTGATTGTAGCCCCTCAGCTTAGCTGAGCTTACTAAGGAGGGGGCATGAACCTTCAGGGAACTGCGTACAAAGTGACAATGAGCTCTCAGCTCACACTTGTCTGAGTGGCCACTGTCAAAACAAAACCAGAAAATAACAAGTGCTTGTGAGGAGGGACGGGGTGTGTTCTGTGCTTGTGAGGAGGGAGGGACAGGGGTGTGTTCTGTTAGTAGGACAGTAAGTGACACGGCCATTATGAAAGAGAGCACAAGCCATCCTCAGCACAATAAAAATAGTTACCACTTGATCCAACAATGCCATTTTGGATATTTACACAGAAGAATGGAGAGAGGGATCTGAAAACGGTATCTGGACACTTGTTCTCCTTTGGTCTTATTCACGACAGGAGGTAGAAGGAGCATTTACCAGTGGAGGGGGAAAAGAAATATGGCATGCTTATGCAACTGAGTATTATTCAACCTTAGAAAAGAAGTAAGTCCTGCCATGTGCTAAAACATGTGTAAAATATAAGAGAAGGGGCAGCCAATTCAGTGTCCTACTAAACAGGGAGCCCTGCTGTCACTCAGTGTGGGCAAAGGTGATGGGCACATTTGAGATTGGCTTGTTGCACAGTGCTGATGATATCACAAATGACCTGAATTAGGAAAGGGCATTTGACGTTGAATGTTCCTAAGCATCCATGGCTTCTTTCAATGTCTGTGTGTGGTGGGTAACACAGCCAACTCCATAGGAATTTGTGTTACCAATTGTGGGTCTCTTAGAACACAGCATTTTTGTTTCCTTCACTAATTTGTTCTCCAAAAAGTACTTGGTGATTTTCTTAAGATAAAGATTTTGAAAATATTTATAGCTAAATGGCTTTCTCATTTGAAATAAGTATGAGATTTTCTTAATGAAAACAAGATTAAAAAAAGTCTGCTGACCTTTGATAAACACAAAAAACAACATGTACAATATCTCCAGAGTGTTTTCAAAACTTCTAAGCAGTTCATATTACTTTTATAAACCTTTAGAGGGGGCCACACACACACACACACACACACACACACACACACACACACACACACACACACACACACTTTAAACAACTTATATTGTATTAAAATACAAAATTATGGAAAGCACCACACAGACACCACCTAATTCTGCTAGGTATACCTCTTTAATGTTTCTCATTTTGATTTCTCCCTTCCTGTTAAAACTTTCCAATAGCTCTCGGCTACACTTGGTGTAAATGTGGACTGCATAGCCCCAGCCACACCCTCTACCACCGGTCCTCTAAATCCTTACTTCTTCAGCTTGTGACCTCCAGACACGCTGCCTCTCTTTTGTTCCCTACTCCACCACCACGCACCCTCTTCCTGGAACTGTCTTCGGCTGTCTCCTTTGTCACATGCACTTCTCAACTCAACACTGTCTCCAAGTTCCCAATCCCTCACACATCCAGTCCTCACCTACCTCTCTCAAGAGCACAGCCTCCCAGAATATCACTTTTTTCTCCTTATAATGCTTAACACTACTGGAATCACTCTATCAGTGATTTGCTTATTGCCTAGAAAGAGGACTTTTTATTTCAGAAATGTTTTTCTACTTTATTTTGGCCCATAATCCTCATCAAAATCCAAATTTTATGAGAGTTGGGGTAGCCAAGTTCAATATGTTCCAACTGGTCACAGATACTGCCCTCACTTCCCTGACCTGATCTGTAGCTGTTCCAGTATTCTTGATGACTGGCCTTAACCAAACTATGACAATGAACAAAGAAGTAAAACGCTTCCATTCTGAAACAGGACTAGGCCTTCCAATTCTGAGCAGCACTGCTGTGAGTACTGAGACCCCCACACAGCACCCCCAGACTTGTTGGCATATACCTGTAATCCTACTGGTTGAAGCAGAGTGATCAAGAATTCAAAGCTACAATGAACTACATAGCAATGCTCTGTCTAAATAAGTAGGCAAAACAAAACTTTAAAGTTATATCCTAAACCTCATACTGGTAGTACCATACTTGGGGGAATGGGGGAATGCTGAGCACCTGTTAGATGCTTCCTAGGGGCTGGGTGAGGCACACTGTTGAATTCAGTATCCACCAATCTATAAGAACTCACATCTCTACTAGCAAAGACTCACAAGCAACTGTGATGAGATGGTGCTTTAAATAATCTGGAACAGTTGTGATTTGAGGTCATACAATCTGTTTGTGATTCAGAACAACTTGAGCTTGTAAGTACAGATTGAGGATAATAAAGAATGCTTGGAGGGGGATATGAATAAAGTACATTGGGAACATAAAAGAAGCAATTAATTATCTTGGTAGGAGCAAGTGAAACATCACAAATGAACCAGTCATTACTTAATTTTATTACAGTTGCCGTCATCATCATCATCCATCATCATCATCATAATCAAGTCAAGGGCTCGACTGAATTTCTACTCAGGCCTAAAACTTGAGATCCTCCTGCCTCAACCTCTGAATGCTGAGATAACAAGCATATACTAATAGTCTGGCTAATCATTTGAATGTTGATTTCAAAAAGAACTCTTTCCCAAGTTGAGAAATTTTAAGACAGTATTCAAAGGAATGAGAAAAAAATGTGATCAGATTAAAAGTGAGTAATATCACCAAGAACAGGGAGTTGGAGAACCCACAAAGACAAATAGCTATAGAATCATGGTGCTTAGTTTTATTTGCCAAATTGATACAACCGACAGTCACATGGGAAGGGAGTCTCAGTGAGGGCTTATCTAATTGAGTTGGTCTGTGGATCTGTCTGGGGGCCTTGTCCTAATAAAACTATTGATGGGGAGATACCAGCCCCACTGTGGGTGGCAACATTTCCTAAGCAAGGGCCCTTAGCATAAGAGCAGAGCAATCTATCTTAGAACAAAGGAGCAAGCAAGTGAGCATGAATTAATTCATGTCTCTCGCTCTTCACTGTGGATATAATGTGACCACTGTAACTTCTCTAAGTTGCCTTTTGTCAGGGTGTTTTATCACAGCCAAAAAATAGGACAGGAACAAGAAACATGATAGCAGAGAGCTTTGAGTATCGAGGTAAGGAATGCTGGGCTTTCCTCTCCCTCTGCTTCACTGACTCCCATAAGTATGCTAAACTCGCTATGGAAGAAAGCATGTTTAAAACATTCCAAATGTTCAGATGGGCATAATCTGGTAGAGAAATTTTGGCTCATTTTGTATTTTCAAACAAGGTCTTCCTATCGCGGTAAATAAGGATCAGGATAAACAAATAGGCCGAATAGATGTTTATTCAGGGAGAAATAACTTACAACCTAGACAGATGAACACCAGGAAATTCAACCCGATCCTCTCCTGTCTGAGTCACGCCAGAAAGAGAGCCTTTTCCTGGCCCCCTCTGACCTCATTCCACAGGTCACTTCCGCCCATGGCTCCACCCCCCCAATGGGCGTGGTCAGTGCCACAGAAGGACTATCTCACTACATCTTCCTGTGTAGTTCTTTGTGAATCTCATTATATCTCATTATATAGGCTACTCGACTCTATACAGGCATGGACATTATCTAAGGAATATCTGTCCACTTGTGTATTCCCAGCCTACCTCACCCATCTTTATATTTGAAGGCACAGGAACGAAGTCTCTGTCCTAAACCAATGACTAAGCATGAGAAATCATTTCCTGACAACCTCATCCCATTGAGATAAAGGGATTCTTTAAACCACCGTGCAGAACCAGAGCTGAAACAGTGGTCAACCAGAGAGTACCTGACCAAGACTATTTAATTATATACGCCCCTTGCCCCTTGTCTCAGTCTTACATAAGGCCCATGTCTTTAGAAATAAGGTAGGGAACTTTAGCTTCAAAGAACAGAGCTTAAGCTAATCATACATAGACAAGGTCTGAGGTAAAGCAAGCTTAGTATTTACGATGCAAGCATGGTCTGAGTTCAGATCCCCAGCAACCCAGTGTTGGTTGAGGTGGAAACAGGTGGTTCCCAGAGGCTTACTGGCCAGCTATGTTAGTCAAAATGATGAGCTTCAAGTTCAGTAATGTAGAATATATTTTAAGGTGTGTTACATTTGTTTATGCTCTGGAACATTTGTTTAACAATGTAAAGATGTGTTGCTTTTGTTTATGCTGCATTTGTTTAACTCTGGGAAGCTGTGATTCCTTGCCTGTCTAAAAACACCTGAACAGCTGAACAGCCAGTAGCAAGGCAGAAGAAAGGACAGGTGGGGCTGGCCGGCAGAGAGGGTAAAGAGAAGGAGAAAGGAGAAGAGGACGGCAGGGGCCAGCTACCCAGCCAAACACAGAGTAAAAGTGAATGTATATATAAAGAAATAAGAAAAGGAAAAAGCCCAGAGGCAAAAGGTAGATATGGGTTAATTTAAGAAAAGCTGGTTAGAAACAAGCTAAGCAAAGGCTGGACATTTGTACTAAGAATAAGCCTCCACGTGTGATTTATTTGGGAGCTGGGTAGCAGATGCCCAAAAAAGCAAAGAACAAAAGGCCCAAAGAGAAAAGAATAAAGAAAAAAAACAACAATAACACGGTAAGAAACCATCGGAGCTGGAGAGATGGCTAAGTGATTAAGAGTGCTTATAAAGTCTCATAACTGGTCAAAGTTCTGAGCTAAATTGACTGTGAGGACTCAGCCCTAAATGTGACATCTTTATCAACAACCTTTGAAGACAACATACAAGAAATGAAAAGCTCAGTCAAATAAAATAAATCAGAAATTTCCCACATAAACACAAAAGAACTCTGGAATACTACGAAATAACCAAACCTACAAAGAATAGGCATAGAGGAAGAAGAAACCCCAGTCAAAGGCACAGAAAATATTTTTTTAAACCATACACTGCTACCCATGGTGACACACACTTTTAATCCAGCACTTGGGAGGGACAGGCAGATGGATCTCTGAGTTCCGGTCAACCTGTTCCATGTTAGTTACAGAACAGCCAGAGCAATCCTTAGAATACTGCCTGACTTTTAAGGAGAGACTAAAAGCCTTAAGGGCCTGGACAGATATTCTGCTGTCTCTGAGAAACCACCAATACCAACATGGATTACTATAGTCAGCAAATCACAATTGTCAGAGGAGGAAAAACATTTTACTATAACAACAAATTTAAACAATTTTGGTCTACCAATCCAGCTCTATAGAAGACACTGGTAGGAAAACTTCAGTCTGAAGAGAAGGTGAACTACACCCAAGAGAATACAAAGAATAAATAACCCCAGAACAGTTAATCAAGGGGGCAGGAAGGAAATACCACAACAGCCAAATAGCATCCATGGTGTTGGAAGATGAAGAATTAAGTTGCTAAAAAGATGAAGACGTGAAGTTGGAAGGCAAACATATTGAGTAAGATGAGAAAGGATGATTTGGAGGAGGAAACTGGGGCATATATGATTATATTGCATTGTATATACATGTGAAATTTCAAATAATAATTTTTTAAAGAATGTTACAGATTCACTAGGCAGTGGTGGTGCAGGCCTCCAATCCCAACACTCAGCAATTGGGAGGCAGAGAAAGGCAGATCTGTGTGAGTTCGGGGCCAAACTGGTATACAAGGCAAGCTCCAGGATACACTACAAAGCTACAGAGAAACCCTGTCTTGAAAATCAAAACACAAAGAGAGAATGTTACAGATTCAGAGACCACTTATCTTGAGTTATGTTTTTATTCACCTTAGCAGGTATGCCTTGGCTATCTCCATGTTTGAGTTAGCATCCTTTTAACTTCCAGATAAACTCTTTAAAGTGAATTCTAAGTAGACCACTAACTTCCACCAACACAGATGCTAAGACTATCATCAGACAGCATCTGAGACAACAGTAGAATTTTCTCCACTTTACTGTAACCCGTAAACCTGTGATCCTCACCAGTGTATTCGGTAAATGCCCTGGTTTATGACTCTCCTTGTTCTGAAGTTTATAAAAAAAATCACCACATAACACAAAATAACAGAGCTAACCAGGATAGAGAGAAATACTTTTTTAAACATAAAATGCAATTATTTAGTAAAAGTCAGAAAGTGCTGGTGTGTAGGCCAATCTAACAATCTGAATATTTTGTTAAATTCCAGAAAGTCTCGATATGGCACAAAGTCCCATAAACAAGGTTTTGACTAGAGAGTGGAGTTAATGTTAGCTCTCTTTGCACTCTAGGATAAGAAGCCATCTGTCTCTAAGAGGGAATTCTGTTCTGTTTATTGGGAAGAGAGCAGAGGAAAGGAAAGACTGACAAAAGAGGAAAGGATGAGGGCAGAGAAGGATGGGTTACAACAGGAGATGGAGAAAAAATAGGTCTCTCAGAATCTACTTTCCATTTTGACATGACTTCTAAAATCTCAATTTCCTAATCTTTAACATCTCCTCATTTAATTTTTGAGACATTAAAACAATTTTTTTTTGTTTTATGTTTGCAAATTAGCACTTTCAAGTCTTTGATGCTTTTTTCATTTGAATCAAAGTAGACTGCCCATTGAGGCCTTTAGTTCTATTGTCTAGAGTCTCTAGTTTATCATGTCATAAAGTGAAGAGGGAGGAAACTCAAATGCTCCTCTCTTTTTTTTCCCCCAAACATAAATAAACTGAAGTATGATAATTAACAGGGACAAAACCATCTAGAGGGTTTGTCTTAGTTGGAGTTTCTATTGCCGTGATAAAATGCCATGGCCAGAAGCAGCTGAGGAGGAACGGGTTTATTTGACTTACACATCCTGTCCATTGAGGGAATGCATAGCAGGAACTAAAGGCAGGAACTGAAGCCAGAAAGCAGTGCTGAATCCTGGTTTGCTCCCCCTGGACTTCTCAGCTTCTTTTCTTACATGCCCCAGGACCACCGCAGGGGTGTCACTGGCTCCAGTGGGCTGGGATATTTGTCATCAATTATCAGTCAAGAAAATGTCCTATAGACTTACCTGTTGTCTAATCTTATTGAGCCATTTTGTTTCCCAGATGTGTTGGTTTGTGTTGTTGACAAAACCAACCAGCATAGTCCAAATGATTGGCATTTCCCCAATATTCCCTCCTTTCTTGATTTTCTATTTATCCTTTCAGTACCTTTTTTTTTTTTTTTTTTTTTTTTTTTTTCTTTCCTGAAAATCGAAGCCCTCTGTGCTATCTAGTTTGGGTCATATTTACGTGCTGGTCATGGAAGCAGCTCCTTTAGGTTTTGGCCCAAGGTTGGTTCCTCTCACTGTCTTAAATTTATCCTGCATACTTCCATAAATGTGAGGGGTTTAAGACACCGGATGAGCAGCCCTGATGTTGTCCTCCTGTCTGAGCCAGGGTTTCCTTCCAAGCCAAGAGTTGGGTGTATAGTCTTAGTTTTCTCTGGGAGCCTACTGTTTATCTGAGGGATGACAGCTCTACCCTTTTGACCAATTTCTACATCTTAATGATCAATCACAATTTCCACATTAAATGGTAAAAGGTTGCAATAGAGAGGGAGAGGAGCTAATAATAATAATAATAATAATAATACACAGAGCTAGATATTGGATGAAGAGCTGAAATGTTAACAAACCATGCTCCACACAAATGCTCTGAAACAAATAAGAACAGATCCAAGAACCAGCTCAGAATAAACCAACAGACCATTGAACAAGCCAAAGGGAAAGTCCATATCCCACAAGAACTTATCTACTTAAGGAAGCAATATGGGTTGTTGGGCACTAAGGACCCCATGTTGGCACCTGGAATTGATCTGGGTAACTCCTCTGGTGAAAATCCTTAGGCCAGAATTTCTCCTCAACATTCCCGTAACTAGAGAAAAGCGGCAATGACAACACCAAGGCACCGAGCTTCATAAAGTTCTTCATTAGTGGCTCGGCTGTTTTCCTTCTGTGTCAGTGGTCCCTCGTTTCTCAATTGTACTTGAGGATTTGACACACGGTGGAGCACCATTACTAACCATTTCACTATAAGCAACCCATCTGGAGAAAGAATGATGAACACCATGATGTTAAATGTTTTTCTCTTGGTTTAGAACTATTTCCCAATCACAAATACCAAAACTGTCTGGAAACGTACAAAGCCATTGTGTTCAGCCACCTAACATACTGTTCTTATTCTGACCCGATAGACAATCCCTTGAGACATTATTTCAGTAGAATAAAAGGATAAATAATTTATCTTAGAGATGAGTATCTTTCCAATTTGTACTGCTACTTTGAAGAAAATACTTTTTAAGTAGTAGCAAGCAACTAACCTTTTATTTTTTGTTTTGTTTGGCCTGTTTTCCCACATGCACATTCCAACTTCCTATGACAAATGTACTTCTGACTAATTTGAGCATCTGTGCACTGCTTTAATATTTGGCTTGGGAAACAATTTTTTGTTAAAATAAGAGCCATGTTTTGGTTTTAGAATATTTATTTTTCCTAAGATTCTGAGAGATGTGCATTGATTTAAAGGAATGGCCTCAAGTTTCTACTTCTGTTTGCACCTTACAATTCTCATTTATTCATGGAGCTACGATCCTTACCCCCAGGCAAAAGCTCATTAACATATGATTCTGTCCAGTAGTCGGATCTTGATTTCTTGAAAGACCCCACTATCTCCTTCACTGTGCTTTGAGAAGCCAGGGAGAACATGGAGCCATTAAGCAGGACTTCCCACTCCTACTGTCACTGATGGCAGACTCTAAATTAGAAAGCAAACATGATGTTGTGCATAACTAAACTGACCCATTTGAAGAATCCACGTAGCTTGTAGTCTCTGACCTGTAAGCCACACCCACTGAAGACAACTGTGAAACTGGAATCTGAAGTGATGCTTCCATTAACCACAATTTTGTCTTTCCTGTCTTTCTTCTTTTCAGAAGATAACTGGATGGTTACCAGACTCCTTTTGTGTCCCACAGATACTTTCTACTGTGGAGAGAGCATCAACAATGTGCACTATATAATTATTGTCTTCCTTGATGGGTTTGCTAGACTTGTATGTTCAGGAAAAAGCAACGTGTCCTCCAAAGAGCAGAGGAATAATTACTTACAAGGAAGAAGAAAGTGCTTGACCTTAGGAAGGGAGTTGCCAGCTCCCTCCTCGGCACTGTGTCTCCTGCCAAGTAACCACTACAAGGTTGTCCTGTGTTTTTCCACACTCAAGATTGAGAGGGAGTGATGTTCTTTGTTCAGACAAACCAGGGAGAAAATAAAATAATAAAAGTAAAATTTTAAAGGAGCAACAGATGTGACCCAATTCACTGTGCCCTGAGTGCACTTCTAACAAAGAAGCAAGAACCACCTCCCCTGCATGTAAGAACAACGCCTGGCAGGAGTTTCTAATTGGATGCCAGTTCCCATGAAGACAAAATTACCTTATGCCAAAATGCAGAGAAAGTCAGCACAGGCTGGGCCACGACATCACCCATTGTTGGCATCTCTCCAGCTGGTACTAAGGCCAACAAGGGTGGGCATGCTAATCCACCGCTTGTGCTGTTCTACACCATCAATCCCACATGAACTCAAAATTCTCAAGGCATTTTATAAGAAATGCTGGTTTCAGGATAAAACTGAAATTGTATATCTGCTTTTTAAAAGAGCTTTCATTTCAGTAAAATTCTGTGTATTGAAGAGTGAAGCAAAATGAGCTCAACTGTCCCAAGGAAGAAGAAGAAAAGAAATCTAAGTTTCAGATGTGTCTGTCTCTGCAAGCACCCATGAGTCACACTTCTCACTACAGAGGCTGACACTGGCTCCCTGTAATGATGCTAACTGGAACTAGGAAATGTTACACACTTTACTAGCTCGGGGCAAATGACTTCAAGAAAACAGAGCCTACATTTGAATGACCAACCTTCAAAAAATAAAAAAGTTGACAATCAAAGAAAAATCAAGTCTGTCCTTTATCTTACTGGCTCCCAAGTATCAACCGCTGAGCTGGAACTAGCCTGGGTCCTACCAAGACCCAACTGGACAATGGCTGGGTCACAGGCTCCAGAGAAATCTAATGTGGTAAGTCTGAAGTGTGGCCTGGGAGATGGTGTTCTCAAGATCTCCTCGATGTCTCTCTGTAGTCAGACTTGCAAACTGTTACAGTCCATACTCATCGAAGCCCCTTTTCCTTTCATCGAGTAACCAGCTGATTATGGGAAAATCTTAGTTGATTCCTTAAATCAACATACAATGCATCTATCACTCTATGGCATTTAGGGAACTTCATCTTTCTTTGAACCATGAAATGCAGTTTTAAAATATTCAAAATCCCAGTGGTCTTTTAGAAATTAGGGGTAGGAATTAAATTTAGAGAATGGGAGCATATTCTTGGGGCTAACTGATCAGACACAATTGTCTATTTGCAGAGCTCTGCGCTTTCCGGAGGTTCACGGTTCTCTTTACTTATCATCCTGGACCTTCCGGTGGTCTGGACAGACCCTTGCCATAGACTTCTAGGCGCACTGCACCATCAGAGCTTTAGTCTAGATGTGGGCTATTCACGTCTCACCCACGTCCCTGAAGTACAAATTCCCTGAGGCAGCTTTGGCTCCTTGCTGAGGACCCTGACCTCCTAAGATCACGATGGCACTCTCTGCTTCACTCTGTTCTCCAGATAGATGAGGTTCTCTATATTCCACATCGAAGCCCAGGTTTCAAAATTTAATTTCTCCTCATTGACTTCTTTGCTAAGGAGTGTACAATGGATGAAAAGTTTGGTTCAGCAAATAACAGCCAGAAGGCCAAATCTAGCCTGGTATTTGTTTTGTTAAATACAGTTTTAATAGAATGCAAACATGCCATACCCACTCACAGGTTTCCTTCCAACAGCTTTCACACACAGTAGCAAAGGTGAACAACCAGAGGGACACTTCCATCTCCCCACAAAGCCAGAAGTTATGTCCTATCTGGCTTGCTACGGTTCACATGTGGTTTGCCAACAAGGTTCTTATGCTGAGAGCTTGGTCCCTAGTGTAGCAGTGTTGAGAGGTGATGCCCTTGACCCCTCTGGTCACTACAATCCTTCCTCCCTCTCTTCAGCAGGGTTCCCTGAGTGCTGCCTAATGTTTGGCTGAGGGTCTGTATCTGTTTCCATTACTTACTGGATGAAGGCTCTCAGATGACTATTGGGGTAAGACTTAAACTTTTAAACTTTTAAACTTAAACTTTTAAAAGATGGGATATTTTAGCCTGCACACCTTTAATCCCCGTATTTGGGAAGCAGAGGCAGGTGGGTCTCTGTGAGTTGGAGGCAAGCCTGGTCTACAGATCTAGTTCCAGGACAGCTAGGGCTATTACACAGAGAAACCCTGTCTCAAAAAGGAAGGAAAGAAGGAAGGGAGGGAGGGAGGGAGGCAGGGAGGCAGGGAGAAAGGAAGGGAGGGGAGAAGAGAAAAGAAAAATTGAATATTTTAAAAAGGCTGAAATTTTGATGTTTAAGTGTATAAAGACTGTGGGGCTTTTAAAATTATTTATCATGTTAACGTGAGGTCTTGGGAATGAATAAGAAAGGAAGGGATGTGGCTTAAGAGTGATATGTTTGTGTGTCAAGCTGACAAGGGGTCAGTTTTACTGGCTGGTTTTGTGTCAATTTGATACAAGCTAGAGTCATCAGAGAGGAAGGAGCCTCAGTTGAGGGAAGCCCTCCATGAGGTCCAGCTGTAAGGCATTTTCTCAATTAGTGACTGACTAGAGAGGTTCCAGCCCACTTCCTGTGGTGCAATGCCTGGGCTGGTTGTCCTCCTACAATCCTCCCCAAAACACAGCCAGGGTTATCACAGCCATACCCACTACCTGGCACCAATTTGTCTCAGTTAGGATTATCTACTGTTGCAATGAAGCACTATGACCAAAAAGCAAGTCCTGGAGAAAATCGGCAAAATCTGATTATTGTTTTCAAATACCATAAAAATGACAAAGCAAAAGCAAAACAAACAAAAACAGAACTATAGATTCCATGTTCAGCGGCTGCAGGAGAGCAAACAGGCTTTGAGTGTCAACTCACTCATCTTTGAAGTACCAGCATGCCCTCTAGTGGTGACTCACAGTTACTGTCTTTTCCATAACATTAATTTAGTTGGTATCCACTTTATGATTCGTTTTACAAGACGCCACTTTATCTTACATCTCGTCTGTGATGGTTTCATATGGAATAGCAGTTAATAAAGTCTGATTGAACTTTCTGTATCAACTTCTAAAAGTACCCTGGGCAATGATGAAATCTGATTAATGCTGTTTTACACCCACCAAGACTTTCTACAAACAGCATAAAATCTAACATCCACTTTTCACTCTCTAGAAACACTGTTTAACAAATAAAGTATTTATCACTTTCTTGCATGTTGGAAATTATTTGAAAAACAAATTCCAACATGAGGATATGAATTCACATATAAGCATGAGTAACTTTGTTCTGGGGCAGAGGAGATTCTCTAAGTTAAAAGAGGGAGGGGGCATTGTGGGAATCAAGTCTACATCCCAGTTTCTGGCTGCCTCTTCTTAACAAGAGCTCTGGGTAGCTGCTCCAATCGGCTGACCTTGGGAATGCACTTGACATTGGATATTACATAGCACAGGAGTCAGTTTGTCCCCTCAAGGACATCTTGAGTGGAAGCCGCACTCCCAGTGACCGAGCTCCGAACATGGCACAGGTAGCTTCTCTCTCATGACCTATTTTCCTTGCTCTGTTTATACCATCCCCTCTCTCCCTATCATCTCCCCAGGCTCAAGAGTGCAGGATGCTTCCTTTCTTATTTCCTTCTTTCTTTTGACTGTCTATGTCAACAAGTGCCACACTCAGTAGTGTCGTGGCTTAGAAATTGTTCCTAAGTTCACTGAGTACTTTGCACTGAGGGCAGTTTCCAGTTTTCCCTTGCCCATCTCTGAGATGAACCACAGAAGTTGCAGTTCCTCCCTCTAGGGCAGTTAGAGGCTGGTCCCTCCCCTTCTGCAGGCCAGAAGCCCAACAGAGGCCATTCTACCCTGTCCCTGTTCTTGGGGTCATTTCCAAGGATCTGTCCTGTCAAATGGAAGGAAGGCATGTCACAGAAGGAGTCAAGAAGAACTGGACAGGCCATGCAGGGCTTCCTCCCTCTGGGGACAGGTCATCTGTTGGAACATTTTGTCCAGTCACATGTCTAAGTAGTTCCTCACTCTTGACCAGACTCCAGCATTTAAAAAAAAAAAAAAAAAAAAAAGCAAGCTTTCCTGGGAGCTGGAAAGATTTCTCAGTCAGTACACTTCTTTCTTCCTAGGCAAGCATGAAGACCTAATTTGGGATCTCCAATATCTACATAAAAATCTGCCTATGAAGCTGGGGAGATGCTTAATCAGTAAAGTGTTTGTCAAGTACGAGGGCTTGATTCCAGATCCTAGGCACCCAAATAAAAGCTAGTCACGGTGTTACACATCTGTGACTCTAGCACTGAAGGGTAGAGGACACGAACAGAGCCTAGCTGAATCAGTGACTTCCAGGTTCAATGTGTCGCAAAACTAAGATGGAAAGTGATAAAGGAAGACATTGGTCATGGACCTCTGGCCTCCACACATGTAAGCATCGGTGAGCATACCTGGCATGCACACACATCCACACACTATACTTATACAAGGAAAGTCAGGGATGTGACACATATTTGTAATCCCTGCACTGGGAAGAAGAAAACAGAAGGATCCCTGGGGCTCTCAGGCCAACCATCCTAGCCAAATCAGTGAGTCAGTCCTAGGGAGAGACCCTGTCTCAACAACTAAGGTGACCAAATCCTGAGGAAGGACACCCAATACCTGCACATAAATCACCACATACACACATACAAAAATGCTTGTACTACACACTTCCTGAGTCTTTGGATTCTCATTCCTGAAGATTTCTATGGCATGTACAACTGTTTTATCTTTGTTAATCCATCATTGCTTATAGGATTATTGGCTCTGAAGCTTATGATAAGTAATGATGTTATCATGCCGTTTTGCCCATATGCACCCTCTGTAAACAGGCAAGGCTATGTTCATCATCAATAAAAAAAGAGATATTAATAATGGTAACCACCTATAACTGTCATGAGGATTAAATACAATAACAAAGCTAAGTATCTAGTATGAGACAAAACAGGCTAAAAAAAAGTCTAATAGGTAAAAATCAGTGTTGTTTCTGGATCATGTAAATACATTCTAGCACTGTATTCTCTCAATAATCCTCTTATCATTTTTTTTTTTTTTGCATGATTCAGCTTTGGTCTGCTTTACTGATTTAGTGTGTTTGTTTTGCCTGGTATGTGACAACGGAAATAAAAGATTTTAGAGTATAGATTCTTGTTTCAGAATCTTTAAGATTTTTTTTAACTATCTGTATGTTAAATAGTTAAACATGTAGAGATCAGGCAGAGGGAGAATGGAGGAAGAGAGTATGGGCAGAGAACAGTGGGATTAGAGGGCACTGGGAAGGGGGATGTAGAAACCTAGTACAATAGAAACCCCGGGATTCTATGAGGGTGACCCTAGTGAGGACTCCTAGTAACAGAAGGTTCAGACCCTGAACCAGCCAGCCTCTGTAACAAGGTAAGTGGCCACTAACCCAGCCACAAAACCTTTCATCTACAACCTGCCCTGCATGTAAGATGTGCTGGTGCAATGGGGGCTCAGAGCATGTGGGAATGGCCAACCAATGACTGGTCTAGCTAGAGGTCCACATCACCAGAGAGGGAGGGAGACTATGCCCTATACTGCCTGGATGGCCAGAAGTAGAGACTGAACAGTTCAGAGACCTAAGGTAGAACCAAACATGACTGGTCAAAACAAACAAAACCAATGAAATGATTCCTAATAACACTCTGCTATACTCATAGGCTGGTGCTTAGGCCGATCATCATCAGAGAGGCTTCACCCAGCAACTCATGGAAGCAGATGGAGACACAGCAAACATTAGATGGAGCTTGGGAACCCCAAGGAAGAAGGGGAAGAAGGAATGTAAGGGCAGAGGTTAACACACCGGGAAAATCAGCCCACGGAATCAACTAAACAGGGCTCATCTGTGCTCCTGGAGACTGAAATGACAAACACAAACCCTGCCTGGGTCTGAGCTGGGTCTTCTGCATATATATTTTAATTGTGTAGCTTGGGGTTTTTGTGGGACTCCTAACAGTGCAAGTGGGGGTGTCTCTGACTCTTTTGCCTGAACTTGGGGTGCTTTTCCTCTTACTGGGTTGCCTTGTCCAGCCTTGATATGAGATGTGGTGGCAACTGGAGGGACTGGAGGGAGGGGAAGCTGCAGTTGGGATGTACTATATGAGAGAAAAATTTTTTAAAGATTTCTTTTTAACTGTTTGCATGTTTATGTGTGTCTGTGGGGGTCTAGGCATATGAGTGCAGTGGCCAGAAGAGGGCATTGTATCATCTTGAACTGGAGTTCACGGTGAGTCACAGGATGTGGGTACTAGGAATGGCATCTTTCAAGAGCAGCAGGTATAAACTACCATCTCTCCAGCTCTCTTCCAGAGTCTTAAACATGAGTGGAATTAATGAGTACTATTTCTCACACAGGCCAACTGTGTTGCACAGCCAATACCTAGAAATGTAAATAGGATATTTGGGGCTACTCAGGTCTGACTCTTTGGCTACCTTCCATTAAAACTGAAAAGGACTTTTGTGTTTTAAAAGTAAGAAGAAGCAACACATGTAAATATGTGCTGTTTGCTTTTATAGTGTTCAGAAATTCTTTTCTATTTGACTATAAATTTCTAGTGCAAGTTGGTTTTGTGAGGAAAAGCTCTCCCAGCATCTCTGCTGAATCTTTAATATTTTTTGTAGTGCTGGGAGTGAGCCCCACAGTCTTGCCTAGGCTAACTGAGAGTTCCCTGTACCAGTGAGCACATCAGCAGCCCTGTGTGCTCAAGCATAAAGAGTAAACATTGGTATAACGTCACTGGGTTGAACATACACTGCATCCCTGAGAGCGTTTCCTGCCCCATGGCTTCCTCCAGCATCGACAGACTTCCTAGGCCAGCTGCTGCTGAAAGGGGCTTATTTTAGTTCCCTAGTTGTTTGTTTCCTTAGCAATGTTGTGACACCATGCCCACATCTTTGCACACAGACCTAAGGTCAAACATGCTTTTTCATTTTCTTTGTACAACCTATATTTGGAGATGTTTCCATCTCTTCACTAATAAGACCCACAATATGAGGGGGTGGGAAATAAAATAGCATGCTTTTAAATAGGTAATTCAAAATAATACTTAACAGATTTTTAATCGTGTCCTTCCTAGTACACACAATGTTCCCTGTTGCCTAGGAATGAAAATGCAGAACAGCAGGTACGATCACCATGGTAACCTGAAGAGCACTGGAATATTGAAAATGGAAACCAAGTGAATACATTTATCAGCTTGTTTCTACAGGTGCTAATTTCCTTCCACACATCTTCCACGTATACCCAAGGAAGCTTTCTTGCTAACTTTTCAAAATCATTCAGGTTGTCATGAGATCATGAATTCAACCGCTGAGAAGATTAAAAATAAAAACAAACAAGCATGTGCACACTAGCAAGCTCTTTTTTCTTCTCTTTTGTTTGCTTTTAGAAAAAAACAAGGGTGGTTTTTTTTGTCTTTTTTTTAACATAATTTAAAAAGTAACATGACCCTGTGTTATTTAGACTTCAGTGGATAATAAATAGTACAGATATCTTTTTATGGACATACACTTTTAAGTCGTATTATAAGATCAGAAACACACTGCCTGACCTGAACTGCTTACTGTCACTCATTTTAGATGACACTCTGTAGTAAAAACTTCCCTACCCACAAACAATCTTCTCCCTACCCAGGTAAGATCAAACACTACAAACTTACATGTTTGTAAATTTGGTCACATAAAATGCAATGTCTTTAGAAAATAGACAATGTAGATGTTTGGCATCGACGCAGAACGGTCTGCTGGGTGTGTATCTGTTCTCAAACTCCAGGCAGTCACTTTCTATGGTTTCTTCTCTACTTCCTTCCCCTCTGCCTCTCTGAACCAAACTAAGGACCTGGATGTTACATCTGACCTTCAGTTGTGCTTGACTCTTGGGAAAATACTATGTCTAATGGAAGGTCATTCTGCTTCTTTGAAATACCTGGTCTTGCTTCTTTAGTGGTGTTGACACAAATCTCTGGGCCTTGCCAGTTGTCCTACAAATAGTAAACTCTTGAAGACAGACTGCACAGCTAGTGAGACAGCTTGCTTCACCCACTGCCTATTGTCTAAAAATAGCAGCAGCTCACAACTAAAGTGAAGGTGACATTCTTGGATTTTACCTCTGGAAAACTCCAGTGAAGGGCTGGAAACTATACAATATTGGAAAGGGACTGGTCCCAAGAGGTAGTAAAATAAACACATGTTCAAGTTTCTTATATAAAATGGCTTGATATTTGACTATAACCTATGCACACCCACCCTTCATAAGTCAACCTAAATCATACCTAATTCAATGTGTGTGTGTGTGTGTGTGTGTGTGTGTGTGGCTTTGAACTCTCATCTTCCTGCTTCAGCTTCACACACACACTGTGCACCACTGGTGCCAACTTTAGCACCTAAAATAACACATATCCTAAGTAATTAGTGTTATAATAAATTGTTTACAGAATGCTAAAAAAAAAAAAGCCTATATACATTCAGAAGCTTTGATCCATGGGTAAACCTATAGATTCAGTCAGTGCTCATGGATAAGAAAGGATAACTATAATTTCTTAACAACCAGATCCTCAGAGTGAGCAGAAAGCTTCCCCCAAATTCATACTGGGCCACTCACAACCCTCTGTAATTCCTTCTAGAGAATTCATTGTCTTCTTTTGATCTCTGCAAGCACCTGTGGGTGTGCACACCCACGCGTGTGCATGTGCTGGCGCGCGCGCGCGCACACACACACACACACACACACACTCACACACACACAAATGGAAGCAGAAGAGAGTTTACAAATCCATGAAGGAAGTGAAAGAAAAACAGGGAGGAAGAGTCTGGCAATCCATGAAGAGAGTGAAAGGAAATCTGAAAAGAATAGAAAGATGGGTGATTGACCTGGAGGAAGTTAGCCAATGGCAGCAGGCAGCCCCTGGCAGGGTGTGGTGGTATGACTGAGAAGTCTCCCATAAGCTTGGGCATTTGAACACTCAGTCCCTCCTTGGTGGTAGGATTCGGCGTTTTGGCCTTGCTGGAGGAAGTCTGTCATTGGCAGTAGGCTTGGGGGTTTCAAAAAACCCCAGTCATTTCCAGTTAGCCCACTCTGCTTCCTGTTCTGTGGTTGAAGAAGTTCGTTCATCCTCAACTGTCATCTGTTGTCCCAGCTGCCTGCCACATCTACCTATGCTGTGCAATCATGGATTGGAACCTTCAGGAACCCTAAGTCCCAAATAAACTCTGTCTTCTCCAAGCTGCTGTGGTCTGGTGTTTTATCACAGCAATAGAACAGTAACTAATACAAGGGGGAAAGGGAAACAGAAGATGTTTCCAAAGGGAAATATAGCAAGAGACAGACAGGCTCACCAAGACAAGCCTCAATTCCAGTTGAAGGCTTCACTCCAGCGAATGGAGGAAGGGCATGAAGAAACCCATTCTGACACCCAGTATGACTTGGAGAGCAGCAGAGGGCCATGTGGAGGGGCAACCTACTATTAAAAGCTGAGCTATGCTGGAGGCCTGAGAACAAGGAACAATCAGAGGGCCAGAAGATTTAATTTGGCCTGCCACTGCCCCAGGGTGAAGGAAGGCCGGGGAGGCAACTGTGGAGAGCATGAGAGCCAGTACTGACAAGCCAAAAGGTGCAGGTGGGCAGGAGGCTCAGCTCAGGCAGGGGACCTCTTAGGTAGGGAACTGCTGCTCTGTGTGATCAGGAGCCCGGAGAAGATCTGGGCAACCGATAGCAGTAACCCTGGAGCTCAGCCTCAGGTCAGGTAGGTCAATCTCTAGATCACCTGGCTCCCTTAGCTGCTGCAATAGTAGAACACACTGCTCGATGTCCACAGATCTACCCTCCAGCAGGGCCATTAACACTCAGGAGGCTGTGAAGGTGGAGAGGCAAGTGCTGCCCCTCAACAGACCTCAGGGAGTACTCCCCACACTGCCAGTGCACCTGGGAGACTCTCCCCCAGCTAGCCCATCTGGGGGATGTAATCTAAGGAATCTGAGGAGGGTAAGAGAACATTCTCAACACCTACATCACAAGCCAAAGCACGGCAAGGCAGCCTCTGGAACTCAAAAACTCCGGCAGGTGTTAGCCATTTGTCAAATACAGAGATTCATCGAGGGAATGAAACAGAGTAAAGACAAGTGTTCCCAAATGCAGCCTCCCTACATGTGGCATACAACTAATGGTCCCCAGTTCCTGAGGCCACAGGAAGTAGCCACACTAACACTTCTTTGATTCTAACCTCTTTTCTTGCCCTTTCTTTCTTGTTAGTTTGTTTTAACCAACCAAGATTGCCTTGGTTGTACTACACTTATAAAAATAAAATGTATCATATGTTTTTATGTCTGATATTGTCTTCATACACTGACTTAATTTTTGTTTCAACATTTTTCATCATCGGATATTACATTCACTTAGTTTTTTTTTTTAATATATATATTTGCACTGATCCTTTTTTCTGCTTTTAGTAGTAATTTGGCTTCATTAATTTTCAAAAATACTCATGTTATTTTATTTTTGATCACCTCCCATTTAGATAAATTATTGTTACCGTCATTAATATTTTCTTGGGGGTAGGAAGAGAGAGAGTGTGTGTGTGTGTGTGTGTTTGTGGAGATCAGAGGACAACTTGCTGGAGTTTGCTCTCCTCTCCAACCATGGGTTCTAAGAATTCAGTTCCCATCAGCTTTTCCCCACTGAGCCATCACATCGGACCCACCTACCTAATTTTATTTCTGTACCTTTTATTATTGGCAAATCTTTTTCTCCCCGTTCTTTTTTGTTTGTTTTTCTAATTTCTAGCTCATTTTTCTCTCCACTACAATAGTCCCCACTCCTCCTGTTTTATGTAAACTCGCCCCTCCTGTTTCCACCATTATCCTGCTGCCTTTGTTTGAGGCATCCATTACCTGTTCCCATCGTTACTCTAAAGCATTTAATAATTTTAGCCTGTCCTGTGATAGTTTTTATACTTCCGGTTTCATGGCCATTGTGTTGTGTTTATAATTGGGTTTTAATTTCTTTCAAGCACATTTCATGTCTTATATGATATGATGTTGTATACATCCATTCAAGAAATTCAGATATGAAACCAGGAATAGCAGTAGGTGTTGAAGCTACTGAAATGAATAATTTATGTCTACAATGCCAGGGCCTCTGGATTCAGCATTCTACTGTGGGTGCAGCAAAAGTATAAAGAGGCAATAAGAAATCAATAGTGAGGCAGCCCTGTAAGCACTTGTGTCCAGATAAGACCACTATGTGGTGTTGGCCTGGAGGGAGCTATTCTTTCCTAGGAAAGTTTCACAAGTTGAAAGCAGACACAAGAACACAAAGAAAGCATGTTCACTGAAAATGGTCCTGGGTCGTAGCTTGGCTCAGCCAGTTCAAAGTGGGTCTGTGCTATTTTGCACAATAGGTTCTCCTTTTCTACCCCAGTGTTGAACAGCTATGAAACAGAAAAGCTGCCAGATGCCAAGAGTAGAAAGGGCAGGAGGAAAAGGCAGCATGGATCTGAATATAGGTCTAATGTCTAGGACTATGGTGTGTGAACTTGGCAAAGAAATACAGCCTGAGTGGGCTACACAACACAAATGTATTTCTTCCCGGTTGTAGGGGTTACCAGTCCAAGATGCAGGAGTCAAAATAGTTGGTTTCTTATGGGTTCATCTCTCTGTCTCTGTCTCTCTCTCTCCTCCCTCACTCTGTCTCTTTCTCCCTTTTCTCCTTCCTTCCCTCACTTCTTCCCATCTTTCCTTGGCTTACAGATGTTAATACTTTTGACCACGCAACATAAGAGTCATGGCTGACACCCCTAAACACCTGTGCTGCAGTTTGGATCTTGAATATCCCCCAAAGACCTATTTCTTAAAGATTGGATCCCCAGATGCCTCTATTGGGGGTGGTAGAGGTACAGCTCTTTAGAAGCGGGGCCTACCGAGAGGACCTTAGATCACAGCAGCTGTGCCTTTGAAGGGGGTTTCTGGACCCTGGTCCTTGATGCTCTTTTGCATCCCATGGTGAGGTAAGCATATTTGCTGTCGTCACATGCTGCCTTGCCCCTGGCCTAAGCTAAGGGAGCCAGCTAACCATATACTGAAACCCCCAAGACTGTGAGCCAAGGTAGGCCTTTTTCCTTTGAGATGACTCTCTCTGTTAGAGTGACATAAAATCAATGTAACAAATTTATAAGAGAAAGAAATAACCAATGTATTTCATCAGAATTTCACATGGCAATGAGGCATCAGAAAATAAAACCCAAAGGCTTGATGAAGAGTGGACACCTTTGTGGGAATGTGATTGTAGCCTAAGGGAATAGTGACCAACGTGTCCAGGGAACTTAGCAAGTTCTAGGAGTTCCAATTCTCCCTGGCTGCCTTGGGTATCAATCCTACTTACAGACACAGGACAAGACATCAAAATCTTTGCGGAGAAGGGCCAAGGTCAAAGAGTGGCACTTGTAGGTTTTGTGGCTTGTTTTGGTGAAGAAGAGTCTAGCTTCTATGACCCACCTCAGAGGAGAGAAATTTTGGTTTCTATGACTTGCCTTGGAGAGAGAAAGGGAAACTCCAGAAAGGATGGGAAAGAATTACAGAGGTACTGCTTCAAAGACCCTTCCGATCATTCAGTCCAAACTGCTCTGTAACCAATATTCTCTGGGGTGGTATGTGCTTAGCCCCAACACTTGCATACTCTATAACTTTCACAAGGTCTTTCCTCTCTGTGGATGTTCTTGCAAGGGCAATAATCACACTGACTTTATGGCCTAACCATATGATCTCATTTTACCTTAATCACTCCATGTTGCTGTTTGAGTTCCCTAGCAGACTCATGTTTTGAACACTTTATCCTCAGCTGATGACAATATTTTGAGAAGTTATATAAACTTCAGGGATTAGGACCTAGTTGGAAGAGCATCATGGAGGATATATCTCAAAGGTTATATAGTGTCCCCAACCCCTTCTGGTCTCTTTCTCTCTACGTCTTTGTCTGCTGTGAGGTGAAGAGTGTTCCTCACCATACACTCCACTGCCAAGATGTTCTTCACAAGTGTGTATTTACAAATGGGGCCTAATGGGAGCACTGAATCTTCTGAACTGTGAACTGAAATACCTACATCTCACCATGAGACCTCACTATCGCATCTGTAAAGAGGAATCACTCTCCTCTTTAGGGACACTATATGAAGCAATGCATGCAACATTATTGTTTCTCTTATCATTAGCCTTTCTTAGGGACTACATACAGTATTATATATAGCATATGTAGTATATTCATATATTAGCATTGTATATCCTAAACATTTTAACCTTTGGCTTATGTACCTTATTTACTGTATTTAGTCTCATGAAAAATAAATCATTACCTCCAGCATTATAGTATCCCACTGTCCCTTGCTATTACTGATCACAAATCCAATGGGAAAATTCATAAAGGCTTATACATTCTGAAACTGTCACAGCAATTAAAAATCTGTCTTCCCCCTTTTTAGAAGGTGCATTCTACCTGTGTGTACCTGCTTTCCTAGTACAGTTCCTATGACATTTCTCTGAGATGTTTGCTCTTTCCAAGTGTCAATAGTACTGTGGTCCTTCCTGTTACCAAACAAATAAGCAAAAATACATTAGTAAGATCATAACTAAAAGGCTACCTTTCTTTAGTGATAGCTAATCTCAAAACGATTCTACAATGCTGCATCAACCAAGACAATAAATCCCTTTGAGCTGTTTCCTTAAATGTTACAAAGCCCCATCTGTGCTGATCCATTTGCAGCACAATTATTAGAAACATATACAATTAGATGTTGTAATGATTAGGCAATCATAAGCACCAATTCAATACAAAACAGAGAGATTTTGAATGCTGAATTTTAAAATTCTCTCCTTTACATGTCTTTTGTCTTTACTATCTGCTGTAATTTTCATAACCATATTCTAACAAGTGAACAATGGAATCGAATGTGTAACGAAGGCATGAACTGGCAAGTGAGATTTGATGATGGAACTAACTAAGCGGCACTGAAAATTATTTATTAGAATGTGGACTTCACTTCCAGTGGGTATGTGTGTGCACACACATAGGGGATGGGGGTTGTTGGATTATGTGGTATGTCTTTTAACAAAAATAAATTTCGTATCTCAAAAACATCAATACTTATGAATAAAAATCAACACAAATTTACTATGTAACCTGTTAGAGGAACTTTAAATTTGGAAAATTAATGGAATTTAAGTTATGTAATATGAGAAATTAGGTCTCTATTTTTGCAGGAGCAACATAAACTGACACCTGCCTGGTCCCCAGTGCAAATGGAAACTCCACTGACCTGTTCATCATTAACACTCCTATCTCTAGTGAAGCCCTTCCCTGTCTTTATTTCAAGTATTTGGGAGATATGATGGTGTTGTGCCTGCTTCCCAGGAAACAAACAACCTGTTTGCTTAATAAAGCAGCCTGGGTTATGCCTAAGAGTAAGAAGGACAGTACAGAATTCCAATGACTTCCAGTGCGGTCCCCATCTAATGACATCTGTGGAACTGCAGATCCTCACTCTGACCGTCAACACACTTGTAAGGAGCAATGTGTCTAAATGTCCTTCCGACACACTGGTGTTTATCTTCATTGCAGTGCTTATGGATATTTATGCAAATCTTCATGCTAACTTCCAGGCTCATTTCCTCCCTCCCCATTCAGTAGATCTGATTTTTTTTTTTTTCTCTTAGGGCAATTTAAAGTTTGCATTAAAACTAAGTAGAGAGTACATGGTTCACATATGTCCCCTACTCTCCTGTTTCCCCACTGTCAATATCCTACTGTAAGGAGGTGCATTTCATTACAACTAATGAATCTACATTGATCATTCAAAATCCTGGTTTAAAAAAAAATAAGTCACCAAAATTTAAAGATGCAGTAGGCATTCATTTGAGCTTTCAGAACTTGATAACACTCATTCTGAACAGTAGAATGTTGTGATAAATAGAGAAAGGGGAGTTGACTTCATATGCAGAAAAGCAAGGAACACAGAAGATCACTCATATAAAAACTCGCCTACTTAATGGCAGACTTCTTTACTATGCTGACTCACGTTGACTAAAATCTCCTGTTACTTGGAAAAACTGTATCATTTCAAAATTTAGTTTGATGATGTCAAACACTAGTGACAGAATTCTGGCTTGGTCTGGTCTGCTGGGGGCTAGGAAGCTCATCCAAAGCAATGCTTTCTTTAAACTTAAACACCACACACTATCTACAGATGGCACTAAGGTTCATTTGGCCGATGTACATTCTGAGTACGTTATGACCTAGATTGAGGAGTAATACCAAACAGAATATTCTCTCTGCTTTGCTAAGAATCCTGCATGTTTTACCTATTCATCTTCTGACAACCCCTGATCTTTCTATTACTTTCCTTACAATTTTATAGAATTAATATGCAGATAGCTCCCTATTTTTGATGGTTTATCTATTCAATAAAGACAGGATTTTGAATTTTGACTTTTTCTTAGGCTATTAAGCCTAAGCACATGTTTTCTTGTTACGGTAGACAGCTCTACTGTTCCTTACCTTGGCTACATCCACATAACACTGTGAAGGAAGCTGATTAGAAATATTTGAGATTTGCTCAGAAAAAAAAAAAAAACTTTAAAGGCCTAAAGGTACAGAGGAACAAAGAATTGGAAGCTGTTAGTGTTAAAGCTTTGCAAACAGTAAAACAAATTCACTAATTAGTATTTCAAGTTTTCCTGCTTCGTGGAGTGATCCCAAGCTGCTTAGACACAGCTACTTATGTCAGTTTTGTTACCCTGTTATATGCTGCAGACAGCTCACACAGCTGGCTCTTAAGACTGAGGTGCTGAGTTTTTATAGCCACTTATTAGGTAGAGCTATTATTAAAAGTGAAATGATATAAGCTTCCAGTGCTGGTCTGGCATGGTGCTGTACACCTTTAATCTCAGCTCTCAGGAGGCAAATGCAGGCTGATCTCTATGAGTTTGAAGTCAGCTTGGTCCACATTGTAAGGTACAGATGACTAAGGCTACACAGTGAAACCCTGCCTCAATAATAATAATAATAATAATTTCCATCATTTCCCTTCATCTCTCTAGAGAAATCCTACCCCCACTTGATATCCCAAAACATTTTGCAAGAAGGTGTGATACAGTGACACTGGCATTGTCCCTGGTTGGCATTTTTCACTAAGCTACCGTCCAGCCTATGGGCTTGTCAATAAGATTTCTTGTTCTTATTTGTCTCTCTGGCTAGTTGAGAGCTTGGCAGGTGGTAGGAATTCAATAATAATTTTGTGAGTGAATGGAGGCTAAAACATTTTCCCTTTCTGATATCTTGATGTCATCCCTCTACCCAGAAACACTCTATTTCCTCCCTGCACCACCTCCACCCAACCCCCAATCCGTTGTACTCCCAGGAACCTGAGCTCTTCCATCCTTCCATCAATCGCTACCATGCTAAAGCTTTGTTTCTCTCCCAAAGGGTCCCACTTTCATTCTCCGGGCCTCTTTCCTGGACAAAAGGCCTTAATACACACAGGAAAATAGAAGAATCAGAAGTGAGCTGGGCTTATTGGGTTAGGGCACTAGCTGCCAAGTCTGATGACGCCCTCCCCCAACGAGTTCAATCCCTGAACCCACAGGAAGAAGAAAAGAGCAACATCCAAATATCGTCTGACCTACACACACACACACACACACACACACACACACACACACACACACACAAATACATATGCATGCGTGCACAAGCACATGTGTGATGTGTAATAAATAGAGTTGAGAAACAAGGAAAGGTACAAATTCCCTCAGGTACAGAAACAGAGTGAATTAGAGTCTAAGCCACCATACAGTATTATGTTTTGATGCATAAGCCTGAAATGGAAGGTCCACATGGGCTGGCTGCTAAACCCACAGAAGCCTCTTTTCAGCTCAACTGACATTTTTGAAAATAGAAGTGGATAAGGGGATGGCTGACATGTAGAACTGGTAAGTGAGTCGCTTAATGGAAAACTAGCCAGGAGAGTTGCTCATAACATGCATACACCTGGAAAACATTTTTTAATACCTTCATAACATTCTGGATGATTCATGACACAAATGTACCAATGAAAAATAATTAAAAATAAATAAATAAAGCAAAGGTTGAAAACCATTCTCTTTTATTTCAGACTATTCAACCTCAGAAAGAGAACTGCTTGACCTAACTTCTGATTCCACAAACAGCTCTGGGGAAATGGTTATTGCTTTGCCCTAGTCTTTCTAGAACAAGAACCAAATGTCCCTAAGGGCACCAAATGATACCACCACCCCACTGCCAAGCTGGCATCAACAAAGAGAGGCTATTTGCAGAGCGTGCCGCCTCTGCTGTGAGTGGGCAGTAAGCTACCAGGGAGTTGTTGAGTGCTGCAGGCCTGGAGACAGGGTTGCTAGGCGCCTCTGAAGTAGTGAGACGAGAGGTGTGCGTTAATTCCCCCACGCTTCTTATTTTACACACAGACAGTTGCAGCCCAAAAACAAAAGTGAAGAACGGTGTCTGTGGTGTGAGGAATAATGGCCGGGTACCCAAGTGCCCTGTGAGGCAGAGGGAGTAGGGGTGAGGCTTTTATCGCAAGCAGCAGCAAAAGTAATGTCATTGGGTTTCACCATAATTGCTTAAGCAGCCTGTGTGAGAACTAATTATGAGTTCATCTGGCTCCAGAGAAACCCCACCTCTTCCCTTCTCTAGAATGCTACTAAAATACCAGCATTGCATCACCACACTCACTCCCATTGGCAGCCTTAAAGAAATCAGCGCGGTCTGTCACCGAGAGCCACTGAGATCTTTACAGACCCAGGAAGTCACAGCTTTCCATTACAAACAAAATGTCCCTGGCACTCATTTCACCTGAAAACTCAGTGCTGGTCAGTGCTGATTTTAAATTCCGAAGTGGTGAATCTGCAGGTGAATGAAGCCTAAGTTGCATGCTTTGTATCATTACAATATTCCTGTTACTGTTCGATCCAGAAGGGTTCTGAATTTCATAAATGCAATGCTCACTCATATCTTAACTCTTCCTGGCCTTTACCAGACCTCAGTGTTCCTAAAGAGACAGATATTTTTGACCAGCAAGCTAAATGTACAGTTCTGAGGACAGGATAAGACTGGAATTCCATGACAAGTTTTAGTCCAAATTTAAAATCTACATGAAAATTAGGTAAGACTGCTGTTCTTTATTTGCTTGTATGTGCTGCCATATGCATGCTCTGTGTGAGCTCTGAGAATAAGTAAGCTGGCATACAGTAGTGGGGAGCATGGAATTAGACCCCACATTCAACCTGGCCTCAAGTCCTGACTCTGATGCTTAATATGCAATGGTAACATGAAGGTTACTTGCCCTCTCTTTCTCAGATCCCACCAGCAAATCAGGAGGAAATAGACCTTCCTTGCCTGGTTTCTGTAGGGACGAGGAGCATGTGAAATGCTTACATGGCACTTGCAGGAAGAGATGCAAAATAAATGGTGGTACGTGTCATAGATGTGCCTCTCCTGAGAGTCTCATCTGAGTCCTCTGCAAGCAGCTGGGGAGGGGGGAGCAGGTTATAAAGAGGTTCACTGCCTGACTTTCATCTTGTAAGCCATCACAGTTGGGTGAAATGGAGACGGTGAGAGTATAGGGGGTAGTGCCATCTGGAACAAGCAGTAATAAAATGACACTACTTAATTAGAGTCCTGCTCTTCCTGTGTAATTTCTAGTTGGGGTAGGAATTCAGGGGAAAGGAAGAAAGATGAGATAGAGCAACTTCTTATTTTGTACCATTCTTTTATTTTTATTTCATTTTTTTCTTTAAACTTTGTAGACCTTTAATTTTGATTTTTTTTTAAATATTCAATGGTAAAACACACACACACACACACACACACACACAAAAGAAAAACATGCTGTAGAAATATTGCATGAGTGACTACTTACAACTTAGAGAAAATTCTGTAATGGCAACATCAAGTTCCTCCTAGCCCTGGAGTTGCCATCTTGCCTCTAAGATTCCCATAGCTTTTCTTACTGTCGCACATGACTCCTGCTTCCAAATCCTTCCATTCAGTTTCCCTGTGTCCACCCTCATGATTCACCAGCTTGTGTTCCTTGTTGAGAGATAGGAGCATACTAATTATGATAATTTGACATACTTACTTTGCATGCCCGATTATAACATAAAAATCTTGAGAACTAAATGTATGTCTTATGTTTCTTTGAAACCCTAACACCTGATTCCAATCTTCTTTAATATTTATTTTTAATCATGGGTATATGTTTTGGGGGTGGTGGGTTTGCACATGTGAGTACAGGTACTCAAGAGTCTGGAGAGGGCAACAAATCTCCTGGATCGGGAGTGATAGGCAATAGGTGCTGAGAATTGAACTTGGGTCCTCTGCAAGAGCAGAAAGTACCATTAACCACTGAGAAATCTCTCCAGGTCCCTGATTTCATATGGATACATTCACATATGAAACAAATACAACTGTAATACAAGGTTCATCGTATTTAATGCTGAAATGACTCTACAAGAGGAGTTTAATAGCTACCATTTTGCACATGGTGAGGGAAAGAGAAGGCACTGAAAAGTCAGCCTCAGCTTTGGATGGAAGAAGTATCACCATTTCCTTATCAGTTTAAGCTACCTGACACAGCAATCTACTGGCAGGAAAATCCACTTCAATAATTTGTGAACTTCCCTCCTCCACTTCATTTCCTGTTGGGGGATATCTGATCACACTGTGAATCTCAGTTCCTATCTGTAGAGCAGATGGACAAGCTTTTGGGGGAGATGCCAGCAAAGAGAGAAGGTTAGCTAGTTCTTCCACAGCCTTTCTGAGCTAACAAGTTTTCACCCCAGCCTTTGACTCTCGACTCTTATTTATAAGTAGGATGACTGAGATTTAATAGTAGCAGGCAAGAGAGCTGGTGCTCCCAGGAACAGAATTCCCACCAGGCTGTGGCCCGAGTGACAGGGCCACTGCCAGAGAAGTAGGTCAGTAACTGCAGTATCACGGTTGCTGGATAGAATAGCATCAAATTAAGACACAACCACTGTAAAACAACAATTTCCAAGTAATACAAAAATTCAGAGGTGTCTTTTGCAGTCCAGAATACTTAAATGATGGTCTGAAGCCCCAACTGGTCCCCACTGATACCCATATTGGTGCTGAGATCAGGCTGTGATGTAAAACAGTAGTTTCTCAGACTGTACCTTGCCCTGAGAGACTCTGTAAGCAGCTTCTGACTACATTCTGAGGATGGAGGATGACTCAGCACCTGGCTGGATAAATGCACACTATCACATGTCTAGCACCACACCCACAGCACAAACTGATAATTTATACCTGGGAGTAGAAAGGGTACCAGTCTATATAAATTTATCAAAGTGAACTGGGACTGTAGGAGCACACTGGAATATTAAAATCATATCATGGAAACTGGGCCCAAGATCTTATCAAACATACAAATGAAGGGTGCATTTCTTCACCTGAACCCCATAGAGATGTGGATAACTAACACAACAATGGTGTTAGCCCCCACTACTCTGTCATCATGAGTTTATTTCAATAAACCCCAAAACAAAGAATTCCTGAATGTCCCAGGGCCTTAATCTCAGGTCATTTCCTGCTATTGACAAGGCCCACTCAACTATTTTATGCCCTTCCTCCTACTCAATGGTATATATATCTGCTGTTCACCCATTCACCTGTTCATACATCTGAACATAGTCCTGCCCTTTGCTTTAATCTCCTCTAGCAGCTTAACCCAGTCCCAGCATCCTGACTCTACAGCCAACAACCAGCAGTCAAAAAGCCCTTTTTTACCTTCCACAGCTCATTGTGTTAGTCATGTCACCAGTACAGACTCTGATTGCATTTCTATCAGCTTTACAGCTGCTCAGGCTTCTGCAACCTCAACTTAGCTGTAGCATCTTTAACCTTCTGCAATCATTCTGTAACCAATGTATAGTGTATATGTACATAGAGATCAATTTACTGTGGCACATGTAGTGTGTGTTCTGAAATTTAATAAAGGTAGGAACGAAAGAATTCATGTTCCCCTTGGGCTATCAAAGAAAGAGAATATCTGGCAAATAGATACCACTGAAAGCCCTCGTGTCAATTTGTTGTTATTCTGACATTGTGGAAAGATACAAATGTGTTCCTCCCATGGGGTGTGATGCCTGAAGAGAGAAGTGCTAATGATTATCTTGGGAAAGACTTGTGGACCTTTTATTCCAGAAGATCTCCACACCATAGCCACTAGAGTCTGTAGTCTAAGAGTCTGTAGCAATTTCTCACCAAGTGAGAATTAACAGGCAGGACCTCCACTGCCCTCTTTAGAAGCTACCCAAGCCATCTTCTTTCTTTAAAAAACTGTCACCTGCAGTCATTTCTGCCAGCATGTCTCAGCACCTGCCAAAAGACCTCATCTTCTCCTCCATTCTCTGGCCGATATGAAATAGTTATGACAAAGATTCTAATCTCTCAAAACAAAATAAAACAAAAACAGAAAAAGGCTGTTCTATGGCAACATCTGCTTTCTATTTAGCAACCCAAAGCCCCTGGGGCAAAAGAACACAATGGCTTGGCTACTTTCTTGGAAGGGGAAGGGGAAAACACCATTTAGCAGTGAAAACAAAGCACAGATCTGTACTACAGAGCAGGGGTAAAGAGAGCACTTAAGCATTTCAGGGAAGCAGAGAGAATAAATCAAAGACTATAAAGTATAATTAGGAAGAATAAACTTTGAAATCTATGGCATAGCAAGGTAAATACAATCAATAACAAATAATAATGTATACCATATTCAAAACACTTGATAAACTTCATATGTATCACTACAAAAAAGGCCAAGAAAGTGAAGGATATGCTAATTAGCTAACCCTTGTTCACTGTATATAAACACAGACATCACACAGCTTCCTTAAATATATAATTATAGCATTAATTATAAATATTAGTACTTATATGTTCCAATATAAGCAAATATGCACATTAAAATAGAACCATAGGAGAGTAGATATATATGTATAAAGTGATACTCATGAAACACTTGAAAATGTTGTGAAAAATGAGGTTTTGATTGTAACAGAGCTGTTATTAAAAGACCCTGTTGCATCCTCGATTGCAGTACCATTACCTTTGAACTGCATTCCAAACCCTGGGAAAAAAACATGTTTATAAAACTGCAGAGATCATGGCCAGTAATGGAAATTGATTTTACATGCTCGGCAAAGTGTTTCTAAAGCCATGGAACAGTACAAGGGAAAAAGAAATCTATTTAATTACTCAACAGTCTTTCGTTGTCCATTACAAAGGCTCCACAATCGTCTACTCCCCTGAATCAACTTAACATAAACGCTCCCATTACAGAAGGGCTTCTTAGAAATTGCACGAGTGAACCTTCAGAAGAGATGCAAACTCCAGAGGATGAATTCAAACAGAAAAGAGCTGTTCCTGCACCAAGATAAACTGCATCTTTCAAATGTTTTTAATCAGCCAGAAACGTTCACTGCTACCTGCCTGCTACCAGGCCCTGTGAACTTGTATTTTTCTCCCTTCGTTTTCTCTTTGATTGGATAATGTAAGAAAAATCAATAGTCCCAGATTCAGGTGCAATTGTGATCTATTTTTTACCTTATTCTGTTTTGATTATTGTCTATCATGTTCAACACTAAATTTTTTCTGTATTTAAAAAATTCATGATTTGAAATAAGATTTTACTCTTAAGAACTTTTAGAGCATTTTTAAAATCTTACCATTTTAGAAGGGATATAAGTATATAAATTAGTTTTAAGGAGTTGTGATTGTGATTGTGAATTACTAGTTGCCTCTACTATCCTGTGACAGGTCAATAGGCAAAACAGGCCCCAAGGATAGCAGTTCTAGAACGACAGGAAGGCAGACTGAAAGTCCTTCTACAGGTCACTATAGTCATTCAATCATTATTCTATTAATTCCATTTCATTAAAATTTCTGAAGTTCATAGTCAGGCACTGTGTACATGAATTTTAGTCATCTTTCTAAATCAGCCACAATTAATTAATCACACATTAACTGTAATATATAGTACCTAGTCAAGGATAGTAACATGGAAACCATGACAAATGTCTCTTACTGCAAGTAATGGCTTGAAAGACATACAGTTCAGATTGATTGACAGTAGTCAAAGACTGGACTTTATCCTAACTGTTATGGCAAGGTAAGTTTTCACCTATGCTAATACTACTTCTGTTGATTATCTCAACTGGAGTGTAGCTTTTCTGATTCTTTCCCCTGCAACCCACTGCAACAGCATCTACTTCCTGCTAATCATCCCAAACCGGAGAGTTACCATTTATTCTTCCAGAGGACAGTTCCCAGACATTTTTGTTTAAGCACACTTGAAACTTTATACTGATCTTTTGAAACTCATTAGCCAGCCCTCTCAACTGTTCATGACTTCCAGTAAAGCTCTGAATTTCTAGGTCACTTTTATTCTCCAATACGAACCCTAAAGACAGCAGGCCATGGCCTAATCCCAAAAGTCTTTGTCACCTTCACATATAGGATTAGATGAGGCTCTTAAACTGAGGTGATTCTCCTGGATTAACTGGGTAGACCCTAATGCAGGGGCATGTGTCCTTGTAAGAAGAAGATCTGGCACATGTGGGGATAACAACATGAAGAGAAAATGAAAAGAGACAGGGGCATGATGCCCTTGAAGACTGTAGACACATGACCGCAAACCCTGCAATCCTGTGACCTTTAATACACTTCTTCATGTTGTGATGACCGCCAATGATAGAATTATTTTCAATGCTACTTCGTAGCTGTAATTTTGCTACTATTATGAGTCGTAATGTAAATATCTTGGTGTTTTTTGATGGTCTTGGGTGACCCTGTGAAAGGGTCATTGACCCCCAACGGGGTCAAGACCCACAGATTAAGAACCACGGCTCTAGAGGCAAGCGGCCATACTGACATTTTGACTGCAGCTCACCAATACTCACTCTTTACTTGTGGCCTCCAAAACCATTACACAGTAAATTGTCAGATCCCATTGAGAGCACAACCCATGCCATAAACCTTAAAGTAATTACTCCTGTTCTCACTACTAGAAAATGATGTCACAAATAATTTGCAATATGAAAGATAATGTGAGTAAAGTGTTATTTGTGTCAACCATGTTTGAGATATTAGAAGATAAGAAAAGAGCTTAAAATGTTTATCAGTAGAAGATACATTATATAAATTATTGAACAACCATATGAAATACTATGCAGTAATCTTTTGAAAGGGAAATGTTGCATGTCCTGATAAGTTCTTTAAAATAAACAAAATAAATTAAAGGTTTTAGGAGTGAATATAACGTTCTGTCGTTTGTTTCTTTAGAAACAAAAAGTTATGTATGAATATGCATACATGCTCATGTATATTCATATTATTGTATGTCCATAAAATATCTCTAGAAGGATATGTAAACTCTGGTGATAATGAGTTGCTTCCAGAGGAGGGGAATAGGGTACGAGGAGACACACAGCAAATATGAGTCATTAACGTTCTCTTTGATGAGGAACCACGTGTCTTAGTACTTTGTGATTTGTAGAAATGACTGGATTCACTGAACAGGGTAGTGTGGCTTAGATTTGGATACCATAGAACACAAAGAAATAGGGATTTGGGTCATGGTCAAGATATAAAAGTAACTTCGGTTTCATCTCCAGAACTGAAAAGAAAAATTAGAAGTGATGGTGAGGGTCTAAGTGACTATCACCTCCTGACGAAGAAACACGGACCAAGGAAGGCTGTACGACTTCTTCAGAGAAAACTGCCTGAGCATCAATTGGTATCCATTGGGACAGGATCATGGTGAGTGCCATGGGGAGTATAGTGATCTAAACAGGAATGGCCCCATATGCGCTTGGTCCCTAGTTGGTGGAACTGTTTTGGGAAGGATTAAAAGGCACAGCTTGTTGGAGGACATATATCACTAGAGAAAGCTTTGAGGTTCCCAAAGATGGAGATTAAATTATAGACAGTAGGTTGAACAACTGGACGAAGTCGGAGCAATGCCAAAATCTGGAAGAATTCAACAGGGGGGAAAACGCATGTGATAGCATATAACTTAATAAGGTGGCACTTCTAAGGGAAGGGTTGTCTTAGGATGTCCCAGTTTATAGACTGTAGGTGGGAGAGGAAGTAACTGGGAAAGAAGGGCAGATAGAATAGATAAAGCAGACCTGAGGAACTGAAATTCCCAAACAAGCAAACTAGAGTTGGACACTAGACACATTGGCTCCTTCCTGTAATCCAACATGTGGAAGCTGAGAAGAGGTGTGCTAAAAGTTTGAAGCCAGCCCCAGGATGCAAAGGGAGTTCCAGGCTTGCCAGGCTACAGAGGAACACCTTGCCTCAAACTCGTGCACACACACACACACACACACACACACACACACACACACACACACACACCAATAACAGTTTCGAGTTAAATAACAGAGCAGGTTTCAAGCAACGAGAAGCCAGGAGACAAGCTTCATTGATTTCAAGTGGCTTAAATTATGGAGGCTGAAGTACAGGGCAAGGCGAACATAGAAGAAATTTATGACAGCTTTTCTGGGTGTCATGACAGGGGACAAAGAAGGGTGACATAAAGATGAGCTTTAGGTAACGTGAGTGTGGAATAGCACCAGTTGCCACCATTAAATGTCTTTCCAAGCATGGCATAGTCACATATAAATGAAGTGGAACATATTCCTAGGGTTATGCAGATTAAATGAAAAAAAAAATGAAGTTAGAAGAGGAAGACATAACTACTCCTAAAGTATTAAAAAAATGTATTGTAGATATAAGGGTGAACATAGACAGAGAGAAGAGTTCAGACTAAACATGGCTGTGAGAATAAACCAGACCATAAGAGGAAGAGAGGGGAGGGAGAGCAAGAGAGGAGCCATGGACAAAGAAAGGCAGGGGAGGCAAAACAGCAACACTTCTTTACATAGTTAAACAAATGTAGCATAAACAAAAGCAACACATCTTTATGTAGTTAATTATTCTGCAACACAAACAAATGAAATACATCTCTACATAGTTAAACAAATATTCTATTCCATAACAGTTAACTCCTTGTACTTGTCTTGTACAGCTTTACTTTCGTAAAGCACATAGATAGTCTCCTCTTAACCAAGCACATGTTATCTTCTAATTACCTACTGAATGATGCAACCTGCCTTCCCGGTTCTAACTCCCCCACATCCTATTCTACATTACTCATCATCACCAGAATGTACCAGTGCTTTCCCAACTCTCATTTTATTCATACTGCTCTCACCACCTACAATGTCTTCATACCATTATCACCATTCAAAAGGACTACATCTTTCATTCAAAGTCTGATGGATACCCTGGCATCTATGAGTTTCTTTCCTCATCAACTATGACAAACTTAATTAATGCATCCTTTCTCTCTCGCTGAATCACTTACAACATGGTAAGGAAAAGTATTGCTTATGGAATCTAAGTGCCTGAGTGGTGCCATCCATGCATCTTAGGCATCAGTCCCTACCAGTTAAATGAAAAAACTGTTTCCAACTCAATAGCTTATAATGAAACACCATGCAGGCAGATATTAATAATAGTGATGGAACTGGAGAGGGTTTTGAAGCTGTGGATTTTCATTTCACATTTCTCTTTAGGGCAGCAGTATCCTTGCCAGTCACTCACACCATATGCTTTGGTTAGCTCTGACTCCATCCTAACTCCTTTTGGCACACTGGAAACAGTCCTGACCTGTCACACTTCCAAAGCCATAGCAACTTACTTCAGGGTCTGCAAGCTGATCCTGCTTAAGCCAAAGAAATTCAGCAAGACGTTTTCTTAGACTTCCAATACAGAAGTAGATACTCCTCTAGGGGACTTACAGCTAAGACGATGTAAAGAATAAAGCTACTGTTGCTATCACAAAAGCAGAAGTTATCTATCTAATTAGCTTTCTATTGTGGTGATAAACACCATGAGCAAAAGTAACTTGAGGAGAAAAGGGTTTATTTTGGAAGGAAGTCAGGGCAGAAACTCAAGGCAATATCCTGGATGTCATGTAGGAGTGCTGTTTACTGGCTTGCTCAGCCTGCTTTCTTATAGCACCCAGGACTATCACCCCAGGGGTGGCACCACCCATAGTGGGTAGGGTCTTCCATATCAATAATCGATCAAGAAAATGCACCATGGGCTTACCCACAGGCTAATCTGGTGGGGGACATTTACTCAATTGAGGTTTCCTCATCCAAAATGACTCCAGCTTGTGTCAAGTTGACATAAACTACCCATCACACTATCAAAGGGCAATGCCAGGCAAAAGGAGAATGGAGTCTAGGAAAGAGAAATTGGTCCTAATGGCATCGCCTCGGTCTCTATGGCTGACTTTCAGTTACAGATGCAAAAAAGCCTTTATCTTTGAAGAAGAGTAGTTAAGATTCCTATTCAAAGAAAAGTTCCAATTGACTAAGTTATTATAATTGATAGAAATGTCATTATAATTTACATCAAAATAGAAGAAACTGGGCCAGTGGATAAAGGTGCTTGCTGTCATGACTGATAACCTAAATTTGATTCCCTGTGACTCACATAGTGTGAGAACCAACACCCACAAGTTGTTATTTGACCCCTACAGAGGTATTCTGACGTACAGATACCTGTGTACACTTGTTCCTTTGTGTAAGCATGCATGTGTGTGTGCTTGTGTGTGTACACACATACAATGAAAGAAATGTAAAAGAAAAACATACTGAATTAAATTTAAGAAACTAACAGATACATAGTTAATTCTCTATAATTATACCAATCTGACAACTACTTTTGCAGTCTGCATATTATCTCAGACAAATAGAGATACAGTTAAACTACTTGACCTAAGAAGAGGCATGTGTGAAAATCTGCTACAGATAGTAAACACCAAAAGACTGAATTCAACCCGACTCTCATGTATCAATAACAATTCTTCAGTGAAACAGGTATAATATGATATAAATATATACATACATACATATGCACATACATACACAAATACACACATACATACATAGCAAAGAATTGGCTCATAGGAATATAGAAGCTGAAAAATCCCATCATCTGCAAGCTGGAGAACCAAGGAAGTCAAAAGTTAAGGCTGAGTCTGAAGGCTGAGAACCAACTGAACCAATTATGTAAATTCCAGTACAAAAGAAGAGATAAGATGTTCCAGCTCAAGCAGCCAGGCAGAACAAAAACAAGGAATGGGAGGTGAATTCTTCCTTCCTTTGCTTTTTGTCCTACTTGAGCCCTCAACAGATTAGATGCCCTCCCACATTCAAACACGCTAATCTCATCTATCAACAGATACATGCACAAATATGCTTAATCTAGGTAGATTGTGACCCAATTAAATTGACACAAAATTGTTCTCCCCGGATATCCATGCTAACTATCTCTAATCAACATTTTACAGAAAGTTCTACCATTATAACAAGACAAGAAAGAAATTGTAGGCAAACAGATTGGAAAAGAAGACATTTATAGATAGAAGGCATGATTATCCATGTTAAAATACTAGAGATTAACAACTATGGTATTAGCACTAAAAGTGAATGTTAAGTACCAGTCTGTTAAGGTGATATAAAAGACTAATTATTGGGCTAGGGGTATATAGTACTTATCTATCATGCGTGAGGTTCATAGGCTACCACCACCACACACATATACACACTCACATGTGCACACACACACACACAGTATATTTCTAACTGTTAGAATGAATATAGGAAACTGAAAATAAAACAGATTTATATTCGCATCAAAAATATAAAATGCAACACAAAAAAAATGTACACTGAGAACTACAAAATATTGCTCAGAAATTTAAACAGAAACACATATTCAACATATTCCCATGTTTAAAGATTACATGTTGTTAAGATGCCATTTCTTTCCAACTTTATCTACAGGTTTAAGATTTCCCAATTTAAAAACAAAACAAAACAACAACAACAACAAACCCAGCATGTTACTTAGGTTACTTTACAGAAGTGACAAGCTGATTTGAAAATGTGAACACATCTAAAATAGAGACAACTATTAAAAGAAACAAATGGACAAAGGCAGAGGGTGTGTGTGTACCTGACTTTCTTTTGGGGGGGTGGGGGACACCAACCAGCTCCCAAGTCATGATACAGAGGCTTATTATTAGTTTTGAATGCTCAGCCTAGCTTAAGCTCTTTTCTTGCTGGCCCTTACAACTTAACGTGTTTCTCTTCATCTACATCTTGCCTCTGGGCTTTCTTACTCCTACTTTCTTATTTTCACTGCTTCTCTATGTCTGTCTGTCTGGTGTGTCCCTCGTTCTCTCCTCCTTCTGTTCTCTCTTCTTTCAGCCTAGATTTCTCTTTATTCTCTCTGCCTGCCAGTCCCACCCATCCTTTCTCTGCCTAACTATTGGCCATTCAGCTGTTTATTAAACAAAGCAGATGCCTTAGGCAGGCAAGGTGAAACAGATGCAGCATCTTTACATCATTAAACAAATACAGCATAAACAAAAGTAACACACCTTTACACAGTTAAAGTAATATCCTACAATATAAACAAATACACATCTTTGCCCAGTTAAAATAATATTCTACAGTGTGTGTGTGTGTGTGTGTGTGTGTGTGTGTGTGTGTGTGTATAATTGTGGGTTTGTATAAAGTATCTTCCTGGAAAGTAATTTATAGCAGTAGTTTTAGAGAATGAGATGAATACATTTATTAAAATAATATACTACTAAAGTAAATCTTGTACTAAAAACCTTTTGGTTTAGAATACTTCTAAAGTAAATTGGAAATTTTCATCAACTTGAGAAATGCCTGAGTGGCTTCCCCTTTGGAGACTGTTCCTTGGAGGCCCCAGCTTGCTCATACCTGGCCCAGGAAATTCCCCATTCCTGTCTCTTTCTCTCTCTCCAAACCCAACCCACCCAGAGGGTCTCCCAAAAAAGTAAAAGCACCAAAAGCCACATTCTTCAAAAGTACTGCAACTTCCTCCTTGGATGCCACCAATTGCCCAAGAACCCTTGCCTAAGCACTCAGCTTTTGAAAATACACAGGCATAAACCCAGCTTGTGACAGACACGTCATCACCCCTCACCTAAAATCTATAAAACCTCCCTACCTTAGCTCTCACACAACTTCCCTGGCCTTGACCTCTGTGACCAGTGAACCCGCCTGAGAGTTGCTTTGCTCTCCATATACCTGTTGTTATATCTTTTCAATTTTGCTTGATCTGGCTTACTGTGTCCCTGTGTCAGCGGAGAAACTTATTGGGGGGAGGAGGAGGAAGATACAGAAAACCAACTAGAGCCTAAGTGAGAATCAAATGAGGTGAAGTCAAGTGAAATTACTAGTCATATGCATGATGGACATGAAAAAATACAATTTGTAATAATATAAATATTATAAATGATCTATAATATAGATATTATAAATTAATGTCGTGGTAATTAATGAAATTACTAATAATACAGGAAAATATCCTATTTTTGAGTGTATCCTTCAAATATTTCATAGTTATAATTGTGTTTTAACAGCATAAAGAGTAACTAACCTACCACCTATTAACAGAGGTTCTCTCAATGAACACTTGTAAGTAAAGATATATGGACAGAAGAAAAGTAGAGGCTCTAGAAAGCAGCTTGAACTAAGAATTTGCTGAAATAAACTTCACTACTGAATCTGTTAATAACCAGGCAGTTAGTTCACTGTTGTGGTTTCAGTGGGTATTCGTTTGTACCAGCAATTGAAAACTTTCCCTTTTTAGAAAAGATATCCTCTTCCATGGAGTTTCCCAATATTCAAGGGGAGGGACTCGATGGAGATCTTCAGTTTAGACTCCACACAATGTCTAGCAGTGGGTCTCTGTAACTGATCCAATCTGATGCCAGAGGAAGCCTCTTTGATGAGGCAGATCTCTGTAAGTTCAAGGCTAGCCTGGTCTACAGAGCTAGTTCCTGGGCAGGCTCCAAAGCAATACAGAGAAACCCTGTCTCGAAAAACAAAAAGCAAAACAAAACAAAAACAAAACAAACAAACAAAAAAGAATAATTATCTCTTCAAAATGAACAATATTTCAGATCCAAACAATGGTCAGTGTGATTGCTGGGGGAAAATAAAGAAAAAGAAAAGATTAACAAATGTTGAACTATATTGTATTTAAAAGGGAAAAATGTATTTTTTGTCATTTTAGGCATATGGCTTGGTTAAAACAATATTCTGGCTAATTAAAATGAACTTCCATTGGAATATCTCAAAATTTTCAAGTAGAAGGTAATGTATCAATAGAAAAATACTTGTTCTATGTCCAAACCATATAATATACTTGTTAAATTTAAGCAGGGGAACTAGATATATACAAGTTCAGGGTCATATAAGTTTCTTATTTTTTGTATAATTTGAACATAAGCTGTAAAAGAAGATATATGGTTTGTATGAGTATGTGTATGTATTCACACATACACACATATATATATATGAATATATGAGCCTGTTTGCATATGTGTGTGGTGTGTGTAGGAATATGGTTTCTTCCCATTATTTTATTAGATTGGCTAGGACTTACATTAAAGTTTGCTGATAACCTCAGACAAATGTTATGACTAAATGGATTGAATGAAAAGCAACAAGCCTCAACAAGCACAGTGCAAACACTGGATCCCAGAGAGGAAATACTTTTCCACTGTATTGATACATGGAACCCACCAGTGATAACTGCATAATTCCTAATGAACAGACAAAATCAAAAGCAATGTGGCTTCCAAATGCTCATCATTAAAAGAAACAGAAATGGAGACTCATTAATGTAGATAAGTCCTTTGAAAGTACTTGGTGAGGGTGCTCAGAAAGGACAGAGAGAGAGAGAGAGAGAGAGAGGGAGGGAAGGAGGAAGGGAGGAAAAAAGGGAAGGAAGGGAGGGAGCAAGGGAGGCAGGGAGGGAGACAGGGAGGGAGTGAGGAAGGGAGAGAGGGAGGGAGGGAGGGAGGGAGGGAGGGAGGGAGTGAGGAAGGGAGAGAGGGAGGGAGGAAGGTTCCTTATTCACCACTAAGAGCAAAGGCAATGTGGTACTCATTTATGTAGCCAACCTGGTCCAGCAGTATTTCTGACACACCCTGAACAAAAGACTAAACCCCTTACATAGTACTGAGTTCAGGTATATGTCAAGATTGAACAGACTGCAGCCAGAAAAGTGAGCTCTAACCATAATATAAAATCTCTTCTCCTGACTACTAACCAGTGTTTAAGTTAGGAGGAGGAGCAGTGGGGATAAGAGAGATTAAAACTTTGTAATGTTTCATTTCCTTTTATGCAAATGTGAAAAGAAAAAGAGAGTGAACCATCTCATAGAAACTTAAGAAGAGTAATGTACCATTTGTGTGTTAATTTACATGGAAAGTCTTAAAACACCATCACTGCCCATCCACAGGAAGCCATTTTAGGGTGTATGCCTCATATAATTGAGGAGGGGTCAAGTAAAATACTTTCTACAGAATTACCTTAGCATACTCTGGTAGTTGGAATGTAATTGGCCCCTATATTCTCATAGAGAGTGGCACTATTAAAACGTGCGGCTTTGCTGGAGTGTGTATGGCCTTGAAGGAGGAAGTATGTCACTGTGGGGACAGGCTTTGAGGTTTCTTATTCTTAGACTACCACCCAGTGTCTCAGTCTACTTCCTGTTGCCTGCAAGATATAGAACTCTCAGCTACCTCTCCAGAACCTTGTCTGCCTGCATAAATACTACCATGATCCCTACTGTGATGAAAACTGACTGAACCTGTGAAACTGTAAGCCAGCCACCCCAATTAAGCAGTTTCCTTTATAAGAATTGTCAAGGTCATGGTGTCCCTTCAGAGCAATTAAAGCCTAAGAAACACAGCTTTTAAAAAGCTACAGACACATAATCTTTGAGACTGTCTAGTTTATATGATGAACCAGAATTTGAACTCCCACAGAAGGGCAAATCCTTCAGAGCCCATAGACTCATACTTTGACATAAATCTATCCCCCTTGGTCTTTATGTTGTTGTTTTATCTTTTTTTAAGATATCACCTATCCCAGGCTGGCTTCAAATTTGCTATATAGTTGAACTTGAGCTGCAGCTTCCACCTCCAAATGCAGGGATTACAGGCAGGTACCACCCTGCTCTCCTGAGTCTTACAAGCAAGCTAAACTCTAGTGACTGCCAGAACTGCCAGCTTGGTTTGTGTATCTTAAGGCTGCCTGCTGGAAAATCTGACCAGTTTGTTCCAATTCATTTTAGCAGAGCCTACATATCAATATGCAACTCTGTTACTCTGAGTATCATCCTTATCTGTTCTTTTAACAGCTCTTCCTCTCCTCAATCTTTCCAAAGAGAACAGTAACCCACATTGACTTCTCTGAAGTTCTTTGATGTGCCTTTAGTCTTTGCTGTTCACATATATAATCCAGTTCCAATCTTCACTACAGATCATACATGCCCTATGCCTGGAGAGGTGTGTGCATTTTGTTGACCTCAGATTTACTCTTAATCTTTCCCTTTGTAGCATGCAAGCCAGAGGTGGATGAGTGAGTTATCAAGTCTGAATTCTCACAGCCCCACTTTTGCTCTCTGCTGAAGCCTGCAGCAGGCAGGCATTTTGAACCAGTGTGAAATGTCTCGTCTTCTTCACTGACCCTGGGAGCAAGTGTAATTAGGGGACCACACTTACCTAAGGGAGCGAGTGTAACTAGGGGACCACACTTACCTAAGGGAGCGAGTGTAACACGGGGACCACACTTACCTAAGGGAGCAAGTGTAACTAGGGGACCACACTTACCTAAGGGAGCGAGTGTAACTAGGGGACCACACTTACATAAGGGAGCAAGTGTAACTAGGGGACCACACTTACCTAAGGGAGCGAGTGTAACTAGGGGACCACACTTACCTAAGGGAGCGAGTGTAACTAGGGGACCACACTTACCTAAGGGAGCGAGTGTAACTAGGGGACCACACTTACCTAAGGGAGCGAGTGTAACTAGGGGACCACACTTACCTAAGGGAGCGAGTGTAACTAGGGGACCACACTTACCTAAGGGAGCGAGTGTAACTAGGGGACCACACTTACATAAGGGAGCAAGTGTAACTAGGGGACCACACTTACCTAAGGGAGCGAGTGTAACTAGGGGACCACACTTACCTAAGGGAGCGAGTGTAACTAGGGGACCACACTTACCTAAGGGAGCGAGTGTAACTAGGGGACCACACTTACCTAAGGGAGCGAGTGTAACACGGGGACCACACTTACCTAAGGGAGCGAGTGTAACTAGGGGACCACACTTACCTAAGGGAGCGAGTGTAACACGGGCCTACACTTAAATGTGGAAACTAAAAATGACAAGAAGAGAATAGGAAATGAAAATCATCAACTCTGCCATGGCAGCTTGAGTAGGTTTTGGTGAGAATGAAGAGTTGATGCTTGAGGTGTTGCTGGAGTCTGCACTGATCACTACTGTGCAAGAAATTTACAAAGGGGTCCTGGAAATGTTTTAATATGTTTAGAGTTCATAGAACCGTTCTATTTAAAAACATACCAGAGTTGGTATCTGTGAGTGCTATCCACACTTCAGGAAAAACAACCAGCAGCCAGCTGAACTTTTATTTGACACTGAAATATTTGGCTTAAAATGAACTCATGCACTGAGCCACGATAAGCAAAAGGGCAAAAAAAGCAGCAGGAAGATAGGATTGGGGAGAGCGAGACATTTTCAGTTCAACGTTTTATTTTATGGTCTAACACTGTAAAGGCAACAAATTTTAAAGCTGTGTTGTACTAACCTGGTTACTACAACTGGGCTTGACATGATGCTACAATAAAGTCATAATCTATCTGAATGAAAAATGAGGACCTGGCTGTTCCTAAGTATGGGTGAGGAGAAGGTTTGCTGTAGATGTGAGGGAGAGAGTAGCCAGAGGCTTCTGGAAGAGTCCACATTGAACATGACCAGCAGACTGGGGGGTGGCAAGGGCAAGCAAGAGGAGAGGGCAAGCAGACCAGGAGAGATTAAGAACAAAGCCAGCCAGGGGTCAGGGCCTGGGAGCCACAGGTACTGAGTGAGACTTGTCCCGGGTTCCTTTGAGTCCTAACACTACCCTTTTCTAAAGATGAATGTATAATCTATGTTCAGCCTAAAGGATCGCCAATGCTAATGAACCAATGTTCACTAGTTAGTGGGGAAAGCATTTAACTCTTGGTATTCACTTTTCCTAGTCATTTAAGACTGACTCTTCTACAAGCACCTCAGAGTTTCAACACCTGGCATGTCTATTAAGACTGGAAAAATTACATCTCAAAGCATGACACTTTAACAATTACAGACTTCAAGTCAGGAGAAAGTAAAGGTCTTAAATTAGCTGTCTTAGAGCCAAGGTTTCTCTAACCTCTTTTTTATCCTCTGACAGAGAGGGGCTTTTGTGAAATTCTCTTTCTACATGAAGACCAGATCTGCCAAAAATCACAAGACTGCCTTCATTTTCCTTCTCCAACATCCTACCAACCAGGAAAGATTAAACTTGTATCACAGTAAGGAAGAATGGGAATGTCACCATGCTCACACAAACTTTGTCACAAGTTCATTGAAGTCCTTCAGCCCATTCAGGTCTGAGATCTGGACCAGTGTCCTTCAATGAGCCCACTGAAACTCAGACAATCATTTCCTACCCTCCACGTGCAGATATTTCCCTCACATTTACCACCATTTTCACCAATTCCATTCATTTCTTTGCCTGGGTTACAGGTAGACCAGGATATACTCAGTATCCACTACACACACACACACACACACACACACACACACACACACACACACACACACACACACCGGCCCCATTCCTTCGTTCTCTTGTTCTGTATCCTGCATTTCAAATTCTGCCAGTCCTTTCCCTTTTCACAAGGTCTGGAAAAGATCTCTAACTTCCAGGTCCAGCAAAGCAGAGCCGGGACCAGAGTAACACAGCTCAAACATGGGACATTTTAAGTGACACCAGATCTGACTTCGTCAACAACATCAGGAGTAGTAGGAGAATCAGAACAGGGAAGTAAGCTCATCTCTAAAGACTTTAGTCAGGATATTCTAGTGCTATACAGGACCTTGAACAGTCCAATTAATCAGCTGTACAAAGGAGTATTTGAGGCACTTAAGGCTACTTTAATGGTCTACACACATGTATATACCAAAATGGTATTAAAACATATCATTACTTTTAGGTATAAATGGCATTAAATTATTTTTTTAACAGTATATATCTGGGGATGTATTTTGAAGTATGTGGAAGTGACATGGAAGAATTTCTCAGGTTTGCTTCCAGAATGTAGCAAAGCAAGAAAAAGAGATTCTGGAGGTATGGCGTGTATGTACTCTCTAGTTGCATGTTTAATTTTTTTATTTTACACAATTTTCAATATTAATAATTAAAAATGGGGAAGGGAGATGGTTCAGCTGTTAGGACCACTTGTTGCTTTTGAAGAGGATCCAGGTTCAGTTCCCAGCACCTGAATGATGGTTCATAACCATCTGTAACTTCAGTTCCAGAGGGCCTAACACCCTCTTTGGACCTATGTGGACACCAGGCAAGCACATGGTATACTTACTTACATTCAGCCAAAATACTCTTACACAAAAATTTTAAAAATTAAATAATAATAATAAAAATAATAATAATAATAAAGAGCTTTGTTCTAAGGTAAATCACGAATCTCAGAAATTTTCACCTGAATATATTCTCCATTAAGAATCAGTCCAACATATTATGGGCAGCCTTGATTTCTCCCTAGACTCTTACTCTTCACTGTGGTGAGATTCTACCTTCAAATGCCCATTCACTTCCCATGCAGAAGAACCTAGGGATATCCTGAGTGTTCTCAAAATAGCCAGAGACCTAATATCCATAAAGAAAATAGCACATCCAAGTCTTTTACTAAAAATGCTGCCTTTCTTCTGAGTATATTGACTTCACCTTTCTCCACAGGTTGACTTAATCATTCTGTCATTTCTATTTTCATAACATTTTAAAAATAACTATATTGAAGCACAGATTAGAAAAGAAACCTAAGATGTTCTAAATTTAATGACAAAGAGCTAGAATAAGGAGGAAAAGGGGATTGGTTTATAATCTTGAAATTTTAACTCAAATGTTAATGTGCTATTGTAGCTGCCATTCTAAACTGTTTACAAAGGTAACTAGTCCAGAGGTTATAGTGACTTCCCTTTGTAGACTGACCTTCTATCCCAACTGTTCTTCTGATAAGCCCAACCCCCTAGTCAACAGGAAAGTGTAAGTCCACTATAACTAAGTTGTTTCCTGCTCAAGTTCTCATTTTAAAATATTCTGTCTTCCCAAATCTTTTAGGCATTGCTAACAGTTCTGGGAACTTGTCCCAGGACTCTTCCTTTCTTGTCTGGACAGTACCTCCAATGTTTCAATACACATCTCTTGATCTCAGGAGTTGGGTTTAACATCATTAAAACTATGTGTTACCATTTTACCTTTCTGTTTACTCTAAATTAGAAACTCCTTGAAGACAGGAGCGGAGCTGTGAGGACTAAATGTAAGTACGCACTTGACTGGGCTCTCAGACATCTAGTCACATGTTATCGGTGTTCCTGGAAGGGTGGTTTGGATGGGTTTCACATGTGAATCTATGGGTAATAAAGCTCTAAGAAGTGGGCATGGCCCATGGAAGAGGAGGAGGAGGTGGTGGTGGTGACCTTCATTTGATTGAGAGAGGACCCTTCTTTCCTTCCCGACTGTCTCCAACCTGGACATTGGGACATTGGGCTTTTTCAGATATCCAGACTTTCCAGACATCAGTTCTTCCTAATACATATGACAGAGAACCAATATCTGTTCTCCTGAGTTACAAGCCTGTGGATACAAACAAGATCCATCCAGTGAGTCCTGGAACTCAATTTCCTGACTCATCCAGAAGCTGCCATCGCTGAACAAGCCAGTTTTTTGAAATGAGTGATTTGTGCATATTACTACACATCCTGCCTGTTCTGTGTCTCTGCAGAACACTGACACAAAACCATGTAATTCTAAGAACCCAAAAGTTGGCACAATCTAACAAAAGCAGATACTTCAAGGCATGGTAAATAAGTTGACATTTTGAAACAATATTCTTATAATAGCCTGTTATAAATTTGGTTTAATTTTTTTTGTTTATTAAAGCAGGAAGAAAACTATAGAGAAAGTTTAGAGAAGTCAAATTATGCACTGATGTGAGAAAAAGCGAATTACTGGCTTTTATAAACAATACAACCAGAAAGTTACCATGGAGCTAGGCTAGAATTAAGCATGTTATGTATTTTATTGATCCAAACTTTGAATTTGTTCACACACCCACCCTTTCCTCAGCCCAGATCTTACTTTTGCCTTCCCAGACCATGGAGTCTGTCCCTCCAATTGTGTCTCCTGACTGTCATCTTTCTCTCATTTCAGCTTGTCCTATGGCAACTGCAAGCTAATAGTCTTAATATGAACCTTTTATGTTTCCCAAAGGTTTTGGTAACTGTCTAGCATCCTCGCCTTTACTTTGATATTTGAGTCACTCACGATTTGATCACCATCCATTTGTCAGGCTGGCCTTTGATCAGTCTCTCAAACCCTCTGAGCTTCTTCCTATGTGGGTTAATAGAGAACTGACACACACAGAACTAAATTTACCTACGTTTCAGAACATCTCCCCAGTTCTTCTCATCGAGGCCAATTATCTCAGTTGCTAAAGAGTGACGTTGGAGACCTGGATTCCAGAGTTCTCCTATACTACTGTGATCTGTGACAAGTGCAATTTTGTCAATTGACATCCTTGATATCAAGTTTCCTTGATAATGGAGAAAGTTTCAGTTAGAGGACAGCATATTCACTTTTTGGAGTGACTTTCATTATTAATACAACAAACAGGCCTCAAGTGCCCCTTCTGAGCAATAAACATCCAGTTCTCACTTTCACCATGCAAATTCCTGGATCTAATTTGGGTGGGTGCTCAGGCTGGACAGCAGGCAGCTATACCTGCTGGGCTGGCTTGCTGGCCCTGTAATAGCTCCTTAAACTTAGACCTCTATATATGTGCCAAAAAAAAAATTGTCAGACTTTGAAAAGTGTAATGTGAGATATTTGCTGGAAATATATGTAATTCCCAAACCTCCATGCCTTTCCAATTCTGATTCAGTAGCTAGTAACCAATATTATAATGAGCAATTCTCTCCCTGACCCATGGTTCTGATTCAGGACTCCATCAACCACACTCTAAGATGAAAGCAACCTCTCCATCTATAAACAGCATGTTGTTCTGTCCTTACAGCGACTGTAAACTATATGTTTCCATCTGAGGGATAGCAATACTTGCGTGGACAAAGATCCAAAATAGCAAATGAGTCATGAGAGGCAGGTAACTGTAAACCTGACAGCACATGCTATCAAAAATAATAGGGAGGGAGAAAATTCAGAAGACACAAGGCACACTGGACAAAGTGCTGTCTGATGTATCAGCTACAAGTACAAAAGGCAGTGACTGGGACCTATTACAATGACAACAAGAGGCAAAATGTCAGACACAGCTAGTTCGTCACAAGCAGAAGCTGAGCCAAGTTCTGACACAGACCCTTCAGGTTCTCTTTCCTGTCGTTCTTTAATGCAGGGGAAACTCAAGTAGGAAACAGCAAAGCCAGTATCCTAAGGAATGGAGTTAAAGAGAAAGAGGAATAGTTATTTGTCGTCTTGGGGTACACGGTTCTACTCTCTGAGGAAATATTTTAAAAAGTACCCAAAACTGGCAAACATGTTCATTCCTGGCTTTGAAAGAAGGGAAGAGGTAGATTCTGAAAGCTGCAGACCTGATCTTTAGTTCAGCCAAGATTGTAGCACACTGTACTAAAATCTTTGTGGCTTTTGTGTTAAGAGCCTTCAGTTAACATAAGCCCACCAAGGGCAGTATTGCCAGGCGGCTTGTTTGTTTGTTGCAGACCCGGAGATACTTACAAAAGTTGCTAGTGATGCCTTTAACAGGCATTTCACAAACTAATGATTTTCTTGTGAGTAAGATCTCTTTCAAGTGATTCTCAGAGGTCAGTTTGGAGTTAGTTGCCTCATATTTGTCAGAAATAATTAGCAACTGCAGTCTCTGGGGCTTTCTTTCATTATTGGTAATTTGAATTCATGCAACACTTAACTGCACATTTTACCAGTATCAAGGACTGCTCTAGGTAGTGGGAATCCAACAGTAAAAAACATTATAGTCTCTGCTCTCATGAGTCACAGATAAGAAGACAAAATGCAATAAAAGAAAGAAAAAAATTCAAAGTGAATAAAGGGTAAGTGAAGAATGCTTCCTTCGAAGGAAGACAAGACAGAGAGCAGAGTGTGGTGATAACGAACGGAGCAGAGAGAGACTTGAAGGTACAATGGCACTGGCTCTGTAATTATCCAAGGGAAGACTATTCCAGGTAGTAGGACCTGGAGCGCATGGACGGGCAATAGATATCTGCTTAGCTAAGAGACCATCTCTCATAGCAGAAGCTTAATTCCCCAAGTATGTTCATGAATGTATTATTTTGTTTTGCACCACTGCAACAAAAATACCTGAGACTGTATTGCTTTATAAAGGAACAATTTTCATTATCTTGCAATTCTGAAAAGTCAAGGAGCCCAGATGATGGCAGCTTGCTTGATGCAGTTCTGAGTAATGCCTGCCATCACATAACCAGAAAGAAACAGTGTACATAAGTTTGTGTGTGCCCCCCACCTTCTTACAAAACAACCAGCAGGGGGCCATTCTCATGGACTTACCTGATGGGAGATGTCATTCTGTAAATATGTTTCTCTTATTGGTTAATGAATAAAGCACTGTTGGCCAATAGGAAAGGAAGATAGGAGGGACTAGGAGACAAGGAGGAAAGAGGAAGTAGTAGGGAGGAGTCAGCATGGGGAGACCAGAGAGAGTAGACACTGGCCCCATTCTCCAGTAAAATGAGACCACATAGAAATACTTAGATTAATAGAAATGGGTTAATACTTAAGACAAAGCTGGCCAATAAGAAACTAGTACCTGGCCAAAAGCATTATATCCAATACAGAGTCTCTGTGTATTATTTGGGGCTGACGAGGTGGCGGGACCAGGCCAGCAGGGAAAAACCTACTCCTAACACCTATTCCTAATCACTCCCCAAAGGCCCCATTTCCAAATACTAGAGTTGAATTACAGTTTTGCCCTTTTGTTAGTGTGTTTGATATAGGGTCTCACTATGTGGCCCTGTATGGCTTAGAACTTGCTGTTGCTGGCTGGCCTTGAACTCACAAAGATCTTCAAATGATAGCTGAGATTAAAGGTATGGGCTGGCACACTCAGCCTATTTCGCCTTTCTAATTCCTCATAAGGAGGTTACATTTCAACATATGAAGCTTTGGGGACACACTCAACTCATACCTGACCCTCAGTAAGGCACTGCTTCTTGGAACATAGGAATTAGTTGTATTACATGGCAAAAGAATAGTTAGACATAGAATAGTTTCAAACCTCAAGATAAGAGATAATCCCATATTATCCAGATAGACATAATCTTTTCACATTCTGTGACTGCAGCAAGAAGAAGTATTCAATACAAAAGGAAATCAGAGATGCTAAGTAGGAGGAGGACACCATAGTTGCTGACTTGAAAACACAGGGTCCCACCAGTGAAGCCTGAGCAGAGGCCTCTAGGAGGTGAGGACAGCCTCTGTGCCACAGCCAGCAAGGAAATAGGCACCTGGCATGTGCAGATTTAAGGCTCTGGATTTTGCTGACACCCAGAGAAAATGCCTAAGCCAACCCCAACTTCCAGCCCAGACCCGCCTGATAATAGATGTGTGTTGTTTTAAGCTGTGCAGCCGGGGGCAATCTGTGATCATTTGTTATGACAGCAATAGCAGAGTCATACAGATCGTGACACCAGACTGAAACAAGGGAGGAGCATGGTAAGAGACCAGGAAAGAGAAGTAGAGGGCATGGGCAGGCTTCCTGGGCTTTTCAGACCGCTCTAAAGCCTTTGTCTTTTATTGGAGGGAAAGGTGGGGCCATGGGCGTTGGGGGCAGAAGCATGGTATATTTACACTTATAGTATATAGACCATTTTTAATGTTCCTGTGTAGAATCCAGATAGACACACGTCACCACAGTTCATGCAACAAGAAATCATAATGGAGACTGTATTAAAGTCTCCTCTTAAGTGGATCCAAAGTTGGAAACAAAAGGATGAGTTAAGAGATACGATGATGGGCGGCTTACCGGGTGTTGTAAAAAGAGAGGCGTCACTGTCGGCACCATGATCCTGGGCCTGAGCCATGAGGAGAAGAGTTCCACCGAGGTAATAAAGAATGCAGGGCAGCAAGTTTAGTGCAAGCTGGGTGACAGAGACAGACACAGGTTCATCTTGGGACTTGTTATGTATAAGATGCCTGTCAGACAGCCAGAAGGAGAAGGATATTCATCCAGCTGCTAGATATACAGTCTGCATTTCAGAGGATTTTCTGGAAGAGGAGCCATGAGGCCAGTTTAGAGAACACTGGCTCCTCCTGGCAGACTCTTCATGAACACCTTCTATAGAGTATAAGGCTTTTTTGCTGACTTGTGACTACAATTGTGTGTGTGTGTGTGTGTGTGTGTGTGTGTGTGTGTGTGTGTGCGTGTGTGTGTTTGTGTGTGTGTGTGTGTGTGTGAGAGAGAGAGAGAGAGAGAGAGAGAGAAAGAGAGAGAGAGAGAGAGAATATCTTGGTATGTATCTCTAACTTTGACATCAGATTTTTAATCCTCCTGCCTTCTAATTGCTGACTTTACAGATGCATGTTATCATGCCCAGCTTCAACAAAAAAGAGTATTATTATAATTATATTTGTTTGCATATGTGCGCACATAATCCATAGGCAGAGGTCAGAGGTTGGGTCTAGCCTTCTGTCAGCTCTGGGGACCGAACACAGGTCACCAGACTTAACAGCATATATTTCACCCACTGAGACATCTCACTGGCCCAAAACAAAATACATTTTACATTATTTATATATTGATTGAATTGATTTCTTAATTGTATTCCAACTGCTGCCACCCTGAGACCTCCTAATGTCTCAGAACTGTACACTTTTTCATGCAACAGTCATGCTGACCATCTGATAAGAAATATTATTCATTTCAGTTCCTCGGTGTTATAAGAATTCAGTTTTTATATGTGTACAATTGAAAACAAAAACAAAACAAATGGAACACCAACCTGGCTCTGGGTTCTACTTTTTTTCCCTTGCACTCAGTCCCACTGTGTCACAGCTAGCTTAGTGCCTTCACTGACGGCCTTCTAGAAAGAAAAAATGTGAGCACTTTAGTATAAAAACACTGACAACAGATCTCTGTTATAAATTCTCTTTCCATTACCCTTAGAAATAAAGTACACACACGCATGCACAGCAGTGAGGAGAACCCTGCCCTGCTGCAGTTACCTCCTAAAGCGCTCCTATAAGCACACCATTAGGAAATATTTTTGCTAACCACATCACAAACAATTATTAATGTGCTAACTTTAGTCCATGCTTTCAGCTCCGGCTGGATCAGGGGCAGGGTGGGAACACGCTCATTATGGAAACATCTCATTGGCCCATCTGCTGACATGGCACCTTTGTGAAGCCTACCCATAATCATTCTAATTAGGCCATCAAGTGTCAGGACTTGCTGTGTGAATTTCATTAATTCTAGCCATCTCTGTGGTGTAACTAATGCTGCCTGCATTAAAGGACTGACTCTGCCTGGGAAGCAATTTCCTTATGTTTATGGCTGCTCCTGGCTACCTGCTGGTACTGAGGAAGGCTTATAAAGATGTCCTCACACATCTGTCCTCACACATCTGCAAAACTTCCTTCGGCTGGGAGCCCAATCCCATCCAGACACTTTGATACACCTATACTACCATTATGGTCTTTACATCTTTATCTGGCCCTTAATTAGTAATTTAACCTGTAAAATCTGAAGTGGGATGTTTGCATGTATCTGTGCTGCTTTGGGAAAATCCCAGAGACTGAGAAACTTATTTTTAAAAAAAAGAAAATTTAAATTTATTTTCCTCAGCCCCAGAGAGTAAAGCTCAAGAAAAGGCATCAGCAGGAAGAGTCCTCTGGTGAGGGCTCCTCTGCATCCAATATGGCACCTTAGGAAGGCTTTGCCCTCACTCTGGAAGACCAAAGGGCAAAGGACACAAACTCCACTAAGTCACTGTATAAGGGTATCTGCTGTGATCTGCAGCGGGAGGGTCACTCCTATGGTTAAGTCTCTACAAGGATGACTGACTGATGAGGAGTTCCTGACTGCAGGAATCAGATCCAGAGGCCATCTTCATTCAGTCTTTTAACAGTCCTTCATTGCCCATGTCTTTGTCTCTTACCTAAATCCTTTTACCTACCAAAGGGAACATTTTAGAATATATTAAAGCAATAGATGCCTTGCATTTACCAATCCAAATGCTGTAAGAATGCCATCATATAGCATCTGAGACTTATAGTCTCACTTTGGTGTAATTCGCCTACCGATGTTTCCACAGATGTATTTGGAAAGTTTATTGATTTATGACTTTCTGTTCTTTAACAATAATAGTTCATGAACTTTTTTCTACATGGAAACACATTATTTGGGACAACCCTGTCTTGTATTGTAGAACAATATTGTTCTATTGCTATGAAGAGACACCACAACCAACAAAACTCTTACAAAAGAAAGCATTTAATTGAAGGCTTGCTTACAGTTTTAGAGAAATGAGTTCATGGTCATCATGGCATGGCATTGGAGCAGAAGCTGAGAGCTTTGCATCCTCATCTGCAGGCAACACACAGAAAAAGACTGGACCTGACATGGGCCTTTGAAACCTCAAAGCCTACTTACTCCCAGTGACACACCATCTCCAACAAAGCCACACCTACTCCAACAAGGCCATGTTTCCTAATCCTTCCCAAACAGTTCCACTAACTGGTGACTATGCAGTCAAATATATGAGCCTACGGAGGACATTTTCATTCAAGACACCACAAACTTGAATCTGTGTTCCTGGGGCAGGATCACTCACAACTGGCTCAAGAATAAACTATCTTCTTAGTCTCTTTTAAGGTAGGGACTATGTTTTGCATCAGTACAACTTTCATCTAGGAAATGAGTCTTCTCAGTAGCCTCATCACCTAGGAAAGGCCCCTACCTCTCAATACTATCGCTTTTTTGGAGGGGACACATTGAAACCATACTAACATGTTTCTACCTTTGAAGAGATTTATTAGCTCAACTTTTGTCCTTAACAGCTGCACTGTCCCCAGTGCTGTAACAAGTATTTGCTTATACAAAATATAGCTTCTAAAATCAGACATCCAATCTTCCCTCCTCCACTTCTAATGTGGTTGTTTAAATGAAAAATGCCATCCACTCCCACTACATGCTCGGGCACTTGAAGTCTTGGCTCCCAGGTGATGGCACAGTTTGAGGCGGTGTGAACTTGCTAGAGGAAGAATGTTACCAAGCTGTGCTTGGAGAGCTTAAGTCCTCACCCTACTCCCAGTTGGCTCTCTCTGCTTCATGTGTGGGTCAAGATGTGAGCCCTCACCTTCCTGTTCCTGCTGCCGTGCTTGATTCTTACTCTCTGGAACTATAAGCCAAATAAACTCTTCCTTCTGTAAGCTGCCTTGGTCATGGTGTTTTATTACAGTAACAGACAAGTAACTAATACACCTTCCTGCCTTTCCTTCCACAAAACTGTTAAAAAAAAAAAAAAGATCTGATTTAAATACCTGAAGGAATCTGTTTTCATTGTGTATGAGTGACTGTTTAGTTGTGAGGGGCATGAATGTGTATGCCTGGGCATATGGAGACCAGAAGAAAACTCTGGCTGTCAATCTCAGGCACCATCCACTTTGTTTTGGGAACAGAATCTCCCATTGTCCTGGAACTGGCCAACAGAGGAGGCTGGCTGGCCAGTAGGCCCAAGAACACTGCCTGTCTCTGTAAGGAGTACGGTTTTTTCCTCCCGCCGCCCTGTCTTGTCCCGCCACCACGCCGCCAGGCCCAAATAATGCACAGAGACTCTGTATTTGATATTATCCTGTTGGCCAGTTACTAGTTTCTTATCGGCTAGCTCTGCCTTAATTATTAACCCATTTCTGCTGATCTATGTATTTCTCTTACCAGGGAGCCGGCGGCATACTGCTTTCTCCATACTCTCCATCTTGACTCCTCCTCACTACTTCCTATTTCCTCCTTGTCTCCTAGTCCCTCCTATCTTCCTTTCCTATTGGCCAACAGTGCTTTATTATTAACCAGTATGAGAAACATATACAGAATGACATCTCCCATCATCTCCTCTTTTCTGTCTAAAATAACATGAAGGGTTTTAACCTTAACATAGCAAAATATATCACATAACAGTTATCAAATAATCACAGTTAACACTATTTAGTCCATTAACATTTAGCAAGATTTGAAGAAAATATTCCATCATCTATCCTATCTTTGTGTGTCTAAAGTAACTTATCTTTAATACTAAGGAAAACTATAACTATAACTATCTGTCTTCAACTCCTTCAAAGACCACAGAAGGATAATATATAAGCTCTAGAAATGACAGAGACATCTTGCCTTTTCAGTCACCCGAAGTTCTTCTGTAATCTTCCATCTTCAGCCCATAGGCCATAGTATGTCTGACAGACTCTCCAGTAAAGCAGAAAACTTTAAACTGTCTTCTTTATTGGCAGTTTGTCAGTCACTTTTCTCCGTGTCCTGCATACTGTCTCGAAGACTCTTCCATGAAGCAGGATCTCTGTAGCAATGTCCATCTTGAATCAGGAGTCACTTTCCTGTGGGTCCTGCATGTCCAGTTTATACATCACAAAGTCAAACAGTCCAGACGAGAGCATTATCTTGTCCACATGGCTAGTCTTGCCATATTGAAAGCAAACTCCATAACGAGTTTCTTCAATGTTCATCTTCCTTTCTGGTGCAGGTGGTATTGCCAAGAGCAATTATGTCTCACTGTCATGAAAACCCTAAACCACTTTAAATGCCATATTTTGTAGATCTTTGAAATGTTTGAAGAATGCCTATCCATCTCAAATATGTCTGTATATCTAGAAATACTAACTAACTTAACTATAAGTTCTAACTATCATAGGTAACTATCTATAATCTGTAGTACATTATACAATATGTTTCTGAATGAACTATATAAACACAATACCTAAACAAAAGGAGAAATATATACATCACAAAATTGACCTTAAATTGTATCAATAAATGAAAATCCATTACAAAACAAAGTATTCATATCTATACCATAATTCCCTTTTTACCTTTAAAAAGAACTGGCTGTGATCATTAACCATTTATACCCAAGTCCATTTAAATGAAAACAAACATTTATAAATAATATTTGGGAATTTGGGCGTCGTTCTTTCCAAACTACTTCCTGCTGACAGGGGGCGCTGTCATGGGGGATCCTGAGAAGACGCAGAAATCTTGGCTGTAGTCTGCAAGGCTTCTTTGTTCAGCTGTTTTGAATGTAGGATCACCTGGTACTCTGTTTCAGGCGGTCTGGCTTGCTCAAACCACATTAGTCTGGAAGGAATCCACAGCTTTTTATTTTCTGTGGAAACAAAAATAGAAATCCTTTTCCCCAGTAACTTGTCCTTGAACTTAAATGTTTGAGTCAAAGCATTTTTAAAATATATAAATTGAATTAATCCAGCAACATTTCCTTTATCAATTGTTGTTATTTTTTCAGTAGTCAAAGAATGCAGAGACAACACAATAGCATACAGTAACCAGATTCTCTCTGAGCTTTTCATCTTTATGTGGCTTTATTATTACTCTGTTTCTTTTACTTTTTATTTTTTGAGACAGGTTTCTCTGTGTAACTCTTATCTGTCCTGGAATTCACTCTGCATACCAGGTTTACTTTGCAAATCACAGAGATCTGCTTGCCTCTGTCTCCTGAGTGCTGGGATTAAAGGTGTGTGCTACAACACCCAGTTCCTCTTTGTCTCTTTAAAACCATTTTTTTTCATGTCTACGTATATTTTAAAACACACTGTAAACCTTTAGAGGTTTTTCTTAATATGAATCTGTCTTTGCTGTAAATCTTTATCTTTGTCTGGCCACAAGTCTTTTATCTGGTAAACAACAACATTGCTAAAATGAAAGTCATAGCTGTGTCAGCCACGGTTTACCAAAGATGGTGGCGGGTACTTTTACCGCCAGCACGGAAAGCTGTGCTCACCACCTTGGTCTGCGCTGCCACCCAGAAAGCATGCTGCCGGCTTGGAGATGTGGTCACTGCCATTGCCATCTCTCATACACACCAATAAATTGTTAGCAGAGTTATTTAAAAGCTGTGCGTTTTTTTCCCGCTTATTCAAAGTAAGTAATCTTCCCTTACAGGAGCCAAGCGAATATCTGCTTGTCTCTAGCAAAGCAGAGCTCAACTGAGAAAAATGCTGCTACCAAGAAACCTTGCTTGTCTCTGTTCTTTTGTTTCTAAAACCTGTTTTTAAGCTTTTGTTAAATTTTAAGTGGAAGTTCTTATTAACCACGTGGGCGCCATTTGTAAGAGTATGATTTTTCCGCCTGCTGCCGCTGGTCTTGTCCCGCCACCACGCCGCCAGCCCCAAATAATACACAGAGACTCTGTATTTGATATTATCCTGTTGGCCAGTTACTAGTTTCTTATCGGCTAGCTCTGCCTTAATTATTAACCCATTTCTGCTGATCTATGTATTTCTCTTACCAGGGAGCCGGCGGCATACTGCTTTCTCCATACTCTCCATCTTGACTCCTCCTCACTACTTCCTATTTCCTCCTTGTCTCCTAGTCCCTCCTATCTTCCTTTCCTATTGGCCAACAGTGCTTTATTATTAACCAGTATGAGAAACATATACAGAATGACATCTCCCATCATGTCTCTGCCTCCTTAGCACTGGCATTACAATGCTTAGCGTTGTTTTTTGTTTTGTTTTGTTTTCCTAGCTTCTAGATATAGAACTTGGGCGTACCAAGTGAACAGAGCACTTTACAGATGAGCTATGTCCCCATCCAGGGGTTTGTTTTCCTAATGAATCATGCTATATGTGGTTCATTTAAATAAACAAGACAAAAAACTTCTGGTTTTAATCTTATCAGAATGTCTTTGTGAAAACATTAGCTAGTTGTCGTCTTTGGTAACTGGTTTTATGTCAATAAGCTCATATAGTACTCAGTTTGCTCAAACACTATCTAGATGTTGATGTGAAGGATACTCTGTAAATGTGATTAACATTCATCATCAGTTGCCTTAAGTGAAGGAAGTTACCCTCAATGATAGATCTATGCCTGAATCACTTGAAGGCCCAAAAAGCAAAATGGAAATTTCTCAAGTAAGAAATCTACCCTCAATGATAGATCTATGCCTGAATCACTTGAAGGCCCAAAAAGCAAAATGGAAATTTCTCAAGTAAGAAATCTTGCCTTAAGACCTTAACATAGAAATCTAAGTATAAGTGTAGGGCTCAAGTGATAACTTCAATTATAGATGAGTTTCTAGACTGAGGGACTTATAGATTTTGAATTTTCCATCTCCTATAACAATACAAACCAGTATTCTCTCTCTCTCTCTCTCTCTCTCTGTGTGTGTGTGTGTGTGTGTGTGTGTGTGTGTGTGTGTGTGTAGATGTATACATAAGGCTGTACTCACTAATAAAATTCAGTTTCTTTTATGAACTGGAAAAACAAGCAATGAGAAAGGAAGATAACAGCAAAAGGACGTCCTCTCCTGTTAAAGAAGGGAAGTTTGCATCGGGCACTTCCAATATGAAGCTTTCTGAGTCCAATGCATCTGGCCCACCTAAGCAATATGCTTATCCAGTTCATATACTCTTAAATTTATCAATAAAGCATATGAGAAGTCTGATCAAAGTATTTCCTTCTGGAAAAGGCAGATCATGTCTAGGACATGGCTGAGGCAGTCAAGTTTACACAGTGAGAAAAAATAAAAATTGATATGCCAAGATTCTATTCCTCATCCACCATGTGACTGTGTGACTTATGGAAGTCAGCCTCAGTGCATGATAAATGGAGAACATAAGCATTATTTTTCTTTATGCTTGTATCTTTCAAACTACCAGTTTACAGATATTTAGACAGCCAAGAGCAAAGGAAGCAGATTTAGTTCAATTTAGGGAAATAGCTAAGTCCTAGAAAATCTTGAGACTATGCTGTAGTTTGATGTTCAGCATCCCCAAAAGTCCATGAACTAATTTCATGTCCTACATGGGACTTGGTGGGAAATCATTTCCTAACCATGATTGTGGGACCCTTGGTTCCTGAACATGAGGTGAGCAGTTTGCGGTGTCACATGCTTAGGATGCTGCTATTTAGCATACCTATCAGAGGGCTACAGTATTGGAGTCATCTGATCTTGGACTAGGAGCTCCAAACTGAGAGCCAAAACCAAAGCTTTTCTCTTTGGAAGTTCATTTTCTTGAGATTTAATCAAAGGGATGGAACACTGGCTGCCAAAAGCATTATCTTTAGACATAAGCATGCTTAGACCCCCTTATTTGATCTCCAATGATTCCCTAGGACTATATTGGTGCAGAGCTGTTTTCAATATAAAAGTGATAGATGTGTACTCAGATTCAAACTAAACATGCACACTGAGGAGACTGTACCTGAAACAGATATATCTCCTTTTTGAAATGTAGTTTTATGTGCAGGATGAATGTGTTTGCACTATGTGTGTGCAATGCTCCTGGGGACCAGTAGAGGGTATCTGAACCCCTGGAACTGGAGTTACAGGTGCTTGTGAGCTGTCACGTATGTGTTAGGAATTGAACCCAGGTCCTAGAGAAGAGCAGTTATGTGCTCTTAACCTCTGGAACACCTCTCCAGCCTCAAGACTGTTCTGATATTCAATGCAGAACTTCCCTGAGTTGAAAGAAACAAACGGTTATTTTGTGTAAACAAAAGTTAAAGTAATACTGTTATTTACTGAAAATGAGATTTCACAGATTTGGTGAAGTATGATTTCTTACTAGGAAACCATATAAAATTTTCTGAGGATTATGTGACTGTTTAGCTTCAGCTCTATCAGGATGGTTCATTTTAAAAAAGAAATCACTTGTACTGAGGCATATCATACTAAGAGCCATCTAAACGAACATTTTATGTGAGCTGTGAAAGGGAAACATTAACATATAATTGTTTACATCAGCCTTGTTTCCTTCATGGTTCATGCTGCTATAACATGAGGCCAAAGGCTGAGTGAAGATTGGAAAACAGAAATTATTTTCTCACTGTTCTGCAAGGTGGGACATCCAGATCCCTGTACTTCCTGGCTTGCCCTCTGTCTTCTGCATGTGTCTTCTAACAAAGAAGAAACAGCGATCATGTCTCCCTCCGCTGTCTCTTTTAGAAGGATACACATACCTAAGGCAAGCTACACTCACAATCCAGTCACACCCTGAAGACCTTGTCTCCAAATACCATCCTGACATGGCTGAGGTATTCTAACCAACTCAACACAAATTGCCACTTACACACTTCCTGCAGATAACGGTCCCACTTGCAATCAGAAACCAGATATGTCTGACCATCCAGAGATGGAGTTACCGGTCCAAATGTGGGTGCTGGGAAACCAACTTGGATCCCCTGTAAGAGCAGCACATGCTCTTACTGGCTGAGCCATCTATCTCTCCTTCAATTTGTTACTTGTTGATTTTAGGGACTAGAACTGGGAGTAGTTCTGAAGTATACAGACAGGCTAAAAAAAAAAAAAAAAAAAAAAAAAAAAGCAAGGCAAGTTTGTATGTATCTGAGTGTTTTGCCTGTATGTATGCTATGCACCATGTATGTGCCTGGTGCTTGAGACAGTCAGGAAAGGTCATGGAATCAGCTGGAACTGGAGTTACAGATGGTTGTTAGTCATGTGAGTGATGAGAATCGAACCCCAGTCTTCTGTAGGAACAGCATGTCCTCTTAATCACTGAGCCACCTCAGCATGGGCAAGTCTTTGAAAAGCACAAAGGGATCTACCATGTGGGAGAAGTCTGAACGAGAGAAAACAGAAATGTTTCAGACATGTTTGGTACCACTGAACGTGTGAGGTTTCAGGTTTTTGTCTTTTGTTTGGTTTTAATACCGTACTTTTTCCTGAACCAAGATTAACAAAGATTATGTAGGGATCCTAGCCAGGTGTGGTGGCACACACCTTTAATCCTAGCACTCAGGAGGCAAAGGTAGGCAGACCTCTGCGAGTTTGAGGTCAGACTGGTCTATAAAGTGAGATCCAGGACAGGCAGCGCTATTACACTGTCTTGGGGAAAAAAAAGAAAGAAAGAAAGAAAAAATGAGGACAGGGAAAAAAAAGATTTAGAAATTTACTGACAATTAAAAATGTTTGTAACTACCTATTTTATGGAAGTGTAGGGTTAAAGGCCTATATGTGTAAAATAACCTCAACATGATGATCAATTTTACACTCTTATACCATCTCCTTCAATGGCCCAAAGACTACTTCAACTGAGAAGCAGCCTTAGTTCTACAATAACAGAAATGCTTCTCATCAAATAAAGGCACATTACACTAGTTTTACAATGGCTTGAGGGTTGCATATTACTGGTTTTAAAAAAAAATGATCATTTTTGAGTTGCACAGGCTACAATCCCCAACATCAGTTAAAAAAAAAAAAGTTTAAATATTCATAGAGCAAGGCCCTAGTTAACAACAAGAAACCTGGTTAAGATAAAGCTTTAACAGTTAGTTCTAAATTTGTATTTTTAGTCTTCTTTTCCTGAGTGTCGTGTGCTTTTCCTGGCCTGTTTGACTTAACTGCTGTCAGAACGCTACCACTCTGTCACCAGTTCCGCCCCAGGGATGGGAAAGCCACGCTCCCCTTTCTCGTGTTTAGTCAAGACGTAAGCCTTACTCCTGGGAAGTCCTCGAGTTGAAAGCGCCTCAGAAACAGAAAGTCACTCAAGGATGCTTCCTTCATCCACCGGGGCGGGCCGTCCCTGGGGCGGCTCCTCAGTCGCTGCCCAGCAGACCCAACACTCCGCAAGAGAATGCCACGCGTGCTCAGACGCAACTCTGCCAGCAAAATCCTCAGGTAAGAGTTATCTTACACGAGCCACCTCCCGTACGGGGAGGAGAGGAGGGGGACGGGCGGCCAGTGAGGACGAGGCGCGTCGGGGCCAAGCTGCCCTCAGCCGCCCGGTGCTGCCCCTCGAAGCCGGGTGGCTATCCCGCCCCAACTCGCCCTCCCTCGGGCAGCAGGGAGGCGGGTCGTACCCAGGGAGGGAGGCTCGCGTGAGGAGGAGTGGCAGGAGAGCTGAGGAGGGTGCACCCGGCCGGCCCCACCGCGGGAGGCCAGGCCCTCGGGGCCCCTGCCGCGGGCACGGCGGCCTCGTGCCAGCGTCGCCGTCGGAACCCAGGCTCGGCGCTCGGCCCGGGGCAGGAGCGGGCCACGCGCACGGGGCCGGGCGGGGGCGGGGCCGGGGCGGGGCCGGCGGAGAAAACCCCGCCCCCGGAGCGCGCCCATTGGTCCGTCCGCCGCTGCGGGCCCCTGCCGGCCGCCGCCCCTCCCTTCTTCCGGGCCTGGAGCCCCCCGCGCGCCGCGTCGTCGGGACCGCGCTCGCCCGCCCGCCCGCTCGCTCGCTCGCTCGCTCTCTGGCTCGCAGGCTCGCTGGGCCGCGCGCTCCGTCGCCCGCCGCTCCTGGGTCGGCGCGCGCTCGGCGGCCGCCCGACGACGCAGCAGCAGCGGCGGCGGCGGCGGCTCGCGCTCGGCTTCCCCGGGCCGCGGGGACGCGATCGCCAGCCGGCGAGGGTGCAGCCAGCCCCGGGGAGGGGAGCGGCGGTGAGGAGAGCAGCGGGCCGTGGGGGAGGACGCGGTGGCGGGGAGCGGGGCCGGGCCGGGGGGGGGGCGACGCGGCGCGGCCGCAGGGCAGCGGGGACAGGGCTCGGGACGCGCCCGCCGCCGCCACCACGTCGAAAGCGGAGCGGCCGAGGGATGCGCGGCGGCCGCGGGTCCTGGATGCGGAGGCGGGCGACGCCTCCTCGGGCGCGTGCCACGTCGCCTGCCGCCTCCGGGAAGGCGACAGCGGGCGGGCGTCGGGCGGCCGGGCAGGGGCGAGCCGGCTTGCACCGGTTGGACGCGGCGCGCAGGCCGTCTGCCCGGCAGTGTGTCGGGGGCTCGGGACCCCGTCCCGCCCGCATCCGGATCCCGCCGGCCACGCTTGCCGCCCCCTCCGCCTTGGCAGCGTCCCACCCGGAGAAAGACATGCTTGTTTCTGGAAATTGCGACTGGGCTGTTCGTTACCGGGGAGGTTGGGGTGTGTGTGTGTGTGTGTGTGTGTGTAGGGGGGGGGGAGGTTGGGTTGGGTTTGTTATCTACAAAGTTATGAACTCCTAGAAGGCCGGGCTTGTGGAACAAAGTAGAACTTGAGGAGCAGCCGCCACGGTGACGACGTCCCGGGATGACGTCACCGAGCGGGGTTTAAAATGGGAGCTTTGGGGGGGGGGGAGGAAGGAGTGTGGGTGGCACTGGGCGCCTGAGGTCTAATGGGTCCCTCCTGTGGTGGCCCGCCCCCTCCCCCATCCGGCTTTAGACACCTCCCCCTCCCCCCCCTTTGCCTTTGGTGTTCCTGGAACACTGATAAAAGGGGGTTAATTTTCAGCTTATTCCAGTCATCATTCCTTCAGACAGAAAAATAAGTAAGTCCGAATGACTCATCTTCTGTTACAAACCAAAAGCAACCACTAAGTGGTTCTTTCCTTCCTTCCTTATTTTGTTTATTTATTGTTGATGCGAAATTGAGCAAACAAAAGCAAATCCCCCCCCCAACTGTTATGTAGCACAAATTGGCTGAATTGATGAGTGAGAATGTTCTTAAGCATCAGTACGTTCTTTAGTGTGAGTCTTTTATTTTGTTCGGAGTGCAGCTTATGTACTTTCCATCAGCAACTTCCTTGCCCAAATTGTGTATTCGGTTCCGGTGGGTTTTCCGTTCCGTCGTGGGTACTCTAGCATAAATGAAGCTTCATAAAGTGGAAAGTGCCTCACGTTTTTCCAGAAGGGAGGTTGTATAGTAGTTGTAATAGACAGTTCTGTGTGCCCACACTGCTTTGTGAGGATTCCATCCCCCAGCTGGTGATAGCAGTACGTGAATTTGGCATTCTGAGAGTCCAAGAGGAAGGAAGGTTTGGGTATCTCTCTCTTCCTGTGCCAGATCAGAGTGAGTATGGCTGCCAGGACATGTCTCAGATAACTATATAGAATTTGTTTCACATCATTTGCACACAGTATAAAGGAATCACATTAGACCAGAAACTTAGGAGCAGTTTAAGAAACGAAAGATAGAAGAACCAGGTGTTTCTCAGTTTTTGTCGTTGGTTTTGATTTGGTAGAACAGACTGTTGCTAAGTTCACTGTTCTAATCAATACAGAAGGCCTGTCGTTGGCGCCCAGAAAGATGACGTTATTTAGTGAACGCTGCATCTGAATGTCTCCAAGTTACTTTCATCAGCCAAGTGAATGAGCTCATCTCAAAACATATATATATTCAAAACAACCCAGAACAGCCTTTGTGGATTAATCAATGACAATTCAGAGTTTCTATTTTAAGAGCCCTTGATGCAGTTCCAAAGCATAAGTGATTATTTAATTTTTTGAGTGATTCTGAATTTATGTTCTGTTGAATGTGTTTTAATACTCACTATTTTGTCTTAGCTTTTTAGGAAACTGTATCTGTTCCGGAAAGAGTATGTACAAAACACTCGCTGCAGAAAAAATTTCAATGTGTAACAGCTTTTAGCATAGTCAGAGTTGTAAAGCCAGGACAGTACTCAGCTTTAGGATAGTTTTTATTATAGCAGAAAGTTAACCTTGGCGTTCCTAGAAGTTTCTTTCCCTCCTGTTCCTCCACTCCTCCTTCCTCTAGGCCTCCCAGTCTGTTTTCTATCTGTATAGACTTAACCTGTTCTGGACATGGATATATCATACGTTTTATTATAGCTGGTAGAATTGCTGGAAATGTTATAGCTCTTCAACCTTCTGGGGGACCTACAAAAACTTCTCCAAAATGGAGTTATAGTCTTTCTTTCTTTCTTTCTTTCTTTCTTTCTTCCTTTTGTTTTCTTTTTACTTTTTATTTGTATGGCTGGTGTTTTGCCTGCATGTATGTATGGTCACCACATGTGTGCCTGGTGCCCATGAAGATTAGAAGAAAGAGGCCCTGCAGGTGCTGGAGTTACAGATAGTTAGTTATTAACCACCATGCAAATCCACCACAAGAATAGCAAGTGATCTTAACTGTTGAGCCATCTAGCCAGCCCTGGGTGCTAGATTTTACACAATGGACTCCTGTTTTAAATTTTAAATCATTTCACAGAATTTGTAATTTAAGTTAGAATTTGACTTATTTAGTAAAACCCCTGTGGAATTTATTACAGTGATTCTTTTGGGGTGTTATCTGCTTTTATTTTAGTTATGAGAAGCAATGCTATGTGTTCTTCATTGAACTACTGCTTAGAACTAAGTAGCAAGAATCCCAGTAGTATTTCCTAATAGAGCTCTAAGGACTAAAAACATTAGTGATAATTACTGGACATGAATACAAGATTAAATTGAAAGGAGGGTAATCTGCAAGGGGGCATATTGTGCCGGCCTTTATTTTCCTGTGTAGGGGGTGGGTATATGTGTGTGGGGAGGTAGTTCTTGTTGTTGCTATTGTTTGGATTTGTGTGTTGTTTGTAAGAAAGTTTTTTATCTTTACAGGGAAAATGAAGAACGAAATTGCTGCTGTTGTCTTCTTTTTCACAAGGCTAGTTCGAAAACACGATAAGTTGAAAAAAGAAGCAGTTGAGAGGTTTGCTGAGAAATTGACTCAAATACTTCAAGAGAAATATAAAAATCATTGGTATCCAGAAAAGCCATCAAAAGGACAGGCATACAGGTAAAGAACTAGATTGGATGGTTGAATTGGACTAAGTGAAGCTCAATTTGTGTAATGGCTACAAGGCCATAGGACTAAAGGTTTAGAGCATGCCTATTATGATTTTATCTACAGAATATAAAACTTGGGGGTGCCCGGATATTCTCTTGTTCATCTTTAAGTGCAAGTATTTGCTGATGGGTCCAGTTGTTCAGTCTTGGGAGGCCAGAGCTCTAGATACATCAGTTAGCTTCTTGGGCCAAGTCTGGCTCCTGCTTAAGTACACTTTGCTGGATACTTAGGGTTTTTCACAAATCTGTAGGATTCCTAATCTCTTCTAAATGAGTGTGATTAGTTGAGGGAGATTAGTCTCTTTGTATCTAAAGATATGTTTGTTTTGTTTTTGAAGAAGGTGGTGGTGGTGGTGGTGGTGGTGGTGGTGGTGGTGCAGCACACCTTTAATCCCAGCACTGGGGCAGAGAGGCAGGCAGATGTCTAAGTTCAAGGCCAACCACCTGGTCTACAGAGTTGAGTTGTAGGACAGCCAGGAATACACACAGAAACCCAGTCTGAAAAAGCCAAAAAGAAAAGAAAAGGGTAAAATATGATAATCAGACAGAGCCAGACATAGTGGCACACGCCTTTAATCCCAGCACTCAGGAGGCAGAGGCAGGCCAATCTCTAAGTTCCAGGTCAGCCTGGTCTACAGAGCAAGTTCCTGGACAGCCAGAGCTGTTACACAGAGAAAATGTGTTTCCAAAAAAGGAAAAGAAAGAACAGACACCTTCTCAAACGAACAGAAAAGGGTAATTATCATAACATGTTCTTCTTGGCTTTACAGTGATGATCTCATTTATGTTATGCATCTTTTGTGGTATAAATCAGTTGAAGGTAACTCACCTATGTACTTCAAGTGGTAAATAGTGGCCTGGGGATTTTAAATCAAGTGGTGGAATGAGGCTAGATTTTCATGAGCTTGTGTACATCATGGTCTTGGCACTAAGGAAGAGAGTACCTATTTGCAACTGACTTGTAATGTAATTGTAAGTTACATGTACAGCTAGACTAGCAGACTTCACTTTAAGCTGTATAAGAAAAGCATGCCCTGGCATGTTCACCTTAATAACAGATGTATCTACTGAAAAGCTGAGTAAGTCATTTCCTAAAACTAGCTGTCATACCATAATGGGGATTGTGGACATGGCCTCAGTGTTTAAAATGAAACACTGGTTCGTTTGTGACAGCTACAGAAATTTATTTGTGCATACTTGTTGTCCCCACAAACCTATACTTAATGAGCTTTTCTATAAAAAGGTCTTGGTTAGCCCTTAAAATTATAGAACTGCTTGAGAAATCTAAGACGGAAGTGAAAAATACATTTTTATTATTTCTCAC